>NC_137122.1:52056249-53256249 GCF_949319135.1 Squalius cephalus | reverse complement strand
GCCGTCGGCCATGATGGGGGCGGAGCAGGGAACGGGAGGCTCGCTGCCGGCTGCCCTCGACCGGAGGAGCCATCGCCGTCCGCCAGGAGGCGGAGGAGCGTCGAGCCGTCCCCCAACGGATGTCCAGTACCATCGCATGGCACCGCGAGTGACTCTCAGCTGGTTGAGGACCGAGCGGCAGTGTGTCCGGGAACCGGATCAAGAATTTTTTTTTTTTTTTTTCCTCTCTCCCCTCTCTCGTCTCTGTCGCTCCTCATGCTTCCGTCTCCTGTACTCTCGCCTCGTCTGTCCATACCCCCAGGTACCGCAGCCGCCGTGATCGGTCCCCCCGGGGAGGGGGGGAGGGGGAGTAGGCGCAGCCTCGGTGGTACCCCCCGGCCTGCGAGGGGCGATGGGGGTATGTGGCGAGCAGGACGAGGTCGAGGGCCGTGGGAGGACGGCGCGAGATCGGTGGCGTAATTGTGATGAGCTACACCTGTGAGACGCACCGGTCTCGCATCTCTCACGGAGGAGCGGAGGCATAAAGGAGGAGCGACGACAGTGAAGAGCGAGAGAGGACAGGCCTGTGTTTTAGTTCATGTTTTGTTTCTGTTTGTGTTGCCAGCAGTCGTCCGTGAGGGGCTGCTGGCTTTTACTTTCATTTTTGTATTTGTGGATTTATTTATTAAAATATGTTGAATGTTCGCCGGTTCCCGCCTCCTTCTTCCCGTACCAACAAACCCCGTTACAGATTATAACAACAGTGGTAAACTAAGCATTAAGATAACTGACACTTCTGAATAGTGTTTGAATAGCTGTTGTGACGGTGTCCGTCAGACCTTTGGAATTCCACAGCTAAAAATATAAGTTCCGCATTTAGGCACAACCTGCGGAAGAAGAATGTGTGATGGCCAATGAGTGACTGAGTATGAATGGAGTGAGAGATGGTGTACACTAAGGCAAAACAATTATTTTGCCTACAGCTGTATCTAAATTTCATATGTGGGCCCACAGGTCATATTCTGCCCAATAAAATAATGACCATGGATGGATTTGGTTAATATCCTGGTCGAAACTGTAGTAACAATAGAAAAAGAAAATGAAAAAAATTGTAAAAGAAAACAAAACGGTACTATATTTTGCGCAGCGCCTAACACATCTGACTTTCCTTTCAGAATATCATGATGGAGCATAACACATCTGATTTTCTTTTCAGCATATCATGAAGGAGCTGACGTTTTGTCAAAAGTATGAAATATTGTCTTGTAACTTCTGTCTTTTAGTAAAGTGGGTTGAGTGTTGTCTAAGATGTCTAATAACTAGTATGCTGATAGTGGGACTCAAAACAATGAGATAACTGAGCTGAACTGACTAATTGTAAAAAGTAATATAGGGGTTAAGCCCTGCTGCTAAAAAGCAGAAAACCCCCAAAAGGGGACAGAACACCACTCAGCCCACATGATCATTTTACAGATGACACCAAGAAGGACAATGGGCCAGATGAGCAGATGATCTAATATGTTGTTGTCACTAACAGAACTAAAAGAAATAATGAAGGTTGCATTCGCAGAGTTCAGGTTTCTGGGACGATTCAAACAAAAAGAACCAGTGACAGTGCTGTCATCTCAGAAGAGGCTTAAACATTGATCAGCAAACTGACATTTGAGTCCATGGCTCTCAACTTAAAATACACCAAACGACTCCAGGAACCCCCCACAACAGGAAGTGAGGGTTCAAGGACATACTGGCAATGACCTTCCCTTGCCAATGAGAGAAAAGGAAAAAGCCAATTACAACAACTCACAATGACCAACATGAATGGAAAAAGAAGACAAATGACCAGAAACACATGAATGAAAAGTTGCAGAATGTGGAAACTTACAAGGAGTTGTGCAAAGAAGAGAGAATCAACAGAGATGAGTACAAGTTCAAACAATGGTCAACATCAACCAAACTGTCTTTAAATTTAATGTTAAAGCCTGTGAATATATTAGTAGCAACTTAATAATAACCCCACAGGAAGGAAAAATTATTGAATTAAAGAATATATAAAAAACAAAGTAGAAACGATAATGAAAAATCAGAAAAGAAATGAAAATAATGATTGATAAGCGACTAATTCAAGTAACTGTCATAGCACAGTGCGAATTAAGACAAGTCATGAAGGAAAATACAAATAGAACTAAATGACATTTTAAAATAGATCATAATGGGTACTCTAATGTAATTTGTCAATAAAGGGGTATAAGTAATTAATTTAAGGCTACAGTTGAAAATTAAAGAAAAGATTAAAACTGACTATTAACAAATATTTGAATTTAATTTCTAAGATTATGCTTTGATTCAATATGCTGATTGACTAATTAAATGTATTTTAAATATGGTGCTAATGGAACGACCACCTCAGATGGAAGTTGTTCGAATTCAATAACAAACAGGCCTTATGAACAATTTATATGGTACCAGAGGGGGGTGAGAATGACAGGTTATTGCACAAAAACATACTTTTGAATATTCTCAATCCAGATGCGCATGGTTTTTAACCAGTGCGCAAGGGGGGAGTAAGAAGGGATTAAGAATAAGTTAAAGGAAATTAAAAGGCTAAATTAAATTAAGGAAAATTAAATAAAAGGCATTTTTTGACGGTACACATGAGAAATTTGTGCCAAAAATAAAGGTAGGAAAGGAACAGTGACACAAATAGGCCATATATCAGTACCAGAAGGACTAATAAAACTCTTGGTAATGGATTATATGAACAAGATAGAGATGGGTAAAGGCAATGAGATCAACAGAGGAGGGTCAGGAGAAGTAATTAAATATTACCAGAGAAGTATTCCTTAGATTTGAAATTCTATCAGAAATAAGTTTAGATAATGGGTCAGCAGTCATTCCAGAAAAAATTGAAGATTAAAATTAATTGTGTGCAGAAACTTAAATTACAGAAAGGAAGTTTTAACAATAATTAAGTTATAATGCTTTATGTTTGAAATGGTTGAGGAAAAAACTTAGATATACAGAAAAAGAAATGACCATACAATGAATATGTAAGACAGTGCAAAAAGTTATTTTCGAGAGTATTTTTTCTAATTGTCTAATGAGGTTATTGAATGACTTTTATGAAGTAAATGTAACATTGCTCTTGAAGCTTTTTTAGTTTGAGTGATTACATGTGACATAATTAAGTTAATTCATGATAGTTCATTTAGAAATTAGTAGAAAGGAAGAAAAGGTATTCAGTTAAGGTATGCTTGAACTGAGGAGCTATAATGAGAAGAAGCTGCAACACGTGAGGTATTTATTGTTTAAATTTGGTTATAAAGTAGACAGAATTTGAAATGTAAAACGTTATAACGAAGCATATTGCGATTTAATGGATAGAAGATGCACTACAATGTTATGTTTGTTCATCAACTAAAAATGACTGACTAAAAGATTGATTCTTTAAAAATAAGTGAATTGATATTCCTTCATAAAAATAAGAAGCGAATAAAAAAGAGAGAAAGTTATGTTTACCCACTTCTATATTAAATAAAAATTCATATGGATTATGCGAAATAAACATGCAAACTAAATCAATTATTCTACTATAATTAGCAGAGATTTTTATAATGATTTGGCTTTATTATAATGAAAACAATTACATGAAAAAGTAGAATGACTTATGTTTGGAGATTAATACGATTGAGTCAAAAATTTAAGGCAAAATTGATTTAAAGAATTAGAAATGTTTTTTGGAGTTGCAATATTGAAAGGGGGTTATTATTCTGTTGTTTACTTCCCATATTAAGAAGATAATGAAAACTAATTTAAGAGGGCAACTAAATCATATATTATTAAGATTGGGCTTATATACCAAATTGAGATTTACAATCATTGGACGTTGATTGAAGTACCACGAATGAGGATGAAGAAGATAATGAATAAGCCAGATCCTGGGTGTCTGGGTCGAAGAGGATATCTACACCGCAAGAAGAACTTTATAGTATAAGGGATTTTTGTGTTTGACATATTCTACATAACTGTGACAATAAGACAATGCTGAACCAATTTCATCCACACACTTGTAACAATGTTTGATGTTTGATTAGGGAGGATTCGAGTCTTTTACTTTCTCCATTGAAAAAGAAAAAACAACTGAAAGAAAGAAAAATGTATGGAGAAAGATGTTTGGCTTGATTGCTCCTCCAGGAGTGTGGTGGCATAATTTTAGTCATTGAAAATAAGAATGAGTGGCTTAATTTAGTCACTAAGGTAGTATAACTGAGGGGACTGGATTTTGAAACTACACTCTGGAAAAGGATAGTGAATGTGGGGCTTAAATAAGCCCCAGAGGAGGGAATGTTGAAGATTTTATTATTTAGAAAATAAGTAATTTAACTGTTTTTTGTACACTATTATTTCCTGCCTGTCTGTGTATGACTTTGGAACCTGAGAGCACAAGGTGTTGTTACAGCAGAAAATTATATTTCAGTAAAGTCACATGGTACAAACTATTTCTCAAAATAAGCTATAGAATGCATTACCATATTTGGGAGAAGGATATAGGTATATATGTTTGGTGGAGGGTCTTTCTTCAGGCGTCTTTCTGCAGAGGGGCACTCGGCTTTGTTTGTTAATAAAGTCTAATATTTCTGGTATCGAAAATCTCTGTAGTCATTTCCCTGAAAAGATTTAAACAACAACATTCTCTGTATTGACAGCACTCCAAATTGACAAAAAAAAAAAAGAGCTCAATGTTAAAATTGACCGGAGTTCTCCTTTAAGCCATCCAATTAACCTCATATTTATATTTGTGCATTCTGGGCATTTTAAAACACTTTTTTTTCAGTTTGATACTGTGACCTCTACGGAGGACGAGTTCATTTGCATGGGCTTTCATAGTACAGTGCCGGTATTTTATTAAATTACTATGAAATAATATAAATATTTACAAAACTAAGGGTCTAAACATACACAAGTCTTTCATATACAACTTTTAAAGCCCTTTTAAATGAAAAAATGTATTGTTTTTTAAGGCAAATTGCAACATTTTGATGGGGAATTATTTCAAGAATCAGTGAATTAATAGTGCTCAGTTTAATGTGGTAGTTCACTATTAGCTAATCAATAACCACTATTTTTCATACCTCACTGAGGACTACTAAGAACTATATACAGGTTCATTATTAATAATAATAATGCATAATGTATAATATAAGGTAATGGTAACCCATTAGTAATGAATCAAGTGTTACTACATCCTTCTAAAGGAACTAATAATTTGGATCAGTATTCTAAAGTGAAGATCATGGGAACACACTAGTAATGACAAAAGTGTTTCCAAATCCAATATTCAATATCTTATGAAAATCTCAAAAGAGACCCATTTGGTACATTTGATAGCCAAATGTATCCAAAGGCAAGTCCTCTAATGTTAATGGAATCTGTTCATAAATATCCATCATGCGGTATGGTGAACTGGCTGCTTCACAGAGTCTCATATCACGGATAGTGTGTAGATATGATAGCTTCTTGTTTTCCGAAAGCCTGTGATTATAGTAAAAACTGTTGAAAAATTACTTTAAGTTGTGACTACAAAGGTATATCATAATTATAGTTTCAAATACTTAGTGTAATTGTTCCAAAATAGAGAGCAGTGGGAGATGGTGATCTGCAGGTACCAACCAACGGCCACCAACTGCCAACTGCAAAGCCCCAACATTCCCAAACTGGCAGTTAGTCAACTTTTTGGACCTTTTTGGATTTTTTTCTGTAGTTTTTTTTTTTTTTTTTAAGTTAATTTGCTTTATTTTGTTTACTTCAAATGTAAAGCTATTTTAAATTTCTTCAGGTTCAGGATAAGTGCAGTAAAAGGTTCAAATAAACCCCATTTCAGGCTGCTATTAGTAAAATAAAAATTATTGTCAAATGGGACTTCCGGTTATGGCGTCGAAGTGAGAGGTCGCGATTTCAAACCCTCGTGCAATAACTGTATTTAAATCCTTTTCAAACCCATACACAGCATTTCATTAAAAAGGGAAATATTGGTATAAGGGCCGCCGCAATAATGCCGTCGAAAAAGAAGAACAAAAATCAAGGGAAATTGGATACTGAAACGCAGAATCTGCCCTCAGACCCCGAGAGTACTAACGAACACGAGGAGATGGGGGAAGAAGATAGAGGAGAGGTCTCTGATGTTAGGAATCCTAGTAATGCTGATATAATGGAGGCATTTAAAGGAATGGAAAAAAGAGTCAGTGTTAAGATTGACGATGCTCTTTCGGCGATCACGGAGGTTACAAAGAGAATGACAGAAGCAGAGGAACGTATTTCTGGGGCCGAGGACGAGATCGTTCAACTGAAAACTAGAGCCGAGACACTGGAAGCGCAGGTTAAATCTATGTCGGATAAAGTGGATGATCTGGAATGCAGAAGTCGAAGGAATAATCTAAGATTGATCGGTCTTCCAGAAAAAGAGGAGGGAACGGATACATGTGCTTTCCTGGAAAAGTTGCTGCCAGAGATTTTGGGACTGGATTCATCCCAGACTTCGTTTATCATAGAGCGAGCTCATCGGATACCCAGCTCCAGTCAGGGTCGCAGAAGGCAAGATGGTAACGGGCCACCGAGAACAATCATCATGAAGTTTCTGAACTTTAAGCAGAAGGAGCAGGTACTGAAGGCAGCTAGAGCTAAGGGAAGCATCACATATAAAGATCACAATCTTCGTTTTTTCCCTGATCTATCTGCTGAGGTGCATAGAAAGCAGAGAAGTTATGATGCAGTTCGTCAAAAGTTACGTGAAAAGGGAATAAATCGACATCGAGTCATTTTTCCTGCCCGACTGCTTCTTACGCACGGAGATCGTACCATGACATTGAACAGTCCAGAAGATGTGGAAAAATACATCCAACACATAGATGGCAAGTAACCTAATTTGTAGAAGCCTATAAACTGAATTTCTCATGGATCAAACAAGCCCTGGACGTGTTTTTTTGTTTATATCCGTGAAATAGGCCTTCATCTTTATTAAAAGAAGATTTCCTGGTTGTTTTTCAATATAGACTGATGAGAAGTATAATTATTTTTGCTATCATGTGAATAGTTGCATTGGGTACATTTTTTATTCAATTTTTTTTTATTTTTTTTTATTTTTCTTCCACAGTTAAGTAGATTCAACAATATGTGGCTGTACTCTATGTTATGGGGGAAAAATATAGTTTTTGAAAATAGGCTTGAACGAATAGGCATAAGGCCTATGGGAGGGAAATTATAATCAAAGTTAGGAATTATTAAGTGGGTATTGGACACAAAGTTGCTATGGGGGTTGAAATAGTGTGTAGAAGAAAGTAAAGGTTGGTTAACCTGCACAATAGTATTAGCGGGGTGACATCATTCAAGAAGTAAATCGAGGGGGAGGGGTTACTGATAAGGGCTATCGGTAAATTAGGGAAAATGTGGGGTGATTTAATGTTATGTGTTATGTGTTCGTTATTTGGTTTGTTTGGCTTCCTATTACATGACAACTCAGAGTGCCTTGAGGCATTATTTGAAATGATAAAGAAATGTCGCAAGTAGATAAAGTTACATTTTTGTCTTGGAATTGCAGAGGTTTGGGTAAACTAAAAAAGATAAAACAGGTGATGCATAGAATCAAACAACTTAATGCAAAAGTGGTATTTTTACAAGAGACACATATGTCAAAAGAAGATATTGTGAAAATAGAGAGGCGGTGGCATGGGCAAGTTTTTTCAGCGTGTTATAACACACAATCCAGGGGAGTTATAATTTTGCTCCATAAATCAGTGCCCTTTCAAGTTAAAGATATTATTAAGGATCCAGTAGGTAGATTTGTAATTGTTCAAGGTGAGCTATTGACAGAGAGAATCAACTTGGTAAATATTTATGGTCCTAACAAAGATGACCCCAGGTTTTATAATAATATATTTCTATTAGTTGCCTCCCTACAAGGTCAAAATATTATAGCAGGAGATATGAACTGCACTTTAGATCCAGAAATGGATCGTTCTACTGGTGTTGACAATTCCCATTTATGCTCTAGGAAAATGATACAAGATTTTATGAGAGAACTCCACCTATTGGACATATGGAGACATCTTAATCCAACTCTAATTTCTTATTCCTGTTATTCTGCAACACACCAAACTTATTCCCGCATAGATTATTTTTTTATTTCGGCTCAGATGCTCTCTAAGATCATAGATTGTCAATACCACAGTATTGTCATTTCTGACCATGCAGCAGTGTCATTGATGTATAGGGATACAAAACTGACTAGAGACCCTCCAAAATGGCGATTTCAACCCGGATGGCTGGGGGATCCATCGTTTGTTGACTTTCTAGGTGAACAAATTGATATTTATTTTGAAACAAATCTATCCGAAACCTCTGCTGGCGTTCGTTGGGAGGCATTTAAAGCTTTTTTACGTGGACAAATCATTAGTTTTTGTAGTTCCAAAAGTAAAAAATCTCAACAAGAATTAAAAGCATTAGAGATGAAGATTAAAAAACTAGAGAATGAGATTTACCAGATAAATTCTGTAGGTACAGATTCACATAAACAACTTTTGCTACTTCGATCCAAATATAACACATTGTCTGCAAATAAAATGGCTACAAAATTATTGAAATTAAAACAGACATTTTATGACCAGGGAGAGAAGACAGGAAAAGTGCTTGCATGGCAAATAAAAACTAGACAAGCTGAGAGAGCTATTGCTTATATTGAAAATACTGATGGTAGTTTAATAGTCGACCCAAAGGAAATTAATGAATCATTTAGGTCGTACTATGTAAAACTATATAGTTCAGAATGTTCACATAGTTCTAAAGTACAAAAAGATTTCTTAGATGATCTGGATTTACCATGCACAACAGAAGAACAAAAAAAAGATCTAAATAAAAATATTAGTTTGCAAGAAGTAGTAGATGCCATAGAACTGATGAAAGCAGGGAAGACGGCGGGACCAGACGGCATCCCCATAGACATATATAAAAAATTTAAAGACAAATTAATAAGACCCATCTTAGATATGTTATTGGAAGCCTTTGAAAAAAATAAATTACCTGTCTCCATGAGTGGGGCTTTAATTACGTTATTGCCCAAACCAGGAAAGACCAATAATAAATGTGAAAATATGCGCCCTATAAGTCTATTAAACTCCGATACGAAAATCCTGTGTAAAATTTTGGCAAGACGATTAGAAAATGTATTACCATACTTAGTAGGGAAGGATCAAAATGGGTTCATGTTACATAGACAAGGATGCCATAACGTTAGGAGGGTACTGAATATTTTGCACGATCAGAGAGGTAGAAAAGACACTGCTTTGCTGTCATTAGACGCAGAAAAAGCCTTCGACAGGGTCGAATGGGATTTTTTGTTTGACGTGTTGAAACGTTATGGACTTGGGGAGAAGTATTGTAAATGGGTTGGATTGCTATACAAGAATCCAATAGCTGAGGTTTTGACTAATAGTATGGTATCAAAGCCATTTAATATTTCTAGGGGATGTAGACAGGGATCGCCTCTTTCTCCTCTGCTTTTTCTTCTAGCCATTGAACCATTTGCAATCGCAATTAGAAAAAATAGAGATATTGAAGGTATAACAATTTCCGGTTCTGAACATAAATTATCTCTTTTTGCTGATGATGTTATATTGTTTCTAAAGAAGCTGAATACATCTATTCCTGCTTTACTGCATCTTATTGAGGTATTCGGGAAAATATCAGGGTATCGAATTAATAATTCAAAGTCTTCTATTATGATGTTGAATGAAGAAGAAGGGGAAAATCCTAGTAGTAATGTTAATATGTTTAAAACGTCCAGAGATTTCACATATTTGGGTATTAAAATAACGCCAAAGGTGGAAGATGTTGGTATAATAAATTATGATTATGTTTTTGATAATGCAGTAAAGTCAATTGAACGATGGACCTCATTACCCGTCTCTGTAATAGGGAGGATAAATATATTAAAAATGAATATATTGCCTAAATTTTTATATCTTTTTCAGAATATCCCTCTAGCACCCCCAAGCACCTTATTTTCTAGACTGAAGAGGATTGTTACTAAATTCATATGGAATAATAGAAGGCCCAGACTTAGACTATCTCTTTTGTATCTGCCTTATGATAGAGGTGGGCTTCAGTGCCCTAATTTCCAGTGGTATTATCTGGCAGTTCAATTAAGATCTATTATGTTTTTCTTCTCATCTTCTCATGACTCACCTACATGGTTAGAACTGGAAAAAAAATCTATTAAATCAGATTTGTCTTTGGAAACGTATCTTTATGACTCGGACAGTAAAGTATTAAAGAAAATGAAGGAAAACGTTACAAATCCAATTGTTTTAAACATGGTAAGAGTGTGGCATGAAACCCAGAGATATTTGGGTATCTCGTATACAAATTCATTATCTCGTTACTGCCCAGTATACGGAAATGCTAAATTTATTCCTGGCAGAATAGATGTAGGCTTCAAAATATGGGCAGAGAAAGGTATTAAAAATATAGGGGATCTGTATATAGAAGACAAATTAATGTCCTTTCAAGAAGTGATTTCTAAATTTGAATTATCTAGAAACAATTTTTTTAGGTATTTACAAATAAGGAGTTTTATTTTGTCTTTTCAGAAATGTTTTATAATACCACCTTTATCCATCCTGGAAAAAGTAGTAACCAAAAGTTGTTGTAGTAAAGGTCTGATTTCACTTTTATATAATATGTTTATAGAAGGATCTCAGGAATCTGCAAACTCTCGATTAGAGGCATGGAGGAAAGACCTTAGTGAGGAAATATCAATCAATGAATGGAGCGAGGTCTGCAGAAACGCGCAGAAGCAAACTGTTAATACAAGACTGAAATTAATACAGTATAATTGGCTAATGCGAGTTTATGTAACCCCAGTATTATTAAACAAATTCAATGAGAATATTACAGATATTTGTACAAAATGTAACTCATGTAAAGGTACTTTCTTTCATTGTGTATGGGAATGTGAAGAGATCTTAAAATTCTGGAAGGGTTTGCAGATTATGATAGAGAAAATAATTCATGTTAAAATTTCTCTTGAACCCAAATGTTTTATATTAAATTTATATCCTAGTAATCTGAAATTGAGAAGAAGAGAATATATTTTTATCTATATGTGTATTTTACAAGCCAAGCGTCTTATAGCGCTCCATTGGAAAAAGATGGAGGCACCAAGTATAGGGAGATGGCTAAAGGAGATGGCAATGACTATGTCATTAGAAAAAATAACATATATTATCAAAGGCAGATATAAGGATTTTGAAGATGCTTGGAAACCCTTTATGGGTTTCTTAGAAAAGGAAAACAATGTGGATATATCTGATGATATATTTGAGGATATGTAAAGAAAGTAGTGTCGGATGTATCTTGTACTAGGAGGCCGTAATGTTTTTTTTATTTTTATTTTTTTTATTGTTGGTGTTGTAAGTTATATATTGATCTGTTTTTCTTTCTATTTGATTATATGTATGTGAATAAGTTAATGTTTTTGTCAAAGTTTGTGTTGTTATATTATGCTGTCTTTGTTATGTAAGTTAAAAAGCAAATAAAAAAAATTATAAAAAAAAAAAAAAAAAAAAAAAAATTATTGTCAAATGAGCTATTAGTATTGTCAAATTACTGCTATTAGTATTGTCAAATTAGCCTTTTTTGCTGTTTTTGACTATAAATGGTCAAGATGTTGTAAAATATAACAAATAACAATTTCCCTGGGTCAGAATTGTATGGAAAAATGTGTCCATTTGTCTCTGTGAGTTGTTTACATCAAAAGTTATGGCACTTTATATCACATTAGATTTTTATTTCAGCTTGGTACCCAATTTAATCTTAAAATAGACACTTGAATGATAAAGAAATAACAGGTTGTGAAAAAAAAAAATCATCCTATGCGCTTGAGAAAATGAAAATATAGTTGATCCTCTACACATATTTGGCCATTTTTGGCTATTTTTGTCCAGAAATAGGGTCAATATGTTGTCAAATGTCAAAAATAACCATTCCATTAAATTCCTGGGGTCAGAATTGTATGGGAAAATGTGTTCATTTGTCTCTGTATGTTGTTTACTTCAAATGTTATGCCACTTATATAATTTTTTTATTTTTCGGGTTCCGGTCGGGTGCAGAAAAGGGTTAAAAATGAAGCCTTTGGGACATTATTTCAGCTTGGCACCTGGCAGATTCTGAAAATAGACACTTTAAGGATTTAAAAAAATCAGGTGGCATAAAAAAGCCGGGGGGTGCGCGTGGACCCCTATTTCCATCTAGACTAAACTGAAAATGTGTTCATCTGAAAAATGACTGACATATGCATCTCGAACGGCTTGAGGGTGAGTAAATCATGGGTTTAATATCATTTTTGGCCGAACTATCCCTTTAAGAGTCACAGTTTTAATAAGAATTAAGTTCAAATGAGAATCCTGATTCTTTCAGTGTTTCAGACAGAGACAGAGAGGTTCTGACAAATGTTAATTTCTGCAGTCGATTTAAAATGTTTTATCTGAATTAGAAAAAAAAAAAGTTTGAATGAATGATTTAATGACTAATATATGTGTTTCATTACTGGAAGAATCAGCGTTTTTGAACTAATCTCTATAATGAATGATTAAAGTTTCAAGTGTCAAGTTTCTTGCAAAAGTTGATTTGATTGCTACTGTAGACAGTGTTTATATCTGAACTATAAACTTTTATCTCAGTTCTTCTGTGATCATTTGAATTACGAGCTGATGTTGTTGTAATATTATTTAAGAATATAATAAATGACTGTTGTGTCAATCTAAAATGATCTTCCCACTGATCATTCTGTGAAGTGGTGCAGGACAACGTTGTCCAACAAGTGCTTGTTTCGGACTCATCTGCAGATGACTTGTTTTGGGTATTTGGGCATTGTTTTTTTACTGCTTGATTAATATAAGCAGCACGGAAAGCTTTGTGTGCTCCTCGTCTCCTCGTAAGGACCTGAAATAGGTAAATATAAGTCTGCTTTTTAAAACAACAGAGGATGGTTAGTTTGTGACAACAGCCGGAAACTGCATATTCGTGCAGTGCGTGCACATCAAAAGATTAGATCAGATTTTAAGCTTGTGATTTATAAATGCACATCAACCTGATGACTTAACATTAATTTAAAAACTATTCATCAATTCATCAATCAGAATGATTTCATTCTGATCGAAACAAAAAATGTCCATGTAAATGTGGGTAGCCTACTGACAGCGCCAACGCAGATATAAATGTTCACTGTGATCACACTTGACAAAGGTTTAAGACAAATCGTTGTCATTTAGGAAAATATTGCGTGGGTATTTGAATCAAGATCAAAATCTTTCGACAATTTCAGCTCTAATTTCTGATAATATATGTGGCTCTGTATTTCTGATATGTAGAGAAACATTACACTTAATTCAGAATCCTAACTACACATAGTATTAAAGTAGTTCACTTTAAAAATGAAAATTAGCCGATGATTTACTCACCCTCAAGCCATCTGTATAGGCTATGACTTTCTTCTTTCAGACGAATACAGTCGGAGTTATATTAATAAACACATTGACACTTCCAAGCTTCATGATGGCAACCATTGCAACCATCAGACTGAAGCTCAATAAAGTGCATCCATCCAATATATAAGAACTCTACGCGGCTCCGGGGGGTTAATAAAGCCCTTCTGAAGCAAAGCCTGAGTTTGTGTACGAAAAATATTCATATTTAAAACTTTACAAAGTAAAATAACTAGCTTCCGGGCAAACAAACATACGGATTTCGCAACTTATGCGAGTAATGCGACGTACTGCTGATATTTACGCTACAGCCATTTGTTAACATTTCCAGTATATTTTCAATTAAAACATTACACTAATATTTTTTTCTTGTCTAAACACAATACATATAAGACTTGAATAACATACAAATCAAATAACAATTTATCAGTATTAATGGCTGCAGTGATGTACTTTCAAAGAAAAACCTGATCACTTACTATAAATTCAACCACAGTCTGTGGTTGAATTTAATGTCATTAACAGAAAAAGTTGATTGTTCAGAGTAATTTTTCTGTACAGAGGAAGTATTTCTGTACTAATAACAAAAGTGATATTGCATAAGATGAAAAACAGATCAGCCATCTGTTTCAATTCAGCACTTTGCAGCTGTAGAGAACATTTCAAAATATTATACTAAAATGCAACAATAAGACTCTAACAAATAACAACAATGTGCTTTAAATGAGAAAATCTGACCACTTACTGGAAAGCGCCAAATTTATTTGAAAAGTAAATTCAATGTTATGAAAATCAAATGTAAAACATATTAATAATATAGGGGCCATTTAAATGGAATGTTATCCAAAGACGGCATGCTGGTCTTTTCCCCATCACATAGATTGTTACCAACAAGTTTATAATAACTACAGACTGTCAACTGATGAGCCTTTGCAACAGCAGATCATTCAGTTGAAGAGAGGTAGTTGTGGAAAGATGACTTCAGGACATCATCACTGACTGAGTCAATTCCATGCATGCTAAAATGAAAGCACTGGAAAGCCTCACTGGCAGTTCACCAAGGTCAAGTAATCCTTTTCCCCAGATCCTTCCTTCTGCCTCCCATTCAGCTTCAGAGAAGTCTGGTCTTAGTCTAGGAACACGCTCATCTTCCCCTTCACACTGTTCAAGGAACTGATCCCAGAATGCAGTGTAAACTTCTCTGGACACTCCAGCATCATCTACAACATTCTCATTTACAAATCCCATGAATCTGTATCCATGAACACAGCCAAAAGATCTTCTACAACCTTTACCCTGTGTATTAACCCTTGTGCTGCATTATATATTTTACGACGTTGAGTGCATTAAGGGACAAAAATGTCCACTAAACACTGCCATAAAACTATTATATAATATTATTTTTTCCACTTTCACTGAGTTAAATCTTTTAACCAGCATCAGTCATCATCATAACTACCAAATATGTATTTAATTTCAGGATTTTAACCCTTTAAATTCCAGTTTTGGTGACGATACCATCAATTATTATAAGAGGAAAAAACACAAAAATGTAATTATTTTCCATACACTAAATGCAAAGAGAAAACTTTAGCTTTGGATTATCACAGTCTTGAATATGTCAATGATTAGCAGCAACATTATATTTGGTGCATTTTTATTTTTTGTGCTATGTCAGATTAAAAAAAAAAAAAAAATCACACATAGCGCGTTAAGGACAAATTTGATCCTATTTAAACCCATTAAAATATCCATTTTTGAACCCATTGTCATAATATCATAAAATCATAATTTCTATTCAAATACCGTCATTACCAAGCCTTGGGGTAAAATATTTACTTTTTACTGTTTTCCACCAGTTGGTACCATTTTTCATATAATTGACATACTGCAAACATCTGCAGTATTGCAAACATTTTCCTGATTTCTACTAGGTGACTATAACCTGTGCCTGTCTCCCTATACATCAAAATTAGAAACAAAGCAAAACTACAAGATCACCATGAACATGAATTTTTATTTTTCTAAATTCTATAAACATATCAAACATATCAAAAACTTTAAAACAAACAATACGAAATTGGCTCGTATGCGAGCGCCTGGTGGTCGGGCCTCCCCCCACGGGGTCCGGCCGGGCTCAGCCCGAAGGAGCGACGCGGGGCCGCCCTCCCGTGGACCCACCCTCCCGTGGACCCACCACCTGCAGGAGAGACCGTAAGGGGCCAGTGCTTTTCTGGAACCACACTCCTTGAGAGAGGATGGACTCTTCACCACTCTGGAGTTGCCCATGGTGAGAGGCGGCGGGCTGTGTGGGTTTGCTTATAGCCCCCAAGCTCAGCCGCCATGTGTTGGAGTTTACCCCGGTGAACGAGAGGGTCGCTTCCCTGTGCCTTCGGGTCGTGGATAGGTCTCTCACTGTCGTGTGCGCCTATGGGCTAAACGGCAGTGTAGAGTACCCGGCCTTCTTGGAGTCTCTGGGAGGGGTGCTGGAAAGTGTTCCGACTGGGGACTCCGTCGTTCTACTGGGGGACTTCAACGCCCACGTGGGCAGCGTCAGTGACACCTGGAGGGGCGTGATTGGGAGGAACGGCCCCCCTGATCTGAACCCGAGTGGTGTTCAGTAGGGCTGACTTCTAATAGTCGAGGATTCGACGATTCGATTCGGAGAGGTCTGATTCGACTATGAACCTCATAGTCGAATAGGGCGTCAGTTTGGTTTGAAATGTGCTGGGGACAGAGACGCATTCGCATTTTCAGAAGGGCTGGGTACAAAAATTTTTTTTCGCTTTCGCGCAGGTCATGTTTTGAAAGACGATGTCCTGTAGCTTACTAATGTAAATAAATAAAAATGTATTCAAAAATCTGCTTCACATTTTCAGCAGGGCTGCGGAGCGGCTGTGGGTTGACTCCACACGGTTCTCATGGGCTTTATAAGTCCTAACGTGAAAAGAGCTTTACGTGGTTTAATGTACCTAAACAATGATTACCAAATTTCCCTCTCATATTGCTCCTCATAACCACTGAAAATGGTCAAAAAATCGAACCCAGAGTCCAATTATTATGGACGTTATCTAATATTAAGCGTTTCTGCTTCACATTTTCAGCAGGGCAGCGGAGCGGCTGTGAGTTGACTCCACACGGTTCTCATGGGCGTGAAAAAGCTTTACGTGGTTTAATGTACCTAAACAACGATCACCAAATTTCCCTCTCATATTGTGCCTCATGTTTATGAAATGTTATGATATATGTGTGATATGTTTTGTTCATCTGGCTTTAAATGAATAAAAGGTATTTGTTACACACCATGTTTTTCTTTTAGTTTTTTTTTAGCTCTTTTGTTTGAAATGGAAAAAATCTAGCTGCTATCTAAAAAAAAAAAAAAAGGTTCGACTATCAGTCGACTATGGCAAAATCTAACGAATCAGATTCGACTATGAAAATCCTTAGTCGAAAACAGCCCTAGTGTTCAGTTATTGGACTTCTGTGCTAGTTACAGCTTGTCCATAACGAACACCATGTTCAAGCATAAGGGTGTCCATCAGTGCACGTGGCACCAGGACACCCTAGGCCGGAGGTCGATGATCGACTTTGTGGTCGTTTCATCTGACCTCCGGCCGTATGTCTTGGACACTCGGGTGAAGAGATGGGCGGAGCAGTCAACTGATCACCACCTGGTGGTGAGTTGGATCTGATGGCAGTGGAGGAAGCTGGACAGACTCGGCAGACCCAAACGTACTGTGAGGGTCTGTTGGGAATGTTTGGCCGAAACCCTTGACAGAGAGATCTTCAACTTCCACCTCCGGCGGAGCTTCGACCGGATCCCGAGGGAGGCTGGAGATATTGAATCCGAGTGGACCATGTTCTCCACCTTCATTGTCAACGCGGCCACTCGGAGCTGTGGCCATAAGGTCTCCGGTGCCTGTCGAGGCAGCAACCCCCGAACCGTAAGGGAGGCCGTAAAGCTGAAGAAGGAGTCCTATCGGGCCTGGCTGGCTTGTGGGACTCCTGAGGCAGCTGCCAGATACCGACAGGCCAAGCGGACTGCAGCCCGGGTGGTTGTGGAGGCAAAAAATCGGGCTTGGGAGGAGTTCGGTGAGGCCATGGAGAAGGACTACCGGTCGGCCTCGAAGAGATTCTGGCAAACCGTCCGGCGCGAGAGGGAGGAGACCCCGGGGAAGACCTAGGACACGCTGGAGGGACTGTGTCTCCCGGCTGGCCTGGGAACGCCTCGGTGTCCCCCCGGAAGAGCTAGAGGAAGTGTCGAGGGAGAAGGAAGTCTGGGCCCCCGGATAAGCGGAAGAAGATGGATGGATGGATGGATATTATGATTTTTGGCACTCGCCTAAACACCATCTATTATATTTAGGCCCTACACACACAAACACACACACTTTTGTCAACGCAGACACACATTGCTCTCAGACATCCACACATACTCAGAAACATCATTTTTAGATCATTGAGCCATTAAAATGCTTCATAACACAGTCAATAGTGCCCCTAGTGGAAACCAGGAAAATAACGTGCATTTCCCCCCATAGGGAATACCTATGTAGTGATGTCATCTGGTGGAATACACTATATAATGCAAATCAGGGACGTCGTTAGGCCTATTTTAGGGGGGCTGAAGCTACCCCAAAATGTTCCTAAGCCTCCCTAAATGATAATAAGAACAACAATAACAATTCGATTTATCAATAACCGTATCCTCATTCATATTTAGACGCAACAAATGATATATATCCAGCTACAAAAAATAGCCGAAAAGTCGGAAGTTGGACAGAAGAGCTGCCAACTCTCACACATTCAGCATGAGACACACGCAATTGACACTTTTCACACACTCTCACGCCACACATCCATTTTCTCACGCACAGAAAAATCGCGAAGCAAAGAGGACACGGAGACCGACAGACTAGACAGAGCAGGTTACTTTATGATATAAAAGAATCTCAACTCTCAGATTCTGTCAATTTTATTACGAAATTCAAACAATAAATACCGTTTTGGCGTTTGTAAATGTGATGTGACGGATCCCTAGCGCACGTGAACCGATCATCTCTACTAGCTAATAGTAAAAAAAACACGAACACTGTTGAAAGATACAGTAGTAGGCTACAACTTACCGAAATGTATATTCCTCATACATAATATCGATCAATCAGTGTTTTTTATCAGCGTGAAGAGGTCAATAACATAGCTGGAGAACAATTATGTCACATTTACCTCAGGAAAGCCATTTAATGTAATGTAGGCTAGCACGAAGTTGGCAAGAAAAAAAGAGCTATAGAGAGTATTTTTGCTAAATATGTGTTCTATATTACATATTTATTATATTTTTACTTATATCATTAAATAAAGTTGTTGTTATTATAATTAAAAAATGCATTATATTTAATTTGAGTTATTTTTAACCTTAAATAATACTACCAGCTGATAGGGCTGTCTGTATGTTTACAGCATTGGGTGAGTTTTTATCTTGAGAAAAAAATAAGGCCTATCTTGAGTACCTAATATTTATCCAAATGAGTCAATATTAAATCAAATTACAATAATGGAATTGAATTGAAATAATAAAAAAGCGTAGCTTACCAGAAATTGTACCATGCACCATAAAATTTACATATTATTTTACACTTATGCACTGTAAAAAAAAACTGTAAATTTACAGGAAACGGTCTGTATTTTTTAACAGAATTTTGTCGTTTTGTCATTATACAGTGAATACCTGTTATTTTACAGATATTTGTTGTAATTTAAAGGTCCACTATTAAATTTACAGGTAATTGCTTTTATTTTGGTTTTACATTAATTTTACGTTTTTAAAAGGAAATTCTCTGTAATTTTATAGGGTTATGTGTAATTTTACATAAAAAATTAAGTAATATTTTACAGATTATTTCTGTGGAATTAGAAAACAAAGAAAATAAGGTATAACTGCAGAAATCAGCAGTCACTAAACATGTTTTCCTTAAAGATTATTAAGCATGTGGGGGTTAAAGTGAGTTTTAAGATTTGTACACACATTAGGCAAGCCTATTTAATTATTTATAGTCTTTTAATTTTGTCTTGCAAATAGATGTTCATTTTGATCATCATTTGTAGGCTATTTGCCCGAAAATTTCATTTAGGCCTATATTTTATGTCTTTTATGAATCGTTTTTCCAAATCTGCGTGGCTTTGTGTGCGTTTGTATGTATGTGTGTGTGTGTGTGTGTGTGTGTGCCCGCGCGCGCGCGCGCAGATTCAAATTATCCGCCATTACGTTTCGTTGCTGCTAGTCCCGCCCACAACAGTTAGCTACAGATCTGTCTCTGTCGTCGATCTGTGTCAAGGGCAAGCGGCAAGCGGGAGATTTGAAGTTTCAGTCTACGCTCGTGAAGTAGTCGTGGATTGTGATCACAGTGGTTCAAAGCTATAATCGTATTCGACAGAAGCAGCCAGCCGTGAGCAGGAGCGCTGAACACATATTAGTTGTTTGTAGTCTGGGTGTCAGTCAGTGTAGAAATAACGCGCCCTTTTTCAGTGAGCCTGGTTCGTCGTCACATCGGACCTCATCCCGACCGATCAACGGCTGAGGTAAGAGTCTCATACTACATGTGTGTACGATATTTTATATTACATTTGTGTTAAGTGGTTAGACAGTTTCCATGCTAACGTTAGCATTCTTAAATGATGTTCAGTTATAACTGGGTCAGGGCAAAACCCTGAAAATGCAGCATGCGTTTTTAAATTATCGATCTGTGTTAAGAAAGATCAGTTGACCCCAACCCACATCTCTACTTGTTAACTTAAAGACCTAAAACAATCTTTAGTAGACTTGTTATTCATATTAAAGTCCATAATTGTGTATAAAATCTTCGTTATGATAGTCAGTAACATTAAACCAATAAATGGCGGGATATTTTGAAACACTGTCTGGAAGCTGAAAACTTTTCTCTTAAAAAACATACTTTATTTTATTATAATAAAATTGTAGTAAACACGTTTTTAGCTGATTTTTTACCATTGTAATAGCCACAGTTTTACTAAAAATAGGCCTACCGTGTTTCTTTTGTTTATTTCGTAATAGTTAACATGACTAACTTTATTAAAGGAGAACTCCGGTCAATTTTAACATTGAGCTCTTTTTTTTGTACATTTGGAGTGCTGTCAGTACAGAGAACAACGACAAAAATCGGTGTTGCCTACACCGAGTTATTCTATTTTTAAAATTTGCACCCTGTTGACTTCAATGGGGCAAGTACTAAACCTGCTTTTAGCCTCTTAACATCCTTGATGTGTCATTACAAGTGCACAGAAAATGTGAGTGATTCCTTCTGAGTGAACACGAGTGAGTCTGACTGCAGTAGATGTGAAAGATATGTATAAAAATGATGTTATTTAAGCCAGCGCAAATACCTTTGTTTACATCCTGTTTTTCGGTTGAAGTCCAAAGTAGTCGATTGCCGAGTTCACGCGCGTGATCATAGGTATTAAACCTATGCGTGTGAACTCTGCAATCGACTACTATGGCCTTCAACCGAAAAACAGGATGTAAACAAAGGTATTTGCGCTGGCTTAAATAACATAATTTTTATACATTTCTTTCACATCTACTGCAGTCAGACTCACTCGTGTTCACTCAGAAGGAATCACTCACATTTTCTGTGCACTTGTAATGACACATCAAGGATGTTAAGAGGCTAAAAGCAGGTTTAGTACTTGCCCCATTGAAGTCAACAGGGTGCAAATTTTAAAAATAGAATAACTCGGTGTAGGCAACACCGATTTTTGTCGTTGTTCTGACAGCACTCCAAATGTACAAAAAAATTAGCTCAATGTTAAAATTGACCGGAGTTCTCCTTTAAGACCGTTAAGAAATCGAAATACTGTAACTTAACGTACTTGTTGATGATACAGGAAAGCCTAGAACAGGAAGACTAGAATATGAATACAACATGATGAACCCCTAGGACCTAGGTGTGCAGCTAGGTCACAGTAAATCATATTCATTTAACATTACTTTCTATAAATGTAACTTAGCTAAAATCACATGGCAGCTCAAAATATTACTGTTAGCCTTTCCAGCTCAGCTTCAAGATCATAGTCATTTGAGTTTTTGCATTGTCCCAATGGAACATATTCTGACATGTGTAAATCTAATACTGAGTTTTAAAATAACTTGTGTGTGTGTGTGTGTGATTTCAGGTCACGTGGAAAGCAGATGATCATGGCAAACAAGGTATGGGAAGAATTCATTAAAACATAAAAATCATAACGGTTCTGATTCCATATGTTCATAACAGTCTTCTGATTCCATATGATTGCACTAAAAGTATGCACAAGGTTTGGATTTGCTACAGCAAGATTACGATTGTGTTAGATTCCACCCATCTTTCTTTCTTTTTTTAATTTTTTTTAACTACCCACTAAGCAAAATGATGTCCGAAAGACGTCTTTTCAATGTCTTTGTTACAAAAATCAGACGTTGAAATGCCGTCCACTGAGGAGCCAGAATGAAAGTTATGACGTCTTTTTTTTGACGTGTTCTGCACGTCCGATATAGACGTTCATCGAACCTTCGTACAAGGTTAAAACTAGTTCAGATGTGGCCATTGTGGACATATTTCAACATCATTTATGGTCGCATTTAGACATAATTACTTTGACTATTGCTGTCTTATGATCTTACTGAGAATGAACAGAGGTTTAGATGTTGATATTCGTTTAATTTGAAGTGTCACCATTGTGGCGATCCGTGTTTGCTTTAGTTGGGCTCTTGGTCCCCGTTCCTTTTATTTTAACTTTTCTTTGGCTGCTGTAACAGTGTGTTTGTGTAACACAATTGTTGTGGCAGAGAAAGCCTAGAAAAAGTATGAGGTGTTATCAGTTCAATGTTGATGATGACATCATTATCACAAAATGGGCCTTTAATATTGTGTTTAAAGTTTTGTGTTTATATTTGCCATTAATAACCACCAACCTTTTGGAACTGCATTATTGGTGAAGGTGTATTTATTTGAAGGTGTATAAAAAGCATGTGCACATTATGTTTTGAGCAAGAGTATCATACAGTCACACACAGACATCAAGATTTTGGATATGAATCACAACAACGGTGACAACCAAAAAAAGCTTGGGAATTAAGGATGAGTTTTGTACTATGAAAGCTACCCATCATGCATTGCAGCATGAAGCTTTTTTTTAAATTGTCACCATTGTTGGAAATCATATGCACAATCTTGATGTCTGTGTGTGACTGTATGATACTCTTGCTCAAAACATCATGTGCACATGCTTTTTATACACCTTCAAATAAGGGATCATTTTAATGTTTTTGGCACCAATAATGCAGTTCCACAAGGTTGTTGGTTATTAATGGCAAATATAAACACAAAACTTTAAACACAATATTAAAGGCCCATTTTTGTGATAATTATGTCATCATCAACATTGAACTGATAACACCTCAAACTTTTTCTAGGCTTTCTCTGCCACAACAATTGTGTTACACAAACACACTGTTACAGCAGCCAAAGAAAAGTTAAAGTAAAAGGAACGGGGACCAAGAGCCCAACTAAAGCAAACACGGATCGCCACAATGGTGACACTTCAAATTAAACGAATATCAAAATCTAAACCTCTGTTCATTCTCACTAAGATCATCTGACAGCAATAATCAAAGTAATTATGTCTAAATGAGACCATAAATGATGTTGAAATATGTCCACAATGGCCACATTTTAACTAGTTTTAACCTTGTACGAAGGTTCGATGAACGTCTATATCGGACGTGCAGAACACGTCAAAAAAAGACGTCATAACTTTCATTCTGGCTCCTCAGTGGACGGCATTTCAACCTTTGATTTTTGTAACAAAGACATTGAAAAGAAGTCTTTCGGACATCATTTTGCTTAGTGGGGCTCTGTCATTTAGAAACATGACTTTTCCTATCACTACTATCTTAATGACACATATCTTTTAATCCAGCTAGATGATCTGACGGTTGCTGCTCGCATCTCAGCCTACCTGATGGAAAATTCTTGCTGGATGAATGACCTTCACCTTCAACTCAACCTTGCCAAGACAGAACTGCTTATGGTTCAGCTTTCAGCCAAAACATACTTGCTGTGATCCTGCAGATTTGCCTTATCATTAGGAGGATCAGGCCCTTCCTATCGGAGCTACACAACTCTCTTGTTCTATCCAGACTGGGCTATTGTAATGCTCTCCTGGCAGCTCTTCCAGTTTCAGTCAAACCTCTGCAACTGATCCAGATGCTGCAGCAAGAGTTGTCTTTAAAGGTAGCCCTATGCCTAAACTCACTGCTTCAGATCTGTGTCTCCAGAAGCATGTGTTCTGCAAGTGAACGGTGCCTTGTGGTGCCATCATCCCAAAGAGACACAAAACCACTTTCACTGACATTTACCTGGACTGTTTCCTGGTGGTGGAATGACCGGCGCAACGCAACACATTTTCAAGAAACTGCTAAAGATCCATCTTTTTCATAAACACTTCACCCAATAATACTAAATCTTTGTAAAAAAAAAAAAAAAAAAAAAAAACACCTTTCTATGTGTACTGTGCTAGACTAACTGGGACTTGTCACTGCACTTGTTGCTTTTTATTATCTTTAATTATTATCTTAATTGGTTAGTCACTTTGGATATAATGTAATTGTAAATGTTAAAATAAGTTATACTGTAAAGGTATACGGTAATTGCTTTTTATTGTGGATATTTTTACATGTTCTAAATGATATACTAAGCTTCTATTTCCTATCAATCACTTATCTTGATGTTTAGTGTTTGTTCAATTACTAATACTGTAAATATGCAGGTAATTTGTACTCATACATTTAGTTAATTTAAAAGAAATTGACTGTACATTTGCTATTAAGAACTTAATTAGAGATGTTGTGAAATTGGATCTGTACAAATAAAAAATAAAACTGTAAATTTACAAACATTTGTATTTGAATTTATGTACTTGTGTGCATTTTTTATACATAATTTCATTGTTATTTTACACATAAAAACTATATTAAAAGAAAATTACTGTAGATAGACAGCATTATTATATAAAATAATTTTATAAAACCTTAAATTTACAGTATTTAATTGTTTTAAAGGTGTATATGACTTTTTAAAACATTAAAAATCCCAATAATTACATAAGATTTAATGTAATATTAAAGATATAATCTGTTATTTAATTATGGAAAATTACTGTATTTTAACGAGATTGTTTTTTGCCGTTATTTTACGGTAATTTTCTGGCGCCCCAGCTGCCGGAATAATACCGTTTTTTTACAGGTTTTTTTTTTACAGTGTGCTATAAAGCCTGAAAACTTTTTGTGACAGCAACCCTATCATTTTTGATCAAAGATATGGCTTAACTTCAGAATTTGAACTAAAACCAGTATTCTTATGATTGCTCTGAACATTTCTGACTAAGTTCAACAAACATTAAATTACTTATTCATAAACTTAAAAAAAAACAACAATTAATAAAAATATAGGTGTGACGGGGTTGAGACTAGGGTAACAGGGTTGAAGATGGTAACGAGTAGTATTAACATATACTTTGTGTCAAAATGATGATTTATGACCTGATTTATGACCTGATTTATGACTATGGGTTGTGTGCCCTGTCACTCATATGTGACAGGGAGTCCATGTGTAAGTCATGAGTGACAGGGATCTTGTCAAGGAGTTCCATGTGTAACTCATGAGTGACATGGATCTTGTCGTAAAAACAGTGTTTCTTTAACAGGATCGGTCAGACTGATGTTTGATAGGCATGTCTATAGCAACAGGATGTTGTGTTTTGACATGTCCTTGTGTGGTGATGTCCGGGCATGTTAAAAGGTGCTTGTCTAGACATATGGTAATTCTAATTTGTATTACGAAACGTTTTAACATACTCGCACATCACCATATGCCAATGAAGTTTTTTTTTATTTTTTTTTTTTATGATGTGGTCCTCCCTGGTATGCCTTTTCACACCTACGTCACTACCTACAACATGGATTAAATAAGGTTAGGGGCTGCTGTGTTAGACACAGAAGACTTTCTGCATCTTATCCAGTTACAATGGCTGCTCCGGGAACTCCTAAAACCCCTAGAAAGGTCATGTGTATTTCGCCAACAAGAGGACCTGTTGAAATGAGAGAGGAACTGACTTTTGCACCAAGGAAAAAGCAAAATGTTAGCTTGACAAAGTTTCTTCATGAAGACATAGCTAATGTGAAATGTGATTTCCCAATGTCTGGTAAACGCGTGCTGAGATATGCGTTTGACAAGGTGCTGCGTGTTGTGAAACTCTACACGGCAGATGTTGGAGACGAATTTACATGGCATACTCCATGTCTGATTTTTCAAGACAAAGACTGAATCTGAGCATTATTCGTGAATCTGAGCATCACACGTGCTACGACATGAAATTTCTGTTTCAGTGGAGAGATGTTCGTATGCTTGACAATATATTTACAAGCATAGACAAGATGTTTAGATGGTGTGACATGTATGATCGTTACAGCTCTGTAAAGATGCAATTGTTTCACCCTGAGAAGGGGCGTCACCAACCCCGAAGACCGCCTCTTAAGCCCACCCACATACTACAGTCATTAAAAACATGTACGGATCGGTACAATCGCTACATTCGTTCACCATGTCTCAAGGATCTACACCTGTCTACTGCTACAGCAACACCCCTGAGACTGCCCCAGCGATGCCTGATGACAATGCCACACCGCTGGAACCCCACCCACAAACCTGTGACAACAGTTGGTTGGATAAATTTTGCATGGATCTAGGATATCACAACCTGACCTTCCTTACAACTCCATACGGCAACACCGGTGCAATAGCTGGAGCTGTAGCCTTAGCAGGGATTGACGACACAGACAGTTGTATCCATTCTGACGGATTCAAAATCATAAAAGCTACTGTTGTGGTCCTTCTGGAACATGTCATCAACAAAAAACTGAAAGAAATCTGTTTGGGGTGTGAAGTGGATCACCCCAGTCAGATTAGACATTCCTGCTTGTTTGAACCGGACCCCTATTTCTTTGACTCCTACTTTGAGGAATTGACACGTAACCTGGTGAGACCAGACCTTAAGCACATCATTGCTCAAGCATTGAGCCGTTGTGGTTTAAGGGTTCATCCCCAGAGGATTCAGGGGTCAGTGGATGCTATTTTACACGAACTGCGTGACAAGGTTTTCATTGTGGAAAAGCTTCGCGAAGTCAGAGAGAAAGTTGTGGACGGCAGCAGTGAACAAATTGTCTATGACGCTGTGGACAGCTGGAAAGGTATTGTCCAAGTTGACTGTTTGTGACAACAGCATGGGGAACACTTGTTTTGCAACTGGACTGGCTAAGTGTCTACTTAAACAACGTATTAGATGTGAGATGACCACCTTGTTGTATAACAACATTAATGAATGTGCCAATGTATCGGTTACTGTAAACAGATGTGGTGTTGATGTAAAACGTTTTACAAACCTTAAGAAACAAATGTGTGTTGTAAGAAATGTGTCAAATAAATGGTCAGATATGATGCGATTAGGCATTAATGCTGGTGATCCAGTTTGTGTAACCATCAGAAAAGTTTTAGACCTGATGACCGAATGTGGTAGCTTTATTAGAATAGCTGATATATTGTGCTTGTGTACATATGTGTCGGATCTATGTGTAGACATGTTGACAAGAAACAATCAGACTGATGTATGTGAAATTGTTGAAACACTGGTTGATTACATTCTTGAGAAAAATATTGTGATGTGTATAAAATTTCTACACTACATTGATGCTGTATGATACCTTTTGTATCCTTTTAATGTTTAAGAAATAAAACCCTGAAACACTTAACCATCTGTGTTATTCTTTTGTGGAGCGTGAAGTATCAGTATGTCAGAAGAAATGAAAAAGATTTATTACACACCTTCTAACCCTGGTTCTTTAGGGGGTAAAAAACGTTTAAAAGAAGCTGTTTTAAAAGAGACGGGGGTTCGTTTAACCGATAAGGAAGTTTCAGACTGGCGAAGATGCATATAGTCAAGTCAAGTCAAGTCAAGTTTATTTATATAGCGCTTTTCACAACATAGGTTGTATCAAAGCAGCTTCACAGTAATAAATTAAAACAATACATCAATGTTTGTTTCTAGTGGAACGTCCACGTTTGGTAATGCTGATCAATAGTATTGTTGATTGATTAATTAAATTAAATATTCCCAAATATCCCCAACTGAGCAAGCCTAAGGCAACGGTGGCAAGGAACCGAAAAACTCCATCAGGTGACCTAATGGAGAAAAAAAAACCTTGGGAGAACCCGGGCTCAGTCGGGGGCCAGTTCTCCTCTGGCGTTTATGAACTAGAGGTCGGATTTAACTGTAAGATTAAAAGTATTATATGAATGCCTGGCTGAAGAGATGCGTCTTTAATCTAGTTTTAAACTGGGAGAGCGAGTCTGAGCAACGAACAGTATCAGGAAGGCTATTCCAGAGTTTTGGTGCTAAATGTGAAAATGCTCTCCCTCCTTTGGTGGATCTGGATATCCTAGGTATGACCAAAAGCCTCGAATTTACTGACCTTAAAGAGCGCGATGGATTATAGGGCGATAGAAGATCGGTTAAATAGACTGGAGCTAAGCCGTTTAGGGCTTTATAAGTCAGTAGCAATACCTTGTAATTAATACGGAACTTTATAGGTAGCCAATGTAGTGATGATAAAATTGGTGTTATATGATCATATTTTCTTGATCTAGTAAGAACTCTAGCGGCGGCATTTTGGACTAACTGTAGCTTGTTTATTGAGGATGCAGGACAACCAGCTAATAAAGCATTACAGTAATCTAGTCTCGAGGTCATGAATGCATGAACTAACTTTTCTGCATCAGAAACAGATAGCATATTACGTAGCTTAGCAATGTTTCTAAGGTGGAAAAAGGCTGTTTTTGTAACATATGAAATATGATTTTCAAAAGACAGGTTGCAGTCTAATATAACACCCAGGTCTTTTACTGTAGAGGATGAAGTAACAGGACATCCTACTATGTTAAAGTTGTATTGTGAGAGGTTTTGTGGGTGGTTTTTTGAACCGATGATTAGTACCTCTGTCTTGTCTGGATTTAATAAAAGAAAATTGCGCGTCATCCAATCTTTTATATCTTTAACACACTCTGTCAATTTGGATAATTTAGCGTTTTCATCTGGCCGTGATGAAATATAGATTTGAGTGTCATCAGCATAACAATGGAAACTAATTCCATGTTTCCTTATAATATTTCCAAGTGGCAGCATATATATTGAGAATAATAGAGGGCCTAACACAGATCCCTGCGGCACTCCATAGTTTACTGGAGTTATGATCGATTTTTCTCCATTTAAATAAACAAAATGGTAGCGGTCAGATAAATACGATCTAAACCAGCTTAATGCTTGTCCTTGAACACCAGTATAATTTTGTAGTCGATCTAAGAGTATTGTATGATCTATAGTATCGAACGCAGCACTAAGATCAAGTAAAACTAATATTGAGATACAGCCTTGGTCAGAAGCTAAAAGTATATACACTACACAGAAGTGCACCACTAAAATATAAAAAGAATCGGGTTTTTGTCTATGGTGTTGATATACAGTTCCAAGCCGATCTAGTAGATATGTCTGCATATGCTGAGGTAAATGACAACAACCACTTTCTGTTGACATGCATCGATCTGTTTAGTAAGTACGCATGGACACGTGCATTAAAAAACAAGAGTGGTGTAGAGGTCTCTAAAGCTTTTGAATCCATACTGAAAGAGGGCCGCGTACCACAGAAATTACAGACAGATAAAGGAAAGGAGTTTTTTAACAAACACTTTCAAAACGTGACAAAAAAGTACAATATTAACCATTTTTACTACAGACACAGAATTAAAGGCTTGCGTTATCGAGTGGTTTAATAGGACCTTAAAAGGAAGAATGTGGAGATATTTAACAGCTATAAACTCCAAACGTTACGTCGACATACTTCAAGACATTACACAAGGATACAATGTGAGCTATCACAGAAGCATCAAGATGAGACCGATTGATGTGGGAAAAGAAAACGAATCTGTGGTGCTACATAACCTATATGGAGATACCAAACCTCGCGATGTTAACCCCATATTTAAATACAAGATTGGTGACGTGGTTTGAATTTCTAAAGTCAGAGGCCCGTTTGCAAAAGGGTATGAGGAAAACTACACACAAGAGTATTTTACTGTATCAGCGTGTATTCCACGAGACTCCCCTGTTTACAGATTGAGTGATTATGATGGTGATGTTATCAACTGTGTTTTTTATGCTGAAGAATTGCAAAAAATATTTGTCAGTAAAAACAAGACATTTAAAGTTGAAAAGATTTTGGATAAGAAGGCGAAGGGTCGCAAAACATTAGTACTGGTACAGTGGCTCGGATGGCCTGCAAAATTTGCATCATGGATCGATCAGAAAGAATTAGTCGACGTACAGGTACCATAAAAACAAAGGACAAGCACAGACTGTCTGTAGTTGTATAAAAACAGACATGGCAGAGGGTGGTTTTTATGTCACGCTACCATGCAATGCTTCACTGTCTGTATACCCTGATAATACAATCTCTAATTATAGAACAAGGCTGGCTACCCCTATAAATATAAAAGGAGAATGGGAGGTGGGCCTTGTTCAAATCGAATATCCAAGAAGTTGGTACATGTTTAACAGCAACAAACATTGAACCCACCACTGTTGACGACGAAAAAAAACACTAACAACATACGCCGTGGTGTAGATGTGAAGAAGACCGAATTATCGAGACTACGCATACCAATAAAAACAGGTTATTACGACAAGGTCCCATCCCTTGTTAGTGTAATAAATGATTTACTAGCCCCTCATGGATCATTCGGTTACGATGTTGTAAAAAACAAAGTATTTCTGAAAGCAAAACCTAACATTTCAATAACTCTACATGGAAAACTAGCCATTATTTTAGGGTTGAAACCAGGCGTCCCGATAGGAGATTCCATGCGACAGAAAACAAACCCTGGAAAAACTAATTTTGAAAAGGATGTTGTAACATATGCAATGCATCAGGCAGACATACACGGTGGCTTCTATACTCTTTATATATACACAGATATTATCCGATACCAGTCAGTAGGTGATGCCTTCGTACCACTCCTGGAGTGTGTACAAATAACTGGTGATAACAATAACACAGTCAGTGTTCGATACGACAAACCCCACTACGCATCAAATCAACAAATCAATAAATCGGTCATCACAGATATTGCTATAGAAGTGAAGAACGATCAAAATCACCACGTCCCATTTTCTTACGGGAAAGTGTGCATTAAACTACACTTTAGGCCAGTAAAAAATTTTCATTAAAATGGTATATTTCAACAATCACAATGTTGATCCCATGCGTTATGTGGCCTATTACCAGAATCAAGCAGGAAATGGACTTCCGGGGTATGCAGGAGGCGGAGTTATGTATGGCGCTGGTTTGGGCGGACTTTTTAGGGGTCTCTTTAGAATGGCTATACCACTACTAAGACGAGGATTTAACATAGCCAAGCCACATCTTAAATCAGCAGCGAAAAACATACTAAGTGACGTTGTTAGTAATACGTTATCACAATCTTTTAATAACAATCACGATACTCAAGACGGATCCGGGTTAATGGTGATGGCACGCAAAAGTATACCTAGGCCTCCGGGAGTGCGGAGGAGTGGCCAGAAGCAGAAGAAAACAAAACAGCCCCCCAAGAAAACATCAGTTGTAAAACGCAAGCGCAAGGAGACAGCTAAGCGCAGTGCTTCAAAAAGATCAAGGAGTTCTGTTAAAACAATATTTTAGATCATGGCGTTACTACACAACATGTCAGAAGAGTGTTTAAAAACCGAACTGGATCTGTTTACAGTACCACTGACACAAACCGCTATTGAAAAAAACACTTATATAGAAATACCACCATTATCAGCGATATCTGACACATCCCCTCTGGAATTTTTTATTGCGGGGAATGGAGAGGATTACGTGGATCTAAACAACACATTGTTGTTTATGCGTGTCAAAATCACTTATGCAGATGGAACGGAAATTAGAGACGGCGATCCCGTAGGGCTCATTAATTATCCGGGAGCCACAATTTTTTCACAAGTGGACGTATCGCTTGGAGATCGACTCATTTCACAGAGTTCTAGCACATATCCATACCGCTGTATGATAGAGTGTCTTACTAATTATGGTAAAGACACCCTTGAAACACTTTTCTCAGCGGGGCTCTTTTACAAAGACAAGGCGCGGCATATGGATGTGTCGGACCCCGCCGGAGAAAATAGCGGTCTGACAAAGAGAGCAGCCTTCACCAATGCTAGTAACGTGGTCGAACTACTTGCACCAGTTCACAGTGACATCTTCTTTCAAGATAAACTTTTACTCAATGGATTGGACCTTAAAATTAGAATGACGAGAGGTAAAGACGAGTTCTGTCTGATGAGGAGCAATGACAGAGCCTACAAACTGAACATCCAGACAGCATCGTTATTTGTGAAAAAAGTGACAGTGTCACCAGCTGTGAGACTGGGTCATGCGCAAGCCCTACTCTAAACCACTGCCAAGTACCCCATCGACAGGGTGTGTTTGAAAAGCTTTTCAATACCAGCCGGATCACGGGTCTGTAATCAAGAGAACTTATTCTTAGGGCATTTACCAAAATCTCTGGTTCTAGCGATGGTTGATAATGATGCATTTGTTGGGGCATATAATAAAAACCCTTTTGCATTTAAAAACTACGATTTAGAATTTTTAGCCATTTATCTGGATGGTCAACAATACCCCTCGAAGCCTCTGCAACCTGAATATGAAAATGGTTCTACAGTGCGGGAGTTTTACCAGTTAGCGCTGGCTTCCGGAAAGCATCTTAAAAACCAGGCTCTGAGTATCGATAGGGAAGATTTTCTGCATGGCTATACACTCTACTCGTTCAATTTTACACTGGACAAGGAGTGCAGCCAGCATGTATCACTTATCAAAAGTGGCAATATCAGACTAGAAGCGCGCTTTAGACAACCACTACCACAGACTGTTAACTTAATTGTTTACGCATTATTTGACAGCATAATTGAAGTGTCAAATCATCGACAGGTCCTTGTTGATTACTATTAATGTGTTAAAATGAACACCGTACAGCTTACGAGTGTCATGGATAAGATTTCGTGCAATACTTATTTTCTTGGAGTACTACCATGTGACTATCTACCGAAAACCCCTTTAAGAACATTACCAGCAATGGTTTTAATCAATACAGATCCATCAGGACTCCCAGGCCAACACTGGCTGGCCATCTACATAAATGATGATAGCGTAGGTTGTTTTTTCGATAGTTTTGGTAATAAACCAGATTACCAAGGCTTTCACCCTGTTATCAAAGACTTTTTAAATCACAATTGTAGTAAAGTACTACATTCCACTGTGCAAGTCCAAGATTTTTTATCAGACACATGTGGTCAACACTGTGTGTTCTTTCTCTACCACATGTCAAAGGGGTTTGATTATGATTATGTGTTGAAATTGTATACCAATGATTTAACCCTCATGTGGTGTTCAAAACCCTATAACACCTGTGGTCTTCCCGGGTCAAAATGACCCGCCTATAAAAAATAGCTTATAAATCACTCATTATACCATATTTTCACACAATCTTGGATTCAGTCTTTTTGTCAACTTGTTCTCTTTCAATTAGGACTGGTTTTACATTTCTATTTGCATCTAATTAATCGTAGGCCTCATTTATTTGACAGTAGAGATCTCATTTTTTGAGTAAAAAAAACATTATTTTTGAATATTTTTGAATAATTTTGGAAATATTAAATGAAATCTAAAGAAAATTGGCACTGTTTATCACACTAGTCTACTTTAATTTTTCACCAGGAATTTTGTTTTGAAAAACTTTTATTTTGTACAAAATGGCACATTGTCACACTTGTGGTCTTCCCGGGTCAAAATGACCCGCCTATAAAAAATAGTTTATAAATCACTCATTATACCATATTTTCACCCAATCTTGGATTCAATCTTTTTGTCAACTTGTTCTCTTTCAATTAGGACTGGTTTTATATTTCTATTTGCATCTAATTAATCGTAGGCCTCATTTATTTGACAGTAGAGATCTCATTTTTTGAGTAAAAAAAACATTATTTTTGAATAATTTTGGAAATATTAAATGAAATCTGAAGAAAATTGGCACTGTTTATCACACTAGTCTACTTTAATATTTCACCAGGAATTTTGTTTTGAAAAACTTTTATTTTGTACAAAATGGCACATTTTCACACTTGTGGTCTTCCCGGGTCAAAATGACCCGCCTATAAAAAATAGCTTATAAATCACTCATTATACCATATTTTCACCCAATCTTGGATTCAATCTTTTTGTCAACTTGTTCTCTTTCAATTAGGACTGGTTTTATATTTCTATTTGCATCTGATTAACCGTAGGCCTCATTTATTTGAGAGTAGGCATCTCATTTTTTGAGTAAAAAAAACATTATTTTTGAATAATTTTGGAAATATTAAATAAAATCTGAAGAAAATTGGCACTGTTGATCACACTAGTGTACTTTAATTTTTCACCAGGAATTTTGTTTTGAAAAACTTTTATTTTGTACAAAATGGCACAGAATTACACTTGCGGTGTTCCACTGGGCCATTGAGGGCCATTGTTTCAATGGGCCATTGAAAGTGAATGGGAGAGACTGAAATATTTTCAGGAGCATGTTCATTGTTTATGTACACATATGAGCATGTGATGGATTATGGTGAGTTTGGGCTCTTTTTAATCTTAACAATCTCATGTAAATAATGATGTGCCATTTTCCACAATTTATGCATGCTTCATTGAGTTACGAGTTAAAACGCGACATAAGTGCTAGGCTACATCTATATTCAAGGCTCTGTGAGCGCCTGTGGGGGTTCGTGTGTTACAACTCCATTAGGAATATCTTTAGATCTGAGTGATGGATTATGCTGGGTTTGGGCTCTTTTTAATTGTGATAGTCTACTGAAAATAATGATTTACATTTTTCTACGATCTGTGCATGCTTCATGAAGTTATGAGCAAAAACCAAACGTGAGTGCTTCATGAGTATATACTTGGCTAGGTGCGTCTGTGGTATTTTTTGTGTTAGAGCGCCATGAGGAATATCTTTAGATCTTATTGATGGAATATATAGAGTTTGGGCTCTTTTTAATCGTGAGCTCCTGCTGTAAATAACGATGTGTCATTTTCCATGATCGATGTATGTTTCATGACGTTACGAGTAAAAAGGCCAAGTCTAAGCTACCTTGCTTGGCTATGTGAGTCTGTGTGTCTGTAGTATTTTTTGTGTTAGAACTCCATGAGGAATTTCTTTAGTTCTGAGTGATGGATTATGTTGAGTTTGGACTCATTTTAATTGTAAGCATCTTCTGTAAATAATGATGTGTCATTTTCCACAATCGGAGCATGTTTCATGAAGTTACGAGTGGAAATGTGTCTAAACTTCCATCATCCATGTATGGTTTACACATGGGTCTCTTGAAGGGCTTCTTTTACAAAAATCTCACTCAAGTTTAGAAAAAAGCCTGAAACAATTATGCTTGCTGTATTCTACTAATTGAGACCTTTCAAATGACATATGACACAGGACTATCTGAGCTGTATGATGTATTTGACATATTGCTGAATGTAGTACAAAAAAGTAGTTTATAAATTATGAATTTGTTTTTTTTTCTATTTATCAGCAAATAACTCAGCACTACTTAGGAGTTTATCAAACTGGCTACATTCATTGTAAGTTTCAGACTCTAAGCTTTAAAATGACACCTATTTTAAGTTGATCAAGGTAACAGTTTTGAAAAATATTATGATTATTTATTTCGCAGCTAGGTGGCGCCTGCGGGGGAACACTCTGTTTTAGAGTGATAACTCAGCTCTCGTTAGGAGTTGATCAAAGTGATTAGATGCATTAAAAAGCTGAGATTCTAAGCTTTAAAATGATACCTATTTTGTGTTGTTCCATTCATTGTTTGCATTGGTCTCTCCCATTAACTTTCAATGGCCCATTGAAACAATGGCCCACAATGGCCCTCAATGGCCCAGTGGAACACCACAAGTGTAACTCTGTACCATATTGTACAAAAGTAAAGTTTTTCAAAACAAAATTCCTGGTGAAAAATTTAAGTACACTAGTGTGATCAACAGTGCCAATTTTCTTCAGATTTTATTTTATTTTTCCAAAAATTATTCAAAAATATTTTTTTTTTACTCAAAAAATGAGATGCCTACTCTCAGATAAATGAGGCCCACGATTAAACAGATGCAAATGGAAATACAAAACCAGTCCTAATTGAAAGAGAACATGTTGACAAAAAGATTGAATCCAAGATTGGGTGAAAATATGGTATAATGAGTGATTTATAAGTATTTTTTATAGGCGGGTCATTTTGACCCGGGAAGACCACAAGTGTGACTATGTACCATTTTTTACAAAATAAAAGTTTTTCAAAACAAACTTCCCGGTGAAACATTAAAGTAGACTAGTGTGATCAACAGTACCAATTTTCAAAAAAAAAAAAAAAAAAAAATTCCAAAATTATTAAAAAATTAAGTTTTTTTTACTCAAAAAATGAGATGCCTACTCTCAGATAAATGAGGCCCACGATTAATCAGATGCAAATGAAAATACAAAACCAGTCCTAATTGAACGAGAACAAGTTGACAAAAAGATTGAATCCAAGATTTGGTGAAAATATGGTATAATGAGTGATTTATAAGCTATTTTTTATAGGCGGGTCATTTTGACCCGGGAAGACCACAAGTGTAACAAGGTATCAAACCCCCCCCTAAAAAAGTACGAAAATTTTCAAAAAACATTTGAGAAGTAGTTATACCCTTTGGGAACAGAGTCACTAAGTTTCAGTCCAATGCGATAACATTAACTAGTATTTTTGGGAAAAAGAAAATCTTCTCCGGGTCAAAATGACCCGAAGACCACATGAGGGTTAATTAAAAATGATAAAATGGTGTCAACATTTGTGAAAAAAACTTAAACATGTACCATGTAATGAAAATGTTTTCAAATGTATTCAGTGTGTGCAATTGGGTGAAATGTACATGTTTCATGCTTAATATTTTTAAATAAAAAAATTAAGAACAAATATTTCTTTCTTTAAACTCTTTTTTTTATTACACATACACACAACATATTCAACAATACATGTAATTCATAACACATAAGTTCTCAAAAAAACAAAAAAAAACAAAAAAAAAACAAAAAAAAAAAAACAGAGAGAACACAATAGGCTACAACTGGGAGATTAAAAACTTAACCATCGACTCTGGTCTAGACTGGGTGATTTGAACAAGAGGTCTTCTGGATGTTTTGAATGTATCGGTGTGCTCAGATGCACTTTCCGTTTTTTACTCTTCTTAGGTAAATCGGCTACAGTTGGGGTCGATTTGGTTTTGAATGAGTTAATTGCTTGTCTGACATACTGGTTTGGTAACACAGAGTATGGCAGATTTAAATTAGCAAAAGCCTCCAGAAACTCGTGCCATCCGCCAGGTCTCCGCTCATCAGCAATCTTATGCGGAGCTGTGATGCTTTTAACTAGGTCAAGCATGTGTGAACCGGGGATTGTTCTGCCTTTAAACACAAACTCTCCCGACTCAGTCCACGACGTAATATCTTTAGTTTTAGACATTTTATCTAAAATGTAACGGACATTTTTCACACTCCTCTGTGGAATATTTTTTAAAACCTCATCTGCAAAATCATCTAAACCATCGCGGGCTGTAACGCTGTCTGTCGGGTGTGGATCTTTTACAAGGTTGTCAGGTTGTGGAAGACTTAATGTTAATGTGGAAGATTCCCTATCCCCCAGTCTAGCGAGTGTTAAAAACCTCTGTAAAACACCGGTGTACATCTTAGCTGTTTCGTGGTGATCTATGTCAGACCTTTGCAATATTTCTTATAGTCGTATCCAAATCGTTCTCCACAACATGCTGTATAGACTCACGGGTGTTAGAGGATTTCAGTTTATCCAACTGGTGTTGGGGTATTAAAAACATCTTCTCAGCGTACTCCATCACCACCTTATTTAGATGTAATTAAGCTGGTTATAAAGGGAATTGCAACGCTTAACAAAGGTAATAGAAATCCACCTTGTTGATTGATTAACCGTCTTTTACGTCTAACGCCAACCTTTTTATCTGCAACAATTTTGATCTCGTTTCTTTTTTTTCTTTAGTTTCTGAAATTGTTGCGGCGATAGTGGTATATTTCCATGGACTACATTAAGAGCTACTTCACACAACGTCACAATGAGTTCGTCTGCAGCAGCCTCTAAAATAACGCGTCTTTGTTTAGGTGTGGCTTTTAATAACAATTTTAAAAGAGGCAGGTTTCTTAAAAGTCTTGCAGACATTTTCAAATTCCGTCTAACAATGTCAATGTTTTCTTTTCTGAACGTACACAACTGGATATTGTGACAGAATGTCTGTTCTGAGACGGTACTGCTCTGGTGTTTTTGATTTAAAGGTCCCGTTATATGCCCCTTTTCACAAGATGTAAAATAAGTCTCTGATGTCCCCAGAGTGTGTATGTGAAGTTTGAGCTCAAAATACCCAACAGATCATTTTTTACAGCATGTTTAAATTGACATTTTTTGGGGCTCAGAAAAACGAGTTGTTTCAGTGTGTGCCCTTTAAATGCAAATGAGCTGCTGCTGGACAACACAGGGGGCGGAGCTTCAAGAGCTCGCGCTCAGTCTGTCAGGAAAAATTCATCTCACGGAATGATGATAATATCAGAAACTCTCAGTAACGGCGTTCATTTCGAGTCGGACAATAATGCCTACAGAGTCAGAGTGCTGTATAGAGATGAAACAGGTATGGTTTAGTAGTTTAATTACGGTTATTATAACGTATTTGTCATCTGCTTGTAGGCTATGTATCCATTATTTATTAATAGCCTACAAGTCTGCTGTCTGAATGATGATCAAACATGTACTGATGAGTTTAATAAAGTTTATTGTACATCACACAAAAGATGAAGCGTCAGTTTTACTTCAGAAAATCACCGTAAGAGCTGAGTAAACACAGTAGCCTAAGTTATAAGAAGTGCGCAAGTAGCCAGTAGAGTTGAGGGAGCATTCCTGTGGGCGGAGGTTAGTCAAGAAACGGTTCTAGTGACATCACTAAAGAAGGAAGTAGAGGGGTGTAGTCCAATCGAGCCGTTTTTTGTAGTCAACTTCTGTTAAATAAAATATCTCGCTTGGCATTGAACTTTGAGCTTTATAATTTTACAGATATTATTTATGCTCTAACAGCAACATTACACACTAACTAAAGTTTGAAACATGGGATCACGCAGAACGGGACCTTTAAAGTCAATCAAAAGGTACCCGAAAGGAATGCTGGTCGCATTTTCATAACACTCCATAAAAAAATTTGTTTTTCGGGGGTACATTTGGTGTGCTAATACATTAATTTGTGTATTGTCTCTGGGGTTTTTGAACAGCACCAGATAATTGGTGTTCAAACTGATGGTCCTGCTGGATTTACCTTGAGAAAATAAGTTTTGTACAATATACAATGCACTCAGGTTTTTGTGGCGCACATACATCGTGAATAAACGTTGGATTTCAGAATTGTTACTAGCATCATCCATAACATCGTCTAAAACCAGAAAATTATTCTTGTCGGGGGGAAACAAACGATCATCATTCAGAGTCTGGGGGATACCTTCAATAAATTTAATATCATACAGTTTCAACAATTCGTCATATAAAGATTGCCAACAATTATAAACGTATACAATGTTTTCAACATTTTTTTAAATTACACTTTTAGCATTTTTCAACAACATTTTTACAAAAAATGTTTTTCCTGAGTTAGAAGGACCACTTAATACACATGAAAAAGGGTGTTCCAATCTGAAATCGAATCCATCTGTGTCTACCACCCCTCGATGACCATAAACGTTGTCAGTAGCCATATGGTAATGTAGTTAGGTCAGGTAGCAAAACACGCTTGTTGTACACAACTTGGAATTTTTTCACAACTGACTTGTTGTGTAATGTGAACTGCTTTTTGTTCCTCACTATACTGTCGGCATGTGCAAGAATATAATTGCTGTCGCCCCGCCCCCTCACATACTGATCAACAAGCCCTATTAACGAGTCTAGCCTAATAGCCTCAGAGTTTACTGCATTCAGTGTGATACCTTTGGCCTTCATACAGACCTTACCCTTGGCAGTACGATACCCGTAACTCTTAGGACCACTTGACGCAAACTCAACAACATGGTCACCGCCCCCAACTTCATCAGTAAGGTCACCAAGGTATGGCCCTAGTGGGGGTTCGTATTCACCGTCTTTAGATATGTACACAACGCTATCGGTATCGCAATAAATCAGTCTGTCCCCCAACTTCTCCATAAGATCATAAAGTTCCAACCGTGCGTGGGCTGTCGTAAAAGCCCCTAGAAAAACATTAATGTCACGAGTCTGAGCTCCTTTCCCATCTGCGTAAGACCACTGAACGATCGCTACAGTGTCTGACACAAATGAGAAATGTTTCACGTCATACTCAATGCCAAAAATGTGTCGGGCAAACTGTTCAGGGTCTGTAAGTATTTCAGTTGTCGGGAGCTGTTCGCACATAGAGAACCTGCCCCACAATGAATTAAGAATAAGCCTTCATAATGGATCTGCGTGCTGCATTAAACTCGATCTTGTCCAGATTCAGCTTAATCCCTTCTTTCTCAAAGTAATCTCTAACATAAGCTTCTTTGTCGGCGTCAGACACAACATCTTTTGGAAAACCTGAACTTTCCTGTTTGAACTGTAAAAATGTTTTAACATAATCACAAATCAATGTATCAGATCGTTGGGGAAAATGCCAGACCTCGTCGATTTTTGTCACTACATAACCCATCTCAATTGCTTTTAACAGTTCGATGCTAACCCAACAACCGTGTATAGCCCTTTCCTCATCTGTGTGTACACACGGATGTGTCTGGTTTTGTTGTTCAGCACAGGACCTGCAAAGTGGAAACATTAACTTGCCCCCAGTCCTATAAGGCAATACAGGATGAAGCAGCTTCCGCGGCGGAAGGACGGTAGCCTTGACGAGGTCATAATAATCTTCAAGGTTTTGAAAATCCTTGTATATTATTTCAGGATGGCCAATTGGATAGCATTTTCGCGCCTGGCAAAACGGATATAGCGAAGTAAAGTCTACATACTTAATACGTTCGCCCTCCGTGACTTTGTGGTACAGTTTTAACGCGTTAGTTCGGCCCCCGAATAGCGCTTCACGTGATTTCAATCTTTCAGGGTGGTTGTAAGTAGCCATGAAGTCCATCACTGCTGTGTCGGTCTGTTTAGCACGGACCCAATCACACTCCCAAACCACCTCGACCTGAAGACCGTACGCACGCTCCAAAATTTCAAGCTTGTCATCACATTGTCTTTTCAGAATACCATAAGGTATTTTTGATAACGGATTGAGATCATTAGGGTTATAACAACGTTCGCAACCATGAAAAAAACACCCCAGAAATTCGAATGCTTTTTTCACGGTACCATCGCCATAAAAACCATCCACATAGTATTTTCCAAATGACGCCTCACCACGGTTTAGAGCATGTTGAACATCTATGGACCGTGTTGTTCGGATATATTCAAGCCATTCAATTGAAATGTTTGAATCTGTCTTGTTCTGGTTGACGTACGCATTGTTGCGTGTTAGCGCTATTGTGTCTTTAGGGATGAAGTGTGTTTTATACGTAGCCATACATGTGGCTGCCAAAGTAGTGTAATTAAACGGATCAAGGCCTGCACACAAATTGAATTCATCACGATACTTCATACATACGTCCCTCAGCAGAACAACGTCGTTTTTACCATAAATCGCCAGTTCTTTTTTAAAATCAAACACTTTGTCGGAAATGGTACTGTACCAGTTATCAAACGCCTCTCTGTCTTGACTTGACATTGTCGTGTACCCGTAAAATTTCTTGTCAGGGTATGGGCCTATGTAGTTTTCATTTTCAACGTGGTTAAAGGTGAACTAAGTAACTTTTTTACCTTAACTGAACAGCTTCGGAGTCATTGGAATGGTTACATTACTTATTTCGGGTTGAATGGTGGTCGTTTCGCACCCCCCTGGTGCCCGTGAGCGGAAAATTCGCACTTGCAACTTTGAGCCGGCGGGCCGGCGGCCGCCGCGTCAGGAAGTCTCGCGTGATATCAGGTCTCGCGATGTAAACAATTGCTTTACGGCCAAAAGAAATCTGCTAAAATGCTGTCATTATTGCGCTCCCTCTCGCTGTTTGAACCCGAATGAAGAAGACGTTTTAAAGAATGTCCCATCTGCTTTGATGTCATTGATCTACTAGCCTCTGGTGTCCGAGAATCGCCTACGAGTTTTTACAACAGTGTTGTCAAATATCTATTCCGAAGCTGTGGGGGGAGCTCTAGAGAGAAACCTGCGAGCAAAAAGCGAGAATACAGCGAAGAAATCCCGAAGTTACTGAGCCCCGCTTTAAAGTGGTGCGGGAAATATCCCTTCTCAGCGTTAGTCAGATTAAACGCAACAGGTGTCTTGGCCAACCGCATGGGTATGAAGGAGTATGAATCAATAAACCGCTGTTTGAATGCCGCGTCGTACATTAAGATTAGACGACAGCCTTGCATCGTAATTTTAGGGGCAAACCCCTTCTTAGTAAAGTGCTCCAAAAGGATGAAATTATCAAACCCCGAGGCATTATGTGCAATCCATGTGTAATTGCGGTAACGAGGCTGTCTGAATTTTTTAACGAGGCGATCCACACAATCTGGTCCTTCGGCCACGAATTCTTCGCCAGCAAACGTAATAGCGCATACGAAATTGGCGATGTGACTTCCGTTTTCATAACGGGTCTCAAAATCGTAAAAAATGTAACGATCATTTGGCATCTCTGCCTTAACTTGTTGAATAAAACATTGATGCTCACCGCCGGTAACCATACTCTCACCACAGTGTACACAACTATCTGCAGTGCATTTATGGGGTTTGGGTTTAGAACCGCTGACATGGTAACGTCTATTGCATTTTCCGCAATATTTGGTAACATTGCATTGTGCGTACTGCATACCTTGAGGTTTTTTTTTATGCATAGCCAAACAATAGTCAGACTTACAGTACCGCAGACAGTCGCCGCAATGTTTTGGCTTTTTGGGTTGTTTATGACACTCGGGGTCATTACAGACGTCGCAGCTGTACCGGCATCTGTGATCTCTCCTACATGTGAACCCTTGATAGCAGAACTCACACGTGTATGGTGTGCCAACAAACTCAGATAGATTTTTAATCATAAAATAATGATTGTCATGCAGGTACAAAAATACTGTTTTAGGATGCGGATCGTCTGTGGTTGTATACTTCTCCAAAACACCCGTATCAGACCGATAGAAGACAACTATTTTAACATTCAGCATACGTTCAAACTGCCTGATGTCATTAAACGCTATCTTATGTTGATCAGCATATCCAGCGGCGTTCTGCAATGAAGATGCTACAGACACTAGTTCTGTGTGTGGTTTCTGAGGGTTTAGGAAATGTGCCATACAGATTGCAAAACAAAGATTGTTTGAAATGTTCATAGGACAAAACAGATTAAGTCTGTTTTTGGCAATCACTTCATTATGGGCATGATCACGTAACTTTCGATAAGCGCCGCCTTGTCTACTTTTCACTATAGTCACTCTTAAATTCAATCTCTCATCAAACTGCACATCAGAGTTGCTCTGCATTATTTTTTCAAGTTCGCCTATAAATAAATCTACACTGTAACCATTGCCCTCTGACAAAATTGTACTAACATCTGATGTCAAACTTGCCCCCCTCATGGTAATGCTGATTAAACTACCATCACCACCTAACAGTCTGGAAAACGACACAATTTCAGAAAGTGCATCATGTAAAAACGTGGTGTAGTTTGCTAAATCTGTAGAAGCTATCTCCCGTAGATTTATAAGCCTGTGAATTTCCGGACCATTGAAACGAGGTCGTGGCAGTACTGTGTACCCACTCACATCACCACCATCTCTCACAAGTGATTCTATATCACCATGTGTGAGACCCATGTTGGGTGTCTCAGGATTGAGTGTGCGTTGTGACTGTGTACACAATCCCTCTCCTGACTGCTGGGTATTCACAAAATGTTCAAAATCAAAATAAATTTGGTTCTGGAATAGGTTCTGACATCTATCCTATGTGTGGTGTATTCACAAAATGTTCAAAATCAGAATCTGGTTCTGGAATAGGTTCTGACATCTCTCTATGTGGTGTATTCACAAAATGTTCAAAATCAAAATTTGGTTCTGGATCTTCATCTGACATCGTGCTCATGATGTTTAGTAATTCTAGCAGTGTATCTGTTGTAGACCTAGGCCTATTAATTTCATCCATTGTCTGTATTAAATAGCGCAATGTTTCTGTGGTATTGCATTGATCAAGGGGTACCATACTACCATCGTCCCGTCTAAACCTCGCTACCCGATCCTGATCAAAATCATCTGACTCCCGACAACGTTTGGCCATTTTAAAACAATTTTTGTTTTGTTTTAATTTAAACACAAGTAGGTTATACACATGAAATAACTACGGCAAAATAAAATCAGTTAAAAAGAAACAAAACCAACTAATCAACAACTATACAACCATAGCGATAACACACACAGCTTGGGATAAATGTAAAAAAAAAAAAAAAACATTGTATAAAAGAAAAAGTATAACACACCCAGCAAAAAAAAAAAAGAAAAGAAAAAAGAACAACTCACCAGTGATTCTTTTTTGCCATGAACACGACCTTCTTTAACAAATCCACCGACAAACTTTGATCTACGGCCGCTTTTTGGACAGATCCACTATGCAGCCGTTGTGCAGCTATGACTTGCTTGAGCCAAATACCGTGCTGTTGTTGTGTTGCTATGAGTTGCTTAATCCAAATACCATGCTGTTGTAGCACTGATGCTGTAGAATGTGCGCGAGCATCTTGCTTTTTCTCAAACGCATCAATGCGTTTGTTCAATGTGTCCTGTATCGCTCTGATTATTTGTTGAGTGTCTATATTGGGCTGTGATTCCTGTCTGTTAGCCTCTTGATTTGAAGGTAACACATCACGGTCAGGTTCTTCCGCAGACACCACGTGTTTGATCACAAAGTATATGTTAATACTACTGTAACGGGGTTGAAGAGACAAATACAGCTAAACATATACATAGTTGTTTTTTACTCAAATTCACTGTAAGATTTTCTATAAACGCAAGTTACAAATACCCTGGGGGCTAAGCACCCCCTGTCTTAAAATTTAAATAAAAGTGTTTTTGTCATTATGTGAGTCACACTGGTCAAAATGTTTCAATGTTTTTTTTATTTGTTATAAACATTATATACATAAATATTTTATTATATACAGTATATATATTTATTTATCTTTTTTTTTATTGTCACTGACTGCTTTATATACTATACAATAATGTCAGTTTTGTCTCGCTGAATGTTCTTGTGTATCACACTGAGCTTTTTAGGTACATTTACAGATAAATGCACTGTATGAATACAAATGTTCATTTTATTTTTGTGTACTACAGACAGTATTGACATTTCCAAGTCAATTTTTACAATTTGTATTCATACAGTATATTTATTTTTGTAGAAATGTGTTATGTGTAAACTGAAGATTCACATTTGCTTGTTCATTTTTACACACTCTATTATGTATTTCTCTTCAACGACATGCAACTGTGAATTTTCAGTTTACATATAACACATTTCTACAGAAGTTACTGCACTGTATAAAGACATGCATTTACACAGTTAAGGGATGTTCCTACAGACATTACAAACATTCCATCTCAAAAATATTTATGGAATATCACGTCTGACAGATTTTGAAAACTGAATGGATTATTTTTGCATGTGATGGCTCACAATGAAAGAATGGTTAGAAGTTGTGAAGAGTTTGACAGTTTCACTGAGAATCAACTCATCAGTTTTGATCAACAAGCCATGTGGATTTAGTTATTGTGCAAATTGCAGAAAATCGTACTAACTCTTTTGCACACATGCTAAAACACATGCTTAAATCAATAAAGAATTCAAATCTGATATGAACACGAAACTAATTGTTTAAAGATCTGAACCTTTTTGATCCCAAAAAAGTCCCATTTGAGCCAAAGCGATTGAGAAAAACTGTAAAATAACCTTTTGATCATTTATTTTAGTTAGTTTTGGAGCATTTCAGTTTGGTTCCAAGTTTTCCAAATGTGTTACTTTACTATATATGTGCAAAAGCATGTTAGTATTTTCACCCACAAAAAAGAGTGTTTAAAGGGATAGTTCACTTTGAAATTAAATTTTGGTATGTTTTAGCTTACCTCAAGGGCATCCAAGATGTAGGTGTCTTTTTTTCCGCAGTAGTTTCAATTTTGATATTTTTAGGTCAAACCGTTCTTGTCTGTCAGTCATTTAATGCAGGTCTATGGTCACTGTCTCAAAGAGCATGCACAGAATCCAAATTAAAACAATTCCCCATCGTCCAAATTAAACAATTCCCCATCGTAAGTACACATTGATGGCCTAAGACACGAAACGAGCGGTTTGTGTGCATAGAAATATACACTAGATGTCGCCTTAAAGACATTCGTTCCAATGAACTGCCGTAGACAAGGCGACATCTAGTGTATATTTCTATGCACCAGTCTGCGTACACGTCACACACCAGGATGCGCGCGCGCCCTCAGATCACTTGGACGTGGCTGTGTATTATGGCGCTCGAAATGTTTCATTCGGCGACGAGACTGACAAGCACGACAGATAACTCTACGCCTCGTCTGCGCCTTAAATTTAATGGAATAAATAGCAGAAAGAAAAAAAAATTAAGACGTTGAGTGAGACGTTCATTGAGACGAGTGTGTGCTGCCAAGTTAGGTAACACTTTAGAATACTGTTCCTTCATTAATGAATAACTACACATGAACAAATGAGTAATGCATTAGTAACACTCTAGTAACTATTATTAACTAACAAGAAACTCTGGTTAACGAATTAGTAAGTAATAGCGCTCAGTCGGATGTGGTAGTTCACTATTAACTAATCAATAACTACTATTTTTCATACCTCACTGAAGACTATAAGAACTACTATATACAGGTTAATAAATATTTATAATGCACAATGTTTAATATAAAGTAATAGTAGCCCATTAGTAATGAATCAAGTGTTACTACTACAACCTAATATTAAGGCTTTTGTAAGGTTTTGGATAGTAATGACTCAAGTGTTACTACATCTTTCTAAAGGAACTACTAATTATTTGGATTATTATTACAGTATTCTAAAGTGAAGATCATGGGAACACACTAGTAATTACTAAAGTGTTACCAAATCCATTGGAAGGAATTGCTATTCAAAATCTTACAAAAATCTCAAAAGCTTACAATGACTTCAGTCAATATTAGGTAGTTATCATGTTTTTCACTTTAGAATACTGATCCAAATAATTAGTAGTTCCTTTAGAATGATGTAGTCATACTTGAGCCATTACTAGTGGGTTACCATTACCTTTTATTATAAATTATGCATTATTCATGTTAATTATGAACCTGTAGATAGTAGTTCTCTGGGAGGTATGAAAAAAAATAGTAGTTACTGATTAGCTAATAATGAACTACTACATTCATCTGAGTGCTATTACTTACTAATTTGTTAATCAGAGTTTCTTGTTAGTTAATAGTAGTTACTAGAATGTTAATAATTCGTAACTCATTTGTTCCTGTGTAATTATTCATTAATGAAGGAACAGTATTCTAAAGTGTTACCCAAAGTTATAGTAAAGAGCCTATCGGAACGCCATACGATCGCAACCGCTGGCACACTGCACTGAGCCGTGTTGAGTAGAGTGTTAAATACATGTTAGCGGAAAAAAACAACAATTAATAGGCTTGTTCGACTTCATGCAGCTCTGCGCAGACCGATCGGCGGCTGACTTGAAGCAATGCATGCCGGTTAGAAATTTTGTCTGACTTGATGCAGCGCCAACGCCACGTGACTGTGACGTGTGCCATCAAAGTACCACGAGAGCGATTCGAGAGTAGCCGGAGAACTCAGCCAGCGCAGCTTCTCAAGAGCGGCTGCACTGGGCTGCACAAGGGCTGATGACGACACAGCTGTTCCACGATTGGCCGGATTCACCGCATGACAACGATCACGTGTGTTTCGTGTTTATTCGAACACCTTTCGTTCCTCCAAAGCTCACAAATCAGTTTTTTATAACAGTAAACACTCTTTTCATGTAGTTGCGATGTTATATTGTGTCATGTTTATCAAATTAAAACTGATTAAAAAACGTAGACTCCACTTCATTGATAGTAGCTTATATTGAACTTTATTCTTGTTCAAACAGACGCTGTATGAAGCAGTACATAAAGTATTGAATGAAAATGTCTCTGAAACATCTGTGCATTATTAGGCAAATATTGCATTTATTTCACTTCAGCTGTGGTAAAGTATGCAAACACCACGTGAGCGGTCACTACGGGAACCAGAAAGTGTCGGATTTCACGTCTCCATTTGCAGCTCCTCCCCGCCTGCACGCGGCTACTCTCGCCGATCGGTTACATCCAGCCGCAGCCGATGTCGAACACACCTATTAATAAATAAAAAATATATATATACAAAAAAAGAGAAGCTGCGCTGGCTGAGTTCTTCGGCTGCTCTCGAATCGCTTTCGCGGTACTTTAATGGTATACCATACGTCACAATCATGTGGTGTCGGCGCTGCATCAAGTCGGACACAATTTCTAACCGGCATGCACTGATTCAAGTCAGTCGCCGATCGGTCTGCGCAGAGCTGCATGAAGTCGAACAAGTCTAGAGTGAAAACTGGAGGCGGCCAATACAAACCAGCACAAATTCGACTACATAATAAGGAGCTTAAATTACTATTATTATTATTAAATGTCATCTTGTTGTGTTGTTGGGTGAGCATCGTCTTGTCTTGGGAGTCGAACTGAATCATTAGGCTACCGCTACACCATTGTTCGGTTCACCGGCATAGATGCCCCCTCTGCCTTAGTTGAGCACGGACACTCCAATGTTTGGGTAAGATGATGACACACAACTCGATGGGTAGCTGGCTGAGCAAGTTCAGCATCACTGAAGATTATACATTAAAAAATAGCACTCATATTCATGAATGTGTATTATATTATTAATCAATTGCATGGAGAGAGACGGGCCTTCCGTTTTAGTGATGAAAGCTAGTTGAACGCCCGGAGAGTGCGATGATGGAGGATAAACTTGTGGTGCTCTCGCGGGTTACCAGGAGCTTAACGACTTAACGAACCGTAACTACCACAATGTTAACAGAAAGTAAATAAAGTTAATAAAAGGGTGATTTGACGTTTACTTGACTGACAGGACAGCTGTTTCAGTGGTTGCCTAGCAACATAAAAACGTACTCGGTTACCTAATGTAACCTCGGTTCTCTCTAGAAGAGGGAACGAGTATTGCGTAAGTTGCTTACGCTACGGGAAAGTCTTCTTTCTTCGAGATCTGAAGCCAAAAATTGTCCTTAATTTTGTATTCATTGTCAACGCAGTGCGGCAGCCGGCAGACCAAGGCAGGCTGTATAAGCTTCGCGCCCTCCACACCCTTCTAACCGTCAAGATGGGTGTGGCCAGTGTGTATATAACGAGGGCTCACAGGCTGAATATCTGGTTTCCGTAGTCTGAAGCGCAAAAGCTTGTGGCGCGACACGGCAGGTTACGCAATACTCGTTCCCTCTTCTAGAGAGAACCGAGGTTACATTAGGTAACCGAGTACGTTCTCTTACGAGAGGTTCTCTCGTATTGCGTAAGTTGCTTACGCTACGGGAACCCCTTGTCAACGCCGTGCGCGCCGAGCATCCAGCACATGAATCCCAGGGAGACCGGGGAAAAACATTCTGCTGGAACAGGTGGCCGGTCGGAGAGACGGGCCAACACAGTACAAAGCACTTTACTCAGTGTATAAAATAGAGCGGCGCGGCCGGTCTATAAGTATATATCAGTGCAAAACAGTGGGGCCGGCAGCGCGAGCCCACACAGTACATAAGCACACATTAGGGTAAGAAAAGAGCGACATCATCGGTCTTTTACGAAGAGAATAACCCCCTGCGCAACAGAGTGGAAGACGGGCGGGTGGCAGCGCGGGCCAGCACCGGTAAACAGCGCGTAACGGGGAATGAGAAACAGAGCGGCCCAGCCGGTCTGAGTATAAAACACTTCACCCTAAGTACCATACCAGAAATATCGCCAGCATGTGAACGTAGTCTGCACATAAGCGACTGGGCAGAGCATACATGTCACTTATACTGACAGCAATTTAGCCTGTAAGGCGGGAACTTCCAGGTTATAAAACCTCACAAATGTCGATGGGGAGGCCCAGCCCGCCGCCATACAAATATCGTGGATAGAAATTCCACTGGACCAGGCCCACGAAGAGGCCATGCCTCTAGTAGAGTGGGCTCTGATACCCAGAGGGCACTGCAGGTGTTTGGAGGCATAAGCTGCTGCAATCGCGTCCACTATCCACCTGGACAGGCTCTGTTTCGAGGCGGCGAGACCCTTGGTGCGTCCACCGAAGGAAACAAAGAGCTGCTCGGAACGCCTGAAAGCGGCGGAGCGCGTGATGTAAACTCTCAGCGCCCTGACAGGGCATAGGAGGTTATCACTGTCCCCATTATCGGATGCTGGCAGAGCCGAAAGGGAAATGATTTGTGCCCTAAAAGGGGTTCCAATCGCTGTGGGGATGTAACCGCGTCTCGGTCTGTTCGGTCCGAACTCAAGACATGCAGGGCTAACAGATAGTGCGTGCAAATCCCCCACGCGTTTTACTGAAGACAGAGCTATCAGAAAAACGGTTTTGAGCGACAGGTACTTTAAATCCACGGATTCAAGCGGTTCAAAGGGAAAAGCCTTCAGGGCCTCCAGGACCAAGGACAGATCCCAAATAGGAACCGAGGGGGGCCGCGGGGATTCATCCATCTAGCTCCTCTGAGGAAGCGGATAATAAGCTCGTTCCTTCCTATTGCCTGGCCGCGCGTCGTCTCAGCGAACGCTGCAATAGCCGCCACATACACTTTGAGCGTGGAAGGGGACCTGCCCTTGTCCAACAGCTCTTGTAGGAAGGAGAGCACCCGTGGGACCCCACATGCACGCGGATCCAAGCTCTTAGTAGCGCACCATTTAGAAAACACCGACCATTTAGACGCGTAGAGCCGTCTCGTGGAGGGAGCTCTAGACCAGCGGTTCTCAAACTGGGGGCCGCGGCCCCCTGGGGGGCCACTAGATGGCGCTAGGGGGGCCGCAAAGAAATTCTAGAATATGAAATTTTTTTTAAAAATTATTTTACCTGTACGCAAGTTAGGATTGTCCTATGTGAACTATGATGTATTTAAAAAAAATATATATATTTTAAAAATAATATCAATTATACACAGCACATTACGCTGAAACGTCACCAAACCGTTGAGGTACTAGTGAACACAACGACATGAACACGCCGATAAATGCCAAGACTGTTTAAAATGGACAAGTTTTTAGATAGAGGATGCAGTGTCTCAGCTGAAAAGGTCACAACAGAAGAGCCCAGCGTGAAAAAAACGAAACTGCGTAAATTTGACGACTCGTACATAAAATATGGCTTTATGGAACATAGTGACGGCAGACCACAGTGCACACTGTGCTTGAAGATTTTATCCGTTGAAGCACTGAAACCATATAAACTCAACCGACATCTCACAACAATTCATCCGGAGCATGCAAATAAAAGTAAGGATTTTTTTCAGAGAAAGAAAGAAGAATACGTCAAGCAAAAGGTACGACTGACTAACATCACGACAATACCTGAGAAAGCACAGCAAGCATCGTATCTTGCAGCCCTGCGAATAGCCAAATGTAAAAAGCCTCACACAATCGGAGAGGAATTAATACTTCCAGCAGCAGTGGATATGTGCCGAGTGATGGTCGGGGAGGAGGCCGCGAATAAGATTAAATCCATACCGCTGTCCAACGATACAGTAAGTAGGCGGATCAAAGACATCTCTTCTGATGTAAAATCTCAACTGACCGAAAGATTACGATCGTGTGAGCAGTTCGCGCTTCAGCTTGATGAAAGCACTGACGTTAGTAGTGCTGCGCAGGTATTAGTGTACGTTCGATATGTATGGGACAGTAAAATTATGGAAGATTTTTTATTTTCAAAAGAACTCGAGGGGAGAGCCACAGGTGAGGAAATTTTCAAAATGTTGGACACTTTTATGGTAGAAGAAAATCTGAGCTGGGAAAAATGCGTGTCTGTTTGCACTGATGGTGCGGCAGCAATGACTGGGCACAAGAGTGGAGTTGTCACCCGAATTCAAGCCATAAATCCAAAGATCGCAGCCACTCACTGTATGCTTCATCGTCAAGCACTTGCATCGAAGTTAATGGCACCCGAGCTGCATGATGTGTTGGAAGTAGTAGTAGCGGCTGTCAACTTCGTGAAGTCAAGACCGCTGAAGTCACGTCTCTTTGCAAAACTATGTACAGAGATGGGAGCAGCTCATGATCGGCTACTGTTCCATTCAGAGGTGCGGTGGCTCTCACGTGGAAGGGTTTTAGAGCGAGTGTTTGAACTCAGACGTGAGCTTCAGGATTTTTTGAAAGAACATAAACCCGATCTAGAACTGTTTTTTTCTGACCAACAGTGGATGGCAAAACTAGCATACCTTGCAGACATTTTCAGTAGTCTCAATGGACTGAATCTGTCCATTCAGGGATGTTATTCCACAATACTGGAGGCAAGTGACAAAATAAATGCATTCAGGAGAAAAATTGACCTGTGGGTGCGGAAACTACAAAGAGGCATCACCGACATGTTTCCAAATCTATCTGAATTTTTGGATACAAACTGCATGGCAGTGGACTTCATGCTCAACACCATTACCAGTCACCTCACCTCACTGAATGAACATTTCAGTCGCTACTTCACAGACATTGACATGGAGAAATATGACTGGGTTCGAGATCCCTTTTCTTGTGATGTGATGGCCAGTGGCCTCAGTGGAAAGGCTGAAGATGAACTTTTGGAACTGTCCAGTGATCGTACTCTCAGGATGAGATTTAATCAGCAGGGCCCAGCAGAATTTTGGCCCACAGTTGAAAAGGAGTACAAGGAGGTTGCTCTTCAGGCCATGAGAATATTGCTGCCTTTCCCAACAACATACCTTTGTGAGACATCTTTCTCAGCCATGATGGCAATAAAGACAAAATACAGGGCAAGGCTTAATGTGGAAGATGACTTGATAGTTTGCCTGTCCCCAATAACACCCAGAATTGATAAGCTCTGCAAAGAAAGACAGTCTCACCCTTCCCACTGAGTTACTAGCTGTTACTAAATTGATGTGTCTGCATTGCATGATTTCTTTTATATTGTAAAACTTGTATAATTTAGTATGTCTTCTATATTGAAAAACTATTTCTTTAAGTAGAGCAGAATTTTTTTATGTTTCTGAAATATTAGAAATATTAATATTATCTGAAAATATTGCTGAAAAAACAGATTGCTGTTCAAATTGCAAACCAAACTTGAGCCACTGTCATTTACTAAAATGTAAGAAGTTTAATGCACTTTTTTACAATCATATGTAAATTAATTTTTCAGTATCTTCTACTATGGACATCATAAATTACTGTTCAGTATTCAAAACTTTTGTTGCACTTTTCAGACAACATTATTGTTAACTGTCAAAACTATTTTTTATAACAATTTGTTATATTTTATGAAATGTAGAATTTAACAATTTTTGTATATTCAACATCAGAGACATAAGGCTACAAACAGAATTGTTGTTCCAGCATTGTACAAATTCATTTGTTTTTGGTACAATCTAAAATTTGTAAGTAAAATTGTCAGTTTGAGGATGTTTTCGTCATGAGTTTTCTTTTGGGGGGCCACAAAAGGTTTCACCCTACTCAAGGGGGCCTTCTCCTGAAAAAGTTTGAGAACCACTGCTCTAGACTGCGTGATCGTGTTCACGACCCCTTCTGGCAGGTCAACGGGTATCCGTTGATTACCCATGCATTCAGAGACCATTGTTCTGGATGGGGATGCCAGATCGATCCACCGGCTTGAGAGAGGAGATCCTTTCTCACCGGGATCGGCCATGGGGATGAGTGCGACAGCCTCACTAGCTCTGGGTACCAGGTTTGGTTCTCCCAACGCGGGGCTATAAGAAGCACTGGGTGGTGCATTTCCCTGATCCTCATAATGACCTGTGGTAACAGGGAGATCGGGGGAAAAGCGTACAGTGGGAGGCTGGGCCATGTCTGGGACAGAGCTTCCTCGCTTTTCGAGAAAAATTTCGGGCAGTGAGCGTTGTCTCTCGACGCAGAGATTTCGACCTCCGCTCTGCCGAATAGGCGCCAGAGAAACTGGACTGTCTGGGGGTGCAGGGACCATTCTCCCGGGGGAATGATGTCTCTGGACAGTCTGTCTGGACCGACATTCAGGTGGCCCGGCACGTGCGCAGCTCTCAGCGAGCGCAACGAGTGGTGAGCCCACACGAGAAGGCGTTCTGTCAGCTTGTAAAAGTTTATACGATTAAATACCGTTCCAAATTATTTTACATCCTATCAGGACATATAAATAATCCCGCGGTATCTAAAGAGCCTATCTTTTAGTCGTACTTTTAAGAGTTAGGTGAACAGTCTCTACAAATTCGTATTTTATTATAAAGATAATAAGAATTATAAATATAATAAATCTCCCCTTTGTAGTATAAATCTACCTTTTTAGGTACTCTTCAACCGTGTTTGCTATACAACAATAACCCTGTTATAAGTTGTTTCTTTAGCCAGGCGTATCAATCAATCAAACAGTGCATACTGATTATTCACATATCAGAATTCATGCTCACCCTCCTTAGTTTTCCCCCCGGGTGGAGATCGTCCTGATCCAGGAAAGAAAAGGTGAAGCGTACTCAAAAATTCCAAGTTCCAGTCAGATGATTTAGAATAAATGTTTAACAATATTTATTAAAAGAATCAAAATGAAAAGAATACTTGTTACAGAATATAATAGAGTACTTAGACTAACAGAGTAATATTAGCTAGGCTTTTACAGCTTCTTGCATTCAGGCACTGCTGGCTTCCTGAACTGGAGATTGCAAGGATGAGCAGCTTATCCGTCTCCAGTTTCTTTCTTTTATAATCCAGATTCGAATACCTTTCGTCATATTTACTGTAAGGCAAATCACATGTACAAATGCTGATCCCAGCAAATGTCTTAACACTCTTATCAGTAGTTGCGTGATTGTCCAGTCAACGGAAATCCCCCAGGAGATACAATAGCTTCTCTGTATGTGTGGACAAAGACCCATGTCACTGCTCTCTCATGTGACTTTGAGAATAGCAGCGATGGACAGAAAAACTTTTCATACAAAACAATTATCATTGAACAGTCATGTGTTCAAAACGACCAAGAATTGCATCTGCAGCATTATTGGGTACAGGCTTTTTATTATGGCCCTTTCTGCGTTGTCGGCGAGTTTGAGGTATGGGTGAAGTGAATGAAATGCCGCTCTCAGGTGGAGCCTCGTGACTTGACTTCACACCCCCTCTCGGCATTAAATGAGCTTCTTTAATTCTTCTAAATTTGTTCAATCTAACTCTGGGTTTTCTTGGTTTCAGTTTATCTACAAAATCTCTTACACCAAATCTATCCATTCTGCTTACAAAGTCAGTACAGTAGATGCTTGGGGTAATGCCGTCAAATTCTATCTCGTACAGTCTATGACTAATCCCATCATTTTTACATATCATCACTTTTAATGAGTTGGCCTGATCCTGGCTCATCCCAGCTTGATGACACCAGGTTCTCAGACTCTGGATAACCTTCTGCCTGTACCACGGTTTGAGTGCTGACTTCCACTGAAACTCGTGTTTGTTCCGCCAGACTTTCAGCAGCTTGTCCAAGTTCACTTGGTTGACTGCGAAGATGAGTCCTCTTTCGGCCACATCCAGAGTCAACGGTACCATTGTCCAGACTCCAGGGGCCTTTAATATGAGGACTCTCTGCGGGGACATAAACACAGCTATAATTGAATTTTTGTCTAGCACTTCCGGGTTGGCTTGAATTATCCAGAACCCAATGCCTATAAACAATTCCTATTATTTCTTTTAAACCTCCATTTTTCTTTTTCTTTAGATACACCTGTGGTTCCAGGTGATATTTGGTAGCCGTATAATTATTTCTACAGCCAGCCTGTACGGTTAGGATTTCACTGGCCTTACAGCATTTAAACTTCATTGTCATACACCATTTTATATAATTCTCTGACACCCATGGACCACTACGGTCCATTCTCCTTCCTCGTTGAGTTACAGTCACTTGTCCAATCTCATTCATTTTAACTTTTTGTATTACAGTACAATTTGAACAGAGGTCTTGCCACTGATTTATCAAAAAACATCTTATTCTTAAACCTCCTGGAAGCTTTCCACATATAACACAGTTCGTCTGTTTTTTAACTACATTTCTTGGTCCACAAATATCATTTGTGATGCAGTCTAAGTATATTTTCCTCTGCCATCCAGAAGCTGGTGCATCCTATTGGTAAGTTACAAAAGGGTTTGTTAGCTCAATATTTAAACAACATTCTTTCCCAGCTTTTATCAGTTTTGTTACATAAAACCAATCATTACTAACTATCAATATTGCTATACCACACATCACATAATCATACTCTGCAATCATCATTAAATGCAGTTGCAATTACAGTTATTTCATAGACAGTCATTTTTGTACCTTCAATTTCTACTCTTCTTGTGGCAAGTATTATAAGATACAAAATCACCAATAGTGTAGAAGAGAGTACTATGTACTTTACAGATTGGATCTCAAGATAATACTTCAATAAATCACATGAAAAAAGTATTATATTAAGTGTTGCCAATCCGATTATGCCTCTAAGTCCAAAAATGGATTTTATCTTAGGGCTTTTCACAACTTGTCTTGCCAGGTTTAGCCTTTTCTCCAAATTAAATGAGGCTATGTTACATATTGCAATTGGAATTTGCCATAACCCTTGTAAACCCATTAGCATAAATATCCAATAAAGGATCAAAATTACATTGTAGATTATAATTTGAAATTTATTTACCGGCAATTCGGAACAGGTTGCAGTTGAGTTATTTCCCCAATTTGGTTTTGTCAAAGCCATTCTTCAGGTTTCTCCAAACTCTTTAGCTGGTAAACTCCGTTCAATATGCTGGTTTTCAGGCGAATGAAGTGATTTTACGAGCCACTAACTTTTTACGATCTTTTTAATTAGCCGTGGGGGCTTCTCCTTCACTCTCATTCTCGGACTCTGAAAGATCAGCTGACAGTCGAATCTTTCTATATTTGGCTTGGACAGCTAACTGTTTTAGCTTCCTACAATGTAAGCATATTTTCACTAATTTAATTAGTATACCTATTATCACAATGATTGCTATCGTGACTCCCACACAATAAAGAATAGTTTTCACTATCTCCCATGCGTCTGTCATTATACTCCATACATTTGTGGCCACTGCTTTAATTTTCTCGCCTATATCTTCGAATGCTGTTTTCACTATTCTTCCAATTAATTTAATCAAAGTTACATCTGAAGGGCTTCTGGTTTTTGACCAGTAATCTAAACGGTGAGCCCAGTGAGCTCCAAGGCTCTCCGATTCTGTTAAATCATCGACTGGATGTAATAAGTCTTTCCACTCACTTATATATTTAATATAAGGTATAATAGCACATATCTTCCTGATTTGCGTTTCTCCTACCATTTGCTTTAGAATCAGTGGGGTAATCTTTAAGTTCTCTCCTGCCCAGAGGGCGCCTTCCATGGCCTCATAATTGCATGACATATAATTCCTATCAATGTTCCCCTTTGTGTTCTTAGCTGCGTAAGATTGCATTATGGGGGCACTAAAAGTTGCATGTTGCCAATTATTAAATAGCTCTCCAGTGCACAAGTACTTATTCTCTATGCGGTCACTCCAAAATTCGATCTTTTTATTATCCATTCTTTCACCTACCATCAATACTTCTGTTCCTAAATCGAATTCTTTAACACATTTAAGGTTATATGCTATCTTTTTTCCTTTTGAAGATTTTACAATATCGAAATTGCCTCGTCTTGTGCACGGTTCCCCATACCAATCCGTAACATTCCATCTTTTGTTGAAGTTTCCTCGAGTGGGCCTGATATATATTTTACTCTGAGTTCCCCACGAGTAACTATCTGGATCAGATACTTTTAAATAATAGCCAGTTTCCCATTGTCCTATATTTTGGGATTTATAGGAGTTTAAGATTTTGTGTGAACCTAGATATTTCATGTGTACCGGCCATATAAGGTTACCTTCTTTTCTTCCAGTATGTACATCTTTTATATCTTGATGTCTTCCGTGGTATCTTATGTAACCATTAGGTCTTTTAGTGATGGTATAATGCTTTAACGCTTCTCCTCCCTGCATCATGTATAACAACAATGCACTCCTGTACTGTTGATCCACTACCTTTGTTGTTAGATATTTTGCTAGTCCAGAGGTAGTTATAAGTTTCTCTGGAATCCCTGAATTCGGAAAATATTCTAGGGTATATGGATGTTTATAATTTCCATTTGCCCTTTTCTTTCCTTCTAATGTGGCTTTTATGGTCCATGTAGTCCTATCTGTTTCACTACCTGTTCCTTGTGTGAAATTATAATTCTTTCTTATCCATTTGTGCCATATAGTAATAGTGTCTTTTTCATATTTTTCCATAAGGGTCTGATTCCATGGGGATTCAGCTTTTATGATACAATACCAAACTTTTTTATTTTTGTTCAATCTGTGAGCACATTGCTTTTTGTGATCAATTGTTGATCTGTCTTTATTACTTGGCCAGATCATTTTCCCTATCCATGGACAATTCAGCAGCTTACTGCACATCGGCGTAGCCATGGGCCTATTATAACAGTTTATCCACTCCGTGGTTTTTGCAGGAATTCTAGGTTTGTTTTCATGGATTGAATGAATTATAGTTTTATCTTTGAATTCACTCATACGAAGCCAACGATCTATTGGTTTTGGCCCTGCGCGTTGCGCTGCAGGTGTCAGTGGACTTAATTTTGGTGACTCCCTTTCTTTGGTCTCTTCCATGTCACCTGCCACTTCAAAGTCATCTGCCACTTCTAAATCATCTGCCACTTCTAATTTACCTCGGTTCTCTTTGTCTAATACCTTTAATCTTTTTATGTTTGCTTTGGCTGTTTCACAATTCCATTCTAAAGTCGAGATTGTCTTTCCATACGAATATGTCCACCATACTAGGTCAAAGTTTTTTACACTAATGTTTCTAGCTGCACTACCATTTATTTCTTGGCCTGTTAATAATACATGTGTTTGATTTAGTAGTTGTAGTTTATTCCATTTCATTACAGTTAATCCTTTTTCAGTTGTTGGACCATAATCTGCAGCTGATTCTAAGAAACTTCCTTCACTAGTACAATTCCAGTATTCTGGATCTATGTCTGCTATCCAGTTTCTTATCAGCTTAGCATTATTTTCAGGATTGTATACTATCCCTGCTAAAATCAAAGGTGAACCTTTAACCATTATTGTTTGATTATAGCAGTGTAATTTAACTATCTTTTCCATGTTAGTACAAGGATAGACAGTATAGATTTCCTCTGTTTCCTTTGTTCCGAATCCAGCCAAAATGCATACAAAAAGAATGAAAGCCATACTTATCCACGCTATCATTTCCCGAAAATGTTCAGTCTTTTCTTGATCAAGCCTTCTGTAGATGGTTTTCAATCTTTGTCTACTCCCCCCTCTAGGCATGTTGGTCTGTGGGTGAGAGAACAAAGAATTGCCTGTCTGACCCTAGAATCGTTGTTTTAGCAGCCAGTCTCGGACCCTTTGTTTAAAAGGTTTAACGTCTGTCCTCCAATCAATATTAAAACCCTGTATGGCAAAGCCGATGCCCATGTAATTTCTGGTACAACATAGATTCACCACCAGTGTTTTAATCATAGATGCATCGTTTTCTTCATATTTAATCTTATAACAGGCTTCCCCAGTCATAATTATTTGACTTCTGGACATTCTTGTGATGTCTGTTTCTCTTACACCCAGTTCCCATGTCCTGGTTTCGTAGTTATAGTCTGTAATTAGGAAGCTCATATTTTTAATTTCAGTAATAATTAATTGTTCGGCTGAGCTGCGTTCATACTGTCCCTGTCTTTTCACAAAGATAGTTTGCTTTGGCTCATTTAGATTATGTGAGACAACTCTTTCCCACGCCTCCAAACAAGTGATTCGCCCTAGTACCTGACCTAATACAGATCCAATCTCCAGAGGATCTGTATAGGATGGGCTACCAAGTCCTGACAATTCACAGTATCGATATAGCCATGCTTGTTCATCTTCTTCCATTAATTGGATCGGATTACTAACCCATGCTGTCATAATTTTACCCTGTGACACGCATCCCATGGCTAATTTCGATTTTCTGGTTAACCAGACCTCTTTCTTACTGACAGTCTGGACCCATTGCTGCTCTTCTAGCTTTTCACATCTGTTGCACAGTTCCAGTTTAGAGTCACTAAACTTACAGGAACATTTTGAGCCTAGTAAAATTAGTTTTTCTTTACACGTTTTACAGGTTCGGCAGACACAACTCGTTTCTCCTCGTTGTATTTTTTGAATGACCCATCTTTGTTTGCCTAGTCTGCAATTTCCGCATACTGAAATTTCTCCCAAGGCACAGTGGCCGATTCTACCTTCCGGATTGTACCAGGAGAAAAGGTTATGCTCTCCCTTGCTAGGGAGTGTTTTTAAGCTCGTTTTGGTAGGCCGAGACTCATTCGGACCTTCCCAAAGTAATTCTGCCACGTCCGCTGCTTCACAAATACAACAGCTTGTGAATGGAATTAATTTACTATTAGTACCATCAGGGCAGTCCTCATGCCATTTTTTAACTCTTAGTAGCTCATACGCTTCATTTTGGCACCTGACCCATCCTGTTTTTGACTCAATAATGGACTCAAATACTACTTTCTTCATGATTATGCCTTAATTAAATCTCTTAAGGACCAAATGCCGTTGTTTTCTAATTGTACAGTAGTATTCGAAGTGACTTTTGTTACCGTGTCCACGGTCCCAGTTTTATGCCTAAATCTTTTACCTCTGATTTTATGCAATATAATTACTTGATCGCCTACCTTAAATGGATTGGCTTTAAAATTTCCCTGTTCAGGTTGATCTTCACTTTTGAGTTCACTCGGTTTGATTCTGTAATTTAGAAAATGCGTACATTGGTCAATCAAAGTATCCCACTGTCCTACCTGTTCGTTCTTTACGAAAAATTGTTTACATCTCTTAACAGCGTTCTCGGCTAGTCCATTGCTTTCCGGTCTATATTTTACACTTTTTATCAATTCGACCCCGATTTTATTACAATATTCCTCAACTTCTCGTCCTGTAAGGTTCGGAGCACCATCCCCCCTAATTCTTTTAGGTGGTCCCCGAAATCTGATCCACTCTCTTAGTGCTTGTACGACTACCGCACTAGTAGCTTGTTTGCATGGATATATTTGGAGAAAATTAGAACAATTATCTACAATTACTAAGAAGTAACAGTTTTTTAATTTCGTGGCTGGCCTAATAGGTCCTCCGAAATCCATCGATATTTCATCATTCTCTTTATCTGTTTTAATCTTTCCATACTCATTGAACCTGCTGTTCATGACCTTTCTGCATTCAGGACATTTTTTCCTTATTTCAAGATAGGCAGCTTTTAGATTCTGTATATTCAGTCCTGTGGCCTTACAATACTTTGACATATAAGTTAAGCTTGGATGCATTAAATCCATATGCAGTGTTTCAACAATATTATTCTCACTTGCTTTAGTGATAACTTTAACAATTTTTATTGTCTGTACAGTTTTATGTCTAATATATTTGTCTACTTCAGCATTACCTTTTGCAGCTGATGTAGTTTGCACTGTGTGACTGCTTTGGTGCAACACTACCGGTCTAACATCTTCCAATAATATTGCAATTTCTCTCCACAAACTGTCCTGTTTTAATGGCTTTCCCTTTGCAGTGCAGAAACCATTTAGTTTCCAAGTGTCAACATGCTCTGTTAGTGCTCTGTATACATAATCACTATCTGAGACAATAATTCCATTATTCGTGGCTGTGGCTTTCATATGCCTTAGGGCTTCTAAAACAGCTTTTACTTCTGCTAATTGCGCTGAGTCTTCACTAGACAATTGACCCTTTTGTTTAAAAACTATTTTTCCTTTTTCTTTTCTTATGAAGCCCCACCAGACTTCGTTATTTTCTTTTGAACCATCTGTAAAATAACAAATATTAGCCCCTTTAGGGATTTCTGTTATTTTGTCTTTTTTGTTAAGTTTACTGTGTCCAAAAATTATCTGAGTATCTTGCAGCAATTTGCTCCACTTAGCCCAAGTAAATTGATGAATCTTAGGAGCTTCACTGACTAGGTTTTTGGATTCTCTCACTAGCTGTGCGATGCCTTCACCTTTCGATTCTACAATTATCTGTTGATCTAGAGCTAAGGTTTTTATCGCTATCAAACATTTAGCAATACTAGCTAAGATGTCAGTTGCTGATTTAGGTTCCTGTTTTAGCTGATTAGCAGGTTTTGGGTACGACATGAACTGTATCGGATTCTTTTTATCCTTTTCATTATACAAGACCAGTTCTATTTCATCCGCAGTATTTTCAACACTTACTACCAATCTTTGATCCGACTCTCTCCTTGCTATTTTACCTGAGGCTAATGCTAAGTCAATTAATTGTAGCCTGATATTTTCTAATTTATCGCTCCAATTAAATACATGTCCTTTTGTGGCGTCATAAAGTGGTTTTGCCAATTTTGCATATCCTGGTACTAGATCTCTGATAAAATTCATGTGTCCCATGAAGCTTTGTAAATTTTTCAGGCTTTTTGGGCTGTTTTGTCTCAAATCCTCCAGTTTTTCTTTGGTGGTTTTTGAGAGTCCACGATCCATACCTGTCATAGCAAAGCCTAAAAAATCTACTTCTTCTCTACCTATTTCGATTTTCTTGTAACTTGGCTTAAAACCTGCATTTATTAGTCTAGTAAATACTTCATCTACGATTTTCAGGTGTTCATCAGGATCGTCATTTATGATCAAAAGGTCATCTATATAAACTGTCACAGGTAAATTTGTCATTAGCGTGACCACGATAGATTGAAATGCGTTCGCGGAATTTTTATAGCCTTGGGGCAATCTTGTATAACAATACGATTTCGATCGGCAGGTAAATGCAGTTTTAGCCATACTATTTTCAGTTAACGGAACTGTCCAGAAACCGTTTGCTAAGTCAATTTTAGTCAATATTCTACCCTTAGGTAAACCATTGGTCACATCTTTCGCATTAATTAAGTACCTCGTATCCGGTTCTGATACTTTATTCAAAGATTTGAAGTTATTAACGACCCTGTAACTTTTATCCGGCTTAGGGACGGCTTGCAGCGGAGAATTAGTGATCGGATTTTGTATTTCTTTAATTACTCCTAATTTTTCCAATTCTTTAATAGTTTCTTCAATTTCAGGTAAGGCTTTTTTATTAATAGGGTATTGACGTTGTGGTTTATGCACACCTCCCTTTATTTCATACTCATATTCTTTGCCTAATAGGCCTACGTCATTTTTAAATTTAGCGGCTCCACCTTTATGTTTTTCCAGGATTTCTCTCAATTTGTTTTTATCAAGTATGGTTTCCTGTACCATTCTATCAATTTCCTTTTTAAGGTCGACCATTTTCATCCATCTGACTGTTATTTCCTTATCAATTTTACCTACAATTTTAGTTGCATCTTGTAATGTCATCAAGTTTTCCGACTGATTAGGAATAATGGCTATGTCCTTCCACAAATACCAGTCTGTGTCAATCGGGCCTTGAGTTTTATTAAAGCTGTATACCCTCATCATACCTTTTTGTTTTATGGCATCTGCAGGTAAGTCAGTAAGACAGGTAATCTCAGCTCCTGTATCAAGAATGAACGTTCTACCATTGTATTCAATATAAAAGAAACCTTCACGTTCTTTAACTAAATCAGATTGGATGGTCGCTTTTCCTTTAAGGATTTCCTATTTTTGTCTTTGTTCAGGCTTGCTAAGTCTCACAGATTTAGGCTTAGACTGACCAGCACTGAATGTTTTTTCTACAGTCATCTTCTGTTTAGCTCTCTGTTCCCTGATTTTGTTTTGTTGTTCAGGAGTCATTTTGTCCCATTCATCCCTAGAAACATACGTGGAGCTAGTTTGCTTACTTGCATATTTTGTCAATGGAGGTCTTTGTTCCCAATTTGGTTTTCTCTGTACTCCTCTGCTCTGAGATCTGCCTCTCCTCTGAAAGTTTGCTGGTCCAAATTGGTCTCTTTCCTCCCTGTAAGATTTCTGCTGCCCAGAATATCTGGACCCCTGTTGACCATCACGGCCTCGAGCCTTAAGTCTCTCTGAACGTCTCAGACCTTGCTGTTTGCTATTTCCCTGGAAATTTAAATCTTGACTGCCTTTTTTCTCTGTCTCTTGTTTGGTCCTTCTATCATACCTCACAGCAAAAGTTTGCAACTCGTCCCATTTAGTCTCATAACCCCAAGATTTCAACTTATTCAGACCTGGGAGATCTTTGTCAAATAGCAACAGTTCTTCTACAGTTTCTGATGCGCTCTTTCCCTCAAGGGCCCTATTCTTGCAGAATAGCAGTAACCCTGTGCTTTTTATCTCTTTCAGCCTTTTCTCGTACCATTCTTTCTTAGTTTCACCAGAAATGTTCCTCTGATGTAGAGAAACATCATTAATTCCTATATTCAGACCTAATAGTTGATTAATCATCAGCTCTATATCTTCATCATTGATATTAAGCCTCTTCCCTAGCTGCACTATTTTCTGGCAGCTTCTCATGTTATCTTTCGGATCCAACTTCATTCCATTAAACATTCCTATCTCTGTAGCTGTTATAGTATGTTTAGATCTCGATCTAGATTTTCTCTCCGAGCCCTGGTCAAAGTCCTCCTCTAAGCAGACAGACACACTGGATATAGAGTCGTCACAATAGTCATATTGTTCCCTATAGGCCCCCCTATTATGAGGGCTAATTTTTTCTTTTTTCACTGACGAGGCTGCTATTTCAGCTAAGTTTATGCCTAGCCCCCCTTTGGGCAATTGTCCTTCTCCGTCTACCTCAGAGTACACTTCATCTTTTAGCACCAGTTCAGTCTTAGTTGTAATTTCTGGTAAAGGTCTCCTATAATATATAGAGTTTTTTGATTCCTTTAAAACCTCTTTTCTGAGTTCAAATATGTCACCCATAATCGGATCCCTACCACTCCTTCCTCTATTTTCAGATAGGGTCAAACGCAGTAATAATGACAGAGCTTTTTGACAAGAGTCTTTTTGTTCTGCAAGCATATCTTGTTTAGCTTTAAGGCTTGTGTCCGGCATGTCTAAAATCTCATCAGCTGTCGGTCCAGTAGCCGCTAAGAAAATTCTCTGCATATACTCAGGTTCCCTTCTGACCTTCTCTTTCAGATTATGCCCTGGTGCTGTTAGAGTTTTTCTCCCTGCAAGATCTATATGTTCTCTAGCATAACTACTACTCTTTCTTTCCCGAGACAATGGTCTTGAATTTCTTTGATTAACTCTACTTCTCTGTGGGATGGGTTCGTCCCACTGACACACTACACTTTCTTCACCATCCCATTCAGTGTCTTCGCCCTCGGTGGTTGTATCCTCACCTCTAGTTTTAGCCTGGTCTTTTTTATTCATACTATTTAAAGTATGAACCAATTCATTTGCTAGTGGTATATACTGCAGTCCTGGACTAGTTTCTTGAAAGTCTAGTCTTTTCTGAGGGCTAGGGCCAGGTTTTTCCACATCTGAATAATAAATTTCTGTATTATTGGAATCCCTGCGTTTTCTCTGTGGCATTGCTGTACCATCATACATTACCCTCGTTTTACCATAGTATACTTCTATACTGGAATCTGTTGTTGGCTTGTATGTTACTTCCATCCCTGGCTCAAAAAGAACTTTAATTCTGTCTCCTTTCATCCTATTGTCATCAATTCGGCCAATAATGGCCCTTACATCTGCTGCTGAAGTGCAGATGAACTCTAATCCATTATTTATTTCATAATCTCCTATATACCATGCCTCATCCTTTTCTCTGGCTGCTTTCAGTCTTTGGAAATTATCACGTTTTGTTACAGTGATACGGTATACGGATTCCTGATGAGGAGTTGGACACACATTTAAATCTGGTGCTATTTGAGCCATTTGAGTCATTTTGGGTCTTTTATTTTTGGAAATGCAGACTAGGAAACTTATATCCTCTTTTACGGGATCGTTTCTAAGTTTTTACAGATACTCTTTGGTTCTGCCGCGCGGTTTCGCTTTTCTTTTAATAGAGCGTCCTCTATTTATTTTTGCGAAGTTTTTCGGGTCATTCAATTTGATTGATTAAATTCTTTCATCATTTACTCCGGGTTTTATTCTTTAAAGACCGACGAGCCCCCATGTAAAAGTTTATACGATTAAATACCGTTCCAAATTATTTTACATCCTATCAGGACATATAAATAATCCCGCGGTATCTAAAGAGCCTATCTTTTAGTCGTACTTTTAAGAGTTAGGTGAACAGTCTCTACAAATTCGTATTTTATTATAAAGATAATAAGAATTATAAATATAATAAATCTCCCCTTTGTAGTATAAATCTACCTTTTTAGGTACTCTTCAACCGTGTTTGCTATACAACAATAACCCTGTTATAAGTTGTTTCTTTAGCCAGGCGTATCAATCAATCAAACAGTGCATACTGATTATTCACATATCAGAATTCATGCTCACCCTCCTTAGTTTTCCCCCCGGGTGGAGATCGTCCTGATCCAGGAAAGAAAAGGTGAAGCGTACTCAAAAATTCCAAGTTCCAGTCAGATGATTTAGAATAAATGTTTAACAATATTTATTAAAAGAATCAAAATGAAAAGAATACTTGTTACAGAATATAATAGAGTACTTAGACTAACAGAGTAATATTAGCTAGGCTTTTACAGCTTCTTGCATTCAGGCACTGCTGGCTTCCTGAACTGGAGATTGCAAGGATGAGCAGCTTATCCGTCTCCAGTTTCTTTCTTTTATAATCCAGATTCGAATACCTTTCGTCATATTTACTGTAAGGCAAATCACATGTACAAATGCTGATCCCAGCAAATGTCTTAACACTCTTATCAGTAGTTGCGTGATTGTCCAGTCAACGGAAATCCCCCAGGAGATACAATAGCTTCTCTGTATGTGTGGACAAAGACCCATGTCACTGCTCTCTCATGTGACTTTGAGAATAGCAGCGATGGACAGAAAAACTTTTCATACAAAACAATTATCATTGAACAGTCATGTGTTCAAAACGACCAAGAATTGCATCTGCAGCATTATTGGGTACAGGCTTTTTATTATGGCCCTTTCTGCGTTGTCGGCGAGTTTGAGGTATGGGTGAAGTGAATGAAATGCCGCTCTCAGGTGGAGCCTCGTGACTTGACTTCACAAGCTTGCACAGGTTCCTGAATCTGACACCGCCCTGTCGGTTCACATAGGATACCACGGACATGTTGTCCGAGCGGACTAGCACATGGTGATCCTGTATGAATGGGAGGAAGCGCTTGAGCGCGTTCTCGACCGCTATCATCTCCAAACAGTTTATGTGGAGGCATTTCTCCTGGTCTGACCACAGGCCAAAGACCGGTTTGCCCTCGAAAAGAGTGCCCCAACCTGAGGTGGAAGCGTCCGTCGAGATAACTTTGTGGTGTGAGATGGCTCCCATTGTCACTCCCCGCTGGTACCAGTCGGCCGCTAACCAGGGCTTCAGTGCTGAAACGCAGCTCTGAGTCACTCTGATTCGAATGCCGCCGGAAGCCCAAGCTCTGTGAGGCACCCGAGCATTCAGACAGCGTTGTAGTGGGCGCATACGTAACAGACCCAGCTGAAGCACTGCTGCAGCTGAAGCCATACAACCCAGCATCCTCTGTAATGTCTTGAGAGGTGCGGTGCTGCCCGGCTGGAAGGACGCGGCCAGGTGTTGAATGCAGCGTGCGCGCTGTGTCGACAGGCGGGCCGTCATTGCCACAGTGTCCAGATCCAAACCCAGAAAAGAGGTTGATTGACTGGGCACTAATGAGCTCTTGGTCCAGTTGACCGTGAGCCCCAGGCTTGATGAGTAGGAGGAGTGGTACGAGAGGCAGGTTCGTTTTCTGTATGTAAGAAAAACTGGCCGCGAGCTCGGAGAAGTGAACAGCATAAATTTATATCTGCCGCGAGAGCAGGGATCGATCACGAGTCTCTAGCGCGAAAGCCTATGATTCTGCCACTGAACCACAGGGGAGAACACATTACCTTTCAGTTAGCGCGAGGATATAAGAGAGCGACCTCATGTTTGTTTGCAGGCGTGCGTGTATAAAAACAGGCTCGTTTACTGCAATAGTAATATTTCCAGCCGCCTGAACTTAAGAGGGGACTGAGAATTGTGTGAGAATTGGCGGTTTGTCCGGCCACAGCGGGACTAAAACACTCTCTCTCCTCTTTTCGCCGGTGAGTGAGGCGCGCGCGCTGAACGTTGCTCGTGACCGTCCGCTCTGTTATCCCTTGTGAACGGCGCAATCTGCGTGGCCCAACAAGGGGGAGAGCGGGTTCGCTTTCTGTATGTAAGAAAAGCTGGCCGCGAGCTCGGAGAAGCGAACAGCATAAATTTTTAACTACCGCGAGAGCCGGGATCGAACACGGGTCTCTGGCGCGAAAGTCTAAGATTCCACCACTGAGCCACAGGGGAGAATACAAGTGCGAGTGTAGGCGTGCGTGTATTTATCACAGGCTCGTATACTGCGATATGAACAATTCCAGTCGCCTGAACTTAAGAGGGGACTGAGAAATGTTTGAGAAATTGAGGTAGGTCCGCCACAGCGGGACGAAAACACTCTGTTCTCCTTTTCGCCGGTGAGTGACGCGCGAGGATGGAGTAGCTTTCTTGTAAAGTAAAGAGAGCTCCAAGACCGTCCGCTTCTGCCATCCCTTGTGAGCGGCGCAGTTTGCGCGGCTCGAACAGAGGGAGAGGAAGCTCGCTCAGAGACCGTCCGCTTCTGCCATCCCTTGTGAGCGGCACAGTAGCGCGGCTCGAACAGAGGGAGGGTGTCTATCTCATTTGCCTCATTCCCTGACGCGGTGGCGGCGCGGGCGAGAGCCGGCGGTTGAGCGGCCGGGAGGGGGGGCGGAGAGGACGAGAGAGAAGCTCGAGGGAGAGGTTCCGACGAGCTCCTCAGTCACATCAGTCTCCGGTGGTCTCTGCGAGCGACGCTTCTTTTTGCGTGGCCCGGCAGGGACAGGTGGAGCGACAGCTTGGTCGAAAACTTCAAGTCGAGCCCGCAGGGTCGTTTCACGAGGCTCACTGATAGGCTTAAGCAGTTGCCACCGAGCAGCCAATGAGTACGCTTATACAGCCTGCCTTGGTCTGCCGGCTGCCGCACTGCGTTGACAATGAATACAAAATTAAGGATAATTTTTGGCTTCAGATCTCGAAGAAAGAAGACTTTCCCGTAGCGTAAGCAACTTACGCAATACGAGAGAACCTCTCGTAAGAGAACGCAGTGCACTGCTCGTTCTGTGTGATGGTAAAATTAACTTGTGCTTATTTAACTTTATTCAAAAAAATATTATTTAATTCTGCAATTTGCCTTCATTAGCGATCATCATCAATTTGATTACACAGATACTAATTAAACTAAACTGAGCTAGACGATGACATCTCTGAATTCAATAATGAAATGCCTTTAACTGAAAATTGAATGTTTAATCTTATTATTATACATTACTGACACTCTATCCTCCAATTTGATACTGTTAAGTGCTTTGACACAATCTGTATTTTTAAAAGCACTATATAAATATAAATAAAGACTTGACTTCATGTTGATCCAGTGAGCATTGTTTTCGCGTGTGATGCGCACACGTTTGCGTTTAAATCCGCGCAAAAGCCGCGCAAACTGCGCCGTTCATAAGGGATGTCAGAGCGGACGGTCGCGAGCCGCCTGGGACTAGCTTTCTTTACGTTACAAGAAAGCTAACGTCTCCGCCCTCGTGCGTCACTCACCGGCGAAAGGAGGAAAGAGTAATTTAGTCCCGTCGAGGCCGGACCAACTCCATTTCTCACACATTTCTCAGTCCCCTCTTAGCAGGCGGCTGGAAATATCAATATTGCAGCAAATGAGCCTGTTTTAATACATGCACGCCCCTCGCGCCCTCCCGTTTATGGCGGGGCTCGAGAATGAGCGTTTACAACATATGAGCCCACGCTGACCCTGCCCTCTGCGTGACTCACGTGACGCTCTCTAATTAGCTCACACTACTGAAAGCTTTTGTCATTTCCCCCTGTGGCTCAGTGGCGAAATCTAAGGCTTTCGCGCCAGAGACCCGTGTTCGAATCCCGGCTCTGGCGGCAGATAAAAATTATGCTGCTCTCGTCTAGAGCTCGCGGCCAGCTCTCTTACGTACAGAAAGCGAACCCACCCCTCGCACCCTCCCATTCACATGGCGGTGTTCAAGTATTTATTAGCCCCTTCTGTGGCTCAGTGGTGTAATCTGAAAATTTCGCGCCAGAGACCCGAGTTCGGATCTCGGCGGCGCTGAATCTTTTCACCGAAGTAAACGAGCTCACGCTGGCGCCGCCCCCGTGTGACTCACTCTCTTTGGCAGCGTCCGAAGACGGGGTTGGTCGGGCTCAACTTTGACCCCGCCTCCCATGTAATCCCAGCAATATATGCTCCCCTGCAAATATAAGCTGTTCCACATTCCCCAGTACTCTTCTCAGGTGGCTGGAAACGTCGATGTTGCAGTCTATGGGCCTGTTACAAAACACGTTCACCTGCAAACAGACGCCGGTTTTACAGTGACGCAAATAAAGCTCAAAATGAAGCTCTTTTCTGTCTGTGTCACTTGTAGGTCACGTGCCCGCGACTATGCGCGCACCCCTACACACAAGCACTGTTACCACAGTTTCAAATATTTCCCCAGCTCAGGCTGGAAGTCACATAAAAGTAACGCGCGTGCCTGCTGTTATGTACGCACCCCTGCACAAAAGCACTGTTCCCACAGTCACAGAATCTGTCTGTCATATGTAGGTCATGTGTCCACTGTAAAGTACGCACCCCTACACACAAGCACTGTTCCCACAGTCCCAAGTTTTCCCCCAGCTCAGGCTGGAAGTGTAATAAATGTAGTGCGCATGCCCACTATGAAGTGTGCATCCCTACATATAAACACTGCCAAAAAATTATTAACTCTCCCCCCCACCAGTGCGGGAGAGATAATAAATGTAGATTGTGTGCCCACTGTACAGAACGCACCTCTACACACAAAAACTGTTCCCCGATCAGTTTCTCATCCGTCTCACGCTGGAACTGTATTAAAGAGTGCGCCTGCAGTAAAGCGCGTGCCCCTATACATGAGCGCTGTTCACACAGCGGCAAACACACAATGCGGCTGGACGGCCGGGTCCCTGTCTCACAGCGACCCGTCTCCAGTTTTCATTCAACTCCTAGCTATGCGGGCCAAAGCCTGGGAGGCTATCCCCGGTATATCAGAGTGGGTGCTGAACATATTAAAACGAGGTTACTCGCTACAATTCGCTCGCAGACCGCCGCGCTTTTCAGCCATGGTCGAGACGACAGTGAAATGGGGCGTTGCCCACGTTCTTCGCAAAAGTGTCGAACTGTTAGAAAAGGGAGCTGTAGAACCAGTTCCCTTTTCTCAAAGCGAGTCGGGCTTCTACAGCTGTTACTTCCTCGTTCCAAAGAAGGATGGCGATCTCAGACCCATCCTGGACCTCAGACACCTGAACAAAGCGCTGATGACGCGTCCGTTCAGGATGCTGACAACCAAGCACATCCTCGCGCAAATTCGCCCAGGAGATTGGTTTTCTCAGTGGATCTGAAAGATGCTTATTTTCACATCCAAATTTCGCCCCATCACAGGCCATTCCTGAGATTCGCCTTCGAGGGGCAGGCTTACCAGTACACAGTACTTCCCTTCGACCTATCGCTAGCACCTCGTACATTTACGAAGTGTATAGACGCAGCACTTACCCCCCTGAGACAGTGGGGAGTGCGAGTGTTGAACTACCTCGAAGATTGGCTGATTATAGCTCAATCGGAGGCACAGCTGATAACTCACAGATCCTGGCTCCTCAGCCATCTAGAATGCCTGGGGCTCAGGATCAACACTTCCAAGAGCACACTGTCCCCCAGCCAGAATATTTCTTTCCTGGGTGTGGTGATAGACTCTATACAAATGAAAGCGCGGCTCACACGGGAGCGCACGCTCACCATTCAACGCATAGCGGCATATTTCAGAAAGGGCGCTCTCGCTCCCCTCAAAAGATTTCAGAAGATGTTAGGTCTCATGGCCTCAGCATCATCAGTACTCCAGCTCGGACTACTGCACATGCGTCCTCTCCAGCACTGGCTAAAACTCCAAGAGTCTATTGGAGTCTCATGGCCAAGAGTCTCATTATATGGGCTCAGCACAACATGCGCTCGCTGAGGGCAGCGCACGTGCCAGGCATCCTGAACCAGGGCACAGATATGTTATCCAGAGACAAAATTCCCCCAGGGGAATGGTCTCTTCACCCTCAGACGGTTCAGCTAATCAGGAGCATCTTCGGCGAGGCAGAGGTCGACCTCTTCGCTTCAGAAGACAATGCTTATTGCCAAACATACTTCTCAAAGAGCAAGGACGCGCTCGCCCACGACTGGCCGAGCCGTCCGCTATATGCTTTTCCCCCGATCGCGATGCTGCCACAGGTCATTGAGAGGATCAGGGAAAACAAGTGTGCAGTGCTACTAATAGCCCCTCTCTGGAAGACCCAGTTATGGTTCTCCGAGTTGGCTCAACTGCTGGAAACAGCCCCTTGGCCGATTCCTCTGAGGAGTCCTCACACAGGCGAACGGGAAAATTTGGCATCCCCGTCCCGACTTGTGGGCCCTTCATGTATGGCCCCTCAACGGGTACCCGGGTGTCTCCCGGATAGGGTGCTAAAAACCATCACTGAGGCTAGAGCGCCCTCAACCAGGCGCCTCTATGCTCAAAAGTGGGCAGTGTTCTCCAGCTGGTGCGCAGCACGGAACCTGGACCCATGCTCATGCGAGGTACCAAGTGTCCTCATTTTTTTACAAGAGCTCCTGGACGCGGGCAAGGTTATAATCGTTAACGAAAACTAACGAAAAAAAGAAAACTAGGTGGGAAAAAACATTGTCGTTAACTGAAATAAAAATAAAAACGAGGCATTACAAAAAAACGATAACTAACTAAAACTGTAATGTGTGTTTGGCAAAACTAACAAAAATAAAATAAAATTATAGAGTAAATGTCCTTAGTTTTCGTCTTTGTCAAGGTCTTTCATTTTTTAACGCTATTTAAAACACGCAGCGTATTCGTTCAGCTGCATTTCCTTTCCCTGCTCTCACTCATGCGTCTCTCACATGCGCGCGCGTGCACACACACACATACACACACAGCCCCTCCCCTCCGTGCACACCGCGTCTGAGAACGAGTGTTCGTTAGACGTTGAAAGCAAGTTCGCTAAAGGTTAGTAGCCTATCTCTATCTCGTGAACACCTTACAATCACACATTAAAAAGTGCTATCAAAATATTTTAAATTCTGAATATAATTTTGTCAGTGTGTTAATGTCGACCCGAGAAGCGATTGCGCCTTTTTTAGAAAGTTAACTGGTCGCAAGTTTGAGGTAAAATGCACTTTTTGGTTGTGGTTGTCGATGTCAAAACACTATATAAGCTTTGATTCAAATATTAAATAATGTTATGTCATTTTTTTACTTTTACACTTAATGTTTGCTGCTTCAATCCAGATGAGTAGGCTATTGACTGTAGGGAAAGTGGGGTGAGTTGTGCCAGTTTTTACTCAAAGTGACTTTAAAGTGAGGCCATGGCAGTAATTCCTTCAACTTAACGATGTACATATATTCCAGGATGTGGTGCATCCCTGAGAACAATAACTTTGGATCTGAAATAAATTGTTTCAGAAATATAGCTTTTGGGGAAAAAGGGGTATTTTGGGGTAAATTGGGGGTAAATTGTGCCAGTGATTTCTGAATTAAAACAGAACATTTTAATGTTATGAACTGTAATGCTATATGAAAGCAAGACAAATTCAATACAAAATTACTCATTTAAGGTTTATTTAGATATTGTCACCCTGGAATACCATAGCATGCGTTTTTCCTACTATGGTCAATTGCATAGGGATTTTGTATTGAACATAACTCTGGATCACAGTGTCATAGAGACAAGGGGGCGGGCTCATTTTACTCAGACAACCAATCAGTCTCTCAGGATCATTGTGAAGCTATCAAGCTACGCCCTAGCAACCATTTAGAGCACCATAGCAACACAATATATGATATTTGTGACTCATTTCAGGCAAAAAGGCTTTGGCAATAGATGCCTGTTGACATAGCGCTGTCTGTCAATTTCTGTCAGTCAATTTCTAAACATCCTATTGTGACATAGGCCACTTAAAAACGGAATAAAACTTCTCTTTAATAACATAGTGCAAACTCAAAACTGAAATCAGTGTTAGCTAAATTAAACAAATAGCAGGCAGGCCTAAGTCAAACAATGATGAGGCATGCCCATCTCCTCACTTCTCAATATTATCCCCTGTGAGTATGTAGGTCTAGGTGGTCTGGATCTGGCACAACTTAACCCAGGCCCTTTGGCACAAATCACCCCAGACCCACAAGTTTGAAAAACTAGCATGATCCAGCAGTTAAGAGCTAACATCATGCTAACTGTATAGACTCATTGTGTAGCCTACTAAAGCACTAAAACATGTGTGAAATGTTTTCAAACTTGTCTATAATTGTTCAGGCACTACAATCAAAAAACCTTAATCATAGAAATTTTACTTTGAAAGGGAAAAAACAGTTTTTTGCACTAAAATGTGCTTAACTCTCAAGCCATGGGTCTCTCTTCTTTGGAGGACGAGTAAAAGTGATTGCTTTTCAAAATTATGTGGTCACATGACCAATTTCTTCTATGGTTTTCCAGAAACAAGGGGTGGAACTACTTCCCCCCCTGGCACAAATCACCCCACTCTCCCCATAGGGTAAATTTAGTATAGGGTGTGAAAATTGTACAGCTGTGGTATTTGTATAGGGTGTGAATTCTGTATAGAAGATGTGTAGATTTTTGGTACAGCGTGTGGATTTTGTAAGAGGTAAAGGAATTTCAATGGGGTGTGAATTTTTTTCTAAAATTGTATTATGTTTTTATTATTACACAATACTTTTTCTGACTTTTTTTAATCTTGCCCCTGACAAATAACCCAAATTACAAAAAAAGACTAAAACTAACACTAAAACTAATAAAAACTAAACTAAAACTAAGCATTTTCAAAAAATAAAAACTAAACTAAACTAGCAAACCCACTTTAAAAACTAATTAAAACTAAACTGAATTTGAAAACAAAAAGTCAAAACGAAATAAAAATAAAAACTAATGAAAAATGCAAAACTATAATAACCCTAGACGCGGGTCGCACCCCCTCCACGCTCAAAGTATATGTGGCGGCCATGACAGCATATCCCGCTCTTGTGGCCGGACACTCACTGGGAAGGAACGAACTCATTGTGCGCTTCCTTAAAGGGGCAAGGAGGCTGAATCCCCCGCGACCCCCCTCTGTGCCTATCTGGGACCTCTCTACAGTTCTGGAAGCGCTGAAGGGCGCCCCGTTCGAGCCGCTTCGGTCTGCAGACCTGAAGCATCTCTCGCTCAAAACCTCTCTTTTACTGGTGCTAGCTTCAGTTAAAAGAGTGGCCGATTTGCATGCGCTGTCAGTGAGCGCGTCCTGTCTTGAGTTTGGACCTAACAACTGCAGAGCTGTTCTTAGGCCAAGACATGGGTATATTCCTAAAGTGCTCTCTACCCCCGTCAGAGCACAGGTTATTTCCCTAACAGCTCTCTCCTCATCAGAGGATGAAAGAGACGCAAATTTACTCTGTCCCGTCAGGGCTCTCAGAGTTTATTTGGAGCGTTCTGCCTCATTCAGACAGTCAGAACAGCTTTTTGTATGCTTTGGCGGCCGCACAAAAGTGCTCGCTGTCTCAAAGCAGAGATTATCGTGCTGGATAGTTGACGCTATCGCGCTGGCTTATGAGTCTAAGGGCCTTCTTTGCCCCTTAGGCATCAGAGCTCATTCCCACGAGAGGCATGGCCTCGTCATGGGCTTGGTCGAGTGGAATACCCATTGAAGATATTTGTGCGGCGGCCGGCTGGGCCTTGCCGTCCACATTTATTAGGTATTATAACTTGGAAGTTCCCAACTTACATACTAGGGTTCTTTCAATATAAAATGTGTAAGCACAAAACCCCTTGAACGCGGGCCCAATATTTTATTCGGTCCGGGTTTAACTCGAACTACGGTTCTCATACATATATATATATATATATACAGATATATTTACATCATACAGTGAGGCCCTCCTCAGGCCCACCTTTGTTTGCCCTATTGAGCCCGTCTCGGGTTCATACTTTACTCTTACAGCCTCAGGCTTTTGCTTCGGGCCACTACATGAGCGACGTTAAGCACGCACAGCGTTTCAAAAGGGGTTCCCATAGCGTAAGCTAGCTTACGCAATACGAGAGACCTCTCGAAAGGGAACGTCTCGGTTACTAACGTAACCTCGGTTCCCTGAGATGAGGGAACGAGTATTGCGTAACCCGCCGTGCTTTGTGCTTTATCTGGGGATTGCTTCAGTCGTTTAAACCTAGATTATACATGGCTCGGGGTGGGCGCTTTATAGCCTTCGGGCGCGCCCATTCTCGCGCGCTCTGACATGCTAGCGCGAAATGTCCTCATTGGTTCGCGCGTCTGAGCCGCCTCGCCATAGGTTCGTGCAGTTGCCGCAGCACAGCCAATGACCGCTCTCGCCGTTCATCTGTGTATGCTGTACAGCTGCACTGCGTTTTAAAGATTTGGCTTCAATATTCTCGAGAAAAGGAGTTTTCCCATAGCGTAAGCTAGCTTACGCAATACTCGTTCCCTCATCTCAGGGAACCGAGGTTACGTTAGTAACCGAGACGTTTTTTTCAAAGTATTTTGAGAGAGATTTTTTTTCTCAGAAATAATTAAAAAAAAATTCTAATTTATATTTTTTTATGTTCTATGAGAAAATATTTTGTCTCAAAACCTTTTTTAGTCTCAAATATTATTTTTTGCTATTGGTATGAAAACTTTTTCTCTCAAATATTCTTTTTTCTCTCATGAAATGCTTTGTGTGATCAGTGTGATCAGCAGGGGTGATAGTAGAAAAAAATCCTGAGCCTGAACTTTTTTCCCTGGGAGGTAAGCGGGCCCCTAAGCCAAGATATATGCCCTGATCAACATAATTGTCAAGTGGGATCCAGGGGTGTGCTCCCCTAGGAGAACATTTTGATAAATAGTCCCTTAAATGATAGATTCTGGTGACTTTTGTGGATATAAATGGACATCATTCAGACATGAAATGAACAAACCCAATACAAGCCTATATTACAGTAGCAGGTTTCAGTAAGTCAAATTTAAGTCCTTTTTTAAGACATTTTAAGACCATAAAGATTGAAATTTAAGACTTACACAACGTATTGCCAAACAATCTTCAAATCAAAGAATTAATTTTATTTAAATGAATTCAGTAATTGAAAAAGCATTAATTTAATTTACAGATAAAGCAATCACATTAGTAACGTTCCACACCCAACAACGCGTGTCAGAGAAAAGAACAGAATCAGATATAATTTTTTTAGAGAAAATTGTACTTTGCATATTATACTGTAAAAAACACATAATTAGTTTATTTTAGTTGATCATAACTAGAGATAAAATGGCATGAAAATTTCATTTCATGATTATAGTGACAAAAATGATCATGGTTATCACAGAATCCTGTTTAAAAAGTACTAATACTACACAATGAAATCAATTCACCAAGTTTTATGTCAAAAACCAGCAAATAACAAATAAAGCATCAATATGCACTTTTTGTTTACATAAACATTAAAATAATACCATTAAAAATGATAGCCAGATTTTAAGTGTCTTGCAACATGTTATATACTAACATGTACAAGTTCAAATAAAGTTTTGACAAAAAAGTTTTTTATAAAAAGAATGAGTCAAAAAAAAAAAAAGATAAATTACTGACATTTACAATGCTTTAGCTTATCTTTTATTATTAATAGTAAAATTAGGTCTGATTTTCCCGTGGCGTCTGTCGTTGCTATGCAACCATGCTCTGCGCTCTCCACAACGACAAAAACGTTTTAGGGGCTAATGGATTTCCACCGCCGGAAAACGCCTGGAAAAAAACGAGCGCGTCGCTTCAATTATGAGCGCGCTTACCGCGCACCTACATTTGAATGAACTTGAGCGCGCAAAAGACAAGCCCCGGCTTGCTGGTGTGGTTTAGTGAAAGCGCCTCTCAGATCTTGGGATAATTGTCAGATCACGCGAACGCGAACCTGATTTTTTTTTTTTTTTCGCAGACACATCTGTACGCCGGAGCGCTATCAGGCCTGGATCAGTGTGATAACTTTTTCTCCCAAACTTTTTTTTTTTTTTCTCTCAGATCATTTATTTTCTCGCATGTAATAAAGACACAATTCTAGCTCCATAGGATTTAGATAAGTGTTTAACACAAAATTAACTTGAGTAATATAGAGCATACATAATACAGAGGATACACATGTATGAGGCAACTTCTGGTGATTAGTTCCTATAACTGAGGTAGAAAACCCTACAAATAGGCTGTAATAAAAGTTAAACACACAGAAAGAACTCCACAGGTTATGTAGAACATACATGATACTTAAGATATATGTGAGGTAAATACTGGTGATCAATTCAGCTTATTGGAAGCAGTTTTGAGACCGTTGTTTGTATTAAACCACAAGTGGGTTAATTTCAGTCTATTGGTTTTGGAGACAAAAGTCTCTGGAATTTACAGCTGCAGAAAGGAGGTGTCCCTGGTTGGGTTTGTGGTGATTCCGGGCCATGGGGATGCCTTAGCATCCTTCGTTTCCTGATAAGGCTGTGGATTTATGCATTGGGGTCACCACAGGGTTTCTTGGCCATTTGGTCTTAAGTTTGGGGAACAAAGATAAATCTTTTCCTGCTGTCCTGGCATCGCTGGTATGAGATTAGTCAGGCACAAAAAAGGGAAAGGGGGGGTGACATCTCCTTTAGCCATCTCGGCACCATGACTGTGTTTTATGACTTACTAGTGGTTCGATGGGGAATCGTTCCGAACTGTGGAATGCGGTGTTGGGTTCATTTAATGAAATGGACTGTTCACGGATAATCCTACAGCTACATAATCAATGGAGCTTCAGTCTATATGTATATGTGTGGAAAATTACTTCGTTTATCAATTTCTTGGCCAATGAGAATCATTCAACCTGTAAGCAATGACGTAGCTTAGACCTTGGAAATGGTATAACTGCTGTGATCTTTGAAACTGTAAGCGGGGCGGCCTACGAACTCCTGTGTGAGTCTTGAAGCTGACTTCTGCTGATGAAACTGCAAACTATCTTCAGTAAAACTTTTCTTCAATTTTTTTTATAATTCTGACTCCTGGTCTTCTTTCAAACATCTGGTCCTTGGGTCCTAAACTTGGGTCCTTGGGAGTGGAACGCACTCCCCTCCCTCATCCGGAATGCAGAATCCCTGACAACATTCAAAAGACAGCTGAAAACCAATCTATTCCGTGAGCACTTAACCTCTTAAAAAAAAAAGGCTTATGCTACTCTGAATAATGCCTGAACTTCGTATTTTGAGCACTCCTTGCGTTGTTGTTGTTTTTGCCTCTTCATGATGACTCGCTTAATTTAGTCCTAATTTGTAAGTCGCTTTGGATAAAAGCGTCTGCTAAATGACTAAATGTAAATGTAAACTGTTAACCCCTAACAGTATGTTGTTTCTGCAAACGTGTTAATTGACTGCATTTTGAGTGAAAACAACTTTAATTGTGTTAATGGTATGGTCACAACAGACAGATGTTGTGCTAATTGTGTTTAGAGTTTTGAAAATGTGACTACAGATTGGACAAAAAGATGTTAGCAATTGAAAAAAAAAAAAACTGTAAGAAGCTGAAACAACAACAACAACAAAATCCTGAAACAATAATAATAATAAAAAATAAAATAAAAAAAAAACTTGTCAAGTATAATGGCGTATGTGCAGTATTGCAGTCCAGCTGTGTCCGGAGGCCTTTCTGTGTGGAGTTTGTATGTTCTCTCCGTGTTGACGTTGGTTTTCTCTGGGATTCCCACACAAACCAAAGACATACAGGACAGGTGAAGAGGAGACTGTAAGTTTGCCCACAGGTGTGTGTTTGTGTGTGTGAATATGAATGTGTGTGTCTCATCCAGTTATGGACCGGCTATTCTGTCCAGGGTGTTTTCCTGCCTATGACCCGAGACGCTGGGAAAGACTCCAGCTTCCCCACGACCCTACAGGACAAGTTTCACTTCTGGAAAATGTATGGAATAGTCGGATGAATGTATGGATGTACAGTACAGTGAGGATTCTAGTCCTCCCTCTCTCTGCCACTCTTCTTTCCTCACCAATGTGTCGCCTTGATCCAAGTTTCCATGATCCAGACTAAAAATAGGACTGAAATTGCAATTAGTTCTGTTTGTAATAATTATTTAATTTTATTGTAAATATTCTGCTAATATTTTGAATTTCAATATAATACCTGCAGAAATGCACAGTTTGCCATAATTCTGATTTGAATGAGCTTTTATCAGTTTTGAAAGCAGTGTGTTAGCATTGGAAAAATCTTCTGCAAATATATAGTGTTTTGCAGATGGTGAAATATGAATGACAAAAGTGTTCATAGATTTTGGGAAATGTGGTCATTGAATGCATTTTGTGTGAAAGCAATGAAAAAAATATTCCCAGTTTGGCATAGACTTCTGTTTCACTGAATGTGTGAAGAGTTTTAAGATGTGGCTTCAGTATCGACTGATGCTTGTTAGCAATTGAAAAAAAACTAATGTACACATTTATTCTGATGTGTTATTTCAGTAGCAGAAGTTCAGCTATATTAATGAAAATTAAAATAAGAGTCTCTGTAACATCTCACTGTTACTGATTTATCAGCTCAAAGTATTCTGGGTAAAATCTCTCTAGTCTATTCTGAAACATCAACACAGTTTCACTGATGATCCAGAACAAACCCTAAACCCAGGATAGAGCGTCTGAGTGAATGTGGTCTGGACTGTGTGGATGAGGCTCATTGTGTCAGAGACGCTGTAGAAGGACAGAGTTCCTGCACTGTGATCCACATACACTCCTATTCTTCTGCTGATGGACTTTACAGGGAGATCAGTGCGTATCTTATTGTGCCAGAATGAGTAACTGGAGGAAGAGCAGAACAAACTCCAGGACCGATCATTACCTCCAAACACACACTCATAATCCGATCCCTTCCTGCTGATGCTCTTATATGACACTGATATATACACACCATTATCTCCACTCCACTCAATCTCCCAGTAACAGCGTCCACACACACTCTCTCTACACAACACCTGACGCCAATAATCAAATCTGTCTGGATGATCAGGATACGACTGTTGTGTGTTAGTGTGAGTAATCACTCTGTTCCTCTCAGACAGACTGAGGTCTTCATTCACTGTGTTCAGATCCAGAGTCAGCTGATGAGAATCTGATGGAGAGAAAACACATCAGAATCAGGAATTATGAATCTGTCTGATCTTTTAACCCTTGTGCATCAATTTAAAAAAGTTACACATAGGTCCAAAGAGGACAAAAATGTCCATGTCAAAAAACTGTCATAAAAAGTTGAAGCTTGGGAGCACAGACTTAACTTTGGTATCATTTTAAAGAATACCCTTGGCAGATTATTGCTGAAGTTAAAGTTATATAGGTTTAAGTTTATGAAAATGATTTATGAATATTGTTTTATATAAAATATATATTTTATGAAACAAGTTGAACTCTAAAACGGCTAGAAAATCAAAGCCATAAATCTAAATAAGTTGTGTTCCAAATTTGAGGTTGATATCTCAAAAAACGAGCTTTCAGTAAGATTTTGTTTGGGCGCAGTACCAAACTGTCCCCATTGGATCCCAGCAAAACTCCACTGGTGAACACAGTGATTGGCTTTGTTATTTGCAGTTGAGTTTTTCCTCTCTCAATACTACAAACACACACATGCACACAAACACATTTGTTTTATATAACACACATACCAACCACACTCTGACATCCATACCAACACACCCACACAATTATCATTGCATAATTTATCCAACTGGCTCTATAATGGCTCAAAATTCATGCAGTTAACATTAACAAAAAAACAAAAACGTACTCGTAGGTCCAAAGTAGACAAAAATGTCCAAGTCAAAAAACTCATAAAAATGTTACGCTTGGGAGCAAATACGTAAGTTTGGTCTCATTTTAAAGAAGACCCTTGGCAGATTGTTGTTGAAGTGAAAAAAGTGAAAAAAGTGCAACCAAAAAAAAGTTATAGAAGTTTAAGTTTATGAAAAATATTTATGAACATTATAATCAATATTTTATATAAAATATAAATAAATATTTTGTGTAACTAGTGCAATTTTTTTTTTTTTAATGAAATGGGGGTGAAATAGTAAAATTACAATAAAAATACACACCTGTGCCAAAATTCATGCAGTTAACATAAAAACTTAAAAAAAACTTACTCATAGGTCCAAAAGGGACAAAAATGTCCAAGTCAAAAAACTCTCATAAAAATGTTATGCTTGGGAGCAAATACTTAAGTTTGGTCTCATTTTAAAGAAGACCCTTGGCAGATTGTTGTTTAAGTGAAACATTTTAAAAAAGTGCAACCAAAAAAAAGTTATAGAAGTTTAAGTTTATGAAAAATATTTATGAACATTATAATCAATATTTTATATAAAATATAAATAAATATTTTGTGTAACTAGTGCAATTTTTTTTTTTTAATGAAATGGGGGTGAAATAGTAAAATTACAATAAAAATACACACCTGTGCCAAAATTCATGCAGTTAACATAAAAAATTAAAAAAACTTACTCATAGGTCCAAAAGGGACAAAAATGTCCAAGTCAAAAAACTCTCATAAAAATGTTATGCTTGGGAGCAAATACTTAAGTTTGGTCTCATTTTAAAGAAGACCCTTGGCAGATTGTTGTTTAAGTGAAACATTTTAAAAAAGTGCAACCAAAAAAATGTTATAGAAATTTAAGTTTATGAAAAATATTTATGAACATTATAATCAATATTTTATCTAAAATATATATTTTATGAAACATTTGGAACTCTAAAACTGATATAAATTCAAAGCCATAAATCTAAACAGGTTGTGTTCCGAATTTGAGGACGATATCTCAAAAAATGAGCTTTCAGTAAGATTTTGTTTGGGCGCAGTACCAGACTTTCCCCATTGGATGCCAGCAAAACTCCACTGGTGAACACAGTGATTGAATTTTCGATTTGCAGTTGAGTTTTTCTCTCTCAAATATTACAAGCACACAAACAACCTTTTTATTTTATTACACACATACAAACCACACTTAGACATCCATACCAACAAACCCACACAATTATCGTTGCATAATTTATCCAATTGGCTCTATAATATGGCGAAGCAGAAAACAGGAATAAAGCGAGTATTTGCTTTATAGGCCTAACCTGAAAAAATGGCACCATTTGATAATTTTTTTTTTAAATGTCAATTTTGAAGCCTTGCCAACAGAATGAAAGCCTATTAAAAAAGATTGCATCATTTTATAGTTAAACGGCACAGGGATTAAAAAATGCAGTTTTAATGGGCTTCAATGGGGACATTTTTGTCCTTAAGGTGCTGAGAGGAAGTATTTTGTGTAACTAGTGCAAAATAGATTTTTTAAAGAAAATGATGATGAAATAGTAAAATTCCAATAAAAATACACACCCGTGCCAAATTTTATGCAGTTAGCATTAACACAGGCAAAGTGATCAAAAAAACAAAACTGAAAAAGCCAAAAATGTCCTCAAGGATGCACAAGGGTTAATGTATCTGAACAATGTATCATCAGTGTCTCAGTACAGCTGATCAGATATCCTGTGCAAATCATCATTTACATGATCAATTATAAAACTCTTCTATCATGTTTATTTTTCCTTCTACAGGAAGAACATGAACACATTCAGTGAGTTTTTCTGCTTGTTTCTCAGTGACTTACATTGTAGGAAGTCGTTCCTGGTCTTGGGATTCATGTTGGTGAATGTGACTGTGGAAATAAACAGACATGAACAGTGTGAAGAGAAATGACAAGATAAAATACATCCATTTCTAAGAAGTTTCTAATCTGATATTAGATGATGCAGGACTCATTTCTGAGAACAGAAGAATCTCCAGATGCCTCATATATAAAACACACGTATCGGATTTAATCCTAAATTTCAATGGATTTCAATTTCAATATAAGTATTTATTACTTCTAAACTCTAAGACTGGAAATACTGGTTGAGGCCTGGTCTAATGAGACAAAAGGGCCCTGTTGGCTAATTACCATTTGACCTCCCCCATACAACCTCACACTAAGAACTCACACAAGACAGGGCTCCAGACTAACTTTTTTTACTAGGAGCGCTGTAGCCCCTGACTGAAAATTTAAGGAGCGCAAGCAGAAAATTTAGGGGCACACCTTAAATCAGCTTGCTTAATTATTATCATTCATAATGTCTTAATATTAATTAAAAAGCAAACCGAGTGAAAAAAAATTAAATTAGGGAGTGAAAATAGCCAATAAGCATCCTACTGTTTACAATGGTAATTTATTTATTTTATTATTTTTAAATAAGTGTTTAAATAAGACAATTTTTGAAGGATGAACAAAAAATGTGTTGGTCATCACATTAAGATAACATTTATATATGATAGTTTTGAAGTGCTGGAAAAAGATGAGTAACAGTACTTTGTAAGCGTTTGACTATTTCTGTCACATTATGGTTACAGTTACTACATTAAATCCATGGTGAATGTTGCTGATTTGTGGACTGAAAGCCTAAAGTGTTTCTCCTGGTTTCCACGTCAGCGCTGTTTTATCTGATATCTATGGTTTATAACAGAGAACTCTGCGCCGAATCGGAATGTTTATCACTGGATCTCGCAGCGATTATGTTATTAATTCTGAGGCGAATTCAGGGCCCGTCCACACGGAGACGCGTTTCGCTGTATACGTATAATTTTTTTATCGTATTAGCGTTTCGTCCACACGGATCCGGCGTTTTGGGAGACTGAAACCGCTATTTTTTGAAACCGGGTCCCAAAGTGGATAAATCTGAAAACGACACCCTTGCGGTTTCGTGTGTACAGCCAATCCGTATATTTTGTGAAACGATGATGTCATCACATCACGCGTCGTCTGTGTCACGAGTAACAGCAACAACAATAATGGCGGACTTATATGATTGTATTCGTGCTGCAGAAGCTACTAAGCCTACTAGCTTTATTACAGCAAAATCTATTGCTTCTCTGCAACTGTGGTGAGCAAAAAGCGATACTCTTTGTCTTCTTCTTCTTGGTTCGTATACAGCGCGCAAGGTTATGCGCATGCTCAAAGTCTTCTTCTCCGTGTATAGTGTATCTCTGTGGCAGAATTACAGCGCCCCATACTGGTCTGGCATATATACTACACCGTTTTCAGTCGGTTTCAGTGGTTTCGTGTGAACGCAGATATTTCTTGAGACGACGCCGTGTTTACGGAATTTTTTTTTAGAACGAGGAAAAAAAAAAATCGGATCAGGAAGACACCGGCTTCGTGTGGACGTGGCCTCAATGGATTTCTTCACTGGATCTCCAGAGTCTGGATCTCCTAGTAACAGTGTCGCGTGATCGAGATCGGCCCGCGACTGGCAAGTTCCGAGCATATAGACAGTATGGGTTCGGAGCATAGACTGTAAAAAATATGTTCGGAGCGCTGCACTGTCTATTATTGGTCCGAACTAATAAACGGTCCGTGAAGCATAAAGGAGTAGCGCATTTTCGTTTCGCTTTCATTTTGTTGGGATTCGCTGCTCGGCAACAATGTTAATCAAGCTGACTAAATCACACTACTGTGCAGCAGTTCACACTCACAATAAAAATACAATATAATTTAAACAAAGACAAGCTCATTAAACAAAGGAAATAATATTACAGATCTAGACAAATTGGGTTGCTTATAGTTAAAAGAATGTCAAGAGCGATCATTTAGGCAAGATGTATTTTTCACATTTTTGGTCACAAAATATTTTTTGACATGACACGAGTCAGTTTTGATGACTTTGCGATATTGATAAAATGTTAGAATATTAATAATGAAAAATGGCGCAGCTTTAATCTCCCTTTTGGTTATTTCAATACTTAATTGACGACAGAACACAACGTAGCCTACATGCTCAGTTTCTTTTGCGTGATACAGGGCGCGCTGCATTTGCGCGTGATATTGAAGAGTGCGCGCTGCGAGCACACGGCTGATACGACAAGAAAGTTTTACTGACATATAGCCTGACAACATCTGGTCTGACAGAGGACTGTGCGGCGGTGCTGACTGCGTTATTAGGGCCCAAGCCCTGAAAGGGCGAAGGCCCTATTGTTTTCGTAAGGATTATTATTTTTTTTATTTTTTTTATTTTTTTTTTGTTGCCTTTTTGCCACTTTTGGGGCCCTTAACATGCTCAAAAACTCTTGAAACTTTGCACACAGGTCAGAACCCGCGGCCATCAGGGCCGGACTGAAGCTGGTACCCGGGCGTGGCAGGGGGGCTCGACAGCGCCCCCTGGAATGGGGTCCGAAATCTTGGTCCATATATCAAACACGCTTGCATGTAATACTATGAAACTTGGTACACATATAGATCTCGTCGGGCCGAACAACTTTCGTGCTCTAAGTTTTACACCAGCCCAACAGGATGTCGGTTATTATACGTTGTTTGGAAAACGCATACAATGGAATGTGAAATACTCCTCCTAGGGAATTCATCCGATCGCCACGAAACTCGGTGTGAATGAAGTCAAGACACTGAGGATGAATTCTTGCGAACAGATTTTTGATATCTCGAACGGTTTGGCCGTGGCGAGGAAACGAATTTATGGCGAATAATGGGACACAGGAAGTGTGTTATAACTTCTGCATACATTAACTGATCTTGCTGAAACTTCAGCAGTGTATTCGTTGTAAGAGGCCGATCACATGGATGTGACTATTATGAGTCAAAGGTATAGCGCCACCAACTGGCAGCAGGAAGTTTGTCGCTTTGAAATCACTCTCTTATTTTTACCCGATTTGCTTCAAACTTTATGTGTATAATGTAGACACACGGCAGATGTAGACCTGTGAAAGGATTATTGATATCTTAGATAGTGTTGCCATGGCAACGCATTGAACTTTAATATTCTTTTTTGATGCTTTTGAGACTCTTCACATGCTTGAAAATGCATGAAACTCGACAGACACATCACATTTATTATACAGTAGACATGTGCAAAGTTACAGAAATGGGCGTGGTGGAATGGCTCAGTAGCGCCACCTTTAGTCAAAAATGGGGGCTTAGTTTTTCCTAGAATCACAAAACTTGGTAGGTGTATTGTTCTCATCAAGCAGGACACCTTTCTAATTTACAGTCATAACCTCAGACCCACAGGAAGTCAGATATTTTGGTTTGAATGTGGATTTTCTGGAGAATTTTCTCTCTCTCTCTGTGTGTCTGTGTGTGTGTGTGTGTGTGTGTGTGTGTGGGAGGGGGGGGGGATTTGTCTATTCCATTTAATCTTTGTTTTTCAAGGTTTAAGGGGCTTTTGGGGCCCTTAACGTGCTCAAAAACTCTTGAAACTTTCCACACAGGTCAGAACCCACGGTCATCAGGGCCGGGCTGAAGCTGGTACCCGGGCGTGGCAGGGGGGCTCAACAGCGCCCCCTTGGACACGGTCTGAAAACTTGGTCCATATATCAAACACGCTTGCATGAACTAATATGAAACTCGGTACACATATATATCTCATCGGGCCGAACAACTTTCGTGCTCTAAGTTTTACGCCAGCCAAACAGGAATTCGGCTATTTAGGGTTGTTTGGAAACGCATGCTGTGGAATTTAATGTACTCCTCCTAGAGAATTCATCCATTCGCCTCCAAACTCGGTCAGCGTGAAGTCAAGGCATTGAGGATGCTAAATTGCGGACGGATTTTTAATATCTCGAACGGTTTGGCCGTGGCGAGGAAACGAATTTATGGCGAATAATGGAAACAGGAAGTGTGTTATAACTTCTGCATACATTAACTGATCTTGATTCAACTTCAGCAGTGTGTTCGTTGTAAGAGGCCGATCACATGGATGTGACTATTGTGAGTCAAAGTTATAGCGCCATCAACTGGCAGCAGGAAGTGTGTCCCTTTCAAAATGCTTTAAAATCACCCTCTTATTTTTACCCAATTTGCTTCAAACTTTTTGTGTTTAATGTAAACACACGGCAGATGTAGACCTGTGAAAGGATTTTTGATATCTTTAATAATGGCAACGCTTCAAACTTTAAAATTTTTTTTGATGCTTTTGAGACTCTTAACATACTTGAAATTGCATGAAACTCGACAGACACATCACATTTATAAGCCCGTAGACATGTGCAAAGTTTCAGAAACGGGCGTGGTGAGGGGCTCAGTAGCGCCACCTTTAGTCATAAGTGGGGGGGTTAGTTTTATCAACAGCAACAAAACTTGGTATGTGTATTGTTCTCATCAAGACGGACAACTTTCTAATTTACATTAACCATCTCCGACCAACAGGAAGAGAGATATTTTGGTTTGAATGTGGATTTTCTGAAGAATTTTCTCTCCCTCTCTCTGTGTCTATGTGTGTGTGAGGGGAGGGGGGGAGGGATTTGACTATTGCTTTTATATTGTTAATCAAGGTTTCAGGGGCTTTTGGGGTCCTTAACGTGCTCAAAAACTCTTGAAACTTTACACACGTCAGAACCCACGGCCATCAGGGCCGGGCTGAAGCTGGTACCCGGGCGTGGCTGGGGGGCTCAACAGCACCCCCTTGAACGGGGTTCTAAAACTTGGTCCATCTATCAAACACGCTTGCATGAATTAATATGAAACTCGGTACACATATAGATCTCATCGTGCCGAACAACTTTCCCCTGGTCAAGTTTTACGCCAGCCCAACAGGAAGTCGGCTATTATGGGTTGTTTGGAAAACACTTGCTGTGGAATGTGAAATACTCCTCCTAGAAAATTCACTGTGTCCCCTCCAAACTCGGTGTGCATGTAGTCAAGACTTTGAGGATGCTAAATTGCGGACGGATTTTTGATATCTCGAACGGTTTGGCCGTGGCGAGGAATCGAATTTATGGCGAGAAAAGAGAAACACGAAGTGGAATAACTTCTGCATACATTAACTGATCTTGATGAAACTTCAGCAGTGTGTTCGTGGTAAGAGGCCGATCAGATGGATGTAGCTATTGTGAGTCAAAGTTATAGCGCCACCAACTGGCAGCAGGAAGTGTTTCACTTTCAACATGCTTTTGACAAAAGTGGGGGGGGGTTAGTTTTAACTACAGTAAAAAAAAAATTGTTTGTATATTGTTCTCATCAAGCCGGACAACTTTCTAATTTACATTCATTAGCTCCAGCCATCAGGAAGTCAGATATTTTGGTCTGAATGTGGATTTTTTTTTGCTAAATCAGCCTCTGAATTTTTAGCCACTCCTCTTAATCTATTTATTTTATTCCCACCAAACTTTTTCAACATGATGAAAATACATTAAATATGCTAAATTGTGAATGGATAATAAATATCTTAAACGGTTTTGCTATGGCGAGGGATTAAAGTAATGTCCAAAAAGGAAACACTAAAAATCTTCTAAAAATGTAATTATATACCATTTATTTTTATATAAAAGTATACAAATATCACAACTAAACCCATTTTATTCTGTTTTTGCAATTCAAGAAGAATGAAAAAGTTAAAAACAGGCTATTTAGTGCTATTTGGTTAAACAAAAAAGCAAACATAGGGCTATACTGCCCTCTTGTGTCCAAAAGGACATCAAAATAGTATAAAACTTTTTACCAGGTAGGCCAATATTGTATTTAAATATACATTTATTAGGTATGTGTCTGAGGATATTTTCCCACCGGTTAATCGACGTGTAACACCGCTGGGGGCTTTTGAATTGCCAACTTAAAAACGAAAGTAAAATATGTTAGTCCGCACTGACATTGATAGTGGTTGAGCGAGCGTTTCAAATGAATTCCTATAGAAGTAGGAATTAACTGAAAAACGTTCACTCTGTTCTGCTCGTTCCTCACCATGGATGCGCACCGTTTTAAATCGCTAATATGAGCATTTTAGTTTAATTTTAAAATTAGCACCTTTTGGGGGGAGGATTGCTTGAAATTATTTTAAAAAAGCACAATGTTGTGTTTTATTGCGACTGTACACAAATATAAGTTAACACTGCAGTTTGAATGTCGTCCTATAATGACGGAGTATGTTTTTTTTTTTCAATCGCACCCACGCCACACACACACACACACACACACACACACACACACACACGGTTTACTATCTTTGTTGGGACTCTCCATAGACTTAATGGTTTTATACGGTACAAACTGTATATTCTATCTCCTCACACTAACCCTAGCCCTAAACCTACCTATCACAGAAAACTTTCTGCATTTTTACATTTCCAAAAAAAAAAACTCATTCTGTATGATTTATAAGCTTGTTTACCCATGGGGACCTCTATTTAGGTCCCCACTGTGACACGAGTCCCCATGAGTCGGTGTGCATTCAGGTTGAAGTCCCCACCGGGATAGAAAAACATGAACACACACACACACACACACACACACACACACACACACACATTCCAGCATTGTGATCTTGACATCGCAGCCTGTTCATTATAGCCTTCATAAAATATAATAATAAAATAGTCAACCTAACATATAAAAATTACACTGCTCTAAATAGTCAGTAGTACAATTCATACATTCACAGTAAGCACCGCTCCACTGTGATGTTTCCAAGCACATTTTTGCGCTTGTGAAGAGGATGATTTTTTCCATCGATATTGGAACATGAGTGAAGAACAAAGCCTATAATAAAGAATAGTTTAGCATCCAAATACATCGCAAATGTTGAAACAAGAGGGTTACGTGAGCCCAACACTGCTTTCTTTCATTTTTATTTTTACATTAAATTTAAAGGATTTGTTGTGGAATATTTTGAGTGTATCATAAAATCAGAATAAGGTAAGTCAAGTAATATTTTTGGTCTTTTATATATATATATATAAATATAGCTGCGAGCAGTGATGAAGGGCCAAAGCCAGCGGTACCGCCACCCCGGTGCCTTTAGGTAACTAAAGGCACCGGGGTTGCGGTGCCACCGGCTTGGGCCCGTAATCGCTGCTCGCAGCTATATTTATATATATATATATATAATTTATTCTTTTTTTTTTTAATTGCTGTGAGATTGTTTGCTGTTGCGCAAATCCCGGAGATATATTGTGAGTCTAATCACTCATGTGGTGCGTCTGCAGAGACAGATTTCAACAATCACCAGTCAGAGACAGCAGCAAAGCCAAAGCACAATGAAATAAGGCAACTTATGATTTCGGGGGTTTACATAGGCTATTGTTCAGTTTCATATTTGTCAGTCAACTTTTCAAAAAACATTCGGGGCTACACTCAAAACATTCGGGGCTGAAGCCCCGGCAAAATCTGGATGAGAGGATGGGTTAGTCCGACAAGGATCAGCAAGATGCCGGTTGATCAACCTAGCTTGGACGCTTCCGATTACATCTGTTCTAATTTAATGTTACTTTATGTAGCAGGGATATGTTGTTACACCAGATTATAAACCATTTTATTTATATTTGTATTTATTTTTATTATATGTTTTGGGGTATTTTATTTTGAAAAGTTAATTTTGTGCTCTTACTAAAGTAAGCATCACAGTATGCACGTCGGCTGACGTCATACGTAGGAGCGAGCTTCAAACAGCAGTGCAATCGGAGGTTCGTCCTCTTTCCTGCAATGTCATTTGAGGAGAGGTACGATTTCATGAGCTCCGTGCACTTGCTGTTAAATTGAGTTATGTGTTCATGTCAGGTTTAAATAATCAATTGTGCAAGAGTGTTCATTGAGATGTTATATTTGACTACTAGTTCGAGTCATTAACTTGTTAAATTAAGTTTATTTTTGCGTTGTTAATGAGTGAATAGTGCGTTGCGTGAAATGGCGGCTCGGTGTGTGCGTCACAAGTGAGAGATGTGTTAATGGCTAAGCGACTAACGTCTTGATTAAATTAGATATAGATGTGTATATTTGGTACGCATACTAAATAATATATTCTAGTTTATTAATATATATATATATATATATATATATATATTGTATATTGCATTTACTGGTTTCTGTAGTTACCTTACTGGTGTAGTTAAACATGTATTTTGTGCTTAACAGGTAACGTTAAAAGAGCTGCGGTTTAACAGTGCCTGTCTGTTTATGTGTTTTTATCGAACAGGCATGTTAACTGGGATCTAAGAAACACTGTAATGCTGTTTGAATTATTTGCATACAATAACATTATTATTATTATTATTTATACTATTGCTATTATTACATATATTGTTTATGTGTGTGGTGAAGTGTGTGTTGCTCTTTCCTGCAATGTCACTTGAGGAGAGGTAACGTTAAAAGAGCTGCGGTTTAACAGTGCCTGTCTGTTTATGTGTTTTTATCGAACAGGCATAATTAAATCATCTTTTGCACGACCAGCTTTGTGTGGGAAAATTCTTTTATTCAAAACATTAAAAAGAAAAATAACACAAGGCAGAGGAACAACCGCTACAAAACTGGTGCCATGACCCATCGATTGGTTGATCGTTGTCGACCGCTGGGATTGCTGACGTCGAGTCTGACTGGAGCTGTGGGGTGTTGGTGGAGAGACGGGACTTCAGTTAACTGTTGCTGTTTCTTGGCGTCCGGATGTCAGACGGGTTTATGCTGTGTCTAGGAGGAGACTGCGAAGACTTCTGATGAACTGTCACGTGAAATCGACGCTGAGATCGCATGTTCAGACTGTTGGTCTGGTGAGTTGTGACTAAGCGGGATCAAGCAAGCAGCGTGCTGGATCATTGAAGAGTGTCACCAACTTACCTGTTTTGACTGAACTGTGTGGATGAAGGTACTTTGCATCATCAATTGACTGGGTCTTTGATTGGAGGACTGAGAAACAAGTGAACTTGTTTCTGAGAACTGAGAAACAAGTGAACTGAGAAACAAAAACCTTTTTTTTTTTTGTTTTGTTTTTTGTTTCTTCTTTCTCTCTTTTTCTAAGGACAATTTTATTTTATTTTTCTGAGTTAAAACTGGTTCATTACCATTGATTTGTTTGGTTAATATTTGTGTGCTTTGAGAGTGTATTCTGACACCTGAGGGGAATGGCTGCTAGACACAGCGATTTGGGGTGGGACAATACATTTACGGCTGGTAGAGGGCGGGGCAGTCTTTTGGATACGCCTGACAAAACTAGGATCCTGAGTACTGTAGCACAGGCCGGGGTAGAACAATTGGTGGTTCTGCCTATGAAAGAATCGATATGCGGGGTAGTCCAATCGCTGCAGCCAGTAACTATGAGTTCGCTCTGCAGGAGTCAGAAATGTCTGGTCAGATGAGTAACCTCATAAAACAAATTGGCAGTGAGATTGGGCAATCAATTAGAGAAAGTATGATGAGGTCTGAATTTCCTAATTAGCCATCTGCTAACTGTGCGTTCACACCGCCGCCGACTTGAGCTTCCAAAGTTACCGGAAGTCATTCATTTTCAATGGAAGCTGGCTTCTCTCAGCTGCAAGGAGCGTCAAATTCCTCGGCGTCGCGTTTTGGGCGTTTTGAGCGTTTTGAGCGTCAATCTGAAAGTTGAGAGAAGCTCAACTTTATGGTAATGAGCTATGACGCGGTTCAGCGGCAAGCAGTGGCAAAACGCCAGCAACCAATCGAAATAGACGTCCTTGGCGCCGGCTGATTCCGGAGAAACATACGATGTAAACTTTCGTTCCTACCAAAACATTAGTTCCGAGAAAAAAATATTAATTGCAGAGTTTAACCATCATAGAGTGAAAGTGTATCATTTGCATGTGTTTTAAAGTCCTGTCAGCTTGACAGGGCATAAGAACGAGCAGAGAGAGAGAGCCCCGGCCGCGCGCGCGCTTACTCACCCGAGCGCTGTCTTGAATGCAGCTCTCTCTCTCCCTCGCGCATATTAATCAAAATCAATTGATACGATGGTGTCGAAAAAAAACTCTCCAGGGATGAAATGTTTTCTGTGCTGACAAAAATTGCGCGATATCCTAAATTGCCGAATGCATTGCTTGTTTTTTCTGTTTACATTTAATGGTGCGACACTTCTCTTCTCCCATGATCGAACACAGAATGCTGCTACGTCAGAGCGGCCAAAGCGTCAACAAGCTTCCTCGTACTTTTAGACAAGCGTCTTTGACTGGGCGGCCAGAGCTTCTTTGCAGCTCAAGTCGGCGGCGGTGTGAACGCACAGTAAGAGGTTCCAAGAAGGTTCCAGTGGCCATGTGACTGACCAGTCCAGTGTTTCCCCTACAATGTATTAGGCAGCGGCGCAGCGCCGCCGCAAAATCTTCACATGATCAATAATATCACGACATTCACTTACACATGTTGCCATAAAAGGGGCCGTTCACACTCATAATGGAAGCGACGCGGCGCGCACGTTTTCAGCATGGACAGATCAAAAGGTTTTCAGGCGCGCCTCAGTTCATGGTTGGCATAGCAACGACAGACGCCACGGGAGAGCGAGCAAGCGCTTGTGCAAAGGAGAAAGCGGTACGAACTTTTCTCCGTTGAAGTCTATGGGGTTGCTGTGTCCATTTTTTTACTGTCTATGGAAAATATGCCGTCCCACCACTCCGTGTTCGGCGATAAGGTTTCATTCTCTAGCAGCTTGTTTTAGTAACTTCACGTGCGAGTCTTTTCCGCTCTGTGTTTGCGCCGCGCTCTCGGTTCCGTGTGTGTGTGTGTCGGCGCACTGCGCTCTCTGCTCAATGTTCCACTCCGTGTTTGCGATGCGCGTTCTGCTCCTATGGTTCTGCTCTGTGGTTAACGGCCCAATCATGTACCGATCATGCACTGGAAAAGCAAAGTCCCACTCAAATAACGTGAAATTTCTCAGTAGTAGACTTCTGTTTGCTGAGCTGGTATAGCCATGCATGGTAAAATTACCTGCCCTGATCACATAGCCATACTCTGGTAATAATAGCTTTGTATGACTATACTTTTTGATAATTAGTCAAAAAATAGATCTGTTAAATCTGAGTATGTTGCATAGAACTGAATGAAGAATAATATATTGATGTTTTATATTTTAAAATAGGGCTATTTTCTGTCCAATTTGTGTGGACATTTTTCTTTTTTCACCCTTTTTTGTGTGTTTGATTTAATTAGTGATTTCTACATTTAAATATTGATGATTACAAGTTTGGAGGAAATGCAATTAATTGCGATTAATCACAGCAAATTGTGCGATTAATTAGTTATTTTTTAATCGATTCCCAGCCGTTATATATATATATAATATTAGGGGTGTAACGATTCATCAACTACATCGATGTATCGATTTATATTCCTACGATCCAACTGGATCGATCTGTGCTCGGCAAGTTGGCCTTCCGGACGACATATATCGATCTAATATCGTTTTAAAAGGTAATGAATCGATTGTATCGATACTAGGAAATAGCGCATTGGATTTAAGCACGTCAGACTTTATATGGATGTTTTTTCTTTGCACTTTTAATGATAAAGGCGTTAAACGTGACTCAATTCAGTCTGCCTATCTTTGTCGTCGTCGCCATGTGTGACGCGCCAGCAGCAGCGCAAAGACAACAGTCAAGTGGCGCAAAGTCTCTCACTTCAGAAAAACAGATTTTCCTGTCCTCTCAGCCGCTGTACTGCAGGAGCGCGCACTCTTCAATCGCACGCGCAAATGCGCCGGCGCGCGCTGTATTACTTCACTAAAGTCATACGAGAATGCAACGTCGTAAATTAGTAAGTTAAGAAATAAAAGTAAAATACCAATAAATTACGTTATTGGTACGTCATGTGTGTTGCTATTTATCAGGAGCAGTTTCCATGTTTCTTTACCAGTTCTTCTAAGTATTGTGTATCACCATGGTAGCCTAATTGTTGTTTGTTTCCATAACAAAATGCCACTTACTGGTTATTTTGTATATTTTTATATGACTGTGGTGGCTCATACCAAGATTGTATTAACACAAACTAGTTTGGGACTGCTATTTAATAGCTTAACCTCGCAGTGCCTACTGTCTATCAGTATTTGTCAAATTCTTTTTTTTTTTTTTTTTTTTGTTAAGTAAAGGGGGACAGAACTTGTGTGTCAACAATTTTTGTGTAAACAAATGTATTATAATAGGCCTATAAAATTCCAAAAAAGGTGGCTTGATGACCATGGGGAAATGTGGGTCCCATAGCCAAACTATTCAAAACATCATTCAATGTTGTGATAATCGTAATTAATAATCACAATTACAATTTCAAGGGAATAATCAACAATTATAATTTTTGTCATAATCGTTCAGTCCTACCTATTAAAATAAAATGTGAATGCATTTGACATTAATTTGTGTTTTACTTGTTTGTTTATATCCATAATTAATTGATACCTGATTACCTTACAAGAATTTTTGGCTAAAAAGTCACTGAATCGATTTCAAGTCAATGAATCGTTTCGGATCGTATCGTTCTAAATGAACCAATATCGTCCTTGAATCATATCGACAACCATGAATCGCGAATCGAATCGAAGTTAAAACGAATCGTTACACCCCTAATATATATTTATATTTATTTATTTATTTATTTATTTTATTTTTATTTATTTTTTTACATAGTGCCCCTTTCTTACATTTGAGCCTCAAAATGTATGTCTCAAAATGTCCATTTCTATCCACAAAACTTGCCAGAAGTCATGGTTTAAGGGGTTATTCAAAAAAAAAATCTTCCGGGGTGCATGCCCCCGGACCCCCCGCGAGCGGCTTGGTAACAACCTCCGGCACGTAACAGCACCGCTGCTGGAAAAATTTATAGGGGAAACACTGCAGTCGAATAGTACAGTCATTGATGCTTCAAAAATGAACTTGATCCTGAAAGCTGAGGTGGCAGCACCACCACATTTTAGAGGAGATAGTTCGGACAAATACTCGATCATGGAATGGGAAGATATGATGAGGGTATATTTGAACAAACTTGAGGTGAAGAATTCTGAAATGGTTGATGAGATAATGAACAGAGTTATGGGACGGGCCAGAGATGTACTGAGAGTATGGCTGCGCAATGGTTCAACGGCTCCTACTGTTGACTCTGTATTTTCTGTGTTGAAGCAGCACTTCGGGGACCAGAGCAGTTCGGGTATTCCGTTGGCTGACTTCTATTCTGTGAGGCCATATCCCAGAGAGGGTGCTTGGGATTTTTGGATACGATTAAACAAGGCTGCGGATGTAGCTGAGCAAAGTCTAAGATGGGAAGGTAGGACTTTGGATAACAGGAGCAAAGAGGTAGCAGTTATGTTCATTCGTAACTGCCCTGACAAAGAGTTAGCTTTTGTTTTCAAGAGTAAACCTGTACAGTCATGGAACGCATCTGAGGTGCAAGAGCAGCTTGATGAGTTGTTAAGAGAGAGGAAATTGACAAATCAAGCGGTCAAGCAATTCACCACGGTTGTCTCAGAGCCAGATGTTGATGTGTCTATCTCACCTTCTAAGTCTGAACAGAGTGCGGGTGTAACTGACGAGAATGCATTAGACAAAGTCTTGTCTTTACTGGAAAAAGCATTAGTGTGCAACTCTCAGTCTGTGCAGGGTCCCTGGCCTAAACGTACGGGCAATAAGATTCGAGAATGTAGAGTGTGTCACAGCAATGAACATAGCACGACTGCTCATTGCAAAATGTATAACTTGTGTTTCAAGTGTTTTGCAGCTGGACACGCAAGCTACAACTGCGACAGTCACAGAACCACGTCCAGGGTGGGCTCCGGTCAGCAAGACAAGGTCACGTCTCAGGGAAACTAGACCGCTCCCTTCGGGCAGAGGACGAGGTGGGGCTGTGTAGTAATTCCTCTGAGACTGATCTTGAGTCTGTTTATTCCTTTTACCGTGAAAGCATTGACAAAACGAAAACAGTTGTATTTCAGAACACCATGCAAGTTGATCAAAGTAGCAGTTTGTTTTATGCAAGTGTGTTATTGCAGGACAGAGTTGAGCTTCAGGGGATGTTGGACAGTGGCTCCATGGCGACTACTCTGAGCGCGGACGTAGTTCCTCAACTCAGAGACGCTGGGGTGCTGGACCAGGATATCCTGGGTTCTTCTGATATTGTCCTGGTGGGTTGCGGTGGAAAACAAACTAGTCCGGATGGTGTATGCAATCTGAAGCTTGAAGTTTATGGGGTCAGTTTCAATGTACCGGTTCTGATTGTGAGGGGTCAAAAAGACCCAATTATACTCGGCACCAATGTCTTGAAGCCTCTAATAAGTCAGATGAAGCATACAGAGCAGTTTTGGAGGGTGGTAAATAGACCAGACACGGCTATACAATCAGAAAATAGCCAATTTTTGCACATGCTTTCATGTATAGAGAGATGGAGGGGTGATTCGATTCCCGACAAGGTGGGTACTTTGAGACTGAGGTCAGCTGTGACACTCCAGCCGAGGAGTGAACACCTTGTTTGGGGTCGTTTGCCCCCAGGGTCGGTGCTGTCCGTAGGGAGCACAGTAGTCATCGAACCAAGTACTTCACGTTGCGTGCATCGGAATGTGCTTGTTGGGAGGGTTGTTTCACCTTTGTGGGGTGATGGTTGGCTGCCAGTAAAAATGATCAACCCGACCAATTCAGAAATTTTGTTGAGGAAAAACGCGAAGGTGGCCGATGTGTATCCTTGTGTTGCTCTAGAGGACCTCGAACAAACGACGGACTGGGTGGTTAGCCAAAATGCAGGTTTGGTACGTTCTGACAAGTCATGTGGTAGCCTAACTGTGAGGGACTCTACATGTGGATCAAGTTCAGTGGGTGACAGCAGGTTGGATGATCTGGGGCTGAACAATCTTAATCTCAAAGATTGCGAGGTGTCATCCTTTTGGCAAAACAAGCTTATTGACCTAGTCGAGAAGTATGAGTGTGTGTTTTCCAGGCACAGTTTGGACTGTGGCGAAGCGAAGGGATTTTGTCATCGAATCGGAGTTACAGATGACAGGCCCTTTCGTCTTCCATACCGCCGCCTTTCTCCTGCACATTACTTGAAGTTGAGAGAGACTTTAGATGAAATGGAGGACAAGGGAATTATTAGGAAGTCGAGCAGTGAGTTTGCGTCACAATTGGTCTTAGTGTGGAAGAAAAATGGTGATTTAAGAATATGCACTGATTTCCGATGGTTAAACGCTCGCACGGTGAAGGATGCTCATCCTCTTCCTCACCAAGCAGATGTCCTTGCAGCGTTGGGTGGGAACGCGTACTTTAGTACCATGGATCTGACTTCTGGGTATTATAACGTCCCGTTGCACGAAGATGACAAGAGGTTCACGGCGTTCTGTTCACCATTGGGGCTCCATAAATATAATCGATTACCCCAGGGATTGTGCAACAGCCCAGCAACATTTATGAGAATGATGCTGACTGTGTTTGGTGACCAGAACTTTTTGAGCCTTTGTTATTTAGATGATTTATTGGTTTTCGGGAAGTCTGAGGAAGAGAGTTTGGAAAGGCTTGAGATGGTGTTTCGGCGTCTAAAAGACCACAATTTGAAATTGTCTCCTTCGAAGTGTAGGTTTTTGAGGAAGTCTGTAAAATTCTTGGGTCATATTGTGTCTGAAAAGGGGGTGGCCAGTGATCCAGGAAAAATTGAGGCCATTGTGAGTATATCTGAAAAAGATTTGATGGAGAGTGATTGTGTTACACCATCAGCAAGTAAAATCAGGTCCTTCTTAGGTATGGTGGTGTACTACCAGCATTTCATAGAAAATTGTTCCATGGTGGATAAACCCTTGTTTCAGCTTTTGACAGGACAAAAAAGACCCAGAAAGGGAAGAGGTGGGAAAGGATTGAAAAGTCGTCGTACACTTTCTCCAGCGGATTGGACTGATGAGTGCAGAACAGCTCTAGAGAGTTTGAAGGCTGCTTTGGTGAGTCAGGTTTTGCTTGCGCACCCAGATTTTTCTAAGCCGTTTCTGTTGTCTGTGGATGCCTCCACTAGTGGGTTAGGGGCTGTTTTGTCACAGGTCCAGGAGGGATCTGCTGTGGCAAGGCCTATTGCTTTCGTGTCAAAATCTTTGAATCATGCGCAGTCAAAGTATCCAGCACATAGACTTGAGTTTTTGTCAATGAAGTGGGCTATTTGTGATAAATTCAGCCATTGGTTGCGGGGACACAGGTTTACTGTGTGGACTGATAATAACCCACTTAAGTACATCCTCACAAAACCCAAGTTGGATGCGTGTGAACAACGGTGGGTAGCGAAGCTTGCGCCTTATGATTTTGACATTCAGTATATCCCTGGACCGAAAAATGTCGTGGCAGATGCATTAAGCAGGGTACCGTTTGTGACTTCGAGAATTTTGCATAGATTGACAAGGACACCTTATGATATTTTGTTGCATGAGGCTGAGTCTGTCGCTGTTGAGCGGGTGCAAGACATGTTCCATTTTTCGTGTGAGCATCCGGATGGTGAAGAGGTAGAGGGGCTGTTGGAGTCTACAGATGTAGGTGGAAATGTGAATGTAGGGTCCACTCACCTAACTGGAAAAGTCTCTCATCAAGTTTTGTCAGCTGTTCTTCATTCTCACTGTGACTGGGAGCATGGTGCAGCCATTAGAAGTATGTCGTTTGTGCAGCATTTAGAGAGTTTGGGGTAGGGATGCTCCGATACCAGTTTTTTCAGAACCGATCCGATCCGATACCAAAAATTCTGAGTATCGACCGATACCAGTACCGATCCGATACCAGTGCAGTTTTTTTTTTTTAAATCAAGTAGAATTTCTGTAACTCTGTGTGTTGAACTGATAATCACTATTTTGTGTTGAACACAATCTACTTAATACAGACTAGACAACTTAGTTATAAAAAAAAAAAAAAAAAAAAAATGTATGATCATAATCTATGACAAACATGCTATTATAAACTAGATTAGTGGATAATTCATCAGTAAAATTTATTCTAGAAAAATCACAAGTGTAGTAATAAATCTGGTAAAACTTTAGACATTGCAATTTGTATTGTTGTAAAATACATTCATGAAAAACAAGATCAAAAAGATTTAAAAAATGTAGGCTAGCCTACTATAAAATTAAGAATTATTTTTTTTATAGCGCAGCTGAAGCAGCAACATATGAAAGATAGGGCAGAACAAGAAAGTCTATTAATAATCTTTCATTGCGCAAAAGTATTATAATACGAAAGGCTCCAATACAGTGCGGCACAAAGCGCTTATGCACAACCCGTGTGCAGAATGATGCGCTCGAAGCAACACGAGTCACAGCGTGCAGCGCGTCGAGTCCACATTAAACACAGTTCAAAGCACTGAGGAAATCCATATTGATGCGTAGTGTATTATACAGTATCTATCTTTGCAAAAGTTTATTCAGCCTTTTCTTTTAACAGTTTTAAATTTCAGTTACTGTGCGCGTGAAGAACAGCGCTCTAACGTTACTCCATTGAGATCCAACAGACACCCGGTAGAAAGTAACACGATTAAGGTACAGCAATACAGACCAGCAAGATAAAGTAATTTTATGCGAAACCATAGAACTTTATCTACAGATCAAGTACAATAATATTAACATTGAATCATCTTGTTGAGAGTTTCATCGCGTAGACTGACGTAACCGAACGCGCTGTTTGAATGCTGGAGTATGATTGACAGCTGCAGCGGAGGAAAGAGTTTACGTGAACTTGAATTTAACGACTTAAATAGGCTATTAATTTCTACCTCATATTAGACTATTAAATGACTTCTGAACACTTATAATATAGTGCACGAAAACTTTATAGTGCTTTATAATACATTTGTGCCTTTTGTGGGGCTTAACAATGACAGAATAGTAATACGCACAATATCGGATTTGGATTGGCTTCGTCTGATCGATACCCGATCCGGCCAAAATGGCAGTATCGGAGCCGATACCGATACTGAATATCGGATCGGCGCATCCCTAGTTTGGGGGATGTAGAGCAGAGTGAGCTCCCTAGTCTTACCCATGAGGAATTGCTGGTGAAACAGAGTCAGGATCCTGCGATTGACAGAGTGAAGTTCTTTGTGGAAAGAGAAAGACGTCCGTCTCGCAGAGAAAAAGTGTTTGAGTCTAAAAGAACTGTGAAGATACTGTGACAATGGGGTAAACTTACCTTAAGGTTGGGTGTTTTGTACAGAGTTTCTAAGAATCCAGTTTCTAAGAAAAAGACTTACCAGTTTGTGGTGCTGATAGCTCTTCGAGGTACTGTTCTGAAGGGGGTGCATGATAACGCTGGTCATCAGGGTCAGCATCGCACACTATGGTTGGCTAGGCAACGGTTCTTCTGGGAGTCTATGGAAGAGGACATAAAGACATGCGTCAATGAGTGTAAAAGGTGTATTTTGAGTAAAAGGCCTGACCCAGAGGCAAGGGCTCCACTCGTGTCAATTCACACGAGTGCTCCTCTTGAAATGGTGTGTATTGACTTTTGGTCAGCGGAAGATTCTAACAACGTGGTTGATGTGTTAGTGGTCACTGACCATTTCACAAAGCTCGCTTGTGCTTATGTGTGTCCGAACCAGACTGCAGAAGCTGTTGCACGTGTCTTGTGGAACAAGTTTTTCTGTATTTATGGGTTTCGAGGTCGAATACATTCCGACAGGGGTGCGAACTTTGAGAGCTCACTCATGGTCGAACTGTTGAGATTGTCGGGTGTGGGAAAATCGCACACAACCCCATATCATCCCATGGGTAACGGACAAACAGAGAGATTTAATCGTACTCTAGGGGATATGATTCGTTCGCTGCCTCCAAGATCTAAAGTCAAGTGGCCGCAGATGTTGAACACTCTTACTTTTGCGTACAATTGTACGAGACACGAGACCACTGGGTTTCCACCATTTCTCTTGATGTTCGGCCGAACACCAAGATTACCAGTGGATGTTCTGTTTGAAAATGTCATGTTGCATAGTGATACTGTTAATGTTCACAAGTATGTTCAGTCTCTTGAGAAAGATTTAAGGGAAGCAATGGTAATTGCACAAGAGCATGCTAAAAGGCAACAAGCAAAACAAGCAGAGTATTATGATCGTAAGGGTAAAGGTCATTCTCTTGAGTTGGGTGACAGAGTACTCCTGGCGAATAAGGGTGAACGTGGGAAAAAGAAGTTAGCGGACAGATGGGAAAAGGTAGTGTATGTTGTTGTGGGAAAAAGGGGTGATCTAAACACTTACCAGATAAGGAATCCTGGGACGGGTCGTACCAAGACGGTACATCGTAATCTATTGATGCCTGTCAATTTCCTGCCGGTGCCAGCTTGGAATGATGGTAGTGATGGTGATGATGATGTTGTGGATTCCACTGTCTGTGTCTTGTGTGATGGAGATGATCAAACTCAGAGTGATGATCGGACCTCTCGCTGGGTGTTCGATCTTAATGCTGGCACAGATGTGACCAAAATAGAGTCTGTGAAGAGCTCTAATGCTGATCAGAGTGATGCATTTGGTGACACTGCTGTGGAATGTGACACTGAGTTGGACAGTGTACCCGAGTGTAGGGCAAATATGGACAACATTCCCGCCTCTACTTTGTCTGTATGTTCTTTGGTGTCTGATGATTTTTCTGTATCAGCAGTTCTAAGTGATAAATGTACTTCTGAAGTTGACGAATCTACTTCAACTGTTGCAGAAACTCTTGTTTCAACGTCAAGTGTACAAGATCAGCAAAATGTAAGAGTCCCTGGTCTACAGGAGGGTTATATGTCAAGATTTGGGAGACTCATTAAGCCAGTTAACAGGCTTATACAGACAATGTCTACACAAAGAGTACATGCAATTCATGACATTTGAATGGTTACATTAAGCAAAACAAAAAGGTCTGTTGGAATGAGTTTAAAGGATTAATTTTTTTTTTTTTTGCCTTGTTTTTGTAATTACATGTTTTGTGAGTAATGTGCATTTAGAGGTACATTGTTGGTGTCATGAGTAGAACTGTGTATAAGGCATGGTTTTCTATGGGTAATTTGGGGATTAGCTACCCCTGGGTTATCTTAATCTCGAAAGAGATAGTTAAGAACTGAGTGAATCTAATATGATTTCAGGAAAATTGACATCGCTAATTTGGTAAGACTTTGTAGGTCTATGTAATGCAGAATCTGGTGTAAAACAGTGGGGGTGGATGTAGCAGGGATATGTTGTTACACCAGATTATAAACCATTTTATTTATATTTTTATTTATTTTTATTATATGTTTTGGGGTATTTTATTTTGAAAAGTTGTGTGCTCTTACTAAAGTAAGCATCACAGTATGCACGTCGGCTGACGTCATACGTAGGAGCGAGCTTCAAACAGCAGTGCAATCGGAGGTTCGTCCTCTTTCCTGCAATGTCACTTGAGGAGAGGTACGATTTCATGAGCTCCGTGCACTTGATGTTAAATTGAGTTATAAGTGTTCATGTCAGGTTTAAATAATCAATTGTGCAAGAGTGTTCATTGAGATGTTATATTTGACTACTAGTTCGAGTCATTAACTTGTTAAATTAAGTTTATTTTTGCGTTGTTAATGAGTGAATAGTGCGTTGCGTGAAATGGCGGCTCGGTGTGTGCGTCACAAGTGAGAGATGTGTTAATGGCTAAGCGGCTAACGTCTTGATTAAATTATATATATAGATATAGATGTGTATATTTGGTACGCATACTAAATAATATATTCTAGTATAATATATATATTCTATATATTTGTATATATATATTGTATATTGCATTTACTGGTTTCTGTAGTTAACTTACTGGTGTATTTAAACATGTATTTTGTGCTTAACAGGTAACGTTAAAAGAGCTGCGGTTTAACAGTGCCTGTCTGTTTATGTGTTTTTATCGAACAGGTATGTTAACTGGGATCTAAGAAACACTGTAATGCTGTTTGAATTATTTGCATACAATAACATTTATTATTATTAGTGGTGCTTGCTGAAAGCAAGGCATCACTATTGTTATTGCTCATACTTATTAGTGGTGCTTTTCAAAGCAACACTATTGTTATTGCTCATACTTATTCTGGACAAAAGTTTGGCGCGTAACTCGCCCCACACCGTTTGTCTCAGACCCGAGTGAGGTGTCAAATCGACCGGCTCATTTAGGAGAGGTGTGCTATATCTTTTCTAAGCGATCGGGTGTACGATGTTCGCACAGCGGACGAAAAAGCGGCCAAAAAAGTCCCATTGACTTAACATTGGGCATTCCAAAAAATTCAAATCCAAACCGACGTTTTCACACACACAGACTCCAAAGGGCCTGACACCCCTGCGTCTCTCCCTCTCTCTCTCCCTCAGAGGATTTATATTATCAAGCAACCAATAAGTAATGGCCTAAAATCTTCATAGCCACACCCTAGCAACCAGTTTCAGCACCCTAGCAACCACTAAGAGCTCCCTAGCAACCACCCTAAACCAATAAATAATTTAAAAAAAATTGTTACATTTTTTAAAGCAATATCACATTCGTAGCCTTGTGATATTGCTCCATGCTTGTGCATATTCGGCCCTGCGGCCTCGTGCCATACTGAAGGCACTCGTTATTAAAGATTTTAAGAACTCTGTAAAAACTCCATAGTAACCATCTTTGACAACTACCTACCACCTAGTAACACCATAGCAACTACCAAACATACCTTAGCAACCACCCTGAACACCCTAGCAACATCTAGAAATGCTCTAGTAACCACCAAAAATACCAGAGCAACCACCCAGAACACCCTAGCAACTGCTTAGCAACCACCCAGAACACCTAGCTACCACCTAGAACACCCTAGCAACTGCCTAGCAACGCCCTAGCATCCACCCAGAATACCATAGCAACTGCCTAGAAACACCATAGCAACCACCCACAACACCCTAGCAACCACCTAGCAACCACCCACAACACCCTAGCAAACACCTAGCAATGCCCTAGCAACCACCGAGAATACCCTAGCAACCACTCAGAACACCTTAGCAACTGCCTAGCAACACCCTAGCAACCACACAGAATACCCTAGCAACCGCCTAGCAACACCTTAGCAACCACTCAGAACACCCTAGCAACTGCCTAGCAACGCCCTAGCATCCACCCAGAATACCATAGCAACTGCCTAGCAACACCATAGCAACCACCCAGAACACCCTAGCAACCACCTAGCAACGCCCTAGCAACCACCAAGAATACCCTAGCAACCGCCTAGCAACCACCCAGAACACTTACCAACTGCCTAGCAACCACCCAGAACACCTTAGCAACTGCCTAGCAACCGACCTAGCAACCACCCAGAACACCTTAGCAACTGCCTAGCAACCGCCTAGCAACCACCCAGAACACCTTAGCAACTGCCTAGCAACCACCCAGAACACTTAGCAACTGCCTAGTAACCACCCAGAACACCTAGCAACTGCCTAGCAACCACCCAGAACACCCTAGCAACTGCATAGCAACGCCCTAGCAGCCAGTTTCAGCACCCTAGTAACCACTAAGAGCTCCCCAGCAACCACCCTAAACCAAAAAAAAAACATTTTTTTAATTTTTTTTAAAGCAATTTTACTCTCGTGGCCTTGCGATATCGCTCCATGCTTGTGCCTATTCGGCCATAGGCACGAGGCCGCAGGCCGAGTGCCGTACTGAAGGCACTCGTAATTAAAGATTTTAAGAACTCTATAAAAACTCCATAGTAACCATATTTGACAACTACCAACCACCTAGTAACACCATAGCAACTACCAATAATACCTTAGCAACCACCCTGAACACCCTAGCAATGTCTAGAAATGCTCTAGTAACCACCAAAAACCTTAGTAACCACCCAGAACACCTAGCAACTGCCTAGCAACCACCCAGAACACCCTAGCAACTGCATAGCAACGCCCTAGCATCCACCCAGAATACCATAGCAACTGCCTAGCAACCCCATCGCAACCACCCAGAACACCCTAGCAACCACCTAGCAACACCCTAGCAACCACCAAGAATACCCTAGCAACTGCCTAGCAACCACCCAGAACACCTAGCAACTGCCTAGCAACCACCCAGAACACCCTAGCAACTGCCTAGCAACACCTTAGCATCCACCCAGAATACCATAGCAACTGCCTAGCAACACCATAGCAACCACCCAGAACACCCTAGCAACCACCTAGCAACGCCCTAGCAACCACCAAGAATACCCTAGCAACTGCCTAGCAACCACCAAGAATACCCTAGCAACTGCCTAGCAACCACCCGGAAAATGCTAGCAACATGCTAATCATGTTAGCATCATGCTACCAACATGCTAATCAAGCTAGCACAATGCTAGCAACATGCTAATCATGCTAACATCTTGTTAAAACTTGCTAACAACATGCTAATCATGCTAGCATCATGCTACCAACATGCTAATCATGCTAACATCATTCTAACAACATGTTAATCATAATAAATCATGCTGGAATGTGTTAAATCGTAGTAAATCATCTTAGAAACATGGTAAATCGTGGTGAATAATGTTAAAATGTGGTATATCATGGTATCACGACATATTAATTGTGTTAGCATCTGCCCAAGTGCGAATTTTGCCACTGCAAGCACCACTTCACATTTTCTTCAGGAAATGTACATTCTAGTTATTATTCTTATTATTCCACACAAAGTTTGGCGCGTAACTTGCCCCGCAACGTTTGTCTCAGACCCCTGAGTGATGCAATGTCTAGAAATGCTCTAGTAACCACCAAAAAACTCTAGCAACCACCCAGAACACCCTAGCAACTGCCTAGCAACCACCCACAACACTTAGCAACTGCCTAGTAACCACCCAGAACACCTAGCAACTGCCTAGCAACCACCCAGAACACCCTAGCAACTGCATAGCAACGCCCTAGCATCCACCCAGAATACCATAGCAACTGCCTAGCAACACCATAGCAACCACCCAGAACACCCTAGCAACCACCTAGCAACGCCCTAGCAACCACCAAGAATACCCTAGCAACTGCCTAGCAACCACCCGGAAAATGCTAGCAACATGCTAATCATGTTAGCATCATGCTACCAACATGCTAATCAAGCTAGCATAATGCTAGCAACATGCTAATCATGTTAGCATCTAGCTAAAAACATGCTAGCAACATGCTAATCATGCTAACATCTTGTTAAAAGCATGCTAACAACATGCTAATCACGCTAGCATCATGCTACCAACATGCTAATCATGTTAACAACATGCTAATCATGCTAGCATCATTCTAACAATATGTTAATCATAATAAATCATGCTGGAATGTGTTAAATCGTAGTAAATCATCTTAGAAACATGGTAAATCGTGGTGAATAATGTTAAAACGTGGTATATCATGGTATCACGACATATTAATTGTGTTAGCATCTGCCCAAGTGCGAATTTTGCCACTGCAAGCACCACTGTACATTTCCTGAAGAAAATGTGAATTCTAGTTATTATTCTTATTATTCCACACAAAGTTTGGCGCGTAACTTGCCCCGCACCGTTTGTCTCAGACCCCTGAGTGATGCAATGTCTAGAAATGCTCTAGTAACCACCAAAAAACTCTAGCAACCACCCAGAACACCCTAGCAACTGCCTAGCAACCACCCACAACACTTAGCAACTGCCTAGCAACCACCCACAACACTTAGCAACTGCCTAGTAACCACCCAGAACACCTAGCAACTGCCTAGCAACCACCCAGAACACCCTAGCAACTGCCTAGCAACCACCCACAACACTTAGCAACTGCCTAGCAACCACCCACAACACTTAGCAACTGCCTAGTAACCACCCAGAACACCTAGCAACTGCCTAGCAACCACCCAGAACACCCTAGCAACTGCATAGCAACGCCCTAGCATCCACCCAGAATACCATAGCAACTGCCTAGCAACCCCATCGCAACCACCCAGAACACCCTAGCAACCACCTAGCAACACCCTAGCAACCACCAAGAATACTCTAGCAACTGCCTAGCAACCACCCAGAACACCTAGCAACCACCCAGAACACCCTAGCAACTGCCTAGCAACACCTTAGCATCCACCCAGAATACCATAGCAACTGCCTAGCAACACCATAGCAACCACCAAGAATACCCTAGCAACTGCCTAGCAACCACCCGGAAAATGCTAGCAACATGCTAATCATGTTAGCATCTAGCTAAAAACATGCTAACAACATGCTAATCATGCTAACATCTTGTTAAAAGCATGCTAACAACATGCTAATCATGCTAGCATCATGCTACCAACATGCTAATCATGTTAACAACATGCTAATCATGCTAGCATCATTCTAACATGTTAATCATAATAAATCATGCTGGAATGTGTTAAATCGTAGTAAATCATCTTAGAAACATGGTAAATCGTGGTGAATAATGTCAAAACGTGGTATATCATGGTATCACGACATATTAATTGTGTTAGCATCTGCCCAAGTGCGAATTTTGCCACTGCAAGCACCACTTCACATTTTCTTCAGGAAATGTACATTCTAGTTATTAGTGGTGCTTTTCAAAGCAACACTATTGTTATTGCTCATACTTATTCTGGACAAAAGTTTGGCGCGTAACTCGCCCCACACCGTTTGTCTCAGACCCCTGAGTGAGGTGTCAAATTGACCGGCTCATTTAGGAGAGGTGTGCTATATCTTTTCCAAGCGATCGGGTGTACGATGTTCGCATAGCGGACGAAAAAGCGGCCAAAAAAGTCCCATTGACTTAACATGGGGAGTTCTAAAAACATTTGAATCCCAACTGCCGTTTTCACACACACAGACTCCAAAGGGCCTGACACCCCTGCGTCTCTCCCTCTCTCTCTCCCTCAGAGGATTTATATTATCAAGCAACCAATAAGTAATGGCCTAAAATATTCTTAGCCACACCCTAGCAACCAGTTACAGCACCCTAGCAACCACTAAGAGCTCCCTAGCAACCACCCTAAACCCAAAAAAAATTTTTTTTACATTTTTTTGTATTTTTTAAAGCAATATTACACTCGTGGCCTTGCGATATCGCTCAATGCTTGTGCCTATTCGGCCATAGGCACTCGCAACCACCCAGAACACCCTAGCAACTGCCTAGCAACCACCCAGAACACCTAGCAACTGCCTAGCAACCACCCAGAACACCCTAGCAACTGTCTAGCAACCACCCAGAACACCCTAGCAACTGCCTAGCAATGCCTAGCATCCACCCAGAATACCCTAGCAACTGCCTAGCAACACCCTAGCAACCACCAAGAATACCCTAGCAACTGCCTAGCAACCACCCTGAACCCTCTAGCAAAGGCACTCGCAACCACCCAGAACACCCTAGCAATTGTTTTTTTTACAATTTTTTAAAGCAATATTACACTCGTGGCCTTGCGAAATCATTCCATGCTTGTGCCTATTCGGCCATAGGCACGAGGCCGCAGGCCGAGTGCCGTACTGAAGGCACTCGCAACCACCCAGAACACCTAGCAACTGCCTAGCAACCACCCAGAACACCCTAGCAACTGTCTAGCAACCACCCAGAACACCCTAGCAACTGCCTAGCAACACCCTAGCAACCACCAAGAATACCCTAGCAACTGCCTAGCAACCACCCTGAACCCTCTAGCAACCGCCTTGCAACCACCCAGAACACCCTAGCAACCGCCTAGCAACACCACAGCAACCACCCAGAACACCCTAGCAACCGCCTAGCAACACCACAGCAACCACCCAGAATACCCTAGCAACCGCCTAGCAACTCCATGGCAACCACCCAGAATACCCTAGCAACTGTCTAGCAACTCCCTAGCAACCACCCAGAATACCCTAGCAACCACCTAGCAACACCATAGCAACCACTTAGAATACCCTAGCAACACCCTAGCAACCACCAAGAACACCATAGCAACCACCCAGAACACCCTAGCAACCGCCTAGCAACACCATAGCAACCACCCAGAATACCCTAGCAACCGCCTAGCAACACCATAGCAACCACTCAGAATACCCTAGCAACTGCCTAGCAACGCCCTAGCAACCACCGAGAATACCCTAGCAACCACCTAGAACCACCATAGCAACCACCCAGAATACCCTAGCAACCGCCTAGCAACACCATAGCAACCACCCAGAAAACCCTAGAAACTGCCTAGCAACACCATAGCAACCACCCAGAACACCCTAGCAACCACCTAGCAAAGCCCTAGCAACCACACAGAACACCCTAGCAACACCTTAGCAACCACCTGAACAACATGAATAAGCCATATCTCAGCACCAGAACATCGTACAGACATGTTTGTTGGCTTGTATGCAATCATGTACCAAACTCTAGCAACCGAGTGGCGAGTTTTGCCACTGCAAGCACCATTTCACATTTTCTTCAGGAAATGTACATTCTAGTTAGTGGTGCTTTTTTGAAAGCATCACTATTGTTATTGCTCATACTTATTATTAATGGTGCTTGCTGAAAGCAAGGCATCATTAGTGTTCTCTTGCATACTTATTATTATTATTATTAATGGTGCTTGCTGAAAGCAAGGCATCATTAGTGTTCTCTTGCATACTTATTATTATTCTTCTACTTCTTATTATTCCGGACAAAAGTTTGGCGCGTAACTCGCCCCGCACCGTTTGTCACAGACCCCTGAGTGAGGTGTCAAATCGACCGGCTCATTGAGGAGAGGTGTGCTATGACTTTTATAAGCGATCGGGGGGGCGGTGTTCGCCCCAGGGGTGAAAAAGCGTCCCAAAAAGTCCCAATGACTTAACATTGGGACGAACTTTGAGCACTCGTAGCTCGGAGCGAGGATTTCGGAGAAACGTGTGATTTGCCACATTTGAAGAGGCTGACAGGCTCTGTAAGAACATACCTCACAATGGGGTAAAAGTTGCACCCCTGGGGGGCAGGAGCGTCCCAAAGTTTCCCATTGACTTACAATGGTGTAGGACGGCCCATGAAATGGGCCGTCCTACACATTGCATTGGGATTTTGTATTGAACGTAGCTCTGGATCACAGTGTCAGAAAGACAAGGGGGCGGGCTCATTTTACTCAGACGACCAGTCAGTCTCTAAGGATCATTGTGAAGCTATCAAGCCACGCCCTAGCAACCATTTAGAGCACCTTAGCAACAAGTCCCATAGACTTCCATTGAAAGAGATCACAGGGATATCTCTGGACTGAATTGTCATAGAAACATGGGGGTGGTCTCATTTGACTCGGGGCAGCAAACAGCCAATCATGAATCATCTCAACACTTCCTATCCCCTCCCTAGCAACCATTGTCGAGCAGCTTAGCAACCAAAACCATAGAGGGATATCTTCCATTCTGAATGCCACAGAGGCATGGGAGTTGGTTTAAATCATTCATACTGACAAGCAGCCTTTGGAGTTTTATGATTGGCAGCTGCCAAGCCACTCCCTAGCAACCAAACAGAGCACCCTAGCAACCATTTTGCAAGACCTATATCTCTGCATCAGAACATCATAAAGAGATGGGGTTAAGACAAGTTTGACTCAGGGCAGCACACAGCCATTCATGAGACACCACAACACTTGCTAGCCCCGCCATAGCAACCATTGTCGAGCACCTTAGCAACCAAAATCCATAGAGGATATCTTTCATTCTGAATGTCACAGAGGAATGGGAGTTGGTTTATATCATTCACACTGACAAGCAGCCTATGGAGTTTCATGATTGGCAGCTGCCAAGCCACTCCCTAGCAACCAAAAAGAGTACCCTAGCAACCATTTTGCAAGACCTATTTCTCTGCATCAGAACATCGTATAGAGATGGGGGTTGGCTCTTTTGACTCATGCTAGCAAAGAGGAATTCCAACATGTTACACATGCTAGCTGTGAATAGCTACATGCTAATAGCGATTAGGTAAGTGCTAAATCATGCCAAGAAAATGCTAAGAACTCCAATAGTAATCATCTGTGACAACTACCAACAACTTAGTAACACCTTAGCAACCGCCCTGAACACCCTAGCAACTGCCTAGCAACCACCCAAAATACCCTACCAACCACCTAGCAACACCATAGCAACCACACTGAACACCCTAGCAACTGCCTAGAAACGCCATAGCAACCACCCAGAATACCCTAGCAACCGCCTAGCAACACCATAGCAACCACCCAGAACACCCTAGCAACCACCTAGCAACGGCCTAGCAACTGCCTAGCAACCACCCAGAACACTCTAGCAACCGCCTAGCAACCACCCAGAACACCCTAGCAACTGCCTAGCAACGCCCTAGCAACCACCCAGAATACCCTAGCAACCGCCTAGCAACACCATAGCAACCGCCTAGCAACACCATAGCAACCACCCAGAACACCCTAGCAACTGCCTAGTAACGCCCTAGCAACCACCAAGAATACCCTAGCAACCGCCTAGCAACCACCCAGAATACCCTAGCAACTGCCTAGCAACGCCCTAGCAACCACCCAGAATACCCTAGCAACCACCCAGCACACCCTAGCAACTGCCTAGCAACGCCCTAGCAACCACCCAGAATACCCTAGCAACTGCCTAGCAACGCCCTAGCAACCACCCAGAACACCCTAGCAACTGCCTAGCAACACCCTAGCAACCACCCAGAATACCCTAGCAACCGCCTAGCAACCACCAGAACACCCTAGCAACTGCCTAGCAACCACCTAGAATACCCTAGCAACCGCCTAGCAACACCATAGCAACCACCCAGAACAGCCTAGCAACTGCCTAGTAACGCCCTAGCAACCACCAAGAATACCCTAGCAACCGCCTAGCAACCACCCAGAATACCCTAGCAACCGCCTAGCAACCACCCAGAATACCCTAGCAACCGCCTAGCAACCACCCAGAATACCCTAGCAACTGCCTAGCAACGCCCTAGCAACCACCCAGAATACCCTAGCAACCACCCAGCACACCCTAGCAACTGCCTAGCAACGCCCTAGCAACCACCCAGAATACCCTAGCAACTGCCTAGCAACGCCCTAGCAACCACCCAGAACACCCTAGCAACTGCCTAGCAACACCCTAGCAACCACCCAGAATACCCTAGCAACCGCCTAGCAACCACCAGAACACCCTAGCAACTGCCTAGCAACGCTCTAGCAACCACCTAGAATACCCTAGCAACCGCCTAGCAACACCATAGCAACCACCCAGAACACCCTAGCAACGCCCTAGCAACCACCCAGAACACCCTAGCAACCGCCTAGCAACCACCCAAAATACCCTACCAACCACCTAGCAACACCATAGCAACCACACTGAACACCCTAGCAACTGCCTAGAAACGCCATAGCAACCACCCAGAATACCCTAGCAACCGCCTAGCAACACCATAGCAACCACCCAGAACACCCTAGCAACCACCTAGCAACGGCCTAGCAACTGCCTAGCAACCACCCAGAACACTCTAGCAACCGCCTAGCAACCACCCAGAACACCCTAGCAACTGCCTAGCAACGCCCTAGCAACCACCCAGAATACCCTAGCAACCGCCTAGCAACACCATAGCAACCGCCTAGCAACACCATAGCAACCACCCAGAACACCCTAGCAACTGCCTAGTAACGCCCTAGCAACCACCAAGAATACCCTAGCAACCGCCTAGCAACCACCCAGAATACCCTAGCAACTGCCTAGCAACGCCCTAGCAACCACCCAGAATACCCTAGCAACCACCCAGCACACCCTAGCAACTGCCTAGCAACGCCCTAGCAACCACCCAGAATACCCTAGCAACTGCCTAGCAACGCCCTAGCAACCACCCAGAACACCCTAGCAACTGCCTAGCAACACCCTAGCAACCACCCAGAATACCCTAGCAACCGCCTAGCAACCACCAGAACACCCTAGCAACTGCCTAGCAACCACCTAGAATACCCTAGCAACCGCCTAGCAACACCATAGCAACCACCCAGAACAGCCTAGCAACTGCCTAGTAACGCCCTAGCAACCACCAAGAATACCCTAGCAACCGCCTAGCAACCACCCAGAATACCCTAGCAACCGCCTAGCAACCACCCAGAATACCCTAGCAACCGCCTAGCAACCACCCAGAATACCCTAGCAACTGCCTAGCAACGCCCTAGCAACCACCCAGAATACCCTAGCAACCACCCAGCACACCCTAGCAACTGCCTAGCAACGCCCTAGCAACCACCCAGAATACCCTAGCAACTGCCTAGCAACGCCCTAGCAACCACCCAGAACACCCTAGCAACTGCCTAGCAACACCCTAGCAACCACCCAGAATACCCTAGCAACCGCCTAGCAACCACCAGAACACCCTAGCAACTGCCTAGCAACGCTCTAGCAACCACCTAGAATACCCTAGCAACCGCCTAGCAACACCATAGCAACCACCCAGAACACCCTAGCAACGCCCTAGCAACCACCCAGAACACCCTAGCAACCGCCTAGCAACCACCCAGAATACCCTAGCAACTGCCTAGCAATGCCCTAGCAACCACCCAGAACACCCTAGCAACTGCCTAGCAACACCCTAGCAACCACCCAGAATACCCTAGCAACTGCCTAGCAACCACCCAGAACACCCTAGCAACCACCTGAACAACACAAATAAGCCATATCTCAGCAGCAGAACATCGTACAGACATGTTTGTTGGCTCGTATGCAATCATGTACCACACTCTAGCAAACGAGTGGCGAGTTTTGCCACTGCAAGCACCATTTCACATTTTCTTCAGGAAATGTACATTCTAGTTATTATTATTATTAGTGGTGCTTGCTGAAAGCAAGGCATCACTATTGTTATCCTCCATACTTATTATTATTATTCTTCTTATTATTCTGGACAAAGTTTGGCGCGTAATGCGCCCCGCACCGTTTGTCTCAGACCCCTGAGTGAGGCATCAAATCGACCAGCTCATTGAGGAGAGGTGTGGTATGACTTTTCTAAGCGATCGGGTGTACGATGTTCGCACAGCGGACGAAAAAGCGGCCAAAAAAGTCCCATTGACTTTACATTGGGCATTCTAAAAAAATTCAAATCCAAACTGACGTTTTCACACACACAGACTCCAAAGGGCCTGACACCCCTGCGTCTCTCCCTCTCTCTCTCCCTCAGAGGATTTATATTATCAAGCAGCCAATAAGTAATGGCCTAAAATCTTCATAGCCACACCCTAGCAACCAGTTACAGCACCCTAGCAACCACTAAGAGCTCCATAGCAACCACCCTAAACCAAAAAAAAACATTTTTTTATTTTTTTTTATTTTTTAAAGCAATTTTACTCTTGTGGCCTTGCGATTTCGCTCCATGCTTGTGCCTATTCGGCCATAGGCACGAGGCCGCAGGCCGAGTGCCGTACTGAAGGCACTCGAAATTAAAGATTTTAAGAACTCTATAAAAACTCCATAGTAACCATATTTGACAACTACCAACACCTAGTAACACCATAGCAACTACCAAAAATACCTTAGCGACCACCCTGAACACCCTAGCAACGTCTAGAAATGCTCTAGTAACCACCAAAAAACTCTAGCAACCACCCAGAACACCCTAGCAACTGCCTAGCAACCACCCAGAACACCTAGCAACTGCCTAGTAACGCCCTAGCATCCACCCAGAATACCATAGCAACTGCCTAGCAACACCATAGCAACCACCCAGAACACCCTAGCAACTGCCTAGCAACACCATAGCAACCACCCAGAATACCCTAGCAACTGCCTAGCAACCACCAAGAATACCCTAGCAACTGCCTAGCAACCACCCAGAACACCTTAGCAACTGCCTAGCAACACCATAGCAACCACCCAGAACACCCTAGCAACCACCTGGCAACAGCATCTTGCTAAAAACATGGTAGCAACATGCTAATCATGCTAGCATCATGCTAGCAACATGCTAATCAAGCTAGCATCATGTTAGCAACATGCTAATCATGCTAGCATTATGCTACCAACATGCTAATAAAGCTAGCATCATGCTAGCAACATGCTAATAAAGCTAGCATCATGTTAGCAACATGCTAATCTAGCTAACATAATGCTAGCAACATGTTAATCAAGCTAGTATAATGCTAGCAACATGCTAATCATGCTAACATCATGTTAGCAACATGCTAATCAAGCTAGCATCATGCTAGAGACCTGCTAATCATGTTAGCATTATGCTAGCAACATGTTAATCAAGCTAGCATGATGCTAGAAACATGCTAATCATGTTAGCATCTAGCTAAAAACATGCTAGCAACATGCTAATCATGCTAGCATCTTGTTAAAAGCATGCTAGCAACATGCTAATCATGCTAGCATCATGCTACCAACATGCTAATCAAGCTAGCATCATGCTAATCAAGCTAGCATCATGCTAGCATCATGCTAATAATGCTAGCATAATGCTAGCAACATGCTAATCAAGCTAGCATAATGCTAGCAACATGCTAATCATGTTAGCATCTAGCTAAAAACATGCTAGCAAAATGCTAATCATGCTAGCATCTTGTTAAAAGCATGCTAGCAACATGCTAATCAAGCTAGCATCATGCTACTAAGATGCTAATTATGTTAACAACATGCTAATCATGCTAACATCATTCTAACAACATGTTAATCATAGTAAATCATGCTGGAATGTGGTAAATCTTAGTAAATCATCTTAGAAACATGGTAAATCGTGGTAAATAATGCTAAAACGTGGTACATCATGGTATCACAACATGGTAATTGTGTTAGCATCTGCCCAGTGGCGAATTTTGCCACTGCAAGCACCACTTCACATTTTCTTCAGGAAATGTACATTCTAGTTAATGGTGCTTGCTGAAAGCAAGGCATCATTAGTGTTCTCTTGCATACTTATTATTATTCTTCTACTTCTTATTATTCCGGACAAAAGTTTGGCGCGTAACTCGCCCCGCACCGTTTGTCACAGACCCCTGAGTGAGGTGTCAAATCGACCGGCTCATTGAGGAGAGGTGTGCTATGACTTTTATAAGCGATCGGGGGGGCGGTGTTCGCCCCAGGGGTGAAAAAGCGTCCCAAAAAGTCTCAATGACTTAACATTGGGACGAACTTTGAGCACTCGTAGCTCGGAGCGAGGATTTCGGAGAAACGTGTGATTTGCCACATTTGAAGAGGCTGACAGGCTCTGTAAGAACATACCTCACAATGGGGTAAAAGTTGCACCCCTGGGGGGCAGGAGCGTCCCAAAGTTTCCCATTGACTTACAATGGTGTAGGACACAATGTCCTACACATTGCATAGGGATTTTGTATTGAACGTAGCTCTGGATCACAGTGTCAGAGAGACAAGGGGGCGGGCTCATTTTACTCAGACGACCAATCAGTCTCTAAGGATCATTGTGAAGCTATCAAGCCACGCCCTAGCAACCATTTAGAGCACCTTAGCAACAAGTCCCATAGACTTCCATTGAAAGAGATCAAAGGGATATCTCCGGACTGAATTGTCATAGAAACATGGGGGTGGTCTCATTTGACTCGGGGAAGCAAACAGCCAATCATGAATCACCTCAACACTTCCTAGCCCCTCCCTAGCAACCATTGTCGAACACCTTAGCAACCAAAATCCAAAGAGGGATATCTTCCATTCTGAATGTCACAGAGGCATGGGAGTTGGTTTATATCATTTATAGTGACAAGAAGCCTTTGCAGTTTCATCATTGGCAGCTGCCAAGCAACTCCATAGCAACCAAACAGAGTACCCTAGCAACCATTTTACAAGACCTATATCTCTACACCAGAACATCATAAAGAGATGGGGTTAAGACAAGTTTGACTCAGGGCAGCAAACAGCCATTCATGAGACACCACAACACTTGCTAGCCCCGCCCTAGCAACCATTGTCAAGCACCTTAGCAACCAAAATCCATAGAGGGATGTCTTTCATTCTGAATGTCACAGAGGAATGGGAGTTGGTTTATATCATTCATACTGACAAGCAGCCTTTAGAGTTTCATGATTGGCAGCTGCCAAGCCATTCCCTAGCAACCAAACAAAGTAGCTTAGCAACCATTTTGCAAGACCTATTTCTCTGCATCAGAACATCGTATAGAGATGGGGGTTGGCTCTTTTGACTCATACTAGCAAAGAGGAATTCCAACATGCTACACATGCTAGCTGTGAATAGCTACATGCTAATAGCGATTAGATAAGTGCTAAATCATGCCAAGAAAATGCTAAGAACTGCAATAGTAATCATCTGTGACAACTACCAACCACTTAATAACACCATAGTAACCACCCATAATACCTTTGCAACCACCCTGAACACCCTAGCAACTGCCTAGCAACCACCCAAAATACCCTACCAAACACCTAGCAACACCATAGGAACCACCCAGAACACCCTAGCAACTGCCTAGCAACGCCCTAGCAACCACCCAGAATACCCTAGCAACCGCCTAGCAACACCATAGCAACCACCCAGAACACCCTAGCAACCACCTAGCAACACCCTAGCAACCACCCAGAACACCCTAGCAACTGCCTAGCAATCACCCAGAATACCCTAGCAACCGCCAAGCAACACCATAGCAACCACCCAGAACAACCTAGAAACTGCCTAGCAACACCCTAGCAACCACCCAGAACACCCTAGCAACTGCCTAGCAACACCCTAGCAACCACCCAGAACACCCTAGCAACTGCCTAGCAACCACTCAGAATACCCTAGCAACCGCCTAGCAACACCATAGCAACCACCCAGAACACCCTAGCAACTGCCTAGCAACACCCTAGTAACCACCCAGAATACCCTAGCAACCACCTAGCAACACCATAGCAACCACCCAGAACACCCTAGCAACCACCCAGAACACCCTAGCAACTGCCTAGCAACGCCCTAGCAACCACCCAGAATACCCTAGCAACCGCCTAGCAACCACCCAGAATACCCTAGCAACTGCCTAGCAACGCCCTAGCAACCACCCAGAATACCCTAGCAACCGCCTAGCAACCACCCAGAATACCCTAGCAACTGCCTAGCAACGCCCTAGCAACCACCCACAATACCCTAGCAACCGCCTAGCAACCACCCAGAATACCCTAGCAACTGCCTAGCAACGCCCTAGCAACCACCCACATTACCCTAGCAACCACCCAGAACACCCTAGCAACTGCCTAGCAACGCCCTAGCAACCACCCAGAATACCCTAGCAGCCGTCTAGCAACACCCTAGCAACCACCCAAAACACCCTAGCAACTGCCTAGCAATGCCCTAACAACCACCCAGAATACCCTATCAACTGTCTAGCAACACCCTAGCAACCACCCAGAATACACTAGCAACACCTGAACAACACGAATAAGCCATATCTCAGCACCAGAACATCATACAGACATGTTTGTTGGCTCGTATGCAATCATGTACCACATTCTAGCAACCGAGTGGCGAGTTTTGCCACTGCAAGCACCATTTCACATTTTCTTCAGGAAATGTACATTCTAGTTATTATTATTATTATTCTGGACAACTTTTCGGCGCGTAATGCGCCCTGCACCGTTTGTCTCAGACCCCTGAATGAGGCATCAAATCGACCAGCTCATTGAGGAGAGGTGTGCTATGACTTTTCTAAGCGATCGGGTGTACGATGTTCGCACAGCGGACGAAAAAGCGGCCAAAAAAGTCCCCATTGACTTTACATTGGGAGTTCTAAAAACATTTGAATCCCAACTGCCGTTTTCACACACACAGACTCCAAAGGGCCTGACACCCCTGCGTCTCTCCCTCTCTCTCTCCCTCAGAGGATTTATATTATCAAGCAGCCAATAAGTAATGGCCTACAATCTTCATAGCCACACCCTAGCAACCAGTTTCAGCACCCTAGCAACCACTAAGAGCTCCCTAGCAACCACCCTAAAACAAAAAAAAAACATTTTTTTAATTTTTTTGTATTTTTTAACGCAATATTACACTCGTGGCCTTGCGATATTGCTCCATGCTTGTGCCTATTCGGCCATAGGCACGAGGCCGCAGGCCGAGTGCCGTACTGAACCACCCAGAACACCCTATTCGGCCATAGGCACTAGGCCGCAGGCCGAGTGCCGTACTGAAGGCACTCGCAACCACCCAGAACACCCTAGCAACTGCTTTTTAAAAAAAAATAGCAATATTACACTCGTGGCCTTGCGAAATTGCTCCATACTTGTGCCTATTCGGCCATAGGCACGAGGCCGCAGGCCCAGTGCCGTACATAAGGCACTCGCAACCACCCAGAACACACTAGCAACTGCCTAGCAACCACCCAAAACACACTAGCAACTGCCTAGCAACGCCCTAGCATCCACCCAGAATACCATAGCAACTGCCTAGCAACACCATAGCAACCACCCAGAACACCCTAGCAACCACCTAGCAACGCCCTAGCAACCACCAAGAATACCCTAGCAACTGCCTAGCAACCACCAAGAATACACTAGCAACTGCCTAGCAACCACCCAGAACACCTTAGCAACTGCCTAGCAACACCATAGCAACCACCCAGAACACCCTAGCAACCACCTGGCAACAGCATCTTGCTAAAAACATGCTAGCAACATGCTAAACATGCTAGCATCATGCTAGCAACTGCCTAGCAACCACCCAGAACACCTAGCAACTGCTTAGCAACCACCCAGAACACCCTAGCAACGCCCTAGCATCCACCCAGAATACCATAGCAACTGCCTAGCAACACCATAGCAAACACCAAGAACACCCTAGCAACCACCTAGCAACACCCTAGCAACCACCAAGAATACCCTAGCAACCGCCTAGCAACCAACCAGAACTGCTTAGCAACACCATAGCAACCGCCCAGAACACCCTAGCAACCACCTAGCAACCACCCAGAACACCCTAGCAACACCCTAGCAACCACCCAGAATACCATAGCAACTGCCTAGCAACCGCCTAGCAACCACCCAGAACACCCTAGCAACGCCCTAGCAACCACCCAGAATACCATAGCAACCGCCTAGCAACCACCCAGAACACCCTAGCAACTGCCTAGCAACGCCCTAGCAACCACCCAGAATACCCTAGCAACTGCCTAGCAACCAGCCAGAACACCCTAGCAACTGCCTAGCAACACCCTAGCAACACCCTAGCAACCACCCAGAATACCATAGCAACTGCCTAGCAACCGCCTAGCAGCCACCCAGAACACCCTAGCAACGCCCTAGCAACCACCCAGAATACCATAGCAACCACCTAGCAACCACCCAGAACACCCTAGCAACCACCTAGCAACACCCTAGCAACCAACCAGAACACCTTAGAAACTGCTTAGCAACACCATAGCAACCGCCCAGAACACCCTAGCAACTGCCTAGCAACCACCATGAAAACCCTAGCAACTGCCTAGCAACCACCCAGAACACCCTAGCAACTGCCTAGCAACGCCCTAGCAACCATCCAGAATACCATAGCAACTGCCTAGCAACGCTCTAGCAACCACCCAGAATACCATAGCAACTGCCTAACACCATAGCAACCACCCATAACACCCTAGCAACGCCCTAGCAACCACCCAGAATACCCTAGCAACCACCCAGAATACCCTAGTAACTGCCTAGCAACGCCCTAGCAACCACCCAGAACACCCTAGCAACCATTTAGAGCCACATATAAACCATATTGCAACATATAGAAGCTATATTTCAGCTCCACAACATTGTACAGACATGGTTGTTGGCTCGTATGCAATCATGTACAACACCCTAGCAGCCGAGTGGCGAGTTTTGCCACTGCAAGCACCATTTCACATTTTCTTCAGGAAATGTACATTCTAGTTAATGGTGCTTGCTGAAAGCAAGGCATCATTAGTGTTCTCTTGCATACTTATTATTCTTCTTATTATTATTATTATTCTGGACAAAGTTTGGCGCGTAATGCGCCCCGCACCATTTGTCACAGGCTCCTGAGTGAGGTGTCAAATCGACCGGCTCATTGAGGAGAGGTGTGCTATGACTTTTCTAAGCGATCGGGTGTACGATGTTCGCACAGCGGACGAAAAAGCGGCCAAAAAAGTCCCATTGACTTTACATTGGGAGTTCTAAAAATATTTGAATCCCAACTGCCATTTTCACACACACAGACTCCAAAGGGCCTGACACCCCTGCGTCTCTCCCTCTCTCTCTCTCCCTCAGAGGATTTATATTATCAAGCAACCAATAAGTAATGGCCTAAAATCTTCATAGCCACACCCTAGCAACCAGTTTCAGCACCCTAGCAACCACTAAGAACTCCCTAGCAACCACCCTAAACCAATAAATAATTAAAACAATTTTTTTTTACATTTTTTAAAGCAATATCACACTCGTAGCCTTGTGATATTGCTCCATGCTTGTGCATATTCGGCCAAAGGCTGAAGGCACTCGTTATTAAAGATTTTAAGAACTCTATAAAAACTCCATAGTAACCATCTTTGACAACTACCAACCACCTAGTAACACCATAGCAACTACCAAAAATACCTTAGCAACCACCCTAAACACCCTAGCAATGTCTAGAAACGCTCTAGTAACCACCTAAAATACCCTACCAACCACCCACAACACCCTAGCAACTGCCTAGCAACCACCCAGAACACCCTAGCAACTGCCTAGCAATGCCCTAGCAACCACCCAGAATACCCTAGCAACCGCCTAGCAACACCATAGCAACCACCCAGAAACCCCTAGCAACTGCCTAGCAACGCCATAGCAACCACCCAGAACACCCTAGCAACCGCCTAGCAACACCCTAGCAACCACCCAGAACACCCTAGCAACCACCTAGCAACTGCCTAGCAACCACCCAGAACACCCTAGCAACGCCCTAGTAACCACCCAGAACACCCTAGCAACCGCCTAGCAACCACCCAGAACACCCTAGCAACTGCCTAGCAACGCCCTAGCAACCACCCAGAATACCCTAGCAACCGCCTAGCAACCACCCAGAACACCCTAGCAACTGCCTAGCAACGCCCTAGCAACCACCCAGAACACCCTAGCAACCGCCCAGAACACCCTAGCAACCACCTAGCAACACCATAGCAACCACCCAGAACACCCTAGAAACTGCCTAGCAACGCCCTAGCAACCACCCAGAATACCCTAGCAACTGCCTAGCAACCACCCAGAACACCCTAGCAACCACCTAGCAACACCCTAGCAACCACCCAGAACACCCTAGCAACTGCCTAGCAACGCCCTAGCAACCACCCAGAACACCCTAGCAACCGCCTAGCAACACCCTAGCAACCACCCAGAATACCATAGCAACTGCCTAGCAACACCCTAGCAACCACCCAGAACACCCTAGCAGCCGCCTAGCAACACCCTAGCAACCACCCAGAACACCCTAGCAACTGCCTAGCAATGCCCTAGCAACCACCCAGAATACCCTAGCAACTGCCTAGCAACACCATAGCAACCACCCAGAATACCCTAGCAACTGCCTAGCAACCACCCAGAACACCCTAGCAACACCCTAGCAACCACCTGAACAACACGAATAAGCCATATCTCAGCAGCAGAACATCGTACAGACATGTTTGTTGGCTCGTATGCAATCATGTACCACACTCTAGCAACCGAGTGGCGAGTTTTGCCACTGCAAGCACCATTTCACATTTTCTTCAGGAAATGTACATTCTAGTTCTTCTTCTTCTTATTATTATTATTCTGGACAAAGTTTGGCGCGCAATGCGCCCCGCACCGTTTGTCTCAGACCCCTGAGTGAGGTGTCAAATCGACCGGCTTATTGAGGAGAGGTGTGCTATGACTTTTCTAAGCGATCGGGTGTACGATGTTCGCACAGCGGACGAAAAAGCGGCCAAAAAAGTCCCATTGACTTAACATTGGGCATTCTAAAAATATTTGAATCCCAACCGACGTTTTCACACACACAGACTCCAAAGGGCCTGACACCCCTGCGTCTCTCCCTCTCTCTCTCCCTCAGAGGATTTATATTATCAAGCAGCCAATAAGTAATGGCCTAAAATCTTCATAGCCACACCCTAGCAACCAGTTTCAGCACCCTAGCAACCACTAAGAGCTCCCTAGCAACCACCCTAAACCAAAAAAAAATGTTTTTTTCATTTTTTTGTATTTTTTAACGCAATATTACACTCGTGGCCTTGCGATATTGCTCCATGGTTGTGCCTATTCGGCCATAGGCACGAGGCCGCAGGCCGAGTGCCGTACTGAACCACCCAGAACACCCTATTCGGCCATACGGCCGAGTGCCATACTGAAGGCACTCGCAACCACCCAGAACACCCTAGCAACGGCTTTTTTTTTTTAAATTAAAGCAATATTACACTCGTGGCCTTGCGAAATTGCTCCATGCTTGTGCCTATTCGGCCATAGGCACGAGGCCGCAGGCCGAGTGCCGCAAATAAGGCACTTGCAACCACCCAGAACACCCTAGCAACTGCCTAGCAACCACCAAGAAAACCTAGCAACTGCATAGCAACCACCCAGAACACTCTAGCAACTGCCTAGCAACGCCCTAGCATCCACCCAGAACACCCTAGCAACCACCTAGCAACGCCCTAGCAACCACCCAGAATATCCTAGCAACGCCCTAGCAACCACCCAGAATACCCTAGCAACGCCCTAGCAACCACCCAGAATACCCTAGCAACACCATAGCAACCACCCAGAACACCATAGCAACCACCCAGAATACCCTAGCAACCGCCTAGCAACACCATAGCAACCACCAAGAATACCCTAGCAACCGCCTAGCAACCACCCAGTATACCCTAGCAACCGCCTAGCAACACCATAGCAACCACCCAGAACACCCTAGCAACTGCCTAGCAACACCATAGCAACCACCCAGAATACCCTAGCAACGCCCTAGCAACCGTTTAAAGCCACATATAAACCATATTGTAACATATAGAAGTTATATTTCAGCTCCACAACATTGTACAGACATGGTTGTTGGCTCGTACGCAATCATGTACAACACCCTAGCAACCGAGTGGAGAGTTTTGCCACTGCAAGCACCATTTCACATTTTCTTCAGGAAATGTACATTCTAGTTATTCTTCTTCTTATTGTTCTGGACAAAAGTTTGGCGCGTAACTCGCCCCGCACCGTTTGTCTCAGACCCATGAATGAGGTGTCAAATCGACCGGCTCATTGAGGAGAGGTGTGCTATGACTTTTATAAGCGATCGGGGGTGCGGTGTTCACCCCAGGGGCGAAAAAGCGCCCAAAAAAGTCCCATTGACTTAACATTGCGACGAACTTTGACCACACGTAGCTCTGAGCGAGGATTTCGCAGAAACGTGTGATTTGCCACATTTGAAGAGGCTGACAGGCTCTGTAAGAACATACCTCACAACCCTAGCAACACCATAGCAACCACCCAGAACACCCTAGAAACTGCCTAGCAACGCCCTAGCAACCACCCAGAATACCCTAGCAACTGCCTAGCAACCACCCAGAACACCCTAGCAACCACCTAGCAACACCCTAGCAACCACCCAGAACACCCTAGCAACTGCCTAGCAACGCCCTAGCAACCACCCAGAACACCCTAGCAACCGCCTAGCAACACCCTAGCAACCACCCAGAATACCATAGCAACTGCCTAGCAACACCCTAGCAACCACCCAGAACACCCTAGCAGCCGCCTAGCAACACCCTAGCAACCACCCAGAACACCCTAGCAACTGCCTAGCAATGCCCTAGCAACCACCCAGAATACCCTAGCAACTGCCTAGCAACACCATAGCAACCACCCAGAATACCCTAGCAACTGCCTAGCAACCACCCAGAACACCCTAGCAACACCCTAGCAACCACCTGAACAACACGAATAAGCCATATCTCAGCAGCAGAACATCGTACAGACATGTTTGTTGGCTCGTATGCAATCATGTACCACACTCTAGCAACCGAGTGGCGAGTTTTGCCACTGCAAGCACCATTTCACATTTTCTTCAGGAAATGTACATTCTAGTTCTTCTTCTTCTTATTATTATTATTCTGGACAAAGTTTGGCGCGCAATGCGCCCCGCACCGTTTGTCTCAGACCCCTGAGTGAGGTGTCAAATCGACCGGCTTATTGAGGAGAGGTGTGCTATGACTTTTCTAAGCGATCGGGTGTACGATGTTCGCACAGCGGACGAAAAAGCGGCCAAAAAAGTCCCATTGACTTAACATTGGGCATTCTAAAAATATTTGAATCCCAACCGACGTTTTCACACACACAGACTCCAAAGGGCCTGACACCCCTGCGTCTCTCCCTCTCTCTCTCCCTCAGAGGATTTATATTATCAAGCAGCCAATAAGTAATGGCCTAAAATCTTCATAGCCACACCCTAGCAACCAGTTTCAGCACCCTAGCAACCACTAAGAGCTCCCTAGCAACCACCCTAAACCAAAAAAAAATGTTTTTTTCATTTTTTTGTATTTTTTAACGCAATATTACACTCGTGGCCTTGCGATATTGCTCCATGGTTGTGCCTATTCGGCCATAGGCACGAGGCCGCAGGCCGAGTGCCGTACTGAACCACCCAGAACACCCTATTCGGCCATACGGCCGAGTGCCATACTGAAGGCACTCGCAACCACCCAGAACACCCTAGCAACGGCTTTTTTTTTTTAAATTAAAGCAATATTACACTCGTGGCCTTGCGAAATTGCTCCATGCTTGTGCCTATTCGGCCATAGGCACGAGGCCGCAGGCCGAGTGCCGCAAATAAGGCACTTGCAACCACCCAGAACACCCTAGCAACTGCCTAGCAACCACCAAGAAAACCTAGCAACTGCATAGCAACCACCCAGAACACTCTAGCAACTGCCTAGCAACGCCCTAGCATCCACCCAGAACACCCTAGCAACCACCTAGCAACGCCCTAGCAACCACCCAGAATATCCTAGCAACGCCCTAGCAACCACCCAGAATACCCTAGCAACGCCCTAGCAACCACCCAGAATACCCTAGCAACACCATAGCAACCACCCAGAACACCATAGCAACCACCCAGAATACCCTAGCAACCGCCTAGCAACACCATAGCAACCACCAAGAATACCCTAGCAACCGCCTAGCAACCACCCAGTATACCCTAGCAACCGCCTAGCAACACCATAGCAACCACCCAGAACACCCTAGCAACTGCCTAGCAACACCATAGCAACCACCCAGAATACCCTAGCAACGCCCTAGCAACCGTTTAAAGCCACATATAAACCATATTGTAACATATAGAAGTTATATTTCAGCTCCACAACATTGTACAGACATGGTTGTTGGCTCGTACGCAATCATGTACAACACCCTAGCAACCGAGTGGAGAGTTTTGCCACTGCAAGCACCATTTCACATTTTCTTCAGGAAATGTACATTCTAGTTATTCTTCTTCTTATTGTTCTGGACAAAAGTTTGGCGCGTAACTCGCCCCGCACCGTTTGTCTCAGACCCATGAATGAGGTGTCAAATCGACCGGCTCATTGAGGAGAGGTGTGCTATGACTTTTATAAGCGATCGGGGGTGCGGTGTTCACCCCAGGGGCGAAAAAGCGCCCAAAAAAGTCCCATTGACTTAACATTGCGACGAACTTTGACCACACGTAGCTCTGAGCGAGGATTTCGCAGAAACGTGTGATTTGCCACATTTGAAGAGGCTGACAGGCTCTGTAAGAACATACCTCACAACGGGGTAAAAGTTGCACCCCTGGGGGGCACGAGATGCCCAAAGTTGCCCCATTGACTTACTATGGGGAAGGAACGTCCCGTGAAACACACATGCTTTTCCTACTATGGTAAATTGCATAGGGACTTTGTATTGAACGTAGCTCTGGATCACAGTGTCATAGAGACAAGGAGGAGGGCTCATTTTACTCAGACGACCAATCAGTCTCTCAGGATCATTGTGAAGCTATCAAGCCACGCCCTAGCAACCATTTAGAGCCCCTTAGCAACAAGTTCCATAGACTTCCATTGAAAGAGTTCAAAGAGATATCTCCAGACTGAATTGTCATAGAAACATGGGGGTGGTCTCATTTGACTCGGGGCAGCAAACAGCCAATCATGAATCACCTCAATACTTCCAAGCCCCTCCCTAGCAACCATTGTCGAGCACCTTAGCAACCAAAATCCAAAGAGGGATATCTTCCATTCTGAATGTCACAGAGGCATGGGAGTTGGTTTATATCATTCATACTGACAAGAAGCCTTTGGAGTTTCATCATTGGTAGCTGCCAAGTAACTCCATAGCAACCAAACAGAGTACCCTAGCAACCAAAATCCAAAGAGGCATATCTTCCATTCTGAATGTTACAGAGGCATGGGAGTTGGTTTATATCATTCATACTGACAAGCAGCCTTTGGAGTTTCATGATTGGCAGCTGACAAGCCACTCCCTAGCAACCAAACAGAGTACCCTAGCAACCAAAATCCAAAGAGGGATATCTTCCATTCTGAATGTCACAGAGGCATGGGAGTTGGTTTATATCATTCATACTGACAAGAAGCCTTTGGAATTTCATCATTGGCAGCTGCCAAGTAACTCCATAGCAACCAAACAGAGTACCCTAGCAACCAAAATCCAAAGAGGGATATCTTCCATTCTGAATGTCGCAGAGGCATGGGAGTTGGTTTATATCATTCATAGTGACAAGAAGCCTTTGGAGTTTCATGATTGGCAGCTGACAAGCTACTCCCTAGCAACCAAACAGAGTACCCTAGCAACCGTTTAGCAAAACGTATATCTCTGCATCAGAACATCGTATAGAGATGGGAGTTGGTTTATATCATTCATACTGACAAGAAGCCTTTGCAGTTTCATCATTAGCAGCTGCCAAGCAACTCCATAGCAACCAAACAGAGTACCCTAGCAACCATTTTACAAGACCTACATCTCTGCATCAGAATATTGTATAGAGATGGGGGTTGGCTCATTAGTTTCAGTTGTAAAACAGTGTGTAAATATCACCATGGTAACTGTGTATTCACATCCTAGCAACCATTTAGAGCCACCTAGCAACCATATTGCAACATATAGAAGCCATATTTCAGCTCCACAACATCGTACAGACATGGTTGTTGGCTCGTATGCAATCACCCCAGGGGCGAAAAAGCGGCCCGAAAAGTCCCAATGACTTAACATTGCGACGAATTTTGAGCACTCGTAGCTTGGAGCGAGGATTTCGCAGAAACGTGTGATTTGCCACATTTGAAGAGGCTGACAGGCTCTGTAAGAACATACCTCACAATGGGGTAAAAGTTGCACCCCTGGGGGGCAGGTGCGTCCCAAAGTTGCCCCATTGACTTACTATGGGGAAGGAATGTCCTGTGAAACACACATGCTTTTCCTACTATGGTAAATTGCATAGGGATTTTGTATTGAATATAGCTCTGGATCACATTGTCATAGAGACAAGGGGGTGGGCTCATTTTACTCAGACGACCAATCAGTCTCTCAGGATCATTGTGTAGCTATCAAGCCACACCCTAGCAACCATTTAGAGCACCTTAGCAACAAGTCCCATAGACTTCCATTGAAAGAGATCAAAGGGATATCTCCGGACTGAATTGTCATAGAAACATGAGGGTGGTCTCGTTTGACTCAGGCCAGCAAGCGGCCAATCATGAATCACCTCAACACTTCCTAGCCCCTCCCTAGCAACCATTGTCGAGCGCCTTAGCAACCAAAATCCTAGAGGGATATCTTCAATTCTGAATGTCACAGAGGAATGGGAGTTGGTTTATATCATACATACTGACAAGCAGCCTTTGGAGTTTCATCATTGGCAGCTGCCAAGCCACTCCCTAGCAACCAAAAAGAGTACCCTAGCAACCATTTTGCAAGACCTATATCTCTGCATCAGAACATCATAAAAAGATGGGGTTAACACAAGTTTGACTCAGGGCAGCAAACAGCTATTCATGAGACATCACAACACTTGCCAGCCCCGCCCTAGCAACCATTGTTGAGCACCTTAGCAACCAAAATCCATTGAGGGATATCTTTCATTCTGAATGTCACAGAGGAATGGGAGTTGGTTTATATCATTCACACTGACAAGCAGCCTTTGGAGTTTCGTGATTGGCAGCTGCCAAGCCACTCCCTAGCAACCAAACAGAGTACCCTAGCAACCATTTTGCAAGACCTATTTCTCTGCATCCGAACATCGCATAGAGATGGGGGTTGGCTCTTTTGACTCATGCTAGCAAACAGGAATTCCAACATGCTACACATGCTAGCTGTGAATAGCTACATGCTAATAGCGATTAGTTAAGTGTTAAATCATTCTAAGAACTCTATAAAAACTCCATAGTAACAATCTGTGACAACTAAGGTAAGTGCTAAATCATGCTAATAAAATACTAAGAACTCCAATAATAATCATCTGTGACAACTACCAACCACTTAGTAACACCATAGCAACCACTCAGAACACCCTAGCAACTGCCAAGCAACGCCCTAGCAACCGCCTAGCAACCACTCAGAATACCCTAGCAAACGCCTAGCAACGCCCTAGCAACCACCCATAATACCCTAGCAACCGCCTAGCAACACCATAGCAACCACTCAGAATACCCTAGCAACCGCCTAGCAACGCCATAGCAACCACCCAGAACACCCTAGCAACTGCCTAGCAATGCCCTAGCAACCACCCAGAATACCCTAGCAACCGCCTAGCAACACCATAGCAACCACCCAGAACACCCTAGCAACTGCCTAGCAACGCCCTAGCAACCACCAAGAATACCCTAGCAACCGCCTAGCAACACCATAGCAACCACTCAGAATACCCTAGCAACAACCTAGCAACACCCTAGCAACCACCCAGAACACCCTAGCAACTGCCTAGCAACCACCCAGAATACCCTAGCAACCGCCTAGAAACACCATAGCAACCACCCAGAATACCCTAGCAATCGAATAGCAGCACAATAGCAACCACCCAGAACACACTAGCAACTGCCTAGCAACGCCCTAGCAACCACCCAGAATACCCTAGCAACCGCCTAGCAACACCATAGCAACCACTCAGAATATCCTAGCAACTGCCTAGCAACGCCCTAGCAACCACCCAGAACACCCTAGCAACCACCTAGCAACGGCCTAGCAACTGCCTAGCAACCACCCAGAACACTCTAGCAACCGCCTAGCAACCACCCAGAACACCCTAGCAACTGCCTAGCAACGCCCTAGCAACCACCCAGAATACCCTAGCAACCGCCTAGCAACACCATAGCAACCGCCTAGCAACACCATAGCAACCACCCAGAACACCCTAGCAACTGCCTAGTAACGCCCTAGCAACCACCAAGAATACCCTAGCAACCGCCTAGCAACCACCCAGAATACCCTAGCAACTGCCTAGCAACGCCCTAGCAACCACCCAGAATACCCTAGCAACCACCCAGCACACCCTAGCAACTGCCTAGCAACGCCCTAGCAACCACCCAGAATACCCTAGCAACTGCCTAGCAACGCCCTAGCAACCACCCAGAACACCCTAGCAACTGCCTAGCAACACCCTAGCAACCACCCAGAATACCCTAGCAACCGCCTAGCAACCACCAGAACACCCTAGCAACTGCCTAGCAACCACCTAGAATACCCTAGCAACCGCCTAGCAACACCATAGCAACCACCCAGAACAGCCTAGCAACTGCCTAGTAACGCCCTAGCAACCACCAAGAATACCCTAGCAACCGCCTAGCAACCACCCAGAATACCCTAGCAACCGCCTAGCAACCACCCAGAATACCCTAGCAACCGCCTAGCAACCACCCAGAATACCCTAGCAACTGCCTAGCAACGCCCTAGCAACCACCCAGAATACCCTAGCAACCACCCAGCACACCCTAGCAACTGCCTAGCAACGCCCTAGCAACCACCCAGAATACCCTAGCAACTGCCTAGCAACGCCCTAGCAACCACCCAGAACACCCTAGCAACTGCCTAGCAACACCCTAGCAACCACCCAGAATACCCTAGCAACCGCCTAGCAACCACCAGAACACCCTAGCAACTGCCTAGCAACGCTCTAGCAACCACCTAGAATACCCTAGCAACCGCCTAGCAACACCATAGCAACCACCCAGAACACCCTAGCAACGCCCTAGCAACCACCCAGAACACCCTAGCAACCGCCTAGCAACCACCCAGAATACCCTAGCAACTGCCTAGCAATGCCCTAGCAACCACCCAGAACACCCTAGCAACTGCCTAGCAACACCCTAGCAACCACCCAGAATACCCTAGCAACTGCCTAGCAACCACCCAGAACACCCTAGCAACCACCTGAACAACACAAATAAGCCATATCTCAGCAGCAGAACATCGTACAGACATGTTTGTTGGCTCGTATGCAATCATGTACCACACTCTAGCAAACGAGTGGCGAGTTTTGCCACTGCAAGCACCATTTCACATTTTCTTCAGGAAATGTACATTCTAGTTATTATTATTATTAGTGGTGCTTGCTGAAAGCAAGGCATCACTATTGTTATCCTCCATACTTATTATTATTATTCTTCTTATTATTCTGGACAAAGTTTGGCGCGTAATGCGCCCCGCACCGTTTGTCTCAGACCCCTGAGTGAGGCATCAAATCGACCAGCTCATTGAGGAGAGGTGTGGTATGACTTTTCTAAGCGATCGGGTGTACGATGTTCGCACAGCGGACGAAAAAGCGGCCAAAAAAGTCCCATTGACTTTACATTGGGCATTCTAAAAAAATTCAAATCCAAACTGACGTTTTCACACACACAGACTCCAAAGGGCCTGACACCCCTGCGTCTCTCCCTCTCTCTCTCCCTCAGAGGATTTATATTATCAAGCAGCCAATAAGTAATGGCCTAAAATCTTCATAGCCACACCCTAGCAACCAGTTACAGCACCCTAGCAACCACTAAGAGCTCCATAGCAACCACCCTAAACCAAAAAAAAACATTTTTTTATTTTTTTTTATTTTTTAAAGCAATTTTACTCTTGTGGCCTTGCGATTTCGCTCCATGCTTGTGCCTATTCGGCCATAGGCACGAGGCCGCAGGCCGAGTGCCGTACTGAAGGCACTCGAAATTAAAGATTTTAAGAACTCTATAAAAACTCCATAGTAACCATATTTGACAACTACCAACACCTAGTAACACCATAGCAACTACCAAAAATACCTTAGCGACCACCCTGAACACCCTAGCAACGTCTAGAAATGCTCTAGTAACCACCAAAAAACTCTAGCAACCACCCAGAACACCCTAGCAACTGCCTAGCAACCACCCAGAACACCTAGCAACTGCCTAGTAACGCCCTAGCATCCACCCAGAATACCATAGCAACTGCCTAGCAACACCATAGCAACCACCCAGAACACCCTAGCAACTGCCTAGCAACACCATAGCAACCACCCAGAATACCCTAGCAACTGCCTAGCAACCACCAAGAATACCCTAGCAACTGCCTAGCAACCACCCAGAACACCTTAGCAACTGCCTAGCAACACCATAGCAACCACCCAGAACACCCTAGCAACCACCTGGCAACAGCATCTTGCTAAAAACATGGTAGCAACATGCTAATCATGCTAGCATCATGCTAGCAACATGCTAATCAAGCTAGCATCATGTTAGCAACATGCTAATCATGCTAGCATTATGCTACCAACATGCTAATAAAGCTAGCATCATGCTAGCAACATGCTAATAAAGCTAGCATCATGTTAGCAACATGCTAATCTAGCTAACATAATGCTAGCAACATGTTAATCAAGCTAGTATAATGCTAGCAACATGCTAATCATGCTAACATCATGTTAGCAACATGCTAATCAAGCTAGCATCATGCTAGAGACCTGCTAATCATGTTAGCATTATGCTAGCAACATGTTAATCAAGCTAGCATGATGCTAGAAACATGCTAATCATGTTAGCATCTAGCTAAAAACATGCTAGCAACATGCTAATCATGCTAGCATCTTGTTAAAAGCATGCTAGCAACATGCTAATCATGCTAGCATCATGCTACCAACATGCTAATCAAGCTAGCATCATGCTAATCAAGCTAGCATCATGCTAGCATCATGCTAATAATGCTAGCATAATGCTAGCAACATGCTAATCAAGCTAGCATAATGCTAGCAACATGCTAATCATGTTAGCATCTAGCTAAAAACATGCTAGCAAAATGCTAATCATGCTAGCATCTTGTTAAAAGCATGCTAGCAACATGCTAATCAAGCTAGCATCATGCTACTAAGATGCTAATTATGTTAACAACATGCTAATCATGCTAACATCATTCTAACAACATGTTAATCATAGTAAATCATGCTGGAATGTGGTAAATCTTAGTAAATCATCTTAGAAACATGGTAAATCGTGGTAAATAATGCTAAAACGTGGTACATCATGGTATCACAACATGGTAATTGTGTTAGCATCTGCCCAGTGGCGAATTTTGCCACTGCAAGCACCACTTCACATTTTCTTCAGGAAATGTACATTCTAGTTAATGGTGCTTGCTGAAAGCAAGGCATCATTAGTGTTCTCTTGCATACTTATTATTATTCTTCTACTTCTTATTATTCCGGACAAAAGTTTGGCGCGTAACTCGCCCCGCACCGTTTGTCACAGACCCCTGAGTGAGGTGTCAAATCGACCGGCTCATTGAGGAGAGGTGTGCTATGACTTTTATAAGCGATCGGGGGGGCGGTGTTCGCCCCAGGGGTGAAAAAGCGTCCCAAAAAGTCTCAATGACTTAACATTGGGACGAACTTTGAGCACTCGTAGCTCGGAGCGAGGATTTCGGAGAAACGTGTGATTTGCCACATTTGAAGAGGCTGACAGGCTCTGTAAGAACATACCTCACAATGGGGTAAAAGTTGCACCCCTGGGGGGCAGGAGCGTCCCAAAGTTTCCCATTGACTTACAATGGTGTAGGACACAATGTCCTACACATTGCATAGGGATTTTGTATTGAACGTAGCTCTGGATCACAGTGTCAGAGAGACAAGGGGGCGGGCTCATTTTACTCAGACGACCAATCAGTCTCTAAGGATCATTGTGAAGCTATCAAGCCACGCCCTAGCAACCATTTAGAGCACCTTAGCAACAAGTCCCATAGACTTCCATTGAAAGAGATCAAAGGGATATCTCCGGACTGAATTGTCATAGAAACATGGGGGTGGTCTCATTTGACTCGGGGAAGCAAACAGCCAATCATGAATCACCTCAACACTTCCTAGCCCCTCCCTAGCAACCATTGTCGAACACCTTAGCAACCAAAATCCAAAGAGGGATATCTTCCATTCTGAATGTCACAGAGGCATGGGAGTTGGTTTATATCATTTATAGTGACAAGAAGCCTTTGCAGTTTCATCATTGGCAGCTGCCAAGCAACTCCATAGCAACCAAACAGAGTACCCTAGCAACCATTTTACAAGACCTATATCTCTACACCAGAACATCATAAAGAGATGGGGTTAAGACAAGTTTGACTCAGGGCAGCAAACAGCCATTCATGAGACACCACAACACTTGCTAGCCCCGCCCTAGCAACCATTGTCAAGCACCTTAGCAACCAAAATCCATAGAGGGATGTCTTTCATTCTGAATGTCACAGAGGAATGGGAGTTGGTTTATATCATTCATACTGACAAGCAGCCTTTAGAGTTTCATGATTGGCAGCTGCCAAGCCATTCCCTAGCAACCAAACAAAGTAGCTTAGCAACCATTTTGCAAGACCTATTTCTCTGCATCAGAACATCGTATAGAGATGGGGGTTGGCTCTTTTGACTCATACTAGCAAAGAGGAATTCCAACATGCTACACATGCTAGCTGTGAATAGCTACATGCTAATAGCGATTAGATAAGTGCTAAATCATGCCAAGAAAATGCTAAGAACTGCAATAGTAATCATCTGTGACAACTACCAACCACTTAATAACACCATAGTAACCACCCATAATACCTTTGCAACCACCCTGAACACCCTAGCAACTGCCTAGCAACCACCCAAAATACCCTACCAAACACCTAGCAACACCATAGGAACCACCCAGAACACCCTAGCAACTGCCTAGCAACGCCCTAGCAACCACCCAGAATACCCTAGCAACCGCCTAGCAACACCATAGCAACCACCCAGAACACCCTAGCAACCACCTAGCAACACCCTAGCAACCACCCAGAACACCCTAGCAACTGCCTAGCAATCACCCAGAATACCCTAGCAACCGCCAAGCAACACCATAGCAACCACCCAGAACAACCTAGAAACTGCCTAGCAACACCCTAGCAACCACCCAGAACACCCTAGCAACTGCCTAGCAACACCCTAGCAACCACCCAGAACACCCTAGCAACTGCCTAGCAACCACTCAGAATACCCTAGCAACCGCCTAGCAACACCATAGCAACCACCCAGAACACCCTAGCAACTGCCTAGCAACACCCTAGTAACCACCCAGAATACCCTAGCAACCACCTAGCAACACCATAGCAACCACCCAGAACACCCTAGCAACCACCCAGAACACCCTAGCAACTGCCTAGCAACGCCCTAGCAACCACCCAGAATACCCTAGCAACCGCCTAGCAACCACCCAGAATACCCTAGCAACTGCCTAGCAACGCCCTAGCAACCACCCAGAATACCCTAGCAACCGCCTAGCAACCACCCAGAATACCCTAGCAACTGCCTAGCAACGCCCTAGCAACCACCCACAATACCCTAGCAACCGCCTAGCAACCACCCAGAATACCCTAGCAACTGCCTAGCAACGCCCTAGCAACCACCCACATTACCCTAGCAACCACCCAGAACACCCTAGCAACTGCCTAGCAACGCCCTAGCAACCACCCAGAATACCCTAGCAGCCGTCTAGCAACACCCTAGCAACCACCCAAAACACCCTAGCAACTGCCTAGCAATGCCCTAACAACCACCCAGAATACCCTATCAACTGTCTAGCAACACCCTAGCAACCACCCAGAATACACTAGCAACACCTGAACAACACGAATAAGCCATATCTCAGCACCAGAACATCATACAGACATGTTTGTTGGCTCGTATGCAATCATGTACCACATTCTAGCAACCGAGTGGCGAGTTTTGCCACTGCAAGCACCATTTCACATTTTCTTCAGGAAATGTACATTCTAGTTATTATTATTATTATTCTGGACAACTTTTCGGCGCGTAATGCGCCCTGCACCGTTTGTCTCAGACCCCTGAATGAGGCATCAAATCGACCAGCTCATTGAGGAGAGGTGTGCTATGACTTTTCTAAGCGATCGGGTGTACGATGTTCGCACAGCGGACGAAAAAGCGGCCAAAAAAGTCCCCATTGACTTTACATTGGGAGTTCTAAAAACATTTGAATCCCAACTGCCGTTTTCACACACACAGACTCCAAAGGGCCTGACACCCCTGCGTCTCTCCCTCTCTCTCTCCCTCAGAGGATTTATATTATCAAGCAGCCAATAAGTAATGGCCTACAATCTTCATAGCCACACCCTAGCAACCAGTTTCAGCACCCTAGCAACCACTAAGAGCTCCCTAGCAACCACCCTAAAACAAAAAAAAAACATTTTTTTAATTTTTTTGTATTTTTTAACGCAATATTACACTCGTGGCCTTGCGATATTGCTCCATGCTTGTGCCTATTCGGCCATAGGCACGAGGCCGCAGGCCGAGTGCCGTACTGAACCACCCAGAACACCCTATTCGGCCATAGGCACTAGGCCGCAGGCCGAGTGCCGTACTGAAGGCACTCGCAACCACCCAGAACACCCTAGCAACTGCTTTTTAAAAAAAAATAGCAATATTACACTCGTGGCCTTGCGAAATTGCTCCATACTTGTGCCTATTCGGCCATAGGCACGAGGCCGCAGGCCCAGTGCCGTACATAAGGCACTCGCAACCACCCAGAACACACTAGCAACTGCCTAGCAACCACCCAAAACACACTAGCAACTGCCTAGCAACGCCCTAGCATCCACCCAGAATACCATAGCAACTGCCTAGCAACACCATAGCAACCACCCAGAACACCCTAGCAACCACCTAGCAACGCCCTAGCAACCACCAAGAATACCCTAGCAACTGCCTAGCAACCACCAAGAATACACTAGCAACTGCCTAGCAACCACCCAGAACACCTTAGCAACTGCCTAGCAACACCATAGCAACCACCCAGAACACCCTAGCAACCACCTGGCAACAGCATCTTGCTAAAAACATGCTAGCAACATGCTAAACATGCTAGCATCATGCTAGCAACTGCCTAGCAACCACCCAGAACACCTAGCAACTGCTTAGCAACCACCCAGAACACCCTAGCAACGCCCTAGCATCCACCCAGAATACCATAGCAACTGCCTAGCAACACCATAGCAAACACCAAGAACACCCTAGCAACCACCTAGCAACACCCTAGCAACCACCAAGAATACCCTAGCAACCGCCTAGCAACCAACCAGAACTGCTTAGCAACACCATAGCAACCGCCCAGAACACCCTAGCAACCACCTAGCAACCACCCAGAACACCCTAGCAACACCCTAGCAACCACCCAGAATACCATAGCAACTGCCTAGCAACCGCCTAGCAACCACCCAGAACACCCTAGCAACGCCCTAGCAACCACCCAGAATACCATAGCAACCGCCTAGCAACCACCCAGAACACCCTAGCAACTGCCTAGCAACGCCCTAGCAACCACCCAGAATACCCTAGCAACTGCCTAGCAACCAGCCAGAACACCCTAGCAACTGCCTAGCAACACCCTAGCAACACCCTAGCAACCACCCAGAATACCATAGCAACTGCCTAGCAACCGCCTAGCAGCCACCCAGAACACCCTAGCAACGCCCTAGCAACCACCCAGAATACCATAGCAACCACCTAGCAACCACCCAGAACACCCTAGCAACCACCTAGCAACACCCTAGCAACCAACCAGAACACCTTAGAAACTGCTTAGCAACACCATAGCAACCGCCCAGAACACCCTAGCAACTGCCTAGCAACCACCATGAAAACCCTAGCAACTGCCTAGCAACCACCCAGAACACCCTAGCAACTGCCTAGCAACGCCCTAGCAACCATCCAGAATACCATAGCAACTGCCTAGCAACGCTCTAGCAACCACCCAGAATACCATAGCAACTGCCTAACACCATAGCAACCACCCATAACACCCTAGCAACGCCCTAGCAACCACCCAGAATACCCTAGCAACCACCCAGAATACCCTAGTAACTGCCTAGCAACGCCCTAGCAACCACCCAGAACACCCTAGCAACCATTTAGAGCCACATATAAACCATATTGCAACATATAGAAGCTATATTTCAGCTCCACAACATTGTACAGACATGGTTGTTGGCTCGTATGCAATCATGTACAACACCCTAGCAGCCGAGTGGCGAGTTTTGCCACTGCAAGCACCATTTCACATTTTCTTCAGGAAATGTACATTCTAGTTAATGGTGCTTGCTGAAAGCAAGGCATCATTAGTGTTCTCTTGCATACTTATTATTCTTCTTATTATTATTATTATTCTGGACAAAGTTTGGCGCGTAATGCGCCCCGCACCATTTGTCACAGGCTCCTGAGTGAGGTGTCAAATCGACCGGCTCATTGAGGAGAGGTGTGCTATGACTTTTCTAAGCGATCGGGTGTACGATGTTCGCACAGCGGACGAAAAAGCGGCCAAAAAAGTCCCATTGACTTTACATTGGGAGTTCTAAAAATATTTGAATCCCAACTGCCATTTTCACACACACAGACTCCAAAGGGCCTGACACCCCTGCGTCTCTCCCTCTCTCTCTCTCCCTCAGAGGATTTATATTATCAAGCAACCAATAAGTAATGGCCTAAAATCTTCATAGCCACACCCTAGCAACCAGTTTCAGCACCCTAGCAACCACTAAGAACTCCCTAGCAACCACCCTAAACCAATAAATAATTAAAACAATTTTTTTTTACATTTTTTAAAGCAATATCACACTCGTAGCCTTGTGATATTGCTCCATGCTTGTGCATATTCGGCCAAAGGCTGAAGGCACTCGTTATTAAAGATTTTAAGAACTCTATAAAAACTCCATAGTAACCATCTTTGACAACTACCAACCACCTAGTAACACCATAGCAACTACCAAAAATACCTTAGCAACCACCCTAAACACCCTAGCAATGTCTAGAAACGCTCTAGTAACCACCTAAAATACCCTACCAACCACCCACAACACCCTAGCAACTGCCTAGCAACCACCCAGAACACCCTAGCAACTGCCTAGCAATGCCCTAGCAACCACCCAGAATACCCTAGCAACCGCCTAGCAACACCATAGCAACCACCCAGAAACCCCTAGCAACTGCCTAGCAACGCCATAGCAACCACCCAGAACACCCTAGCAACCGCCTAGCAACACCCTAGCAACCACCCAGAACACCCTAGCAACCACCTAGCAACTGCCTAGCAACCACCCAGAACACCCTAGCAACGCCCTAGTAACCACCCAGAACACCCTAGCAACCGCCTAGCAACCACCCAGAACACCCTAGCAACTGCCTAGCAACGCCCTAGCAACCACCCAGAATACCCTAGCAACCGCCTAGCAACCACCCAGAACACCCTAGCAACTGCCTAGCAACGCCCTAGCAACCACCCAGAACACCCTAGCAACCGCCCAGAACACCCTAGCAACCACCTAGCAACACCATAGCAACCACCCAGAACACCCTAGAAACTGCCTAGCAACGCCCTAGCAACCACCCAGAATACCCTAGCAACTGCCTAGCAACCACCCAGAACACCCTAGCAACCACCTAGCAACACCCTAGCAACCACCCAGAACACCCTAGCAACTGCCTAGCAACGCCCTAGCAACCACCCAGAACACCCTAGCAACCGCCTAGCAACACCCTAGCAACCACCCAGAATACCATAGCAACTGCCTAGCAACACCCTAGCAACCACCCAGAACACCCTAGCAGCCGCCTAGCAACACCCTAGCAACCACCCAGAACACCCTAGCAACTGCCTAGCAATGCCCTAGCAACCACCCAGAATACCCTAGCAACTGCCTAGCAACACCATAGCAACCACCCAGAATACCCTAGCAACTGCCTAGCAACCACCCAGAACACCCTAGCAACACCCTAGCAACCACCTGAACAACACGAATAAGCCATATCTCAGCAGCAGAACATCGTACAGACATGTTTGTTGGCTCGTATGCAATCATGTACCACACTCTAGCAACCGAGTGGCGAGTTTTGCCACTGCAAGCACCATTTCACATTTTCTTCAGGAAATGTACATTCTAGTTCTTCTTCTTCTTATTATTATTATTCTGGACAAAGTTTGGCGCGCAATGCGCCCCGCACCGTTTGTCTCAGACCCCTGAGTGAGGTGTCAAATCGACCGGCTTATTGAGGAGAGGTGTGCTATGACTTTTCTAAGCGATCGGGTGTACGATGTTCGCACAGCGGACGAAAAAGCGGCCAAAAAAGTCCCATTGACTTAACATTGGGCATTCTAAAAATATTTGAATCCCAACCGACGTTTTCACACACACAGACTCCAAAGGGCCTGACACCCCTGCGTCTCTCCCTCTCTCTCTCCCTCAGAGGATTTATATTATCAAGCAGCCAATAAGTAATGGCCTAAAATCTTCATAGCCACACCCTAGCAACCAGTTTCAGCACCCTAGCAACCACTAAGAGCTCCCTAGCAACCACCCTAAACCAAAAAAAAATGTTTTTTTCATTTTTTTGTATTTTTTAACGCAATATTACACTCGTGGCCTTGCGATATTGCTCCATGGTTGTGCCTATTCGGCCATAGGCACGAGGCCGCAGGCCGAGTGCCGTACTGAACCACCCAGAACACCCTATTCGGCCATACGGCCGAGTGCCATACTGAAGGCACTCGCAACCACCCAGAACACCCTAGCAACGGCTTTTTTTTTTTAAATTAAAGCAATATTACACTCGTGGCCTTGCGAAATTGCTCCATGCTTGTGCCTATTCGGCCATAGGCACGAGGCCGCAGGCCGAGTGCCGCAAATAAGGCACTTGCAACCACCCAGAACACCCTAGCAACTGCCTAGCAACCACCAAGAAAACCTAGCAACTGCATAGCAACCACCCAGAACACTCTAGCAACTGCCTAGCAACGCCCTAGCATCCACCCAGAACACCCTAGCAACCACCTAGCAACGCCCTAGCAACCACCCAGAATATCCTAGCAACGCCCTAGCAACCACCCAGAATACCCTAGCAACGCCCTAGCAACCACCCAGAATACCCTAGCAACACCATAGCAACCACCCAGAACACCATAGCAACCACCCAGAATACCCTAGCAACCGCCTAGCAACACCATAGCAACCACCAAGAATACCCTAGCAACCGCCTAGCAACCACCCAGTATACCCTAGCAACCGCCTAGCAACACCATAGCAACCACCCAGAACACCCTAGCAACTGCCTAGCAACACCATAGCAACCACCCAGAATACCCTAGCAACGCCCTAGCAACCGTTTAAAGCCACATATAAACCATATTGTAACATATAGAAGTTATATTTCAGCTCCACAACATTGTACAGACATGGTTGTTGGCTCGTACGCAATCATGTACAACACCCTAGCAACCGAGTGGAGAGTTTTGCCACTGCAAGCACCATTTCACATTTTCTTCAGGAAATGTACATTCTAGTTATTCTTCTTCTTATTGTTCTGGACAAAAGTTTGGCGCGTAACTCGCCCCGCACCGTTTGTCTCAGACCCATGAATGAGGTGTCAAATCGACCGGCTCATTGAGGAGAGGTGTGCTATGACTTTTATAAGCGATCGGGGGTGCGGTGTTCACCCCAGGGGCGAAAAAGCGCCCAAAAAAGTCCCATTGACTTAACATTGCGACGAACTTTGACCACACGTAGCTCTGAGCGAGGATTTCGCAGAAACGTGTGATTTGCCACATTTGAAGAGGCTGACAGGCTCTGTAAGAACATACCTCACAACCCTAGCAACACCATAGCAACCACCCAGAACACCCTAGAAACTGCCTAGCAACGCCCTAGCAACCACCCAGAATACCCTAGCAACTGCCTAGCAACCACCCAGAACACCCTAGCAACCACCTAGCAACACCCTAGCAACCACCCAGAACACCCTAGCAACTGCCTAGCAACGCCCTAGCAACCACCCAGAACACCCTAGCAACCGCCTAGCAACACCCTAGCAACCACCCAGAATACCATAGCAACTGCCTAGCAACACCCTAGCAACCACCCAGAACACCCTAGCAGCCGCCTAGCAACACCCTAGCAACCACCCAGAACACCCTAGCAACTGCCTAGCAATGCCCTAGCAACCACCCAGAATACCCTAGCAACTGCCTAGCAACACCATAGCAACCACCCAGAATACCCTAGCAACTGCCTAGCAACCACCCAGAACACCCTAGCAACACCCTAGCAACCACCTGAACAACACGAATAAGCCATATCTCAGCAGCAGAACATCGTACAGACATGTTTGTTGGCTCGTATGCAATCATGTACCACACTCTAGCAACCGAGTGGCGAGTTTTGCCACTGCAAGCACCATTTCACATTTTCTTCAGGAAATGTACATTCTAGTTCTTCTTCTTCTTATTATTATTATTCTGGACAAAGTTTGGCGCGCAATGCGCCCCGCACCGTTTGTCTCAGACCCCTGAGTGAGGTGTCAAATCGACCGGCTTATTGAGGAGAGGTGTGCTATGACTTTTCTAAGCGATCGGGTGTACGATGTTCGCACAGCGGACGAAAAAGCGGCCAAAAAAGTCCCATTGACTTAACATTGGGCATTCTAAAAATATTTGAATCCCAACCGACGTTTTCACACACACAGACTCCAAAGGGCCTGACACCCCTGCGTCTCTCCCTCTCTCTCTCCCTCAGAGGATTTATATTATCAAGCAGCCAATAAGTAATGGCCTAAAATCTTCATAGCCACACCCTAGCAACCAGTTTCAGCACCCTAGCAACCACTAAGAGCTCCCTAGCAACCACCCTAAACCAAAAAAAAATGTTTTTTTCATTTTTTTGTATTTTTTAACGCAATATTACACTCGTGGCCTTGCGATATTGCTCCATGGTTGTGCCTATTCGGCCATAGGCACGAGGCCGCAGGCCGAGTGCCGTACTGAACCACCCAGAACACCCTATTCGGCCATACGGCCGAGTGCCATACTGAAGGCACTCGCAACCACCCAGAACACCCTAGCAACGGCTTTTTTTTTTTAAATTAAAGCAATATTACACTCGTGGCCTTGCGAAATTGCTCCATGCTTGTGCCTATTCGGCCATAGGCACGAGGCCGCAGGCCGAGTGCCGCAAATAAGGCACTTGCAACCACCCAGAACACCCTAGCAACTGCCTAGCAACCACCAAGAAAACCTAGCAACTGCATAGCAACCACCCAGAACACTCTAGCAACTGCCTAGCAACGCCCTAGCATCCACCCAGAACACCCTAGCAACCACCTAGCAACGCCCTAGCAACCACCCAGAATATCCTAGCAACGCCCTAGCAACCACCCAGAATACCCTAGCAACGCCCTAGCAACCACCCAGAATACCCTAGCAACACCATAGCAACCACCCAGAACACCATAGCAACCACCCAGAATACCCTAGCAACCGCCTAGCAACACCATAGCAACCACCAAGAATACCCTAGCAACCGCCTAGCAACCACCCAGTATACCCTAGCAACCGCCTAGCAACACCATAGCAACCACCCAGAACACCCTAGCAACTGCCTAGCAACACCATAGCAACCACCCAGAATACCCTAGCAACGCCCTAGCAACCGTTTAAAGCCACATATAAACCATATTGTAACATATAGAAGTTATATTTCAGCTCCACAACATTGTACAGACATGGTTGTTGGCTCGTACGCAATCATGTACAACACCCTAGCAACCGAGTGGAGAGTTTTGCCACTGCAAGCACCATTTCACATTTTCTTCAGGAAATGTACATTCTAGTTATTCTTCTTCTTATTGTTCTGGACAAAAGTTTGGCGCGTAACTCGCCCCGCACCGTTTGTCTCAGACCCATGAATGAGGTGTCAAATCGACCGGCTCATTGAGGAGAGGTGTGCTATGACTTTTATAAGCGATCGGGGGTGCGGTGTTCACCCCAGGGGCGAAAAAGCGCCCAAAAAAGTCCCATTGACTTAACATTGCGACGAACTTTGACCACACGTAGCTCTGAGCGAGGATTTCGCAGAAACGTGTGATTTGCCACATTTGAAGAGGCTGACAGGCTCTGTAAGAACATACCTCACAACGGGGTAAAAGTTGCACCCCTGGGGGGCACGAGATGCCCAAAGTTGCCCCATTGACTTACTATGGGGAAGGAACGTCCCGTGAAACACACATGCTTTTCCTACTATGGTAAATTGCATAGGGACTTTGTATTGAACGTAGCTCTGGATCACAGTGTCATAGAGACAAGGAGGAGGGCTCATTTTACTCAGACGACCAATCAGTCTCTCAGGATCATTGTGAAGCTATCAAGCCACGCCCTAGCAACCATTTAGAGCCCCTTAGCAACAAGTTCCATAGACTTCCATTGAAAGAGTTCAAAGAGATATCTCCAGACTGAATTGTCATAGAAACATGGGGGTGGTCTCATTTGACTCGGGGCAGCAAACAGCCAATCATGAATCACCTCAATACTTCCAAGCCCCTCCCTAGCAACCATTGTCGAGCACCTTAGCAACCAAAATCCAAAGAGGGATATCTTCCATTCTGAATGTCACAGAGGCATGGGAGTTGGTTTATATCATTCATACTGACAAGAAGCCTTTGGAGTTTCATCATTGGTAGCTGCCAAGTAACTCCATAGCAACCAAACAGAGTACCCTAGCAACCAAAATCCAAAGAGGCATATCTTCCATTCTGAATGTTACAGAGGCATGGGAGTTGGTTTATATCATTCATACTGACAAGCAGCCTTTGGAGTTTCATGATTGGCAGCTGACAAGCCACTCCCTAGCAACCAAACAGAGTACCCTAGCAACCAAAATCCAAAGAGGGATATCTTCCATTCTGAATGTCACAGAGGCATGGGAGTTGGTTTATATCATTCATACTGACAAGAAGCCTTTGGAATTTCATCATTGGCAGCTGCCAAGTAACTCCATAGCAACCAAACAGAGTACCCTAGCAACCAAAATCCAAAGAGGGATATCTTCCATTCTGAATGTCGCAGAGGCATGGGAGTTGGTTTATATCATTCATAGTGACAAGAAGCCTTTGGAGTTTCATGATTGGCAGCTGACAAGCTACTCCCTAGCAACCAAACAGAGTACCCTAGCAACCGTTTAGCAAAACGTATATCTCTGCATCAGAACATCGTATAGAGATGGGAGTTGGTTTATATCATTCATACTGACAAGAAGCCTTTGCAGTTTCATCATTAGCAGCTGCCAAGCAACTCCATAGCAACCAAACAGAGTACCCTAGCAACCATTTTACAAGACCTACATCTCTGCATCAGAATATTGTATAGAGATGGGGGTTGGCTCATTAGTTTCAGTTGTAAAACAGTGTGTAAATATCACCATGGTAACTGTGTATTCACATCCTAGCAACCATTTAGAGCCACCTAGCAACCATATTGCAACATATAGAAGCCATATTTCAGCTCCACAACATCGTACAGACATGGTTGTTGGCTCGTATGCAATCACCCCAGGGGCGAAAAAGCGGCCCGAAAAGTCCCAATGACTTAACATTGCGACGAATTTTGAGCACTCGTAGCTTGGAGCGAGGATTTCGCAGAAACGTGTGATTTGCCACATTTGAAGAGGCTGACAGGCTCTGTAAGAACATACCTCACAATGGGGTAAAAGTTGCACCCCTGGGGGGCAGGTGCGTCCCAAAGTTGCCCCATTGACTTACTATGGGGAAGGAATGTCCTGTGAAACACACATGCTTTTCCTACTATGGTAAATTGCATAGGGATTTTGTATTGAATATAGCTCTGGATCACATTGTCATAGAGACAAGGGGGTGGGCTCATTTTACTCAGACGACCAATCAGTCTCTCAGGATCATTGTGTAGCTATCAAGCCACACCCTAGCAACCATTTAGAGCACCTTAGCAACAAGTCCCATAGACTTCCATTGAAAGAGATCAAAGGGATATCTCCGGACTGAATTGTCATAGAAACATGAGGGTGGTCTCGTTTGACTCAGGCCAGCAAGCGGCCAATCATGAATCACCTCAACACTTCCTAGCCCCTCCCTAGCAACCATTGTCGAGCGCCTTAGCAACCAAAATCCTAGAGGGATATCTTCAATTCTGAATGTCACAGAGGAATGGGAGTTGGTTTATATCATACATACTGACAAGCAGCCTTTGGAGTTTCATCATTGGCAGCTGCCAAGCCACTCCCTAGCAACCAAAAAGAGTACCCTAGCAACCATTTTGCAAGACCTATATCTCTGCATCAGAACATCATAAAAAGATGGGGTTAACACAAGTTTGACTCAGGGCAGCAAACAGCTATTCATGAGACATCACAACACTTGCCAGCCCCGCCCTAGCAACCATTGTTGAGCACCTTAGCAACCAAAATCCATTGAGGGATATCTTTCATTCTGAATGTCACAGAGGAATGGGAGTTGGTTTATATCATTCACACTGACAAGCAGCCTTTGGAGTTTCGTGATTGGCAGCTGCCAAGCCACTCCCTAGCAACCAAACAGAGTACCCTAGCAACCATTTTGCAAGACCTATTTCTCTGCATCCGAACATCGCATAGAGATGGGGGTTGGCTCTTTTGACTCATGCTAGCAAACAGGAATTCCAACATGCTACACATGCTAGCTGTGAATAGCTACATGCTAATAGCGATTAGTTAAGTGTTAAATCATTCTAAGAACTCTATAAAAACTCCATAGTAACAATCTGTGACAACTAAGGTAAGTGCTAAATCATGCTAATAAAATACTAAGAACTCCAATAATAATCATCTGTGACAACTACCAACCACTTAGTAACACCATAGCAACCACTCAGAACACCCTAGCAACTGCCAAGCAACGCCCTAGCAACCGCCTAGCAACCACTCAGAATACCCTAGCAAACGCCTAGCAACGCCCTAGCAACCACCCATAATACCCTAGCAACCGCCTAGCAACACCATAGCAACCACTCAGAATACCCTAGCAACCGCCTAGCAACGCCATAGCAACCACCCAGAACACCCTAGCAACTGCCTAGCAATGCCCTAGCAACCACCCAGAATACCCTAGCAACCGCCTAGCAACACCATAGCAACCACCCAGAACACCCTAGCAACTGCCTAGCAACGCCCTAGCAACCACCAAGAATACCCTAGCAACCGCCTAGCAACACCATAGCAACCACTCAGAATACCCTAGCAACAACCTAGCAACACCCTAGCAACCACCCAGAACACCCTAGCAACTGCCTAGCAACCACCCAGAATACCCTAGCAACCGCCTAGAAACACCATAGCAACCACCCAGAATACCCTAGCAATCGAATAGCAGCACAATAGCAACCACCCAGAACACACTAGCAACTGCCTAGCAACGCCCTAGCAACCACCCAGAATACCCTAGCAACCGCCTAGCAACACCATAGCAACCACTCAGAATATCCTAGCAACTGCCTAGCAACGCCCTAGCAACCACCCAGAACACCCTAGCAACGCCCTAGCAACCATCCAGAATACCATAGCAACTGCCTAGCAACGCCCTAGCAACCACCCAGAATACCATAACAACTGCCTAACACCATAGCAACCACCCATAACACCCTAGCAACGCCCTTGCAACCACACAGAACACCCTAGCAACTGCCTAACAATGCACTAGCAATCATCCAAAATACCGTAGCAACCACTCAGTATATCCTAGCAACCGCCTAGCAACACCATAGCAACCACCCAGAACACCCTAGCAACTGCCTAGCAACGGCCTAGCAACCACGCAGAATACTCTAGCAAACGCCTAGCAACACCATAGCAACCACCCAGAATACCCTAGCAACCGCATAGCAACACAATAGCAACCACCCAGAACACACTAGCAACTGCCTAGCAACGCCCTAGCAACCACACAGAATACCCTAGCAACACCATAGCAACCACCCAGAATACCATAGCAACTCCATAGCAACCACCCCGAACACCATAGCAACCACCCAGAACACACTAGCAACTGCCTAGCAACGCCCTAGCAACCACACAGAATACCCTAGCAACCACCCAGAATACCCTAGCAACTCCATAGCAACCACCCAGAACACCCTAGCAACCACCTAGCAAAGCCCTAGCAACCACACAGAACACTCTAGCAACCACCTGAACAACATGAATAAGCCATATCTCAGCACCAGAACATCGTACAGACATGGTTGTTGGCTCGTATGCAATCATGTACCGCACTCTAGCAACCGAGTGGCAAGTTTTGCCACTGAAAGCACCACTTCACATTTTCTTCAGGAAATGTACAGTCTAGTTATTATTATTATTTATACTATTGCTATTACATATATTGTTTATGTGTGTGTTGCTCTTTCCTGCAATGTCACTTGAGGAGAGGTAACGTTAAAAGAGCTGCGGTTTAACAGTGCCTGTCTATGTGTTTTTAATCAAACAGGCATAATTAAATCATCTTTTGCACGACCAGCTTTGTGTGGGAAAATTCTTTTATTCGAAACATTAACAAGAAAAATAACTCAACGCAGAGGAACAACCGCTACATTTAGATGAAAGTACGTGAACAATCACGGGATTGGCTAATCCAAAACTATTAAAGAGAAGTAAAGTTGATCTACTGGCGTCTTTAATGGTGGCCAATACCTACTAAAGTAAAACGATTTAATTAAGTTCCTGAAGGGCATCCAAGGGGGCTATTGAATATATATTTGATTGTTGCGCGTGGGAATTACGGCAAAATCTTAGATATTTAGCTAACTGCCCCAGCTTCTGATCTTCGGGGCTGACCACTTGTGCCGGAGACCTGGGTAAGGAACTCGAAGCGATATAGTTTCCTTATCTAAGCAGGTAAAATATAAATTAAAGAGTAAATAGAATAATCAAATGTTAAAATGGCCATTTAAAAAGACTAAATGAGAAGAAAAGGTATTTGAAACCTAGCAAAGAGAAAAGAGTAACAGCGAATGTACATCATATCAGCCCTGAGCCAAAAAGCCTTTTCATATTCAAATGTATTGACATGAGAACAAGTAGAGATTTGACCATGCGTTAAGTTGTTCCGGAGACTCTTCAGAGACCGAAAACAATATATTTTGACTTGTATTGTTAAAGAATATAATTATATTACAATTTGAATTATAATAAACATTATATTACACTCGCTGAGCAGGACAATAATTGGAGAAGTGTGACTTTCGTCATTAAAATTGAATTTCTAAAACAGAATTTCATTTGTGTGCTACCCAGTGCCAAAAAAGGGGCGGGGTATGCCTTGATTTTTCACCGTTAGAAAACACGGCTAGAATTGTGGCAAAGGGAATAGCAAACCAAACTAAAATGTAATCTAATCAGAGAAGTAAATTTACGAGGAGGGTGTGAAATGATAAACAGCAGACAGAAGTACCACAGTTTTTTGCAGGTCGAAAAATATCTGCACTAACTAAAATGTATGAATGACACCATAAACAGCAAATGCTAACCAGACAACCCACAGATCTGGCTGTAATGAGAGAAAGCAATGAGCATTGCACATGCAGCGGACTGAAGGATGAACTGAAAAAGCAGCTTCAGGTGTCACAACACACTGAAACAACAGCAACAATTCAGACTTGGTCAATGAAACTCGGTTTCATGTGACATCTGGAATAAAAATTGCAACTGACATGATAATAGAATAAGTGAAAGAATTCCACACGTCTGAATTTAATGTTTTTGAAATATTGGAATTATCTGCCTGTGGTTCGCTCTCCTGTTTTCTGTCTCAGGCTTACTTCTGCAAATTCCTCGGAAGACGGATGCCAGGAGGGGCAGGAGCCCACCTGGAGCAAATCCAGGACAGTGGAATTGTTAGAACATAACCAGGAGATTGGTGAAAAGACATTACAAAAGGCCTTTTCACACGTCACACTATTACATTACTGCATAAATATGGCCTCCCAGTTTACAACTGGATCGAAATTTGCAACACAATTGTTATAGATTAGATTCCACCCATCTCCTAGACATGAACACTGAACACACACCTCCATCACTATACCCCTACACGTCATACGAATATGTGTCATCTTCACACTAACAGATCCAGATAGCTTCACACAGGATGGAGCTGATCTCATGACCGTGGTCTAACAGAGACACAGAGAATAGCATACACTATTCACAACAAACTGCCAACTAATGTAACACACATGGACAACTGAATGGCTACAGTCACAAATCAAGGCAAATTCTAAGGCAGACCTGCCATTACATTTCAAACTCTATGATTGTTGGTGGGAGTTGGAAAATCAGAGGGCCCCTGATTTCTCAACATACCTACTAATAACAGAAACATAATTAAAATGGATAAATCTGAAGTGTGAGCGCTTCAATTACAAAATTTACAATTCAACTCTGGCTAAGTCACAGTCGATGACAGACACACACACACACACACACACACACAGAAAAGGAGTAAGAGGATGCTTAGGTAGCTAGCTTGAAGCCAATGGGGCTGTCAGTAAGAACAGGTCCAGTCTAGTCACTCTGATGTTAAGGTCTTTATTTTCTTTCCAAATCAGGTATTGGATATGTGTGTGTATGTAGGGGTGTATGTGTGCACGTGTGTGGTTTCTACAAAGAACAGAAATACAATGTTTTAGTTTACAATAATCAGAACATTGAATTCACAGGAAATAAAGTAATTTAAACAATACATGAGGCCATCTAATCATAATATAATCTCAAATACATATCTAAATAACTAAAGAACATGCCTAAGCAGGAAATACAGCAAAATAAACACATTTAGGACAAACTTAAGAAATACAGAATAGTTAAGTGTCAAACAAAAGCACTTACATGGTCAAATACGCACACGCAGGAAAAAACAAAGGAGAAAGAACTCAGTCCTCTGCACAGTGCATCCATGTGCACCAGAATGAAGGTGCTGTGGGCACAGGTGCAATTTATAAAGCCTGATAGTGTTCTAATTGGCTTGAGATCAGGTGGGTGGAGCTAGAAGTTAATAGGAAAATTAACAAGCCAAGAGGGGGTGTGGCACATACATGGCACCTTGAAGCTTAGGGACACACAACTTCTCAACAGCCGCCCCCAAATTTGTATAGCAAATTTGATCAATCAGGGGAGATCAGGCAGGGCCGGAAGAGGAATGAGGCGGGCAACAGGCCTTGTATATGTCCTGTCCTTGACTTGGACATCAGCAACCCTACAACGGCCATTTTTGCTGGGATGAAGGGAGATGACCTTACCCACTGACCATTGGGATCTGGGAAGTTGAGGATCTAGTATTAGAACAACAGTGTTATGCCTGGCTCACACTACAGGAGTTTTAAAATCCTAACCGATTTTGAAATCTGGTTGAAGCACACACTTAAGGAGAATCTTTGCAGATTTTCTTCCCCCAAATCTTAAACATGCTCACACTACAAGGTTTGAAAATTGCGGTGCACCACACACTAAAAAATGTTATTAAGATTATCGTGCCAGAGGAAGCGCCTCACGTGATCTCACGCAGCAGATCTGAAGTGTAAAAGCATGGAAACATATGGGATATGCATTGCCATGAGACACACACACACACGCACGCACGCACATACACACGCACAGAGACTTTGAACCTACCGGTACTTTGAGTTAAGAGCTTAGATCGGGCCCAAAAAAAAATCAAGCCCGACCCCTACCCGAGCCCATGCACGTTGTGTCCGCCCGGCCCGGCCCGACACAACACAACACATTAACATAACTGTAATTATGAGCCCGAGCCCGATTTAAACCCGACCATTTTTTTAATACGTGGGCCAGAGGTGGTGCGAGATATTTTTTTAACGCAGGTGCTGAGGGGGTGCTAGATATATAGCATATAAATACTATTGCAAAAATTGTCCACTTAATATTTAATATTCAATCATTTTAATTATCACAATTAAAGTAGCCTATTCATTTTATTAAATTGACCAAGCACAACATTCAGCATTCAATCAAATATTGATTAAAGATTTATTATTATTAGGCTAATAATGTTAACATAATATACTATCGTTATTTCGACGTAATATGTGTGCGTGCAACAAGCTAGATGTGCATTTTTAAATCCGGTGACGCGTGCATTGATTTTGAAATCCATTTCGTTTTAACACGCTTTTTAGTTTCGGTTTCATTACTGAACATGTAACGTTACTCGCCTTTGTGCCTGCTGACCACAGCGTAATACTTATTTATTTAGCAATAAATAAATGGAGATAAAAACGCATATCGAGTTGAGTCATTCAAAATTATCTCAAGGGAAATTCCTTCAGCACGACAGCCCTGCTGTCTTTTTGACAGCACTGACGTAATCACAATCTTGCTCATCCCGATAAATATCAAACATGTTTGATATGATCGGGGCGAGCCCGATTTGTGTGAGAGCAGATCGGGAGGGGCAAGATTCGATCTGTGAACGCCTCACATTACCAGATAATCTGCGCCGAACATCGGAACCGATCAAGGTCCTCGACAAGATTTTTTCTCAGATTCTCGGGAGGGGGAAATCGGGCATAAATCGGCCTAAAACTCCTGTAGTGTGAGCCAGGCATTAGGTTGTAGGTTAGGACGATCTGTGCACCACTTCTGTCTGGACTGGAGAGAGGGAAGATCATTTCTAAGGAAATGAGCCCAAAAATGATCAGAAAGGATCTGGCTGTGACGCCATTGACGGCGACTGTGCAGCTCAGAGTCTGGATATGTAACCAGAGGAAGGGAAGCATCATGCCGCCCCATCAGCAGCAAGTTAGGGGTCACCGGGTCAGGGTCAGCAACGTCAGAAGACACATAGCCTATTGGTTTGGAATTTAAGATGCCTTCAATTTCAATCATTACTGTGCGTAATACCTCCTCACTGACAATTTGAGCACCTAGGGTAGTCTCCAGAGTGATTTTGATGGAGCGTATATCACGCTCCCAGGTTCCACCAAAGTGAGGTGCGTGTGGAGGATTGAATTTGAAGGAAATCCTCTGCTTAGCTAGAGCTTCCTGAAGGTCAGGGGTCAGGGATTGATAGGCGTCTAGTAACTCTCTCTTACCGCCAATGAAGTTGGTACCTCTGTCACAGAGCAGCTCAAATGGTTTACCTCTGCGAGCAATAAAGCGCCTGAGCGCCATCAGGAAGGAATCTGTATTTATGTGACTGAGTAGATCAAGATGCACGCACCTAGTCGTCAGACATTTGAAAATTATTCCCCACCTTTTTTCAGCTCGCCTGCCAATCTTTACTGTATAGGGCCCAAAACAATCCATCCCAGTGGAATAGAATGGAGGTTTGTGAAGGCGAAGGCGAGTGGGAGGGAGATCTGCCATTTGGGGAATAATAGGATGAGCTCGGAACTGTTGGCATTTCGGGCACCTATGCTGATATTTTTTTACTGCCTCACGACCCCTCAGGATCCAGTACCGCCTCCTTAACTCAGCGAATAGCCTCTCTCGCCCAGGATGGTGTAGGTCAGGGGAGCCCAACCTTTTTTGAACAAAGATCTACTTTTAGATTTATCAGTGTGCCGAGATCTACCAGTCCAAACAGAAAGCCAGTCGCTACTCACAGCGCATCTGCAGATTTAATATGCACAAAACAAACAGAAAAGTAGCTCTAATCCATATATAATGGAGAAGAGCCGACTCTATTTTTAAAAATATAGCCTATATAGAAATTAAATAATTATGTAATAATTAAATATTGAATAATTTTATTTAAAATAATAGTGTGTGTTCATGCTCGTTATAATGCTAGAGTGCTGGTTATAACATGGCAATACAGAAGAGAGAAAAAGAGGGACCAGTTTAATCCTTTCAGTTAGGCCTAGGCCTATTTATTTTTCTGAATATTTTTTTTTTTTTCTTTAATATGGGTTCTATTATATTATTGTTTTGAATGTTGTTTCTATACATTACAAATATGTAATTTAAATGGAAAGGTTTAGTTTTTTTTTTATAACAAATCAAGGCATTTAAAAAAAAAAATTGTTAGACATTGTGAGTGTGATTTCGTTTAATAATTTAATTATAATTGTTTTCACACCTATCATAGTCAAAGTCATAGTTAAAACATTTATTTTCTAAAGAGCCTTTTGTGACCCAAAAGATCTTTTCAGTGAGCTGAGTCAACGAGCCGGAATGCCAGGGAGTCCCTACTAATAATGTAACGTGCCTAGCTAAAATCCTGGCTGAATTCAGATTAGCGTCCTAACATACTACTCTTGCTATTTCTGATATGTATTTGAAATAGTATCATGCGCGGATTTATGGGTGGGCACGATTGATCGGTGGCCCACCCAATCAGGGGTGCGTTTCCCGAAAGCATCGTTGGCCAACTATGGTCGCAAGTTCATCGCAATGTCCATTGAACTCTATTGGTAATGAGGGAACTTGCGACCATAGTTGGCTAACGATGCTTTCGGGAAACGCACCCCAGATTAATAAAAACAATTTACATTTTTAATTTTAATAATAATTAATTATAATTGAAATAATTTGAAAATAATACAATGAAATAATTTCATTGTAATAGTTTTTTTTATTTTTTTATGAACATTTATGTACAGTAGGCTAGCTACGAAAAATAGCTACAAAATAAAAATATTTTGACATATCGTGTCAGTCCAGTGATGCTATCACGCAACACCGCGGGCGCGGGCGCGGGCGCGTTTCGGACCAAAAGTTTTCTGTCGCAGCGGCAACCTAACTGAGCTATGGCTAAACAGCTGTCATTGACACACTTAAAAAAAAAAAACACGTCTAGATGATGATATAGGCTACTTCTGGACCATGTCATACCTGAGGAGGAGGAGGAGGATGGTCGTGAGACTTAACGTTAGTGGCTTTTTCATCAAAAACATACTCACTATTTGTATTTCAAATGATCCAGAAGTTATTCAGCAACTTTTATTTAAAAAAAGTTTTGTCAGCATTGCGATTCTCTTTGTACACATACACTCTTTAATAAACGTTTTAACACAATTTAAACAACGTATCATTCAGTGCTACTTCTATAAATATTTTAAGTTGCTCAAGCAAGTGGTAAAATATTTAACCATGTAGGCCTACTTATATTAAAATCGCAAAAATTTTAAATTAAAACTTAAAATTGACAAAAACAGCCGACTCTCATGCCTTTTCTTTTGCATTTAAGTTTTAATACAATAAATCTTGCATGTCACAAAGAACTTGTTTTTTCACCTCCACGAATGAGACAAGTGTTGTTCATTATGTCGCCTTGTTGAGGTAAATTGTAGTTTTCCTTGCTTTACCCCGGTCTTAAAGTTGGCTAGCCTTAAAAAGATGACTGTGAAAAATAGTATAATTAAATTAAATGCATTTATGGTGAGATTACTACATTTTATTTAATTAAACGCATTTATGGTGAGATTATTATATTTTCATGTCAATCGGTGTTCATTTTGACCACGAACCATGCGCTGGCACTTTAATTCAGCGCGTGCAGCACAGCAAAAATAGACTCGGTGCGGAAACGATCTCTGCACTGCTGTAGCCTCTACGCACCGCACATGGAACACATCGCCAGACCGCATCCACGCTCAGTGTGAAAGCTCTAATACGGAGCCCGGGAATCAGGTGTGTATAAGCTTAAAAACCCCGAGGCCCCTCCGTATATTCACCAGGCCCACCTATTAATGACGTTCTGTATCCGCCACTGGTATGAGTATTAGTATGCGATTTCGAATTCAGCCCATCATTTCTTCGCTGTTTTTTTTAAAATAAATCAATGATATTGGTCAAACTTTATGTATGTCAGTGAATTTTACAAATATTTAACAACCAATGAAAAGCAAACAGCTTGTGTTAAATCTTGTTACTCGATAAGTCTGTCAAGCAAAACCTCACACAGCTCATAGCTCCTCGTAGCTCCGCCCCTCCTCCTCCGGCCAGCGCATAGCTGAACGTAGGCTAATCAGTGATCTTGTAAAATTAAATTAACTGTTTTTTAAAATAAGTACAGCGTTTTCTTTACTCAAGAAATACTATGTCTATAAAGGTTAATATTTTATGTTTTTGAGGTCTGAGATGCGGGAGCGGTGAAGAGAGAGAAAGGGCAAACCAGAGTACAATTTACTCTCGCGATCGACTGGACAGCAGTCCGCGATCGACAGGTCGACCGCGATCAACTGGTTGGGCACCCTTGGTGTAGGTGGTCATCACAATCCTTAATTATAAGCGTTGTGATTGGATGGGCAGGGTCCAGGGCTACTGGATGAATGGCATCAGGGGGTAGATCACTACTTCGCCTTAACCTTCCGCCAACTCGAATGAGCCCTGATGCTGGGTCTAACTCTGGGGCAAGGGAGAGTAAACGGCTTGAGGGTAGAAGGGGCTTTTGGGTTTGAAGGCAGGCTAAATCATCCCTGAAGGAATCCACCTGGGCTTGTCTTAGGATGGCTGTCTCTGAATCACGGTAGTTTTCTGCTGATGGAGGCTTTGCCGCTCCATGAAGGGATGCAGCCATGCAGTCAAGGAGATCTTGGAGGGTGGCAAATTGACTGGGGTCAGGGATGGAGTGGTATGGACTGAGAGATACAGCACCACAGAAGCTGGGCTTACGGCACTCTTCAGCATCATCAGATTGATCTATAACAGGGCTAGTGGGCCACAGTTCGGGGGATTGAAACATGAAGGCAGGTCCTTGGTTCCACCTGCAGGGCCTACTAAGTTCAGCTAGTAGCTTTCCTCTAGTTAGGTCATCCGCTGGGTTGTTCTCAGAATCCACATAACACCATTCCTGGCCTTTAGTGAGCTCCTGAATCTCAGCTACCCTGGTTCCAACGAAAACTTTGTAACGGCAAGAGTCAGAGGTGAGCCAATGGAGTACAGTGGTAGAGTCAGTCCACAGAATAGTCTTTCTGATACGGAGGGTGAGCTCTGTTTGGAGGAGACTGAATAGCTGAGCTCCTATGAGGGCAGCACATAATTCAAGTCGTGGACAGTGGCGGTTCTAGAGGGGGGCCAGGGGGGGGCCAGTGCCCCTGTGACAACAAGGTTGGACTCCCTTGTGGCCCCCCTAAATGTGGAGTGTGAAATAATTTTTACAAAACTATTTTTTGCTATCGTTGTTTTTCACATCCGTTATTAGACAGTGGCAACACGGAACACAAATGTAACCCTAGAGGGACTGCTTAAATCGGATCTGCAGGTTTTTTTCTATTCAGAAGTTGGTGGACGTTTTGCGTGAATATTATAGCCTAGTTCAAGCAAAGAAGGAAATATAGAGGTGAGTAAAGTTGTTAATATGTTGTATTTGTATTAAATGCATTACAGAAGTGTAACGTTAGAACCTGGCCGTTTGTTAGATTGTGGCAGTTTGAAAAAGAATAAAATATATGATCAATAAACTCATGGTGCTGAGTATTTTTACTTAAACAGGGATGCAAACAGCTCGCTTTTCTGCGCCTCTTTTTTACGTCAGTTTGGGTGACTTGGGTCTGAGAGGGTCTGATTATAATTTCACAGTCATCTGAAGCCAATCCATAGCTTAATGTGAGGGACAGAAGTCTATTTACATCATTAAATTAAAGTTTATGGAAACTCGTTTTCCCTCCTCTGCGGCTGTCCATCATTAATCTCCATTCAGTATACAAACAGCGCACGCACCTCGTCCGGTTACAGCAGGATGCACGGTAAAACTCTCTCCAATATGATATATTCACATTATAATGCTTGATCTGTAGATAAAACGCTGTGGATTTCCATAAAATGACTTTATTTTGTGTATTTGTATTTTATGTTTGTTGCTGTTTTTAAACGACTCGCTACCGTGTGCCTGTTCACACCACAAGGACTATGAATCGGCTTCAAACGCACAATAACTGGAATTTAAAACTGTGAAGAAACAAATTATCAATAAACTGTTGGACAGATATACACTAGGATTTGTGCGCTCGACTTTTCTTCACTTTGTGCCGTGAACTTTTAAATGCGCACTTGTGCAGCGCAGCGCACAGGGCACAGGGCACAGGGCACAGGGCGCCAGTGGCGAATTTGCCAATCTTGGTGTTCTATGGCAAATGCCAAGCGTCCTGCACGGTGTTGGGCTGTAAGCACAACCCCCACCTGTGGACGTCGGGCCCTCATACCACCCTCATGGAGTCTGTTTCTGACCGTTTGAGCAGACACATGCACATTTGTGGCCTGCTGGAGGTCATTTTGCAGGGCTCTGGCAGTGTTCCTCCTGCTCCTCCTTGCACAAAGGCGGAAGTAGCGGTCCTGCTGCTGGGTTGTTGCCCTCCTACGGCCTCCTCCACGTCTCCTGATGTACTGGCCTGTCTCCTGGTAGCGCCTCCATGCTCTGGACACTACGCTGACAGACACAGCAAACCTTCTTGCCACAGCTCACATTGATGTGCCATTCTGGATGAGCTGCACTACCTGAGCCACTTGTGTGGGTTGCAGACTCCGTCTCATGCTACCACTAGAGTGAAAGCACCGCCAGCATTCAAAAGTGACCAAAACATCAGCCAGAAAGCATAGGAACTGAGAAGTGGTCTGTGGTCACCACCTGCAGAACCACTCCTTTATTGGGGGTGTCTTGCTAATTGCCTATAATTTCCACCTATTGTCTATTCCATTTGCACAACAGCATGTGAAATTGATTGTCAATCAGTGTTGCTTCCTAAGTGGACAGTTTGATTTCACAGAAGTGCGATTGACTTGGAGTTACATTGTGTTGTTTAAGTGTTCCCTTTATTTTTTTGAGCAGTGTATATTATATTGTATGCACTAAAGCTGGTAAAAACCTATCTCGGGTCCACAATGTCAGATGACAGATTAAGCAATTTAGGTGTTCTAAGTATTGAGTCAAGGAGGGCAAAGGCCTTAAATCTAGATGAATTTGCTGATCTTTTAGCAAAAAACACAAAAATCGTAGAACACAGTTAATGTGACTGATTCTGAATATGTAATGCAAATGTAAAAAATATAATGGAAATGCATGTTGAATTATTGTAAACATGGTATTTTGCCTGTTAATGCCTACAGTGCAGTGCAGAAATTGATATGACAACAATAAGGTCTAAATGTAACTGGCCCCTCTAACAGTACAACTGGCCCCACCTTGGCCCCCCCCAGTTGAAATGGTCTAGAACCGCCACTGGTTGTGGAATGGATAGTTGTTTTTTGGGAGCAACGCGGGACCTCGCCATGAGGAAGGACACATTCCCTTGCTGCTGACCATCTTCTGTGCACATGTAGGCAACCGCACCATAGGATTTCTCTGATGCATCACAGAAGATGTGGAGGTCTTGAGTGGCTAAGGAGGTGTCTACTGAATGAGGTGTGAGGCAGCGAGGCAAAGTGATGGTGGAGAGGTTAGGGAGTTCATTTTCCCATGAAAGCCAGTGCCCGGTTGCATAAAGCACCTTAAGTTTTTTCCTTAAGTATGATACTTAAGGGGCGATTTCCCCTTACCTAAGAGAATAACTTAAGGGTGTTGCATATAATCTCTTAAACGGTTCTCTTAGGTAAGGGAAACATTTAAGTGTTTCACGACAGCAATCCTGGATTCACGTTATAAAAGTCTGTTGTTGCCATAGATACGCCAAACAACACTAGCACTAGCAGTTTCATTAAATAAAATAAGCTATCGTAATGGATAAAGAAAACAAAAAAAGAAAGCCTAATTGGACAGAGAAGGAAAAATGTATTCTTCTAGATGAATATGGTAAAAGAAAAACAATTTTGAAAAGCAAACTAAATCCCAATGTAACTGCGGCAAAAAAACAGAAACAGTGGGAAGAAATAACGGAAAAAATTAATGCACGGAATTTCGATGTGAAGAGGACGGTTCAGGAAGTCATAAAAAAATACGAAAACATCTCTGTGGTCGCAAAAAAAGAGCTGAGCGCTTATAAGAAAGAAGCCAACAAAACAGGTAAGATCAAGCAAGACTAACGTTACGCTTTTAAGATTGTATGCACCGCACCGTAGTGAAGAGTTCGCTTTATTGCTGTACAGTGTTAAGACCTAACGATTACAAAACTGACCAACAGGTGGAGGACCCCCACCGGCTGAGTTGTCGGACTGTACTATAATGGTACAAAACATAATTGGAGCTGACTCACCTGTCCTGTCTGGCATCTGTGGCGGTTTAGAGAGTGAAGCTGAACCAGTGCAACAGTGTAACACAGAGTGAGACATTATTGTCCTGTATCAGCATAGAACATCTAACACTAGTGGCTTAGATTAGAGGATACATTATTTTTTTTACATCATTAGAGACATAATGTTATAGCATAATGATATAACTTGCCATTCCTTTCACACTTAGACCCTTTAGTGGAGCGGCTAAGTGCTTATGTTTGGCAGAATCGTTCAGTTTATGATACAAGCGTGAAAATTGGCATGAGCAGTCTCCATGGGTCACTTGACAAGAAAATTGTCCGAGCCACTTGAAATTTCAAGATGGCGGCCATTTTTCAAGATGGCCGACACTTTAGTGGAGCAGTTAAGTGATATAGTGGTTTATTTGGTGATACAAGCATGAAAATTGGCATGAGCAGTCTCTGAGGGTCACTTGACAATAAGTCACCTACAGATACTTGAAATTTCAAGATGGCGGCCATTTTTCAAGATGGCCACCACCTTAGTGGAGCAATTAGGCTTAAGAAATCATTTAGTTGGTGATACAAGCATGAAAATTGCCATGAGCTGTCTCAAAGGGTCATTTGACAAGAAACCGCCCACAGCCACTTGGAATTTCAAGATGGCTGCCTTTTTTTTTAAGATTACCACCACCTAAATGGAGCAGTTAAGCGATATAATTGTTTAGTTAGTGACATAAGCATGCAAATTGGTATGACCAGTCTCTAAGGGTTGCTTGACAAGAAAACACTCTCAGCCACTTGAAATTTCTATTTTCAAGATGGCCGACCCCTGGATCCTCAAAAGATCAATTTTCCGATAGAAATGTTTTTTTTGTTTGTTTGTTTTTTCATTAAGGACGATTTGGTGTCATTTTATTTGATATGTTTTAGATTATTCTAAAGAACAACTTTTAACGCATCAAAATACAGTTGTGTTGATTTGTTGATTATAGATAGATTAGACAAGAGTGAATATCTGCACTACCAGGGCACACTGGTGATATATCACTGCTGTTAAACTCAGAGTGGGGTTCAATGTCAGAATTGTAAAGTTAGTATCCCAAATGCTGTCTAATCTATCCCAAAACAGTTAGATAGCCGCACCTGAATTGACAGGTTGTGCCAGTGCGGGAGAGCCGAGCCAAGGTTAATGGGGTTTTAGTTAACCGGATGGTGTACAGATCGCACGGGATATAAATGGCATTGGATGAACGATCGGACTAAGTGTAGGGTTAAGGCATGAACTTAGGCCCCGTCCACACTACTGCGTTTTCGTTTAAAAACAGAGACCTTTTGGTACGTTTGCACCTCCCTTCCACACTAAAACGGCAAAAATGGAGACTCAAAACGGAGAAGTTTAGAAACGCTGCCGACCCGTTTTTCGTTTTGAATCTACGGAGGGCGTTTTAGTCTGGACGGGTCAAAACGGAGGACTTTAGAAACGATGACGCAGAGGCTCACGCTTGGCTCTATGATTGGGTGTCATCAGTCATGGAGTATACACAGGTAATATTCAGTACCAGTAAACTCCACCCGCTGGAACAGTTTCTTACAGTAAGAAACTCATAATATTGGAGTCTCAGGCGCGGCTCGCGCGGAAAACGCATGCATGCTAGAAATAGAACCAACGCCTATTTTTTATGCGACACGCAATGTTGGAAGCGTTTCCAGGCAAAATAGAATAGGAAAATATGTTTATTTGTCATTTTGACACAAATACATATTAAAAAATGACATTTTGATGTTTGAAAGCATTTTTTTACAGTCTATTTTTGAAAGTCTCTAGGTTTACACCGGCACGCGCATGCCCAGTGTTGGTGAATGGTCACGTGATCCGCGTTTTCAGTTGTTTTAATGTGGACGGAGATCAATTCTAATACGCAGCTAAAACGCTGGTGTGGACGGAGATCGTATTCGTTTTAATTCTCCGTTTCTAAACTAAAACGCCGTAGTGTGGATGGGGCCTTAGTTGTATCCCATACATCAAAGTACTTGGTAAAAGGTGGTAAAAGGATAAACCCTCGGCCTCTGCCTATACATTTGCTGCAGACATGGCAGAAGCCATCATAACAGTTGAGAAAACTAACTGGGACAGATGTTTCATTTGTCAGCAGGACACCAAGGAAAAATTCATTCATCCGAGTTTATTCAACAGATCGTACTGGTTATGATACCATTGTAAGAAATGTTCCATTATTTCATAAGATCAATGCTCTGCCTATCTTACTTAGTCCAACCCGACTAGATGAAGGTGATGGCATAGAAAACACATTGACAAGAAACAGAGCAAAATATCATTCAAGCTGTAAACTTATGTTCAATAACACAAAGCTGGAAAGGGCCCAAAAGAGAGCATCTACTGCTGTTAAAGACACTGAAGATACCAAAGATACCCATGTCAAGAGGCCAAGAGGATCCCAGCCCTCGAAAACTTTGTTGCACATGCCTATGTATTTGCCCCTGCTAGAACCTATTTGCATGTTTCTTTTGCCAGTGTTAGTCCTCTATGTTTTCCGGTGTAGGCCTATGGCTCGGCTTCCCCTCGCCACATCGGCGCATCATGTTTTATTTTGTCACCAGACTATCACTGTGACATTTTCAGTTTAGTTCCTTAGTATTGTTTGAGATACTTTCTGTTTGTCATGGTTCCATGGCTGTGTCAGCCAGAGTCGCTGTTGCCTCTGGATCTGTTCTTATTGACATTCAGTATTAGTCATTGCTCAATTTTTTGTTTGGTGCACTGTCCGTTCAGCACCACAACTGTGCTAATTTATTAATCTTATTTTTGTTTCCCCACCTCTCAGTATTAATTTGACATGTTTAATAACTCTTAGTTTTAAAAAACTAACCTTGTGACCTCCCTCCCTTGTAACTGTTACCTTGTCGTGGTAAGGGAGCTTGTGTACCTCAATGAACCCTGAGAGCTATGCCGGTGGGAGGCAACTCCTGACAGGCTTTACCAAACTAGACAGGTCATGGGTGAGGAGTCAGACAAAACACAGTCAAACTACCTCTCTTGACAGAGTCTTTTGAGGAACCCAATACATTTCTATGAGAAAATGTATCATTTAAAGATCCACATGGCGGGCGGCAGTAATCCTGAAAAATTGCCGCCATCTTGAAATTTTATGTTGCTGTGGGCGGTTTCTTGTCAAATGACCCTTTGAGACAGCTCATGGCAATTGTCATGCTTGTATTACCAACTAAATGATTTCTTAAGCCTAATTGCTCCACTAAGGTGGTGGCCATCTTGAAAAATGGCCGCCATCTTGAAATTTCAAGTAGCTGTGGGTGGCTTATTGTCTAGTGACCCTCAGAGACTGCTCATGCCAATTTTCATGCTTGTATCACCAAATAAACCACTATATCACTTAACTGCTCCACTAAGGTGTCGGCCATCTTGAAAAATGGCCGCCATCTTGAAATTTCAAGTGGCTCGGACAATTTTCTTGTCAAGTGACCCATGGAGACTGCTCATGCCAATTTTCACGCTTGTATCATAAACTGAACGATTATATCACTTAGCCGCTCCACTACTTACAGCACTCTGAAAATCAAATTCAGCACCATCAGATCGCCAGCAGAACCCCGATACGGGCAACCGCTAAGTAATGATTTATTTATCTATCGCTTCAGTTAATCGCTTCCTATTATTAATCCAACGTAGAACAGCTTTGAAGTTATTTTTAAGATTTTCTTAATTTTCCCCATCACTTGCGTAGAACACCGAAAACATCACCTGCAGCCACCACAACAAGAGAAGATGTGCTGGAACTGCAGAGAGAGGTTTTACAACTACAAAAGGAGAAACTGCAGCTGGAGATACAAAAACTGAAGAAGGAGACGGAAAATCAGGAGCTCTATAGTTTTATTCTAAATAACAAACTTTTACAGCTTAAGGATGAAGGAAAAATAACAATAACTGAAATTGAGTGATTTTTAAAAAATATATATTTGTTAATCTAATTATTTGTGTAGGCTGTTAGGATAATTAAATATTTGTTAATTTAATTTAATTATTTGTGTGTGTATGTTATAATAATTAAATATTTGTTAATTTAATTTAATTATTTGTGTGTGTATGTTATAATAATAAAAACTACTACTACTAATTACGATTACTACAAATCAATTAAAGAAAGCATTGACAATGGCATCTCTAGCAGCATATCCAGCCTGTTGGAAATCTTGAACTTGAATCAAATGCAGTTCTTCATAGCCCTCTTCATTCCCGTGCTCATCCTCTTCTTCGATAGCAGAATACGTCTTGGAAAGGTTGAAAAGCACAACACAGGCTACAATAATTCTGCATGCCCTTGAAGGCTCAACACGCAGTTCGCTGTGGAGACAGTGAAACCTGCGCTTCAGCTGTCCGATGGTCCTCTCAATAATCAACCTTGTGTGGGTCAGCGCATTATTGTACCTTTCCTATTCGAGTAAAAAAATAAAGATTTTTACTATAGTATCAACAGTGCTTTACGATAAATACTATGAAGGTAATTTATTGCATGAAATATTTTAATATAGGCCCACCTATAATTCAGTAAACTACTGCTAATATTTCTTTAATGCACACAGTTTGATTTGCATTTTCCATGCAAATATTTTAGGCACCAAATTCTACCTTCATAGGAATATTCATTTGTATTAATTAATTACTGTACATGCCTGTGCAGCATTACGAGGATTCATGAAGGGCGTCATGAGCCATGGACGGCAGGGGTAACCACTGTCCCCGAGCAGGAGACCAGTGTGCTCTCCAGCTTCAAAATCTCTCCATAGTTTGCTCTCCGCCAAAATCCTGGAGTCATGTGTACTCCCGGGCCATGTTGCAACAACATTTGTGATTTTGCAGAGATGGTCACACACTAATTGTACATTTATTGAGTGGTAGCCTTTTCTGTTTACATACTGGTCTTCGTGTGTTTGGGGCGCCTGTATTCTGATATGTGTGCCGTCAATAACACCACATATGCGAGGAAAACCTGCTTTCCGAAAAAAACTGGTTTGAATGACCTCCTGCTGTTCATGACGGGATGGGAATTTGACCGTTGCATTTAAATGACGGGAAAGAGCCCCCGCAACCCGATGAACCACTCTGCTGACAGTCGATTTATGCACGTGGAAAACATCTCCCACTACTGTCTGAAAACTCCCAGTTGCAAAAAAACGCAGTGCTATAAGCAGTTGTAACACCGCAGGTAAAGAGTGGTTGCGATGTGTGACAGGTTCAAGGTCGCCGTCTAGCTTGTTAGCGATGTCAAATATTGCGCGTCGATCAAATCAGTATTCTAGCAGCATTTTTTCATCGCTAAGATGGTCCAAAGGGTTCTCCCTATCCCTAAAAATTCTTCTTGGCACATAATAATCTTCAGCTGGTTCTATAAATTCAGCCATGTCGTCTTATTTTGTGTCCGTTACTCTTAAGGGTACGATTTCCAAACCTTAAAGGGTTACTTCAGGATTTAGCATTAAGCTTTGTATTAGTAGAAAACCTGTAGTATTTTCGAATTACCATGCTTTCCACCCTCATATCCCCCTGAGACAAGAGATTTATGTATTTTTTGTCTGGAAAAAATCCTCCGATGACGCAAAAATCGTCATTTTGCGTCATCGGAGGATTTTCTGGACAGAGGCTAAAGACTACAGCCAGTAGATGGCGTTGTTCCGCATGTTTTCAGCCCGCCCATACAGGGTGGGATGATCTCACTCACAGAATGTACACAGTGTCACTGTCAGCCTCTTTCTTTGGAAGCTAAGCTAGCAGGCTCTTGTTCTGTGGAGAAAGCTAAATAGTAGGAGAAAGCTGAGTAAGTAACCATCCTCCTTTTCCCGGACTTGTCCGGCGGGCGAGATCGTTCAAAATGTCCGGGATTCAGCTTTTGCTTTCTGCGGTCGCCATTCATTGTTTACATGCACACCTTTCAATCTAACTGAATTCATTCCGATTGGTGAATGTGAATGTAGTGTTTACATGAACGCTAAACAAGTGATCGGTTGATGTGCGTTTTACCATTGCTAAGAAAAATTCCCGCTCCTCCGTGAGAGATGCGAGACCCGGCGCGTCTCAGTAATGACGCCACCGCCCTCGCGCTGTTCTCCCGCGGCCGTCAGCCTCGTCCTGCTCGCCACATTAAGCATGATGAATGGCCACTGTAGAACGCAAAAGCCGAATCCCGGACATTTTGTACGATCTCTAAATCCCTCGCAAACTCATCACGTAGGCTAGCTTTGTTGTTTACAACTGCGCACTCTTACCGGTAGGCGTGGCCTCCTAAGGCAGCGAAGCAAGTGCATTCTGGGAGTTGTTGTCTTTCATCCACATAAGCCAAAAATACATTTTCTGGCTTTTCTCAGTCTAGAAAGCTCCAAATTCAAAAATTTCTTCACATTTCTTCTACTTAAATGACCTATTTTAAATACACATTCATCTTCCCAGAGGTGAAGTATCCCTTTAAATTATACTTAGGGAAATGACCGTTAAGGGGTTTTATGCAACACTTAACGCTTTTTAAGGGATTACTTAAGTGAAAAAACAGCATTTAAGGGAAATTCTAAGTGTTTATAACGTTTCACTTAAAGAAACCCTTAAGTAACACTTAAGGGCTTTTTCCTGCAACACCCTTAGGTTTAAGGGAAACATAAGGGCGAACTTAAGGGAAAATTACACTTAAGGTGCTTTATGCAACCGGGCACAGGCTTTTAAGAGATCATGAGGGAGATTAGGGTCATCCCATTCTCTTGCCTTTCCCCATAAGTGCTGGACGATGATTTTGGCCCTTGTGGTGTAAGGGAGGATATAGCCAAGAGGATCATACTGGCTAGCAAGAACTCTGTAAATATGACGCATAGTTGGAGTGGTAGATTCAATGGCTCTGTGCCTGTATCTGAGGGTATCTGTATGGCAGTTCCAGAGGAGGCCTAGAGTAGACTCTAAGGGATCAAGAGAAGGATGGTGTGATAACCAGAGCTCTGTTTGTTCTGACCTGGCTTCAGGAGGTAAGTGACAGATGACCTGAGGATCATTACTGGCCCATTGTCTGATTTCGAAGCCACCAGAGGAGAGGGTAGTGCGAAGGCTATGAAGGAGATCTCTGGCTTCCTCTGGGGTAGGGAAACTCTGTAAACAGTTATCCACGTAGAAGTTACTGTGTATGGAATTGTGAATGTACTCATCTGCCTGAGCATCTTTGATGATCCTCTGGAGGATGTAAATGGCGCAGCAAGGGCTTGAGGTTGTGCCAAAGGGGAGGACTTGCCATTCATACACAGTTGGAGGAGCTTTACAGTCCAGGTCACGCCAGAGGAATCGCAGGAGAGGTTTATCCTGGGGCAATAGGCGCACCTGGTGGAACATTGATTTAATGTCTCCACTGATTGCAATCTTGTGCTGCCTAAAACGGAGCAAAACTCCAAGGAGGGAAGGCCCGAGGATTGGTCCAGGAAGTAACTGTGAGTTCAGACACTGATTTCGGTAGGAGAAGGAACAATCAAACACAATGCGATCTTTACCATTGTGATGCACATTGTGGTGGGGTATGAACCAGGACTCAGGAGTATCTTCTATTTCAGAGGATGACAACTTCTTTACATACCCAGCATTAACTAATTTCTGGATCTCGCCAGTATAGGTCTCTGCCTGTTGTGGATTTTGAAGAAGTCGCCTTTCACAGCTGCGGAGACGGGACATTACTGCCTCCTTGGGGGCCTTCAGAGGGGGCCAGGGGTCTACACGGAGGAGGGGTGCCGCATATCGTAGGACGCCGTCAACAGGTGTTCTGATAGTTTGGGTCTCAAGCTGGTGCATTGCCTCTTGATCCTGTTTGGACCGAACCACTGCATTCATGCTTCTCTGAGGTAACGCATCAATCTGCCATAGTTTCTGAACATTATGGTGGATGTCATCAGGTGGGCATTTAAAGGAGATATAATGAGAACAAGTAGAAGGTAAGCTAGAAAGATCTCTTGCAGGACCCTGCAGTGTCCAGCCGAGCCGGGTCTTGATTGCTACAGGGGTTCCAGGAGGGCCTAATTTGACAGGTTGTGTTGGGATGATAAGGTGTGTATGATCAGCCCCTAGAAGGAGAAGTGGTCTTACTCTATTAAGCTGTTTGAGAGGGAGCTGACGGAGGTGTGAGTAGCGCCGCTGGAGGAATTTCACCGGGTGAGAATGTTCTGACAAGGATAGCTGTTCAGCAGTGAAGGCTTGACTGATGACATAGGACTTATTAGGATGCACTTTAGGAATAAAGGTGAAGGATACAGAAGCTCCATTAAGAGTCTGAACATCCTGTCTCACAGTTCTCAGCTGTAGACTCTCAGATTTACCTTTTAGCTGAAGTGTTTGGGCAGCAGAGTGAAGGAGGATTGTTCTTTCGGACCCATCATCCAGTATGGCATAAGTGTCTAAGGATCTGTCTCCATTGCGCAGGGTCACTTCAACTACCTTCAGTAGTACTTTATTGCAGTCACTAGGGTGGTCAAGATATAGATTTTGCACTTGCCTCTGGTTAACGTTGCATAGGATGTGTAGGTGTTTCCCATTACACTGGTTTGCAGCGTCCCTTCAGGTCACATTGGGTTGTAAAGTGATCTCATAAACATTGCCAACAACGTCTATGTTCCTTGATCCAGTTAGTTATCTGTTCTTTGGTGAACTGGAGGAAATCACCACACTTACTGACATGATGTTCGGTAGAATTGCAGTAAGCACACACTGGATAGGATTCAGCCAAGTTGTTAGGAGGCTGAATAACTTTCGGTGAGGGAACTTGGGCTTTGGAGGAGGTCATGTGAGAGGAGGTTTTAATACCATGGAGTATGGTTGTACCTCTTAATGGGTGAGGAGGTGGAGGATAGGGGTGCAACGGTACAGATAGCCCACGGTACGGTCCGTACCTCGGTTTTTGGGCCACGGTCTCGGTTCGGTTTCGGTACATGTTTTGTGCAGAAAGAGACTGCTATTTCATCCCAAAAATATGTTTTATTTTTCTTATGAGCATAAACAGAATGTCATAGTAGGAAGAACATCAATGTGTGGAATAAATTAACACTCTAGTCTGTACTGAACAACACTAAGTAATACAACCTCTTCAACTATCACTTATATGAAATACAAAATGTAAACAAACACACTTCAAAATATTCAAGTGGATCCCAATTCCAAACCTTGATAACTGGTATATGAAGTGATCAATGTGAAAGAAAAAGTGCACTTTTACCTTTAACAAACATAAATTAGCTTGTGCTTTGAATAAAAAAAAGCAGACCAAAATAATATAATAAAAAAATACTGCATTCAGGATACAAAGTGCAATGTTATTTACTCATCTTTTTGCACAAGAATCTCTCAATAGTGGATGAGTCTATCAACACTGTCTGGTGCAAGGCGAGACCGGTTGGCACTAACGATGTCCCCAGCATTGGAGAAAATTCTCAACTTTTCAGAATGCCGCAAGCGCACCGTAGGTCACGTGACAAGAACCAACCAGAGCGCAGCTGATGGTTGCTTTAGCAACGACAGACGCCTCCGGAGCGCAACCGCCCTAGCGCTTTGGAAAAAGGAGAACGCGGCGCGCCTAGCGTTTTCTACGCATTTTTAGGCGCGATATGTGAACGGCGCCTAAAGCAAAAACTAAAAGGATCAGCGCGAGCTCAATGGCAAAACCGAAGTCCCGCGGGACACAAGGGTAGATTGTCCCGTGCAGGGCTGACCGAACGGTCCGGGATTTTACCGTGTACCGTTGCATCCCTAGTGGAGGAGGCCTCTGCCGGATAGGCTGAAATGTCCTTTCTCTCCTAGGCTGGCAGCGGGCTTCTTGTTGTAGCCAGTTGGAAAAATCTAGGAGGTTATAGGAAAGGGAACCTGGTCTACTCAAACATATCCATCTATTAAACTGGCAGAACTGCTCATGGGGAAGCTTCTCTAGAAGTCGCTCAACATGTGAGCCACAGGTAAGCTCAGAGAGACCTTCAGGGCCCATGGACTGAAGAAGGCCCACTAATGCCTGCACTCGAAGCGAAAATTGGTCTAAGCCTCTACCGTCACCTGTACAAATAACAGGCATCTCCATGATGGTCCGGAGCTCCTTCAAAGCAAGCTGTCTAGGTTGACCATAACGCTCATCTAGGGCTCGTATAGATTGAGTGTAAGGATCTGGGGCATAAACATCAGCCAAAGCAAGTCTCCTCGCCTGGTCTACCTTTAGATGATCCAACAGGATGTGGTATTTATATTGCTCTGATTCTCTTGGATCTAACAAGTTGGATAGGGCCATCTTTAACATCATGTACTGACATTCATCCTCCCTCGTGAGATCAGGGAAAGAAGGACCTTCTACCCTCCTATGGTTTAACTGCAGGGGGCCAATAGGAGGAACTAGCTGGTTTAGAGGGGCAGCCGATGTCAGGTGGTGGGGCTGCACATTGAGAGGCTGGTATGCCGGCTGGACAGAATAGGACAAAACACCAGGCAAAGGTTGATTTGGCAGTGTATAGGCTGGGTGCATGGGGTTATATGAGGCTGGTGCTTGATATGTGGCAGGAAACTGACCACAGCCAGGAGGATGCGTGCTCTGCAACGATTGTGGCATAGGTTGGGTAAGAGGGGCACGACTTACAAGAGGCAGAGGAGATGGAAGCTGTTGCTGAAGTAGAAGAGGAGGGGGCGGCCTATGGTCCTCTGTATGGGCTTGTGGAGATGCTGCTGATTGAAGGTTAAGATTATCAGGGCAAGGGGATGGCAAGCGAGACCGTGAGGAGTGAGTGCTGCTCCGAAGCATGCACTGCTGGATTAGTCTACCCTGATTTCTTAATTCTTCTACCAATTTCTGTAGGAGTGCAGTCCGAGTATCAGGAATGGGAGCAATTGGAGAGGTATGTGGGTGTTCAACATGGGGTTTGCACTCTCTCAGATAGTACAGGTGAGTAAGGGTGTGGAATGTCCTCCTGAATGTCTCCCTCCGTGGGCAATTCCAACTCCTCTGGCTCTTCCTCAGACTCATCTTCTTTCCAGGGTTGATAATGAGGACCAGTACCAGGAATATCTGCAGGATGGAGCAGTTGTTGTTCTGGTGCTTCTGCTGTAGGTTGCGACCGCTGATGATGTTGCAGGATGAAATCATCATAACTTGCGGGGAGCTGAGCTTGGCGACGTGGGCGCTCATGTTGAGACAATGAGGGCAGGGAGTGACTAGACATATCCACTGATCATCAATGAGCTCCGGCTCGAAGGACCATGAAAAGGAGTAAGAGGATGCTTAGGTAGCTAGCTTGAAGCCAATGGGGCTGTCAGTAAGAACAGGTCCAGTCTAGTCACTCTGATGTTAAGGTCTTTATTTTCTTTCCAAATCAGGTATTGGATATGTGTGTGTATGTAGGGGTGTATGTGTGCACGTGTGTGGTTTCTACAAAGAACAGAAATACAATGTTTTAGTTTACAATAATCAGAACATTGAATTCACAGGAAATAAAGTAATTTAAACAATACATGAGGCCATCTAATCATAATATAATCTCAAATACATATCTAAATAACTAAAGAACATGCCTAAGCAGGAAATACAGCAAAATAAAAACATTTAGGACAAACTTAAGAAATACAGAATAGTTAAGTGTCAAACAAAAGCACTTACATGGTCAAATACGCACACGCAGGAAAAAAACAAAGGAGAAAGAACTCAGTCCTCTGCACAGTGCATCCATGTGCACCAGAATGAAGGTGCTGTGGGCACAGGTGCAATTTATAAAGCCTGATAGTGTCCTAATTGGCTTGAGATCAGGTGGGTGGAGCTAGAAGTTAATTGGAAAATTAACAAGCCAAGAGGGGGTGTGGCACATACTTGGCACCTTGAAGCTTAGGGACACACAACTTCTCAACACACACAAACACACAAAACCATTGATCCTACCATTTATTTGATTATTTGGTTTACACCGACCTCTTGCTGCATTTCTGAAACTTATTTTGATTTTAATTTCTGAAACTTATTTTGATTTCTGCTTTCCTTTGAGTAATTCAGAAAAACATCTCTGAAACTTATTTTGATTTCTGCTTTCCTTTGAGTAATTCAGAAAAACATTTCTGAAACTTATTTTGATTTTAATTTCTGAAACTTATTTTGATTTCTGCTTTCCTTTGAGTAGTTCAGAAAAACATTTCTGAAACTTATTCTGATTTCTGCATATCTGTATATTGTCCACTTTAATTGCAACAATGTTTTTGGACATCAATTCAATTGAATCTCTATTTTTGGTTACACCAAAATTTTGCTGACACTCTTCATGAAATGTTGTTTTAACCCAGCACTGATTGTTTTGTTAGAATGCCATTTATTTAAATGTTTCTAGAAACAGGGTAAGAGCTTGTAAGATCTTCCTTTGTCCTTCCTTGACCCTCTATAGGAGTACTATTGGCGTGGTAATTACATGGTATTTTACATTGAACATGACATGATTTTGCTTTATTGCATTATGCGTTCCTATGCATTTCCTTACGACTGTAAGTTCATATGTGCTCAATCGTGAAGCGGACATTTAAGATGCTTTTCAGGTGTCTCACACAAAGCAGTGTGGATCAAAGGAGAACACCTTCATCCACTGAGGTCTGCCCAGACCACCGTACCGCTGGAGGTGACAGGGTTGGTCAAGAAGGGACAGATCATCATCGTGGAGAAGGTGCCAGGGAAGCGGAAGTTTCTCCATGAAGGAATGACACGTCAACTGAACAAGTCACAAAAGGTCCAGATTGACTCTATGAACTTTGCTCACGTCACAGGATTACAGGAAGAGAACCTGAACGCATTCATCCACCTGCTGGACTCAAGCTATACACCTGGTGAGAACAGGTGTTCTGCAGGTGAACACAGCCCACTGAGCGTCTACAGATGCCAACATTGCAAAGACAATTTTTGTGCTACATCTTCAAGGATTATAACAAACGTCTTACTGTGACCCCATAAGTGTTCATCAGAATGTGACCCATGGGATCAAGGAGGGAAATCTGTAAGACTGGAAATACTGGTTGAGGCCTGGTCTAATGAGACAAAAGGGCCCTGCTGGCTAATTACCATTTGACCTCCCCATACAACCTCACACTAAGAACTCACACAAGAACATGGTTTAAAGTGAATGTTTATCATTGACTGTTATGTTTTTGGTGTCATTTGAAATGTCTCAAAGTGAGTGGTACAGATATCTCATATCCAGATAGATAAAATAAAAGGTAATGAGGTTTATAGAAGTTTAGAGAAAACTGGTTAAGCCATTTGAGGGTGGCCTCCCCCATCCCCCATGTCACCTGGTCAAGGGGATAAAGGAAGGTGTGCTCCCGCTCTCTGGTCTCGTCTTTGCTGGACACGAATGGAGTAGGTGGTCTCTCTCTCTCTCTCTCTCTCTCTCTCTCTCTCTCTCTCTCTCTCTCTCTCTCTCTCTGATACAAGTTGGGTAAGATTATTTGGTGTAACCAATGTATAACCATGTTCTAGATATTTGAATTGATTGTGGAATTGATCTCTGATATCTGAAATATTACATTGTTACATATGTTTATTCTATCTGATTTTGACATTGTTCATTTAATGGTTAAAAGGAATAGTCAAACATTCGCTTACTTTTAGTGAGGCACAGATATTATTAAAACCTTTCATTTATGGAGTCAGATGAAATAACGAGCAAATATATGATTAATGTATTGCAAATTTAACCAACCAATACTTTGCATGAGTGAGGACAGAACACGTGATAACCTTCCGCGCTGGTCGGACGCCGGACTTTGGGCCGATCGAGCGCGAGCTTACAAAACCATCAAGGGATGTTTGTAGAGTTGATGCACTTGCTCATGTTGCACTTTGTGGCGATAAAAAAAAAAAAAAAAGGAGCTTTACGCACACATCTTCGTTTTGTTTACTTTTATTTTTTACTTTCACTTTGCGTGTATGGGGAGGCGCTTTTCAATTAACGGCGGAGGCAAGGAGGATATAAATGTGGGTTCGTACCTGAGAGAGGGCGCGTCATCCGAAGGTTTAAAGCTGTGGGAGTGATTGTTTGGATTAGTATTACCGTATGAAGGGGAGAGACGGCCGCTTGTGAGCTGAGGTTTCCTGTGAGTGATGTCTGGTGCGTCGCGGAGTTCACTCAACTTCACTGCGTTGTACATCTTGATCATCTGGTTTTAATAAAGCTGAAGACAAGTATGGGCTGCTTAAAGGGGACCTATTATGCCCCTTTTCACAAGATGTAAAATAATTCTCTGATGTCCCCAGAGTGTGTATGTGAAGTTTTAGCTCAAAATACCCAACAGAATTTTATTTACAGCACGTTTAAATAATCATTTTTTGGGTCTGTGAAAAACGCACTGTTTTAGTGCTTCTCCTTTAAATGCTAATGAGCTGCTGGTTCACGGGACAGGGGGCGGAGCCTAAGCAGCCGCGATCAGAGCCAGAGAACAGTAAAGATGATAATAATAAAACAGACAGTCACAGTAATGGTGTTCATTTCGACCATAAAAATGCCTACAGAGTCAGAGAATATATGCTGTATGGAGTTGGAAAAGGTATAGTTTAGTTTAATTACGATTATAACCTATTTGGCATTGCTTGTATACACTATTACTGCAAGCCTGCTGTAGGACTCCGTCTGACGATCTAATTGTCTGAATGATGACACAAAATATACTGATGAGTTTAATAAAGTTTACTGTATGTCACACAAAAGATGAAGCATCAGTTTTTCTTCAGAAAATCACTGTTAGAGCTGAGTAAACAGTATAAGAAGTGCATAAGTAACTTACATAAGTTTCTGTTGAGTTGAGGGAGGATTTTCTTTGAAAACAAAATGAATCCACCTCGTCTTCACTGGCTAGCAGATTTCAAGAGTAAATAGAGAGAGCTATGTGAATGAATACATCCAGCTACAACACCTTCAACGCTTGGGAGATGCTTCGACGCTTCTCGTGAGTGCATTGCTGCAGCAATGGCTGATGTGTACAACTCGCAGTGAACTCGATCAGGGCGGGTCTAAGTTATAACGGCAGTGTCACTCAACACTCGTGGGCGGGGCCTGTGGCTTTAGTGATGTCACTAAAGCCACATTCTGAAAACGGGTCGTTTGGAGAGACTGCTTTTGATTTATGGAGATTAAAAAAAAAGGAGTGAGTGGATTTTTATCACTGTAGGGTGGTTGTGTACACACACTGCCAACACACATTTATGTCCAAACACCATACAAAAGTGAATTTTGCATAATAGGTCCCCTTTAATCCGCCGAAACGGTGCCTGACAACAACACCCCCTAGATCCCTTCATAAACAACAAACTTGGTGACGCGGCGATTGCTACAGGGATTTTTTCTTTTTCTTTTCACCCTTGAATTGCATTGTTGAACAGTTTTTTTTTTTTTTTTTTTGCTCTTGAAGGTTGTTTTGTGTTGTTTTTGGGACATTGAAAAATAAATTTTTCTTTTTGCTAACAGTTGTCGCTGACAAATATATTTTTTTGTAAATATTGTAACCGGTGGTTTTTTGCTATCCGGGGAAAAATACCATCTTTGTCAGGAAATTCCTGGCTGGCGCCCGAACAGAAAGAATATATTATTTCTTTGAAAGACTTTTTGTGCTAGGGTGGTCACCACCGTTACAACTTGAATTAAAGATGAACTGTGATTTATAAAGTGGGATGCGTTTAGGAAAATTATTTGTGCTTATGTTTTAGAAATCATAGAAACATTTCAGAAACTTTTGTACGTTCAGATTTCGGATCTTTCTGCGCACGTCTGTATAATCGAGGCGCAGGACTTTACCTCTATCAGAGATCTTCTTGAGCTCCTCTTTGCAGAAATCCTCCAGTTTGTCTCTCAGCTGACGGACAGATTCTCTCACGCCATCAAAAGAGGAGAAAGAACTGAAGGAAACGTCGGGTTCATCTGTAGATTCAGGAGGTGCTGAGACAGACTGGAAACTCTACACAAAACGGAAATCAAAACTCATCATCTCCACACTTCAGCCAATAACCTGCACTATATCAGATCTGAGCGGCTCTTGTTGACTTCACTTCTCTTCAGTGACTCGCTTCAATCCAGCACTTTCACACAATCAGCACATTCTTCTCATTCATCATTTATGCTACAAACTCTAGTATTTCACACTTACACTCCTTGTGAAAAAGAAAGTACCGTACTTGAAACAGAAATAATATACTATAAAAATATATATGTGCAGATTGGCTGTAATGTTTTCAGAAACTTATTTGCATGTTATTTGCAGTTAAATGAATGTGGTATAGTTTAATATGTATTTATTAAATGCAAATAGCTGAGCTTTAGAGTGTTTAGAGTGTTTGCCCCGCTTAAGTTAGTCTCATTCTGCTCTCATGAAATGTTTCTCTGTGAGTCTCTTGCTCAAGTCCACTATGATCCAGTTCTTCTAGATCTCTGTTACCTGCAGGAACTGGATGTGATGGTGTGTGTGTGAAAGCTGTTCCAGCTCAGCGTCTCTCCTCCTCAGATCATTGATCTCCTGCTCCAGTCGCTCCAGTCGTCCTTCAGCTCGACTCACTGCAGTCTTTTTCTGATCTCTGATCCGCTGTGTCGCCTCAGAGCGGCTTCTCTCAATGGAGCGGATGATCTCAGTGAAGATCTTCTCACTGTCCTCCACTGCTGTGTGTGCAGAGCGCTGTTACACACACATCACAATCACACAGTGAGTTCAGTGAGTCCAAACTGAGACGTCTCACACTTCTCTTCTTCTCCAGACTCACCTTATGAGACTCCACAGCCTCTCTCAGCTGATGAAGATCTTTCTGTCTCTGCTGGATTCTCTGACGGATCTTCATCTGCGTCTCCTTCAGCTGTTTCTGGAGGACAAACCAATGACAGCGAATGACACATAAAACTACTGTCACACAATAAGGGTTAAAGATCTAGCATGGCAAGTTTATACTGAAGGTTCAAACCACAGATCAGTGAAGTTTGATGTTATTGACATCATCATCTTTGATTTGGGCTCTGCGTACATGAGTTGATCAATGATTTGATTTGTGAATCAAAATTGGTCCTTTAAAGATGGTATCAGTGATTTCAGGCCCCAGTTTTTGTTTATCACATTCATCTAATCTTCCCTAACGATCCGCTAGCTGCCCACCCCATAAGCATGCCGTCAATGATTCCAACCAATCACCGACAGGGGGAGGGTGTTGTGAGGTTTTGGGCCAGCTTCTTCTTCAGCTCCGACTTCGCGTGCAGCCGTGCACGAGCACAAAACCTCACAACACCCACCCCCTGTCGGTGATTGGTTGGAACACTATTTGTTTTGGTTTTGAGTGGTTGGTGAAACCAATTGTTTTTGTGAGCAGATCTCAGAGCCTATAGGCTGCCTACTACAGATATGCGGTTTTTTGACGGCATGCTTATGGGGCGGGCAGCTAGCGGATCGTTAGGAAAGATTAGATGAATGTGATAAAAAAAATGTTGGGCCTGAAATCACTGATACCACCTTTAAAAAAAGTACTTTTAAAAGTAGCATTCCTTTAAAAAAGTGCATGTAAATAATATACTTTAAAAAGAATATACTTGAGTGTGAACTGAACATAATGTTTCCAGACACGTAGTTGCGTGTTAATTACCATTAAATGAAAATGTATTATAGTTTAAATTTATATTTAAAGCAATTTGCTGAACTTAACAGTGATTTCTAAGTACTTCTTCATATGTACAGTGGGGCAAAAAAGTATTTAGTCAGCCACCAATTGTGCAAGTACTCCCACTTAAAAAGATGAGAGAGGCCTGTAATTTTCATCATAGGTACACTTCAACTATGAGAGACAAAATGAGGAAAAAAAATCCAGAAAATCACATTGTAGGATTTTTAATGAATTAATTGGTAAATTCCTCGGTAAAATAAGTATTTGGTCACCTACAAACAAGCAAGATTTCTGGCTCTCACAGACCTGTAACTTCTTCTTTAAGAGGCTCCTCTGTCCTCCACTTGTTACCTGTATTAATGGCACCTTTTGAACTCATTATCAGTATAAAAGACACCTGTCCACAACCTCAAACAGTCATACTCCAAACTCCACTACGGCCAAGACCAAAGAGCTGTCAAAGGACACCAGAAACAAAATTGTAGACCTGCACCAGGCTGGGAAGACTGAATCTGCAATAGGTAAGCAGCTTGGTGTGAAGAAATCAACTGTGGGAGCAATTATTAGAAAATGGAAGACATACAAGACCACTGATAATCTCCCTCGATCTGGGGCTCCACGCAAGATCTCACCCCGTGGGGTCAAAATGATCACAAGAACAGTGAGCAAAAGTCCCAGAACCACACGGGAGGACCTAGTGAATGACCTGCAGAGAGCTGGGACCAAAGTAACAAAGGCTACCATCAGTAACACACTACACCGCCAGGGACTCAAATCCTGCAGTGCCAGACGTGTCCCCCTGCTTAAAGGAGAAGTTCACTTTTAAAATGAAAATTCTGTCATCATATACTCACCCTCATGTTGTTTCAAACCTGTATGAATTTCTTTCTTCTGCTGAACAGAAAGGAAGATATTTAGAAGAATATCAGTAACCAGACAGTTTTTGGGTCCCAATGACTTCCATAGTAGGAAAAAAATATACTATGGAAGTCATTGGGACCCAAAAACTGTCTGGTTACTGATATTCTTCTAAATATCTTCCTTTCTGTTCAGCATAAGAAAGAAATCCATACAGCTTTGAAACAACATGAGGGTGAGTATATGATGACAGAATTTTCATTTTAAAAGTGAACTTCTCCTTTAAGCCAGTACATGTCCAGGCCCGTCTGAAGTTTGCTAAAGAGCATTTGGATGATCCAGAAGAGGATTGGGAGAATGTCATATGGTCAGATGAAACCAAAATAGAACTTTTTGGTAAAAACTCAACTCGTCGTGTTTGGAGGAGAAAGAACACCATACCTACTGTGGGTGGAAACATCTTGCTTTAAGGCTGTTTTTCTGCAAAGGGACCAGGACGACTGATCCGTGTAAAGGAAAGAATGAATGGGGCCATGTATAGTGAGATTTTGAGTGAAAACGTACTCGGTTACTAACGTAACCTCGGTTCTCTCTAGAAGAGTGTTACGTTATGTGTATTTGTTTTTGTGCCTGTGTATGTTTTGTTTTTCTTTTTCCTGAGTTTCAGATTACGGCTGATTTGATAACAGCCTGCCAGCGGTAATTGGGTGATCATATGATGACTCTGCCTTTAAAGACGCCTCTTCCGCTTGACATGAGGAACGGTTGCGGCTTCGGGTCGGTCGCAGCGGTTCTGGCTTCCTGTTAGCCGCCAGATCAAAATGTTGTTTTTCTTGTGTTCTTTGGCTGTGTACTTTATTTAGAATGTGGTGATGTAGGAGAGACCTGCCCTTTTGGTTTGGAATTTATTTATTATGTTTTTGATGAGCGTAGTTAGGTAAGCTTAATGTCGTTTCTTTCATTTTCTTTGTGGTAGGTTACTTACGTGGTTTATTTAATTTTATTAGATTGGGTTTTGTTTGTTATTTTGGGCCTTGGGTCTCTCTGACGAGAATACCACTTTATTCATTTATTTCTGTTGATTTCATTGTTAATGAATTATATCCTTTGCTTTATTTGGGCCATGGGTCCCTTTGATTGATTTATTCTCGTTTGTGTTTACAATAAATTCCTCGAATTCGCTTTCGTTTGTATTTGTTCTTTTTTGAGGATTTTTTCTGGTTGATCTGACGGCCTGCGGGAAGCTGGCTTTATTTATTTAACTACTTATTGCGTCTTACCCCTAGCGGACGTAATAAAGAGGGAACGAGTACTGCGTTGAAAACGCTATGGGGAAAAACTCTTTTTCACGAAATACTGAAGCAAAAAATTATTCTTTAATTTTTGAATTAATGTAAAGCGCGTTGCAGCAGCACACAGCCATGGGCGAGACGGCTCGCTCGCCCATTGGCTTCTCTGCGGCAACTGCATAAGCCTATCGAGCGAGGCCTGCGGTGACGTCAGGCCAATGAGGGCGCTTTGCGCCCTCCTTGCCACTTCCCACCGAAACGGGCGTGGCTTAGCCCTATAAAGGTAGCTCGAGAAGGCTGATTCACTGATTTATTCATCGACGAAGCGAACCAGAGTGAACCGCGCGCACGGCAAGAAACGCAGTACTTGTTCCCTCTTCTAGTTTGTTATTTTGGGCCTTGGGTCTCTCTGACGAGAATACCACTTTATTCATTTATTTCTGTTCATTGTTAATGAATTATAACCTGTTGCTTATTTTTGGGATGACGGGTTGCTGATGCGAAAAAGAACGCCAGTGTTTTCTGAAAATGAAGTTGATGCCGTTTATCAGATAGTTGTGCCTGCTCAATTTCGCTCGCATGTGTTGATGTTAGCCCATGATCATAGTTTCTCGGGACATTTGGGCGTTACAAAAACATACCATCGTATCTTAAGTCATTTCTTTTGGCCTGGGTTAAGATCGGATGTGGTGAGGTACTGTCGGTCATGCCATATCTGCCAGACTGTGGGTAAGCCAAATCAAGTGATCTCCCCCGCACCCCTTTGCCCCATTCCTGTTATGGGTGAGCCATTTGAGCGGGTGGTTCTAGATTGTGTTGGTCCTTTGCCACGGACTAAGTCCGGACATAAATTAATGTTAACTATGATGTGCGCTAATACCCGTTTTCCGGAAGCTGTGCCTTTACGCACTATAAAAACCAAAGGAGTGTTGCAAGCTCTAATTAAATTTTTTTCAACTTTCGGTTTACCAAAGGTGGTGCAGACTGATCAGGGCACAAATTTTATGTCCCGGTTATTCAAGCAGGTGTTGTCTCAGCTCAATATAAAACACGAAGTTTCAAGTGCGTACCATCCAGAGTCACAGGGGTCGCTGGAAAGGTTTCATCAAACCTTAAAGTCAATGTTGCGTACATTTTGTGCTCAATCAGAGAAAGAATGGGATGAGGGTTTGCCCCTTTTGCTGTTTGCTGTGCGTGAGACTCAACAGGAATCGCTTGGCTTTAGTCCTGCGGAGTTGGTGTTCGGCCATACCGTAAGGGGGCCGTTGAAATTATTGAAGGAGAAAATGATGGGTTGTAAGACAAGTGACGCCATTAATATCTTGGACTATGTTAGCTCCTTTCGTGAACGTTTACACCGTGTGTGCGAACTTGCTCGAATCTCTATGGCGTCTGCTCAAGCAAAGATGAAGACTCGATTTGACAAAAAAACTGTTTCAAGTTCTTTTAACCAGGGTGACCGGGTACTGGTTTTGCTTCCTATCCCTGGATCAGCCCTACAGGCGAAGTTTTCTGGCCCGTATGTGATTGACGCCAAACTTAGTGAGACGGACTACATAGTTCGTACACCTGATCGCAAGAGGAAAACTCGCGTCTGTCACATTAATATGTTGAAGTTATATATTTCGCGAGATGGTCAAGAGAAAAGTTCTGCTGTTTCAGTTGCATCTGTAGCTGTTATGTCTACGTCTGAGGGTTCTGATACCGATGGTTTGACCATGCGAAGTGCATCTGTTATTGGTGCCCGGTTGCAAAATTCTGAGATCCTTAAAGATTTACCGTCTTACCTGTCATATCTGTCCGAAGCTTCTCGATCAGATATTTGCCATTTAATCCAGCTATATCCAACCTTGTTCTCTGACGTACCATCTAGAACGACTGTAGTATGCCATGATATTGACGTGGGGGATCATCCACCAATTAAGCAGCATGCCTATAGGGTGAACCCAACTAAGCGTCAGATTATGCAGGATGAGGTGAAGTATCTCCTTGAAAACGGGCTGGCTGTGCAGAGTTCCAGTGCTTGGAGTTCTCCCTGCCTCATCGTTCCAAAGAGTGATGGCACGGTCCGTTTTTGCACTGATTATAGAAAAGTTAACGCCATCACAAAGTCAGATTCATTTCCCTTGCCCCGGATGGAGGACTGTGTGGACAGGGTTGGGTCTGCTACTTTTGTTTCAAAGCTGGATCTACTTAAAGGTTATTGGCAGGTGCCCTTAACTCCGCGCGCAGCCGAGGTTTCTGCCTTTGTTACGTCTGATAATTTGCTACAGTACACCGTTATGGCGTTCGGATTAAGAAACGCTCCTGCCACGTTCCAACGATTGATGAATAGGGTTCTGGCAGGTATTCCTGGTTGTGATGCGTATTTAGATGACATTGTGGTTTATTCTTCTGACTGGAATGATCATCTGGAGACACTTCATGTGGTGTTTGATCGCCTGTGCACTTCCTCTTTGACTCTGAATCTTGCGAAATGCGAGTTTGGTAGGGCTACGGTAACCTATTTGGGTAAACAGGTCGGTCAGGGTGCAGTTCGTCCTGTCGCTGCTAAAGTGCAGGCTATCGTGCAGTTTCCTGTTCCGAATACTAAACGACAACTGAGACGTTTTCTTGGTATGGCGGGATACTATCGAGGATTCTGTAAAAACTTCTCTGATGTGGTGTTACCGTTGACCAACTTGCTCCGTCAGAATAAAGACTATGTGTGGTGTAAGGAATGTCAGGGAGCCTTTGAGTCTGTCAAGTTATTACTATGCAGTACACCAGTACTTTCTGCCCCTAATTTCTCCATTCCATTCAAGCTGGACGTGGATGCTAGCACTACTGGCGCTGGTGCCGTTCTCCTGCAGGAGGATGTGCAAGGGGTTGATCATCCTGTATGCTATTTTTCGAGAAAATTTCTGAAACATCAGTTGAATTATAGCACCATTGAGAAGGAAGCTTTGGCCTTACTGCTTGCACTACAGTATTTTGAGGTATATGTGGGGTCAAGTTCACTACCTCTGGTAGTGTTTACTGATCATAACCCGTTGGTTTTTCTGTCTCGGATGTGTAACTCCAACCAACGTATTATGCGTTGGGCATTAATCATACAGGAGTTTAATGTTGAAATTCGCTACAAGAAGGGGATAGAGAATGTCTTAGCGGATACTTTGTCGCGTGCAATGGAAGATGTGTAATCAACCATGTGATGATTCTTAACGGTGGGGGTGTTACGTTATGTGTATTTGTTTTTGTGCCTGTGTATGTTTTGTTTTTCTTTTTCCTGAGTTTCAGATTACGGCTGATTTGATAACAGCCTGCCAGCGGTAATTGGGTGATCATATGATGACTCTGCCTTTAAAGACGCCTCTTCCGCTTGACATGAGGGACGGTTGCGGCTTCGGGTCGGTCGCAGCGGTTCTGGCTTCCTGTTAGCCGCCTGATCAAAATGTTGTTTTTCTTGTGTTCTTTGGCTGTGTACTTTATTTAGAATGTGGTGATGTAGGAGAGACCTGCCCTTTTGGTTTGGAATTTATTTATTATGTTTTTGATGAGCGTAGTTAGGTAAGCTTAATGTCGTTTCTTTCATTTTCTTTGTGGTAGGTTACTTACGTGGTTTATTTAATTTTATTAGATTGGGTTTTGTTTGTTATTTTGGGCCTTGGGTCTCTCTGACGAGAATACCACTTTATTCATTTATTTCTGTTGATTTCATTGTTAATGAATTATATCCTTTGCTTTATTTGGGCCATGGGTCCCTTTGATTGATTTATTCTCGTTTGTGTTTACAATAAATTCCTCGAATTCGCTTTCGTGTGTATTTGTTCTTTTTTGAGGATTTTTTTCTGGTTGATCTGACGGCCTGCGGGAAGCTGGCTTTATTTATTTAACTACTTATTGCGTCTTACCCCTAGCGGACGTAATAAAGAGGGAACGAGTACTGCGTTGAAAACGCTATGGGGAAAAACTCTTTTTCACGAAATACTGAAGCAAAAAATTATCCTTTAATTTTTTAATTAATGTAAAGCGCGTTGCAGCAGCACACAGCCATGGGCGAGACGGCTCGCTCGCCCATTGGCTTCTCTGCGGCAACTGCATAAGCCTATCGAGCGAGGCCTGCGGTGACGTCAGGCCAATGAGGGCGCTTTGCGCCCTCCTTGCCACTTCCCACCGAAACGGGCATGGCTTAGCCCTATAAAGGTAGCTCGAGAAGGCTGATTCACTGATTTATTCATCGACGAAGCGAACCAGAGTGAACCGCGCGCACGGCAAGAAACGCAGTACTCGTTCCCTCTTCTAGAGAGAACCGAGGTTACGTTAGTAACCGAGTACGTTCTCTTACGAGAGGTCTCTCGTACTACGTTGAAAACGCTATGGGGACCCATTGCAAAACGCCGTGCGTGCTGTAATCAAACACCATAAACCTGGAAACCCAGGGTTTATCATGCATAATCACTAGAGGGACTCACAGAGAGTCCTGGAACAGGAAGGGAACCCTTCTGCCCCTATATGGTGACGTCCACAGATGCAATAACATGACATCACATAGACAAGGCGGAGAGCCTGAACTAATGTGGGAAAACGTGGGTCTTACGCAATACTGCTCATATGACAGTCGGCAGCGCACTGCACTCACGATCTCAGAGTCCTAATCAGACCACTGATTCGGCTATACCGACAATAACTTAGCCTGTAGGGCGGGAACCTCTAGGTTATAAAACCTAATAAATGTAGACGGCGAGGCCCAGCCTGCCGCCATACATATATCCTGTAAGGAAATCCCACTAGACCAAGCCCACGATGAGGCAACGCCTCTCGTGGAATGCGCTCTGACACCCAACGGGCACTGAAGACCCCTGGTAGTGTATGCTAGCGCTATAGCATCTACTATCCATCTGGATAGGCTTTGTTTCGAAACAGCCATTCCCTTGGAACGTCCACTGAACGAGACAAATAGCTGCTCAGTCTGTCTAAAAACAGAAGAGCGAGACACATAAGCTCTCAGAGCCCTAACAGGGCAGAGAAAACTTGAGTCCCCTTTCTCTCCTGACACCGGCAGGGCGGACAGGGAGATAACCTGAGCCCGAAACGGTGTGTTGAGGGATTTTGGCACGTAACCATGCCTAGGTTTGAGTATGACTCTTGAGTCACCTGGCCCAAACTCTAAGCACGCTGCGCTCACCGAGAGCGCGTGCAGGTCACCTATGCGCTTCACTGAAGCGAGAGCCAACAAAAACACTGTTTTGAATGACAGATGTTTGAGGCTAATCGTTTGGATGGGCTCGAAAGGGGGACCTTTCATGGCCTCCAAAACCGTAGAGAAGTCCCACGTAGGGACTGAGGGAGGTCTGGGAGGATTCAGCCTCCTAGCTCCCCTGAGGAAGCGGATGACTAAATTATTCCTTCCTAATGACTGACCAAGCGTTGTTTCAGAGAACGCTGCGACAGCTGCCACATAGACTTTGAGCGTGGAAGGGGCTCTGCCCTTATCCAATAGCTCCTGCAGGAAGGAGAGAACCTCCGTCACCTCACAATCGAGGGGTGAACGACCCCGAGCTGTGCACCAGCTAGAGAATACTGACCACTTCGAGGCGTAAAGCCGTCTAGTTGACGGAGCTCTGGCCTGAGTGATAGTATTTAGCACTCCCGCTGGGAGATCAGCGGGTACCCGTTGAGCGTCCACACGTGGAGGGACCACAATTCCGGGTGAGGATGCCAAATCGAACCCCTGGCCTGCGAGAGGAGGTCCCTCCTCAATGGCACTGGCCACGGGGCAGTGTCTGCTAACTGCATCAGAACTGGGAACCATGGCTGGTTCATCCAGAGCGGCGCTACAAGCAGCACTGAGCATTTCGTTTCCCTGATCCGTTCTAACACCTGAGGCAGGAGGAAGACGGGGGGAAAGGCGTAGAGCGGACAGCGCGGCCACGTTTGGGACAGCGCGCTCTCGCTCTTGGAAAAGAACGCGGGGCAGTGAGCGTTTTCGTGGGACGCGAACAGGTCCACCTCCGCTCTGCCGAATCTCTCCCACAACAGCTGGACTGTTTGGGGGTGTAGAGACCATTCGGTCATAGGAACGTTGTTCCTGGACAGTCTGTCTGGACCCAGATTCTGGATTCCTGGCACATGCACTGCTCTCAGCGAACGCAAGTTGCGCTGAGCCCATAACAGGAGGCGTTCTGCCAGCCTGTACAGGTTTAGGGATGTGAGACCACCCTGGCGATTTATATAGGACACCACAGACATGTTGTCCGAATGGACTAAGACGTGTTGGTCCTTGATTCGGGGACGTTGCCCACTGTCAACATTTCCAGGCAGTTGATATGTTGGAGCTTTTCCCGTTCTGACCACAGGCCGAAGAACGACCTGCCCTCGAGCAGCGCTCCCCATCCCGATGTGGAGGCGTCTGTCGACACCACTTTCACTCTCGAGGAAGTCCCCAGGCTTACACCTGATTGGTACCAGTCGCTCGTCATCGAAGGTTTTAGAGCTTCCACACAGCTCTGATTGACCTTGAGACGCAGCTGACCGGATGTCCACGCTCTGCGCGGTACTCGCGCTTTCAACCAGAACTGCAGAGGGCGCATGCGGAGCAAGCCCAGCTGGAGAACTGACGATGCTGAGGCCATAAGACCTAGCATCTTCTGAAATATCCTGAGCGTGACGGTCGCGCCACAGCGGAAAAGGCTCGCTGTGCGCTGAATGTCTAGCACGCGCTGTGGTGACAGCCGTGCTATCATAGACTGTGGGTCCAGAACTGTGCCCAGAAACGAAATCGATTGACTGGGGTTCAGCGAACTCTTCGTCCAATTGACTCTGAGACCAAGATTCTCGAGGTGATCGAGTAAAATTGCCCTGTGCTCCACGAGCTCTGATCGTGATTGAGCTAGAATCAGCCAGTCGTCCAAATAGTTCAGCACTCGCATGCCTCTGAGTCTGAGAGGTGCGAGCGCTGCGTCCATGCACCTCGTAAATGTACGAGGTGCCAGGGATAAGCCGAACGGCAGGACTGTATACTGGTATGTCTGGCCCTCGAAGGCGAATCTCAAGTATCGCCTGTGATGTGACGCTATCTGTATTTGAAAATACGCGTCCTTCAGATCTATCGACATGAACCAGTCTCCTCTGTGAATATGCGTGAGGATTTTTCTGGTCGTGAGCATTTTTGAAACTGCGTTTCATTAATGCTTTGTTCAGCTGTCTTAGATCCAGTATGGGTCTGAGAAGCGGCGAGGGCGTCGACAAAACTGTAGCGAGTAGCCTCTCTTTATAATATCTAGCACCCACTCCGAAACCCCTGGAAGCGCTGCCCATGCGGCTGCATGGACGGCTAAGGGTTGGATGCGAAGCGCGCCCTGTTCGCTGGGCGACAGAAGCGCTTCGGTGTGCTGTAACATAGGCGTCATGCCTGTGACATTCGAGGCGGGGAGCGCGCTGATCACAGCGGGCAGAGCGCTCGTCCTCGACCCAACTACAGTGCTTAACCGAGTGAGGGAGGGCTGAGCGAGTCTCGTAGGACTCATGGTGTCTGTGAGTAAGTGTGGGCGCGGGGGAGCGGGCACATTTACTGCTTTGGACGCGCTGTCTGCCTGAGCAGAGCGAGCGCGGACAGGTTTCGTTTTTACAGAAACCATGTGACATGCGTGACATAGTGTTTGTGGGCACTGAGAAGTGGGCACATTTACTATGTTGGGTGCGCGATCGACCTGAGTCGATTTTATGGGCGCGAGCCCTGTGTGAAGGGGTGTGCTTGTGTGTAGGGATGGGCACTGGGCATCAGCACTACATTTATAGCACCATTGGCCGTGGCCGGGACACCAGAAAATACATCCCTATGGGATTTTTCTGGGTAGCCGTAAAACGGCTTTTGTGTGCAGGCAAGCAGGCACGGGTTGTACCACGTGCTCGTCGGCTGCAAAATACACATCTGCAGTCACCTCTCAGGGCACTGACAGAGCGATTTGTATTTGACGGCATAATTTTTTCGGCCGGTAGACCCGGGATTCGAACTCAGATCTCCCGCGCGAAAGCTTGAGAATCTACCACTGGGCCACAGGGGAAGACACATTGGTTTTCAGTTAGCGCGAGTGTTTGTTTGCAAGCGTGCGGGTGGCATAAGTAAGGAATAATTGACGACAGGCCGTTGAATTATTAGAAAAATAATGCACACCCGAGGTGGTAATGCGGTCACGACGCGAAGCGGAGTGGCCGTTCACCTCGGGTGTGCATTATTTTTCTAATAACTCAACGGCCTGAAGTCAATTATTCCGCTTATACTACAGTTACCACACCTCGAAACATTGTTCAGGTTATGTATTTCAAGACGTTTGTAAAGTTTTTGTCATTAAAACGCTCTTGTATGTAGGACTAATTTCTTACGCATTTAATCCAATGCCTCCGTTGCTAATTCCAAAACGTCATTTTAGAGTTAGTAACGGAGGTTTGAGCCACTGATAGCAGACTAATGCTGGGGACACACGACTAGCTGACACATTCGCTGACTGTTTTCATCGACTGCAGCAGATTATAAACACCGACTCTGAACACAGACTGAACGCGCTGAACACGCGTTTGGGCATGATCAGTCATACGTATCAAATTACATTCATAACCGGCCTTAAAGTGTGTCCCCAGTTATTAATGCAGTTATTAGAGAGAGAGGTGTTGCAATAATGAGACAGAAAAGCATGTGCGTCAATATTATTATTTATTTATTTATTCAATTCCTTTTAATTAATTCGAATTAATTCTTTTTTTTTCTATTATTGACAGATGACAGACTAGCCAAATAAATGAAACACAAAGCCATTTTAACAAGTAGGCCTATCAATAATTATTTATTTGTTATATTATCTGCAATAATGTAGCTGTAAAAGCCTTTTTTTTTTTTTCAGGCAAGCGGGCAGCTCTGCACTGCAGAATACACTGGAACAGTCACATTTCTTGGGACTGAACGAGCGGCTAGTCGAGCGCGGGTGTACCACGTGCTCGTCGGCTGCAAAAAACACATCTGCAGCTGCCTCTCAGGGAACTGACAGAGTGATTTGCATTTGGCAGCATAAATATTTTTGCCGGCAGACCCGGGATTCGAACTCGGGTCGCCCGCGCGAAAGCCTAGTAATCTACCACTAGGCCACAGTGAAGATACATAGACATTCAGTTAGCGCGTATTATCCCTACTGGCGTTTGTTTGCAGGAATGCGGGTAGCACAACATGCAATACTGACATTTTCAGACACCTGTGAGAAGAGTGAATATCGCCCGGTTTTCAGCGGGGTTAAAAACACTCCATTCTCCTTTGCCAGTGACGCACGGGAACCGTAGAAACGGTGTTCGGTTGCAGGCAAGCGGGTACTACGCGCTTGCTGGCTGCAAAATGCACCCCTGCAGTCGCCCTCAGGGGACTGACAGAGCGAAGCATTGGCGGCATAAATATATGCGGCTACACCGGGAAACGAACCCCGGTCTCCCGTGCGAAAAACCTATAATTCCACCACTGAGCCACAGGGGGATACAGCCTTTTGGATGCGTTGAGCGTCAAGATGTATTCATGTTTATAACAGACTCGCTTGCTGCAAATTATATTTCCAGTCGCCGAACAGGGAACTGAGAAATGTAAGAGAAAAGAGGCCAGCACGGCCACAGCGGGACTATGAACACTCTTTTCTCCTTTCGCCGGTGAATGACGCGCGCAGAGGCAGGGTAGTTTGTCTTGTAACGTAAAGAAAAACTAACCCCGACCGTCCGCTTCCAGGAGGAGCAGCCTCGGAGAAGGACGCCAGGTGAGTCCTCAGAGTCACCATAGGCAATTGGCTCGGAGTGAGGGCGGTCGCCGTCAGCGAGTGCAAGAGCTGCGAGATCCTCTAGGAAAGGGGGGCGTCTTGAAAAAGTCGCCCTGCTCTTTTAGTGTAAATATAATACACATAAAAACACAGTATATAGAGAAAGGATATAGGCGCCGGATAGCGCAGCAGGTACGGCGGTGAAGGCGGCGTTGGCCAGCAGCTTCTGGAGTGGCTCGTCCCGCTGAGGTGCTTCTCAGACGACGCGTTGCTTCTCTCGTGATCCAACGCTGCGTGAGCTTCACTGAAGAGATGAAAAATCAGTGAATCAGCCTTCTCGAGCTACCTTTATAGGGCTAAGCCACGCCCGTTTCGGTGGGAAGTGGCAAGGAGGGCGCAAAGCGCCCTCATTGGCCTGACGTCACCGCAGGCCTCGCTCGATAGGCTTATGCAGTTGCCGCAGAGCAGCCAATGGGCAAGCGAGCCGTCTCGCCCATGGCTGTGTGCTGCTGCAACGCGCTTTACATTAATTCAAAAATTAAAGGATAATTTTTTGCTTCAGTATTTCGTGAAAAAGTTTTTCCCCATAGCGTTTTCAACGCAGTACGAGAGACCTCTCGTAAGAGAACCTCCTTCCATCAGCAAGGGCATTGAAGATGAAACGTAGCTGGGTCTTTCAGCATGACAATGATCCCAAACAGACCGCCCGGGCAACGAAGGAGTGGCTTTGTAAGAAGCATTTCAAGGTCCTGGAGTGGCCTAGCCAGTCTCCAGATCTCAACCCCATAGAAAATCTGTTGCCCAGCGACAGCCCCAAAACATCACTGCTCTAGAGGAGATCTGCATGGAGTAATGGGCCAAAATACCAGCAACAGTGTGTGAAAACCTTGTGAAAACTTACAGAAAACGTTTCACCTCTGTCACTGCCAACAAATGGTATACTATAAAACAAAGTATTGAGATGAACTTTTGTTATTGATCAAATACTTATTTTCCACCATAATTTGCAAATAAATTCTTTAAAAATCAGACAATATGATTTTCTGGATTTTTTTTCTCATTTCGTCTCTCATAGTTGAGGTATACCTATGATGAAAAATACAGGCCTCTCTCATCTTTTTAAGTGGGAGAACTTGCACAATTGGTGGCTGACTAAATACTTTTTTGCCCCACTGTAATTTCATAATTACTTCTATTGTTTTTAAAATATAGTTAAAGTGTACTCTCATATGTACCGACTAAAATATACTGTAATAATGAAGTTGTACATTAAAAATATATTAACTTTAAACCTCTGGGGTCGACAAACACGCCGGCGTGTTTTGCTGGATTCTCTTCACATATCAGCAAAATAGACTTAAAATACTCCGTCATTTATGGTCATGCAGGCATAAGAAATATGAAAACATTAATTGTAAAATGTCTACTTTTTTGTGTTAACTTACAATTGAAACAAACATTGTGTTTTTGTAAAATAAAGAAAATAAATGGTATGATTTCTGCCTCTCTGTCTCCGTGAACTTTTTTCTGCAGCACGTCTCTAAACTTAAACAACACTCAGCGAATACTAGTCACACAGACATGAGCAATATCTTTATAAACACTTAAGTGTCTACTTTTAAATGATCTAGTTCAAAACGAAAACAAACATTCTGTGTTTATGTAATCTGTATGAAAAGAGAGAGATGTCAGTCATTCTCATGGCAACTCATTATCTGCTAATGTGAACACGGCCCTGTTTGTGCTGAATAGAGTGTAATGACACCTTTGCCATTAATATGTTTATGAGCAACTGAAAAAAGCACAAATGTCACTCAGCACAAACAGGTTGGACCCCTAAGGGTTAAATATATTGAATAACACACTACAGTTGTAATCAAGTGTGCTTTAGTATGTCAACACATCAAAATAAGTGCACTTCTTTAAAGCATGGAGCAAAAGAGTCACATTGAAATTATTATTAATTATTATATTATATATAAAAAAATTATTATTAAAAGGTACTTTAAAGTAAAACATTTAATTTGACATCAAAAAGTGTATTTATTAAGTGAAACAGTCACAGGGTTTTTCCTGCATAGACAATTATGAGGCGGCCGCCTCCGCCTCTCGACAAAACTCGGACAGACAGTCACGTGCTCATATTCACCTTATTCCGCCCCGCCCACTTTTAATACTTCGCGCTTCCGCATTTTGTCATCCGACTTCCGCTAAACTGACAAGGCACATTCGGTAGCTATTTCAGTAGTTAGAAGATTGTTTATAGTTAGCCAAAACTTTATCAAAATGACAAATAACGTTAATACCGTAAATGTTTTAAATTGGGAGCACAGAGAAAACTTCATACGACGATCAGTTCGTCTCACATTGTCTCATCCATAGTCATTGTTAACGTGGCCAGAGGTAACGTTAACCTATGGGAATATTTAACTACGTCCTGTCAGAAGGAGTTGACGGAGCAGCAATAAAAAAATATTTGTAAATAATAAGGAATGAGAATATTTAGGGTTAAAGATAGGAGATTAGGTAATTAGTTATATGAACGATTAAATAAGTTGTATAAAATCAGTTGTAAGAAGTGTTTGATGTTTTCAGGAAGCTAGAGACACCTTCTACTGACCTTCATGTAGATACATTTCACCATTTAAATTTCATAAGTAATAAACCAAGATGGTATTCATTTGCAAACTTGACGTGACTTATTCCTTCTAACTAGAAGACTTAATTCATTTAAGTTTTAAGGGGAATCTACAGAGCTCACATTATATTGTTTTATAATAAATGACTGACAGGTAAAAATCTGCTCACACTGTAAAGGTTTATACAAATAACTATTCATAACAGGTAACATTGGTCACATTGTAAAGGTTTATTAAAAAAACTTCATAACAGGTAACATCTGGTCATTGTAAAGGTTTATAAAAATAACTATTCATAACAGGTAACATCTGCTCACATTGTAAAGGTTTATAAAAATAACTATTCATAACAGGTAACATCTGTTTTACAAGATTCACAAGGAGGACAAGTTTGACCTTCCTTTCATAGAGGAGATCGGTAATGGTGAAGTCTCTGTCTGCCATTACTTCATCACCTGGACGAAGTTATTAAGTGCACGATATTGAAAAATGCGATAACTCATTAAACAATGCGATATTCGATACGATAATGCTTAAAGTATATAAAATTAACTTAAATTAGATTTAAAATTATATAACCTACATGTGTGTTTCACATTCTTTTTGTAACAAGAAAACATCCCTTCAACTTGTGAAAGTGAACAGTGTTTTACTGTATATAAGATGTGTTATTTTAACATCAGTGTAAACCACGGGGTTCAGGTTATCCTACATTAGGTCTATTTACCAAAAGAAACTGAATAATCAAATGTAAAAGTAAAACACTGCTTAGTTTTTCACTGTATGAATTATATAAACTGATTAAAGCTTATTAAAGCAAAAAAAATTATGCATATTGCGATATATACATTTGCGATATTTTGATATATTGTGCTCTACATGTGTTTGGAAACTGCTCTCTGAAACACTTCTCCATGATGTCAAGCCAACACTAAATCACCTTGCTTACAGTGGACTGAGAAACACCAAACCTTTCAGCAAGATCACCCTGCAATAATTTAAAGGGTTAGTTCACCCAAAAATGAAAATTCTGTCAGTAATTACTCACCCTCATGTTGTTCCAACCCCGTAAGACCTTTGTTCATCTTCGGAACACAAATTAAGAAGAAAAAAAAAAAAAGAATAATAAAAAAAATGGAGGAGTGAGACGGCTCTCAGTTTAATCAAAAATATCTTAATTTGTGTTCCGAAGATGAACGAAGGTCTTACGGGGTTGGAACAACATGAGGGAGAGTAATTACTGACAGAGTTTTCATTTTTGGGTGAACTAACCCTTTAAGACGCAGCTTCATCAGAGTCATCAGGAGCTGATCCCAAGTGTGTTGCTGAAAGCTGTTGGTGTATGAATGGGTAAGGTGCTCGGCAACTGAGTGGAATGCATCAATGTCGACCCTGTGTAGAGCTGACAAAGGTGGTCATTTCTCAGCAGAGTTGAGATTTTGGAGCGTAGTTGTGGTCAGAGACAGATGGATCCTCCCATTGTGTGTCTGCATCACAGGTCTGGGGCATGTGGCTGTGATCATCCTCACAGTTGTCCACTGCAACACTGACTCTCATCGATGTTCTATGGAAATAATAGAACCATAAACATTTTTACATTAGTACTTAAAATAGATTTAAATAGTACTTTTTAAATTAGATTTAAATTAGTACTTAAAATGTAGATTTAAATTAGTACTTAAAATGAGAATTAATTAATTTAAGATGGCACTCATACTTAGAACAGTGTGAAAAAGAGATATGCATTAAAAACGAGACAGTATACACACAATCTCCTAACTCTATCAATATCAATATCTGAATAAGAGATGTAGCTAGCTGGCCTCCTTACAGGAATAATGTGAGCTATTGTAAGACTGTAATGTACCATTAAATTTTGTACTATCGTGAATATTCATTCATTATTTCAAACCCTTAGGTCCATATCACAAAGTAAACGAAATATAAGAAATATGACATATAGGTGGCAAATGGTAATCATGCAAGATTCGTTGTATTTTGTGAACGGCTCGTTACTAATCTTAAATGTATTCATAGAACGGACTTCATCTAACGTTAGGCTAACATAACAAGCACATAGACAGGTGAGTTAGGAAACAACAGTTAGGTAAGTTAAGTTAGCTTACCTGCATCTGACCTGTTCAGCACCCGTCGGGACTTTTTTACCAGAACATCGTAGCCGAGCCTTTACTCGGGGTAAGGGTGTTCGTTCGTCAGTCTGCTCCCCGTCCATAAAATGGTACGAACACACATAACACACATGGTACGAACACACAGCGCTTGGGTGAGCACTTCAAGTTTAGCGCCTTCCGCCATTGCCTAAGATGCTCCTCGTGTAAATCGTAAAGTACACCACAACATTCCGATCGCTTTAGCCTACATTGTGTTCGTAACACCGTTGGTTAAATTGTTCTATCCTCTTAATCCAATTGTTATGTCAGCCCCTAACTGAGCATATAATACTTAACATATTTTACCGTTACAACTATAGAATTACGCTAGAAACTAGCGTAGGTCCTTTCAGCCGGAAGTTGAAGTCCCGCTTAGCCGGAAGTAAGATGACAAAATGAGCGTAATGGCGTCGCCCTTGTTGTCATGGAAAATAAGGTGAATACACTTTTTCCACCGTGACGGTTCTGTTGCGGTTCCCGCTTGTGTCCATTCTCAAACCGTATAGTTTGTCGATAGTGCTGCACGGATCATAATCTACGGGTCGAGCGGGCCAAGTAATAACAACATTCCATTCAATCGAGGGTGTTTGACAGATAAATCATTATAATGTGTTGTTGAGTGTAATAAAGACACGGAACTCCCATCATGGTAACTTACCTAATGTACAGACGGTAACAAAGTTGCGCTGTTGAGGTTCGCGCAGTTATTTATAACATATTAATTATAAGAAACAATAACGTTATATAGGCTACACACGACCAGAGTGCTGTTTTCCTGAATGCCATCACGATTGAAACCGAGATATTAATTTCATAACAGTTCAATAAACAAATAGTTAAAATTAAAAGTTACTTACATTTTTAGACGCAATGACTGTTTTTGTTCTGTTTCAGCAGCGAAAATAGTTCCGTACAACACGAGGCTGAATCCAGCTTCTTATTCGCAGCTTCTTATTGACGCTATCCGTTCCACCTTAAATGACGCGAACTTCCGCGTTTGATGGCTTCTTATTGACGCTCAACGAGGGTTTTTCTCTTTCGCGTTTTTTAACGGATTTGTGTTACTTTTGTGTCTATTTTCAGAATAAAAGTATAATAAAAAAATGTTTAAATGCAAATAACACTGATATATCAGCGAAAATGGACTGTAAAAATATAAAGGCACATACGGTATTCTTTAATTATTGTACATGTCATCAGCTCAATTTAGGGACCATGTGGTTTTTCTCTTATTTACACTTTTTAGGGACCCTGTTTATTGTAGGCCTATCTATTTTCCGAAAAGAATAATACACTATTTTGAAATGTAAATAACAAATAATAATAACATAAAATGATTGTAAAAAATATAATGAGGCCTATACATCAATCTTTAATTAGGCTACTGCAAATAACATAATTTGAATGTATTTAAAAATAAATATATTGAATACTTTTTTTATTTTTATTATTATTACAAATAAAAATTTCACAATAACCAGAGATTATGCTCCAGCTTGGATCCAGACCCTTATGAGGACTTCAGACACATTTGAAGAGATGAAACCTACTCCTGCAAGGACTCCAGAACATCAAACATGGATGATTATAAATAAATAAATGATAATTTTATCATTGCTTTAAAATGCACATTAATTTAGCTTAAAATGCATGAGTTTGTAAATACTAATTTGTTCTATCTTATAACTGTACTTTATATCTCATAAAATCCTACTGTGGTTTTGTAACAGAAATCTGCATTTTCTATGAAGCTGCTTTTGAATTATGTATTGTGAAAAGTCTTATACAAATGAATATATGTATAAATTAAATTGAACTGACTTGAAAGAGCCATTGCATTGTTACTGTACATTTTAAAGTTATGGACCCAATCTGACAACAATGCACTTTACACGTCCAATAATCCGCCTAATGTATTTGCTGCCCATTTCGCGGCGCTGTTTCTCAGCTGCCTCAAAGGGTGCGTTAAATTGGACATTATCCCTTTATAGTAGAGCTACTACTCTAACGAAATCCAAATTTTAAGCACTTTTTACTGTGGAATAATTTTTTTATGAAGCTTTAAACTTGGTACCGTACACAATGTACAATAATCCGCCTAATGTATTTTCTGCCTATTTCGCGGCGCGTTTTCTCAGCTGCCTCAGAGGGTGCGTTAAATTGGACATTATCCCATTATAGTAGAGCTACTCCTCTAACGAAATCCAAATTTTAAGCACTTTTTACTGTGGAATAATTTTTTTATGAAGCTTTAAACTTCACACAATGTCCAATAATCCGCCTAATGTATTTTCTGCCCATTTCGCGGCGCTGTTTCTCAGCTGCCTCAGAGGGTGCGTTAAATTGGACATTATCCCATTATAGTAGAGCTACTCCCCTAACGAAATCCAAATTTTAAGCACTTTTTACTGTGGAATTAATTTTTTTATGAAGCTTTAAACTTGGTACTTTACACAATGTCCAATAATCCGCCTAATGTATTTTCTGCCCATTTCGCGGCGCTGTTTCTCAGATGCCTCAGAGGGTGCGTTCAATTGGACATCATCCCATTATAGTAGAGCTATTCCTCTAACGAAATCCAAATTTTGAGCAGTTTTTACTGTGGAATTATTGTTTTATGAAGCTTTGAATTTGATACATTAAACAATGCACAGAGCCATATTGCAATTTGCACCTAAGGCCCATTTCGGGATGCTGTTTCTCACCCGCCTAAGAGGGTGCGTTAAATTGGACATTATCCCGTTATAGGATAGATGTTCCTCTAATGAAATCCAAATTTTGAGCAGTTTTTACTGTGGAATTATTGTTTTATGAAGCTTTGAACTTGACATTACACAATGTACAATAATCCCCCTATTGCATTTTCCACCCATTTCGCGGCGCTGTTTCTCACCCGCCTCAGAGTGTGCGTTAAATCGGACATTATCCCATTATAATAGAGCTACTACTCTAACGAAATCCAAATTTTCAGCAGTTTTTACTGTGGAATTATTTTTTAAAGCAGCTTTAAACTTGGCACTTTACACAATGAGCCGTCTAATATATTTCTGCCCATTTCGTGGTGCTGTTTCTCAGCCGCCTCAGAGGGTGCGTTAAATTGGACATGATCCCATTATAGTAGAGCTACTACTCTAACGAAATACAAAATAAGCACTTTTTACTGTGGAATTATTTTTTTTATGAAGCTTTAAACTTGGCACATTACACAGTGCACAATGAGCCGCCTAATGCATTTTCTGCCCATTTCGCGGCGCTGTTTCTCAGCTGCCTCAGAGGGTGCGTTAAATTGGACATTATCCCAATATAGTAGAGCTACAACTCTAATATAATCCAAATTTTAAGCAGTTTTTACTGTAGAATTCTTTTTTTATGAATTTATGAACTTGACATTACACAATGCACAAAGAGCCGTATTGCGCCTTAGGCCCATTTGGCGGCGCCTTTTCTAGGCAACTTCAGAGGGTGCGTTAAATTGAACATTATCTCGTTATAGGACAGCTGTTCCTCTAATGAAATCCAAATTTTGAGCAGTTTTTACTGTGGAATTATTGTTTTATGAAACTTTGAATTTGATACATTAAACAATGCACAATAATCCGCCTATTGCATTTTCCGCCCAATTCGCGGCGCTGTTTCTCGCCTGCCTCAGAGGGTACGTTAAATTGGACATTATTTCGTTATAGGACAGCTGTTCCTCTAATGAAATCCAAATTTTGAGCAGTTTTTACTGTGGAATTATTGTTTTATGAAACTTTGAATTTGATACATTAAACAATGCACAATAATCCGCCTATTGCATTTTCCGCCCAATTCGCGGCGCTGTTTCTCGCTTGCCTCAGAGGGTACGTTAAAGTGGACATTATCCCGTTTTAGGACAGCTGTTCCTCTAATGAAATCCAAATTTTGAGCAGTTTTTACTGTGGAATTATTGTTTTATGAAGCTTTGAACTTGACACATTACACAATGCACAAAGAGCCGTATTGCACCTGAGGCCCATTTCGCGGCGCTGTTTCTCGGCCGCCTCAGAGGGTGCGTTAAATTGGACATTATCCCGTTATAGGATAGTTGTTCCTCTAATGAAATCCAAATTTTGAGCAGTTTTTACTGTGGAATTATTGTTTTATGAAGCTTTGAACTTGACATTACACAATGTACAATAATCCCCCATTGCATTTTCCGCCCATTTCGCGGCGCTGTTTCTCATCCGCCTCAGAGGGTGCGTTAAAGTGGACATTATCCCGTAATAGGACATCTGTTCCTCTAATGATATCCAAATTTTGAGCAGTTTTTACTGTGGAATTATTGTTTTATGAAGCTTTGAATTTGACACATTAAACAATGCACCATAATCTGCCTATTGCATTTTCCGACCAATTCGCGGCGCTGTTTCTCGCCTGCCTCAGAGGGTGCGTTAAATTGGACATTATCCCATTATAGTAGAGCTACTACTCTAACGAAATTCACATTTTAAGCAGTTTTTACTGTAGAATTCTTTTTGTATGAATTTTCGACCTTGACATGTTAAACAGAGCTTGACTAGATACTGGCTAAAGAGAGAAAACATGCTTTACACAGGTTGCAGTGAGAACACACAGTCAATCATTTACTGGTACAGGTGCAGCTTAAATAGAATATCACATGGCATGGACACATGACAAACACAATAATTGGGAGCATACTCATTAACCAATCAATCAATTAACATGACACATTACACAATGCACAAATACGCCTCTTTGTGCATTGTGTTATGTCCTCTGAGGCGGGTGAGAAACAGCGCCGCGAAATGGGCCTAAGGCGCAATACGGCTCTTTGTGCATTGTGTAATGTGTAAAGCTTTATAAAATAATAATTCCACAGTAAAAACTGCTCAAAATTTGGATTTCGTTAGAGGTGTAGCTCTACTATAATGTGAAAATGTCCACTTTAACGCACCCTCTGAGTCGGCAGAGAAACAGCGCCACCAAATGGGCCTAAGGCGCAATACGGCTTTGTGCATTGTGTAATGTGTCAAGTTCAAAGCTTCATAAAACAATAATTCCACAGTAAAAACTGCTCGAAATTTGGATTTCATTAGAGGAACAGCAGTCCTATAACGGGATAATGTCCTCTTTAACGCACCCTCTGAGGCGGCCGAGAAACAGCGCCGCCAAATTGACCTAAGGTGCAATACGGCTCTTTGTGCATTGTGTAATGTGTCAAGTTCAAAGCTTCATAAAACAATAATTCCACAGTAAAAACTGCTCAAAATTTGGATTTCGTTAGAGGTGTAGCTCTACTATAATGTGATAATGTCCACTTTAACGCACCCTCTGAGGCGGCAGAGAAACAGCGCCACCAAATGGGCCTAAGGCGCAATACGGCTCTTTGTGCATTGTGTAATGTGTCAAGTTCAAAGCTTCATAAAATAATAATTCCACAGTAAAAACTGCTCAAAATTTGGATTTAGTTAGAGGTGTAGCTCTACTATAATGTGATAATGTCCACTTTAACGCACCCTCTGAGGCGGCCGAGAAACAGCGCCGCGAAATGTGCAGAAAATACATTAGGCGGATTATTGTGCATTGTGTAAAGTACCAAATTTAAAGCTTCATAAAAAATTAATTCCACAGTAAAAAGTGCTTAAAATTTGGATTTCGTTAGGGGAGTAGCTCTACTATAATGGGATGATGTCCAATTGAACGCACCCTCTGAGGCAGCTGAGAAACAGCGCCGCGAATTGGGCAGAAAATACATTAGGCGGATTATTGTACATTGTGTAAAGTTTAAAGCTTCATAAAAAAAAAAAAATTATTCCACAGTAAAAAGTGCTTAAAATTTGGATTTCGTTAGAGGAGTAGCTCTACTATAATGGGATGATGTCCAATTTAACGCACCCTCTGAGGCAGCTGAGAAACAGCGCCGCGAAATGGGCAGAAAATACATTAGGCGGATTATTGGACATTGTGTGAAGTTTAAAGCTTCATAATAAAATAATTCCACAGTAAAAAGTGCTTAAAATTTGGATTTCGTTAGGGGGGTAGCTCTACTATAATGGGATGATGTCCAATTTAACGCACCCTCTGAGGCAGCTGAGAAACAGCGCCGCGAAATGGGCAGAAAATACATTAGGCGGATTATTGGACATTGTGTGAAGTTTAAAGCGTCATAATAAAATAATTCCACAGTAAAAAGTGCTTAAAATTTGGATTTCGTTAGGGGGGTAGCTCTACTATAATGGGATAATGTCCAATTTAACGCACCCTCTGAGGCAGCTGAGAAACAGCGCCGCGAAATGGGCAGAAAATACATTAGGCGGATTATTGGACATTGTGTAAAGTGCCAAGTTTAAAGCTTCATAGAAAAATAATTCCACAGTAAAAACTGCTGAAAATTTGGATTTCGTTAGAGGAGTAGGTCTACTATAAAGGGATGATGTCCAATTGAACGCACCCTCTGAGGCAGCTGAGAAACAGCGCCGCGAAATGGGCAGAAAATACATTAGGCGGATTATTGGACGTAAAGTACCAAGTTTAAAGCTTCAAAAAAAAAAAAAAAAAAAAAAAAAATTCCACAGTAAAAACTGCTGAAAATTTGGATTTCGTTAGAGGAGTAGCTCTACTATAATGGGATAATGTCCAATTTAACGCACCCTCTGAGGCAGCTGAGAAACAGCGCCGCGAAATGGGCAGAAAATACATTAGGCGGATTATTGTACATTGTGTGAAGTTTAAAGCTTCATAAAAAAAAATAATTCCACAGTAAAAAGTGCTTAAAATTTGGATTTCGTTAGAGGAGTAGGCTACTATAATGGGATAATGTCCAAATTAACGCACACTCGCAGCTGAGAAAACGCGCCGCGAAATGGGCAGAAAATACATTAGGCGGATTATTGGACGTGTAAAGTGCATTGTTGTCAGATTGGGTCCATAATTTTAAAATGTACAGTAACAATGCAATGGCTCTTTCAAGTCAGTTCAATTTAATTTATACATACATTCATTTGTATAAGACTTTTCACAATACATAATTCAAAGCAGCTTAAAATGCAGATTTCTGTTACAAAACCACAGTAGGATTTTATGAGATATAAAGTACAGTTATAAGATAGAACAAATTAGTATTTACAAACTCATGCACTTTAAGCTAAATTAATGTGCATTTTAAAGCAATGATAAAATGATCATTTAATAATAATAAAAATAAAAATAAAAAAGTATTCACTATATTTATTTTTAAATACATTCAAATTATGTTTTTGCAGTAGCCTAATTAAAGATTGATGTATAGGCCCCATTATATTTTTTTACAATCATTTTATGTTATTATTTGTTATTTACCTTTCAAAATAGTGTATTATTCTTTTCGGAAAATAGATAGGCCTACAATAAACAGGGTCCCTAAAAAGTGTAAATAAGAGAAAAACCACATGGTCCCTAAATTGAGCTGATGACATGTAAAATAATTAAAGAATACCGTATGTGCCTTTATATTTTTACAGTCCATTTTCGCTGATATATCAGTGTTATTTGCATTTAAACATTTTTTATTATACTTTTATTCTGAAAATAGACACAAAAGTAACACAATTCCGTTAAAAACGCGAAAGAGAAAAACCGCACGGTCCCTAAGTTGAGCGTCAATAAGAAGCCATCAAACGCGGAAGTTCGCGTCATTTAAGGTGGAACGGATAGCGTCAATAAGAAGCTGCGAATAAGAAGCTGGATTCAGCCTCGTCAAACAACAGACCATAGCGCATCTCACAGCAACACGCACCTATGATTCATTACTGAATGATTCAGCGTTTTGAACTAATCGCTCGAGTCAAAGATTCAATTACCCATTATTAAACCGCCTCATTCTGAATAAATCAGCCGTTTGAACGAATCGTTTAAATTAATGACTCAATGACTCGCTCATTAAGACGGCCACCTGCCGCCTCCTACTGGCGGTTTAGTTTCATAAAGTATCATTCTTTTCAACAGTCCTTATTTGTATATTCAAAAAATATTTAAAACAATCTCATAATTTTTCAATGTAAATTATTTAATTTGATTGGGCCTAGTGTCTTATTTTAATTGAATGTATTGATAAAATGTAAGAATTTGAAATGAAATTTAGAGCATACATTAAATAAAATTAGGGGAAAAATGCCCTTTATATAGGTACAAAAAAATTATTCCGATAAGTGTTTTCAAAAATGAAACATTGACAATTTAAGTTTAAAGGGAGTAAAGCCTCTGTTTAGGCTATAAAGGAAATGTAATTTTGCCAAAAGAAGAACTTTTAATTTAAATAAATGTTAATTTTAAATCAGCCTACTTCAGTGTGATATGTTACCATATTATCATGCTTAATTGAATAATTGTAATGTGATGATCAGATGCAGATATCTAAATCAAAGAATATGGGTGGTTGGATTATTATTTATTTTTAACAACAGATTCGAGTGACTCAAAGTGCACCAGATTAATGAATTTATCTTTAAAATGTACAAAATTTTCTCCCGGGGGGGCATGCCCCCGGACCCCCCTAGAGTTACGATTTTACCACCTCCGCCTCATTTTGAGCCAGGAAAAACCCTGAGTCATTAACATTTACTCTCTTTAAGTGCACTTAAATGGCATTTCATTTCATTTACGGAAGAGGATAATACGGAAGCCCTGAACCGCAACATAAAAAAAAAAAAAAAAAAAAAAAAAAAAAAAAAGCGCTATCATTTCGAGATTAAAGTCGAAATATTTCGAGATTAAATGCCTGTGTGGCAATGTGAAATAACGGCAAGCACACACACACAACTTCTACGGGAGACATTATTCTCGAAACATTTTGACTTTAATCTCGAAATGATAGCATTTTTTTTTTTACATAATTATTATTATTTTTTACATAAATTTTTATTTTTACAGATTTTTTTTATTTATTTTTTTACGTTGCGGTTCAGGGCTTCCGTACGGAAGATGATTAGGGCCGAGATTAAAGTCGTTATAATGCTAAATTAAACTTGTTAAATTTCGAGAAAAAAAGTCGAAATACAATCTTGAGAATAAACTCATTAAATATCGAGAATAAAGTCGTTATGTTTCGAGAAAAAAACTCGAAATACAATCTTGAGCTGTGTTTGACCCCCTTTCGCCTTCAGAACTGCCTTAATTCTACGTGGCATTGATTCAACAAGGTGCTGAAAGCATTCTTTAGAAATGTTGGCCCATATTGATAGCATCTTGCAGTTGATGGAGATTTGTGGGATGCACATCCAGGGCACGAAGCTCCCGTTCCACCACATCCCAAAGATGCTCTATTATTGGGTTGAGATCTGGTGACTGTGGGGGCCATTTTAGTACAGTGAACTCATTGTCATGTTCAAGAAACCAATTTGAAATGATTTGAGCTTTGTGACATGGTGCATTATCCTGCTGGAAGTAGCCATCAGAGGATGGGTACATGGTGGTCATAAAGGGATGGACATGGTCAGAAACAATGCTCAGGTAGGCCGTGGCATTTAAACGATGCCCAATTGGCACTAAGGGGCCTAAAGTGTGCCAAGAAAACATCCCCCACACCATTACACCACCACCACCAGCCTGCACAGTGGTAACAAGGCATGATGGATCCATGTTCTCATTCTGTTTACGCCAAATTCTGACTCTACCATCTGAATGTCTCAACAGAAATCGAGACTCAGACCACGCAACATTTTTCCAGTCTTCAACTGTCCAATTTTGGTGAGCTCGTGCAAATTGTAGCCTCTTTTTCCTATTTGTAGTGGAGATGAGTGGTACCCGGTGGGGTCTTCTGCTGTTGTAGCCCACCCGCCTCAAGGTTGTGCGTGTTGTGGCTTCACAAATGCTTTGCTGCATACCTCGGTTGTAACGAGTGGTTATTTCAGTCAAAGTTGCTCTTCTATCAGCTTGAATCAGTCGGCCCATTCTCCTCTGACCTCTAGCATCAACAAGGCATTTTCGCCCACAGGACTGCCGCATACTGGATGTTTTACCCTTTTCACACCATTCTTTGTAAACCCTAGAAATGGTTGTGCGTGAAAATCCCAGTAACTGAGCAGATTGTGAAATACTCAGACCGGCCCGTCTGGCACCAACAACCATGCCACGCTCAAAATTGCTTAAATCACCTTTCTTTCCCATTCTGACATTCAGTTTGGAGTTCAGGAGATTGTCTTGACCAGGACCACACCCCTAAATGCATTGAAGCAACTGTTTAAAAAAAATTAACTAATTAATTGCACAATTTGCTGTAATTAATTGCAATTAATTGCATTTCCTCCAAGCTTGTAATCATCAATAATTAAACTTAGAATCACCGGAAAAAAAACAACAGAAAATAGCCCTATATTAAAATAATATTAAACATCAATATATCAATGTATTATTCTTTTTCAATAATCAATCAACAATCAATTTAAGACTTTTTTTTTTCCAATTTTTTTAACTAATTATAAAAATAAACTATAGTCCTAAAAAAGCTCTTATTACCAGAGCATGTATGATTATCATTTACTCTCCCTCAAGTTGTTCCAAACCTTTATATCTTTCTTTCTTCTGCTGAACACAAAAGAAGATATTTTGAAGAAAGTCGGTAACCAAACGACTGATGGACCCCATTGATTCCATAGTAGGAAAAAAAATACTATGGAAGTCAATGGGGACCAGCAACTGTTTAATTACCAACCTTCTTTAAAATATCTTGTTTTGTGTTTAGCAGAAGAAAGGAAATCATACAGGTTTGGAACAACTTGAGGGAGAGTAAATGACAGAATTTTCATTTCTGGGTGAACTATCCCTTTAACATTGTTGCCCAGCAATATCCTACTAACCAGCTCAGCAAACAGAAGTCTAAAGAGAAATTTCACCTTCTTTGAGCGGACTTTGCTTTTCCAGTGCTCGGTACATGATTGAAGCGTTTGGGCCGTGAACGACAGAGCAGAACGCGCAGCGCAAACACGGAGTCGAACATTGAGCAGAGAGCGCAGCCACCGACACACACACACACACACACGGAACGGAGAGTGCGGCGGCGCACACGGAGCGGAAAAGACCCGCTCATGAAAGCTGCGCGAGAATGAAACCCGATGCACATATTTTTGGCTTTTCAATAGCAGCCGCAACAGGAAATCATTAAAACGCGGCAAAAAAAAAAAAGTGCTGCGTTAAATGCGTAATTTTTTTTTAATTCCCCCAGCCCTAATATATATATATATATATATATAAAATTGCGCAGCTCCCCGTCAATGATCGTACAGTGGACAAATGCAAGGTTATCGAGGTTTCGCGGTTACCCATGATACCATAAGACGCATTATTAAACTTATTGATCCTCAAGGTGTGGAATTTCGACGAAGGAGATGCTTGAGAAGACGCCAGTAGGCTACACTTGCACTGGCCCTAATGCACTCTGGCATATGGACAGCTATGATAAATTAAAACTGTATGGCATTGCCATTAATGGCTGTATAGATGGTTACAGTCATTACACTGAGTTTAATAATGCGTCTTCCTCTTATGGTATCCTCCTGGGAAACCACGAAACCTCGATTAGCCGCTTACAAGTTCTCTTTAAAGTTCGTACAATTATTATTCTGTCATAATTAGCTAAAATAGATAGTAGGCTAGCCTATTTCTTTGTTACTGAAAGAAAGTCTAAAATATAGCTTGACTAAGTGATCCAACTCTGCCATGTCCTCTATCTGTAGGCTATCCAATGAACACTGATCAAATGCGTTCTCTACATTTCATTTCGACTTTTTTTCTCGAAACACAACGACTTTATTCTCGAAATTTAATGAGTTTATTCTCAAGATTGTATTTAGAGTTTTTTTCTCGAAATTTAACGAGTTTTTTCTCGAAACACAATGACTTTATTCTCAATATTTAATGAGTTTATTCTCAAGATTGTATTTCGACTTTTTTTCTCGAAATTTAACGAGTTTAATTTCGCATTATAACCATAGACAGTATATAAACTGGACACAGCGACCCAATTGAATTCAATAGAGCCAAGTGAAGTCAATTAGAAGCATAGACAGTAAAAGAAATGGACACAGCTACCCCGTTGGATTCAACGGAGACAAGTGAAGTCAATTAGAAGCACGCACTTCCTGGGGGTCGAGCGTACTGCGCAGACTCAAACTGAGCTTGACGACGTAGATGTGACGTGAGCAACCCGTCTGTCTTCTAGTAGCTGTGCCAAGATAAATCTGAATCATTCCCTTCCGAAGCTTGCAGAGACGGAGAGCGTGAGTAGGTGTCCATGAGCTTGGAGCAGGAGAAACTTTTGCTAGGTATTCTGATTAATTATTTTGTCATTTTGCCTCCACGTCCCCCCGATTTCACGCGAGCTTCTGCTCCTGTCCATACGGTAATTTCTCTACTGTGCGACAGAGTCGCAGGTTATGACGCAATCGTTAGCTTATTTTTACAAAAATTGCTTCTACACCCAGCCAACACGTATATGTGGGCCCCACATGGTTTATGCTTGGGCTACGTGGGTACCAAGTGGGCATGGTCCCAAAATGGGCATCTTATCTGGGGCCCACTTGGGTCAGCTAAGTAGGTCCCACATGGGCAAAAACAGGTGGGCTCCCCATGTGGGTCCTAGTTGGGTCACTAATGGGAAATGAGTGCATGGGCTCAAAATGGGCAACACAAATGGGGCCCATTTGGGTTTATCAAATGGGTTAGACATTGGCAAACACAATCAGTCCCATATAGGCTGCCTACATGGGCCCAAGGTAGTACCCACATAGGTAATCTCTATATGGGCTCTGAATGGGGAAATACATATGGTGCCCGCTTGGCCAAACCATATGTGTCAGACATGGGCAAACACAATCAGTCCCATATAGGCTGCCAACATGAGCCCAAGGTGGTACACCCATATAGGTAATCTCTATATGGGTTACGAATCCGAAAAACATATGGGGTCCACTTTGATAAACCATATGGGTCAGACATGGGCAAACACAATCTGTCCCATATAGGCTGCCAACATGAGCCCAAGGTGGTACCCACATAGGTAATCTCTATATGGGTTACGAATCGGAAAAACATATGGGGTCCACTTTGATAAACCATATGGGTCAGACATGGGCAAACACAATCTGTCCCATATAGGCTGCCAACATGAGCCCAAGGTGGTACCCACATAGGTAATCTCTATATGGGGTATGAATGGGGAAATACATATGGGGCCCGCTTGGCCAAACCATATGTGTCAGACATGGGCAAACACAATCAGTCCCATATAGGCTGCCAACATGAGCCCAAGGTGGTACCCACATAGGTAATTTTTAAATAGGTTATGAATGGGAAAAACACATAGGTTCCACTTTGATAAACCATATGGGTCAGACATGGGCAAACACAATCAGTCCCATATAGGCTGCCAACATGAGCCCAAGGTGGTACCCACATAGGTAATCTCTATATGGGTTACGAATCGGAAAAACATATGGGGTCCACTTTGATAAACCATATGGGTCAGACATGGGCAAACACAATCTGTCCCATATAGGCTGCCAACATGAGCCCAAGGTGGTACCCACATAGGTAATCTCTATATGGGTTATGAATGGGAAAAACATATGGGGTCCACTTTGATAAACCATATGGGTCAGACATGGGCAAACACAATCAGTCCTATATAGGCTGCCTACATGAGCCCAAGGTGGTACCCACATAGGTAATCTCTATATGGGTTACGAATGGGGAAATACATTCAAGTATAATGGTAAATATAATAAATTTTGTAGTAAATATAAATTGTGCATCTGTAAATTACATCATAAACTATACACTTGTAAATAACATATCTTCACAATCATTAAAACAATTATATACAGTATATTTGTAATTTATAAACTTTGTTATAATACCACTAACAGTTGACCGTGGAATATTTAGTAGAGAGGAAATTTCACAAATGGACTTATTACACAGGTGGAAACCTGTTACCACGCTTGAATTCACTGAGCTCCTGAGAGCGACCTATTCTTGGCCATGGAAGTGATTGAAACACCCGAATTCAATGATTTGGAGGGGTGTCCCAATACTTTTGGCAATATACATTTACATTTACATTTATTCATTTAGCTGACGCTTTTATCCAAAGCGACTTACAATTGCTATATATGTCAGAGGTCGCACGCCTCTGGAGCAACTAGGGGTTAAGTGTCTTGCTCAGGGACACATTGGTGTCTCACAGTGGATTCGAACCCGGGTCTCTCACACCAAAGGCATGTGTCTTATCCATTGCGCCACACCACCCCCGATAATATAGTGCATGTGGTTACAGTATAGGCCATGGCTCTTCAAATCCAGTCCTGGAGTGTTGGTGTTCAGCAGACATTAGTTCCAACCCATGACTTTAAATATTCAAAGTGTCAACTTTTAGTGGTCTGATTTTGTGAGTTACTGCAAAATGCTTATCTCCATATAGTTATTTTAAAATCTATACAAATGGTTAAAAATATCCAGAAAATGGTCACTGTACTATTACATGGTCTGTTTGATTTTGGTGTACCAATTTGCTTTTTTCAAAGCTACAATTGTGTGATGTGACGTGACATGTATGTGCAAAAACAGCTGCCCACTGCTCCGGGTGTGTGTTCACAGTGTGTGTGTGTGTGTTAGTGAGTATTGAACACACACACACACACACTGAACACACACCCGGAGCAGTGGGCAGCCGTTTCTGCTGCGGCACCCAGGGAGCTATTGGGGACCATTTGTTCATGTTGTCTGAATGTTTAATAATGGCAAATGTTGGTACAATTTAAATACGTTTTGTTTAATATTGTTTAAAGGAATGGTACAAAATAAATCTTTCTTTTTAAGGACTTATCAGCCCACTCCATCCCACCCCAGATTGACCAAGGATCCAGATGAGTACTGGCAATTTGGTGAAGGATTGCACTGTCACTTCTGGTATGAATCTATTAACCTTTTGTTATGTGTGAGGTGTTTTGATTTTACTTAATTTAATAAAATTTACAAAATTAGATTTGACATAATTGACTTAGAGTAGTAGTAATTTTCACTAAAATGAAAATTACCCCATGATTTACTCACCCTCAAGCCATCGTTAGTGTATTCTTTTAGACAAATACAATTGGAGTTATATAACTATGGGGTTGGGTTAATAAAGCCCTTCTGGAGCAAGGCCATGAGTTTCCAAAAGTATCCATATTTAATACTTTAGAAAGTAAAATAACTAGCTTCCGGCCATACACAGCCTACTTTTGTATAAAGCGCAACTTACGCAACTTGTGACTTCAGAAGTAGCGTAGTGCATCATGGGGTAGCGTAAATATCAGCAGCACGTCGCATTACTCGCATAAGTTGCGCTTTACCCTTAAGTGGAATCCATATGTTTGTTTGCCGAGAACCTAGTTGTTTTACTTTATAAAGTTTTAAATATGAATATTTTTCTAACTCAAACTCATGGCTTCGCTTCAGAAGGCCTTTATTGACCCCCCTGAGAGTTCATATATAATGGATAGATGCACGTTTTTGAGCTTCAATCTGATGGTTGCAATCCACTGCCATTATGCAGCTTGGAAGCATCAATATGTTTATTAATATAACTCCGATTGTATTCGTCTGCAAGAAGAAAGTCATACACACCTAGGATGAGTAAATCATGGGATAATTAAAATTTTTAAAGTGAACTACTTTAATACTATGTGTAGTTAGGATTCTGAATTAAGTGTAATGTTTCTCTACATATCAGAAATATACAGAGCCACTTATTAGGGGTGGAACGGTACACAGGAGTCACGGTTCGGTTCATGCCTCGGTTCAGACATCACAGTTCGGTACGAGTTCGGTACAATGGAGGAAAAAAGCAAAGCAAAACAAAAATGCAGAAGGCTTGTGCGTGTCTCAGGCTGTACCACCAAAGGAAAATAAATTACTTAAGCCTTGTATTTTTTAAATAAGTTTTATTAATAAAGTCATAGAACTAGTTTATTTGTAGTGCACTGACAATAGTTTTATATAATTAGTTTATTAATTAAATGAATAAAAAGACAAAAAGACCTTGAGATATGTTTGGTAATTGTACCTGAATGAATTGAATTGAATTAATTTGCTACATTTCAGATTAATATATTTGTTTTCCTTAAAATTTTAATTAACAGTAACTTAAACACACTGTAAAAACGAACTTTTTGGTATAGTAATATATATTCAATTAACCATCATAATTTTTACTTTATAAAATTAAAATTCAATGAGAACTAGAATTTTCTAAGTAAAATTTGAAATATCTACACATTTAATTCATGTAATAAATTAACTGGTTGGAAAGAGTAAATCTTATTATATATTTGCTTGTAATATTTAAACATTTTATAGTCACTTCACATAAACATAGTAATTTTAAGTAAATTTTAATCGAAAAAGTATAGCGCGTTTGAATCCGCACATGCGTGTTTGGACAAGACAGTCTAACTGCCACTTTGGGTCAGACGGATTGGCGAGCTGCTGCGTGGCAGCTTTTTGTCGTGTTTGAGGTAAGTTTGTCTTTCTGTTTTACATTTAATAAAAGATGGGTCTGTGAGGATTTTGATTGATGATTCTTGTTTACTTGACTCAATAGACATTATCTTATAACTGCCCGCGGTCTTATAACATGGATCTTATAACATGGCCTCGTATTAGTGTAACGGGTCTGGGTTATCCATAGTACATTAACGTTATAACCCCGCCTTTACATTTCACTTCCTACATTAGTTAACGGATATTTAATCGGAAAAGTTTTCAATAGTTTTATAGATTCACAAAGCACTGTTTTTCGTGTAAAAATTTCAAACTGATTGGATACCGTTGTAACTGCTAACGTAGCTTGCTAACATTAGGCCTTAAAATTAACATTAACCGCTTTCCTGCTGTAACGTTAAGTAACGTTAACGTTATACTGTTGACTATGGAAAAGTTTGAATTTTCTTAATGAATATTGCCCAGGAAGGTCTACACATAAAGCTACAATTTTTCAATTGCAATAAATCGTGCATAAATGAGGTCTCAAAATAAGGTCTGTGTTTCTAAAAGCATCGTGCGCTAAGTTGATCGTAGAGATAATACTTTTTTTAGTAAGTGTATGTGTTCATTCTGTTGTGATAATGAAGTCACTTTCTATTTTTGTTTCTCAAAATATTTATATTTTTTTCTTCTAAACTGTATGCAGGAGGACAGCTGCAGTGACATCACTCAGCACATCATTCAAATACTGGTCGTCCATCCATGGTGCTGATGGAGAAGATCCAATTGATGCATCCATCCTTCTTAAAGGAGAACTCCGGTCAATTTTAATATTTTTTTGTAAATTTGAAGTGCTGTCAGTACAGAGAACAACGACAAAAATCGGTGTTGCCTACACGTGTTATCCTTTTTTTTTTGCTGCCCTGTTTGCACCCTGTTGACTTAAATGGGGCAAGTTTTAAACCTGCTTTTAGCCTCTTAACATACTTGATGTGTCATTACAAGTGCACAGCTAATGTGAGTGATTCCTTCAGAGTGAACACGGGTGAATCTGACTGCAGTAGATCATAGGTAACTCAGCAACAGTGGAGAACTCGACAATCGACTACTGTGGACTTCGACCGAAAACAGGAAGAAAATACAGGTATTTGCGCTGGCTGAATAACATCACTTTTATCCATATCTTTCACATCTACTGCAGTCAGATTCACTGTGTTCACTCAGAAGGAATCACTCACATTAGCTGTGCACTTGTAATGACACATCAAGGATGTTACGAGGCTAAAATCAGGTTTAGTACTTGCCCCATTGAAGTCAACAGGGTGCAAATTTTTAAAAAGAGGATAACATGGTGTAGGCAACACCGATTTTTGTCGTTGTTCTCTGTACTGACAGCACTCCAAATTTACCAAAAAATGACCGGAGTTCTCCTTTAATCTTTACCCAAAAGTTCAAAGATTAAGGGTGAAGTTGTATTAAATGCTATGGTATGATGTAACTGTTTAAACATTCAGCTCTTCATGTTTTAATACATTAAAGTTGTAATGGTATTCTTTAAAAGTTCACTATTTCAGAGTGCTGTTTTGAATGTTGAATGTTTTGCATATTTTTATTTTTTTTTTAAATACATTTGTTATGTTTAAAACAAGGGTTACAGTATAATTCTGAAGTTTTACTGAATTCACCTGTGTCAAGAGATGACTGTGAATGTTCATTTTTGTATGAAGAACATTTTTTGATGACTGAAAAATAAACTGTTTAATTGTATTTTAATTGTGTGATTCGTGAAAAATATAGAGAAAATGTTAATTTATTTATGTTCATGATTATAAAAAAGAAATTAGCAATGTTTACATAATTATAGGGAGTATTATAATTTCATAAAACTAAGTAAATGAAAACAAAAAAACTTAAATAAAATCTACTTATTTACTTCATTAAATGGTAAGATTTACTTAATAATTTCATAAAAGCAAGCTTCCTAATTATAAAACAATAAATAAACTTTACTTAATTACTTTAAATAAATATAACTTCTAAATGAAATGTAAATAGGTAATTTTTACTTAATTTCTTCATGAGCGTTACATTCAATACTAAGTAAATTTTACTTGATAATGACACGTAAGTTGTACTTGATATTATAGCAGTAAAATTTACTTAAAATATACTTGTGCAAATTGTTACGAGGATTTTATTAAGTAAATCTTACAAGTAGTTTTTTTCAGTGCACTTTGCAGTTTGAATGATGTCCTGTATAAACAAAATGACGGAGTATGTTTTATGTTTACACTGTTTGATCGCACCTCACACACACAAATTTCAGTAAGCACTTTGTGACTTTTCGATCGCGACCGCGCCTCTCTCTCTCACAGACACACACAATATATTCCAGCATTGCAATCTTTACATCGCAGCCAGCTTCAGAGCTAAGGTGGGGCTACATATTAGGTGTCCCTAAAGAACCCGCATTAATTTGCACACAAGTTTTATTTATTTTTATACCGTGTATTCTCGGTGTAAATTTATGCGCCGAACCGTGACGCCCGTACCGTTTCGGTTCAATACGAATACATGTACCGTTCCACCCCTACCACTTATATTATCAGAAATTAGAGCTGAAATTGTTGAAAGATTTTGATCTCGATTCAAATACCCACGCAATATTTTCCTAAATGACAATGATTTGTCTTAAACCTTTGTCAAGTAAGATCACAGTGAACATTTATATCTGCGTTGGCGCTGTCAGTACCCACATTTACGTGGAAATGTTTTGTTTCGATCAGAATGAAATCATGAATCTGAACATAGTTTTTACATGAATGCTAAGTCATCAGGTTGATGTGCATTTATAAGTCACAAGCTTCAAATCTGATTTAATCTTTTTGATGTGAACATAATATGCAGTTTCCTGCTATTGTCACAAACTAACCATCCTCCGTTGTTTTAAAAAGCAGACTTATATTTACCTATTTCAGGTCCTTATTAGGAGACGCGGAGTACACAAAAGTTTGCCGTGCTGCTTATATTAATCAAGCCGTAAAAAAACAATGCCCAGATACCCAAAACAAGTCATCTGCAGATGAGTCCGAAACAAGCACTTGTTGGACAACGTTGTCCTGCACCACTTCACAGAATGATGAGTGGGAAGATCATTTTAGATTGATACAACAGCACTGTAAAAAAATTGTAACACTCCCAAATCAAATTTCAATTGACCGATAACATCTAAATTTTTCAATTGGCCCAAGTGAAATTCTGTAAATTCTAAAATTGAATGTACAGATTTTCACTTGGGCCAATTGAAAAATTTAGATGTTATCGGTCAATTGAAATTTTTGATTTGGGAGTGTTACAAATTTTTTACAGTGAGTCATTTATTATATTCTTAAATAATATTACAACAACATCAGCTCGTAATTCAAATGATGTACTGAGATAAAAGTTTATAGTTCAGATATAAACACTGTCTACAGTAGCAAAATAGAGTAAATCAACTTTTGCAAGAATCTTGACACTTGAAACTTTAATCATTCATTATAGAGATTTGTTCAAAAACGCTGATTCATCCAGTAATGAAACACATTTTAGTCATTAAATCATTCATTCAAACTTTTTTTTTCATTCAGATTAACCTTTTAAATCGATTGCAGAAATTAACATTTGTCAGAACCTCTAGTAAATTACATGTTATGTTGTTAATTTATCTGTTCAGAACCATGATCTCTGTCTGAAACACTAAAAGAATCAGATTCTCATTTTAACTTAATTCTAACTTGTTATTAAAACTGTGACTCTTAAGTCGAGCCATCCTGGAAATTTAAGAATCATCCACACCTGTGATCACCTCAATTATTTTCCAAAGACACAAAGAGTCATATTTTTATATTTTTAGTTTAAAAGCAATCATAAATCATTAGCAATAAAAAATAATTCAAATACTTTAATTATGCATCATTTTGTCAGCCCATCCTATCATGGACTGAGAATCTGATTGTGAGAAACTACCTAATATTAAAATGACTTGAGACAAATAATGTAGCCTATTATTATTATTTTTGTTTATAATTTTTTTTAAGGGTTAACTTGTATGAATTAATGAATTGATGCTTTCAAACACATTGCATATTCATACTTTATAAACTGGTTTTATTAATACAAAATGAAATCGGAATAGTCTGAATAAACAGTAATTCTCTGTTGATTTCCCAAATGCCCTTCCAGTGACATTCCAATACCATGACCATTCCAATTGAAGTTTAATGCTGTTTTTTTAGTTTTTGTTTTTTATCCTGAGTAAAAGTTGTTATTCTTTCATAAGGTATTGTGACATGTGTAAGTAACATGATTTCTCTAAAATCCTAATCTCTAAAAAAACAAATTTGTTTTGCAGAGGCTCTTAAAGGAGAACTCCGGTCAATTTTAACATTGAGCTCATTTTTTTGTAAATTTGGAGTGCTGTCAATACAGAGAACAACGACAAAAATCGGTGTTGCCTACACCGTGTTATCCTCTTTTTAAAATTTGCACCCTGTTGACTTCAATGGGGCAAGTTTTAAACCTGCTTTTAGCCTCTTAACATCCTTGATGTGTCATTACAAGTGCACAGGTCATGTGAGTGATTCCTTCGGAGTGAACGCGGGTCAATCTGACTGCAGTAGATGTGAAAGATATGAATAAAAGTGATATTTATTTAGCCAGCGCTCATACCTGTATTTACATCCTGTTTTCGGTCAAAGTCCATAGTAATCGATTGTCGAGTTCACGCGCATTGGTTTAGTACCTATGATCATGCGCGTGAACTCGACAATCGATTACTATGGACTTTGACCGAAAACAGGATGTAAATACAGGTATGTGCGCTGGCTAAATAAATATTTTTATTCATATCTTTCACATCTACTGCAGTCAGATTGACCCGTGTTCACTCCGAAGGAATCACTCACATGACCTGTGCACTTGTAATGACACATCAAGGATGTTAAGAGGCTAAAAGCAGGTTTAAAACTTGCCCCATTGAAGTCAACAGGGTGCAAATTTTAAAAAGAGGATAACTCGGTGTAGGCAACACCGATTTTTGTCGTTGTTCTCTGTATTGACAGCACTCCAAATTTACAAAAAAATGAGCTCAATGTTAAAATTGACCGGAGTTCTCCTTTAAGAAGACTGCTCAGATCAACTGGCAAGAAACTGAGAAGGAACTCAAAATAGTCTGGGACAAGAGATGGAGGAGGACAGTGTCTAGAATGCACAAATGACTGTCTGCAGTGTAAGCTGTAGTTGCTGCTTCTAACTGTCCCCAATTTATTTCCTGTTCAAATGTTCAAAGCTTTCAGTAAATACTGGGTCAAATACAGGTTAAAAGTATGTATTTTAACAATTAGGTATATAACTTTAAAGAGATACTCTTTAATCTGACATATATCTGCTTCTTTAAATATTGTCTCTGGAATTTCAGAATATAGCATAATATGATGGGCAATTTCAATAAAATTTAAATTTGAAAAGATTTCAATCTCACTGTGTGCTCTAATGCTTTAAAACTTGTTTGTGTGGTGTTGCTACTCATTTAGATGGAACCCAGATGATCCCTAGTTGGGCCACATGCATATGATTCCTAGTTGGGCCCCACCTAAAGCCCTGTGAAATCCTGCATAAAACCTAAGTAAGTTGCTGGGGCCAACATGGAACCCATGGACAAACCCACTTACAGCCCATATTTCGGCCCATGTAGTACCCACAAAAAAACTAAAGTTGGGACCAAGAAGGGTCTTGTGCATGTTGCCCAGTTGGGGCCCACCTTTTTGTAAGTGCCATCCTATATGAAATCCATGTGGGCAGTTGGTATGGGGCCATTATGGAACCCGCGGACAATCCCATACAGAGCCCATTTTTTCCAGCCCATTTCAAACCTACATAGGCCCCACATACAAATGTCTACTGGGTTAAAGCTGGGACAGAGATGGGTCTTGTCCCACCTAGTTCCAAGTGCAATCCTACATGAAGGGGGGGGGGGGGGGGGGGGGGTGCGTGGGATTTCCCCCTTTCTGGTCAATGTATCCCTGCCTCTGCGCGTAATTATTTGTATCCCCGGTGGGGATAAATTTATCCCCCCCTCAAAGTGATCAGTGCTACTACATAGTGGCGAGACGGATCACAAAACTTATCACGGATCCATGGTTTGATTAAAGTCAAGTTTATTTTAAAATGCGCTACTTTGGCTGGCTCTGATAAAGCTGCGCAGCCGCAGCCAGAGTAATCACCACTCTGCAGACTTGCTCAATGTCCCGCCCACGGCGCTATCTGATTGGTTACACCTCACGAGTAATAGCCTATCAACACTTGCGAGACGGTTGCAGGTCCGCTGGCCTGGGGAGTGGAGCTGTGTCGATGTCGAAAGGAAGGCAGCATATTCAGCATATTACTGAAGCGGGAATAAACATCACAATCTGATTATCTGTTTCTATGATGACAAGCAGAGTTAGTGTCCCAGTCACACCACTGAGAATGGCCGAAGTTACACATACGGTGTTTCACTCAATTGAGGCTAAAGCAAAGGTTTTTTGATTACTCACTCACTCTTGATCGTCTGGCTCGAGTGATTTCAATGTGTTTTTAGCCTCATTCGCGCGTCCAGTTCTCATGTTTTTTCGTTGTGCATGATCACAGTTCATATGTGTGGGGAAAGATAAGCTATTAGAGTAAAAATATTGCGTTAGGCTACTTCATGAGTTATGGAAGCTTGTTTCCGCTACTGAATAATAAATAAATAATAAAAATTGCCACTTTTTATCTCACAATTCTGACTTTTTTTTCCTCACAATTGCGATATATCAAATCAGAGATGTGACTTTCTCAGAATTGCGAGATATGAAGTCAGAATTGTGAGAAATAAAGTCGCAATTCTGAGAAATAAAGTCGCAATTGCGATATAAAGTCGCAATTCTGAGAAATAAAGTCGCAATTGCGAGATATAGTCGCAATTCTGAGAAATAAAGTCGCAATTGGGAGATATAAAGAGAGAATTGCATGATATAAAGTCACAATTGCGTGTTATATAGTCAAAATTGTGAGATATAAACTATTCTGAGGTTAAAAAAAAAAGTCTGTCTTTTTTCCCTTAATTGGACTTTATATCTCACAATTGTGAGTTTATATCTCACAATTCTGAGAAAAGATGTCAGAATTGCAAATATAAACTCGCAGTTATGTGTTAAGTCAGAATTGCGTGATATAAAGACTTTATAACATGCAATTGCAACTTTATTTCTCAGAATTGCGAGATATAAAGTCAGAATTGCGTGAAATAAAGTCAGAATTGAGAGATGTAAACTCGCAATTGTGAGATAAAAAGTCGCAATTGGGAGATATAAAGAGAGAATTGCATGATATAAAGTCGCAATTGCGTGTTATAAAGTCAGAATTGTGAGATATAAACAATTGTGAGATATAAAGTCCAATTCTAAGGGGGAAAAGTATGGGATTTTCTTCTTTTTTTACCTCAGAATTTTATATCTCACAATTCTGAGAAAATATGTCAGAATTGCGAATATAAACTCGCAATTATGTTATAATGTCAGAATTGCGTGATATAAAGACTTTATAACATGCAATTTCAACTTTATTTCACGCAATTCTGACTTTATATCTCGCAATTCTGAGAAATAAAGTCAGAATTGAGAGATGTAAACTCGCAATTGTGAGATAAAAAGTCGCAATTGGGAGATATAAAGAGAGAATTGCATGATATAAAGTCGCAATTGCGTGTTATAAAGTCAGAATTGTGAGATATAAAGTCCAATTCTAAGGGGGAAAAAGTATGGGATTTTTTTCTTTTTTTTACCTCAGAATAGTTTATATCTCACAATTCTGAGAAAATATGTCAGAATTGCGAATATAAACTCGCAATTATGTTATAATGTCAGAATTGCGTGATATAAAGACTTTATAACATGCAATTGCGACTTTATTTCACGCAATTCTGACTTTATATCTCGCAATTCTGAGAAATAAAGTCAGAATTGAGAGATGTAAACTCGTGTCACAGGTCGGGTGGGCCAAGCTAGACGGCGCCCACCCCTGAACCAGGACCACCTCGAGGAGCGTGTCAGAGGGAAGAGTCAGAGACAGAGAATAAATTTAACAAGTTTTATTTCGAAGTAAAAGCAAATTGGAAATCCTAATCTAAAATCTTCTTTGTTGCCCTCAGGGATTGAAGGTGAACGGTGCAGCGACCGGGGACTCTCCCACCCTCTTCCTCAGTGCGGACCCTGCAGTAGGTGGACGGCGAACAGGTGGGTGGTCAAGTAGGTCTTTCACAGGTGGGGATGCGGTTGGCAAGTGAGCGGTCCGGTAAGTCTCCTCTGGTAAGTAGGTACTTCCAACCTTCCTCCCTTCTTTCACAGGTGCGGAATTTGGGGCGAGTGGATATCAGTCAGGTACGTATACGGCAGGTGCACGGCCTTAAGGTGGGGATGCGGTTGGCAAGTGAGTGGTCCGGTAAGTCTCCTCTGGTAAATAGGTAATTCCAACCTTCCTTCCTTCTTTCACAGGCGCGGAATTTGGGGCGGATGGACAGTCAGGTACGTATACGGCAGGTACACGGTCTTAAGGTAGGATGGCTAGGGGAATCTTCCTTGGGAGAGGTGTGGTCAGGCTCTTCTACTTTCTTTGTAACACCAGAGCAGGGCCTTAAGCAGGTACACGGCGAGCCGGTGAGTAAATAGGTAGGGGACGCACTGAATGGCGACTCCAACACGGCACACTGTTCCCACGCTCGCAGCGGGGGGCGGGCACTTCTCCAATACAAGGGGGTTACAAAGTGGTAACGGACTCAAAGTCGACAAGCTGAACGGGGCTTCTTCTGACACAGACAGAGTGGATATCTCAGACAGAGCGTGCCAGCCTCATGTTCGTGACAGGGGGACAGTCACTTCTCTCAGCACAGGTGGGCTACAAGGATGCAGCAGACTCAAGTCGACAGGTGGCAACAGGGCTTCTACTGAGACAAACAGAATGAATGCTTCAGACAAGTATACAGTTCGCATGCGTTGAAAGGAACGAACACTTCTCACAGTATAGATGAGGCGCAGGGATACAGCAGACTCGAAGTCGACAGGCTGCACAGGGCTTTTACTGAGACAGACAGTGAACATTTCAACAGGGCATCTCCTCTCCAATTAGCGCAAACAGAGTGGTTCATTCAAATCCCAGATGATAATTCCTCAACATCCAGACAGTTAGAACAGATCAATGTCACAGAACTCTCACTATTAACAGTCGACCAGCATAGCACATGGAGAGTGCATGGCAAAAAGGAATGCATCTTCCACACACACGACAATTCCACTTCAAGCATATAATGTGGGGGAAAACGTCAATTTTAGGCACTGCAAACTCACTTCACGAAGTGCAATTTAAAGCCAGCACTCACCCTTGGGTCTCTGTCTGAGGGGGCCGCGATCATCAATGCTGCTGAGGATGTTTTGGGATGTTTTTCTTCACAGACACAGGCAGAGTTCACATCACCATTTATTAGGGGTGTAACGGTACACAAAAATCACGGTTCGGTACGTACCTCGGTTTTAAAGTCACGGTTCGGTTTATTTTCGGTACAGTAAGGGAAAGAAATGCAAACATTAAACTGCAGGTTGTTTATTACTATAAACTTTTTTTAACAATTTGTTTACACTTTTTTAAACACTTTTTAATAAAATATAATAAAATAGATATAAAATAAAAAAAGAATAAGAAATAAAATACTGCTGCAAAGTTCTCCACTAAATAAAATACTCTCAGTCTCAAACCAATATCACATAATAAAATATAATGAAAAATATAAATAAATAACTATGATTACAGTGCAGGAACAGAAAATAGCCCTATATTAAAATAATATTAAACAAATATATTAATGTATTATTATTTTTCAATAATCAATCAACATAATAAATGTAAGATTTTTTTTTTCCACTTTTTTAATAATTATCAAAATAAAATATAGTCCAAAGCTATAGTATAAAGCTATTATTACCAGAGCATGTGATCAGAGCAGGTCATTTTACCATTGTTGCCAGCATGACTATACCAGCTCAGCAAACAGAAATCTAAGTTACTACTGAGAAATTTCACCTTATTTGAGCGGACTTTGCTTTTCCAGTGCGTGATTGGTACATGATTGGAGTGTTTGGGCCGTTAACGACAGAGCAGAACGCGCAGCGCAAACACGGACTCGAACATTGAGCAGAGAGCGCAGCGGGTCGTCGACACACACACACACACACACGCACACACACACGCGCGCGCGCGCGCGCCACGGAACGGAGAGTGCGGCGGCGCACACGAAGCGGAAAAGCTTTTTTTCGCCATGCAGTCTATTTCATTGTTACAGTGACGACGGGTAAAACACGGGTAAAACCAGAGAATGTCTAATAGGAAAAAACATTAGAATCAGCTGCAGGGCGGGATTTGCGCTGAACGCGGAGACTTCCGCCACTTAATATGTTCGTGTGGAAACACGAAAATGTACCTATGTTCCGCACACAAAATATTGCATTCAGTCATTCGGTACACACGTGCACCGAACCGAAAGCCCTGTACCGAAACGGTTCGGTACGAATACACGTACCGTTACACCCCTACCATTTATAGACCATTTCAACGGCCTTTCGTCTGTTTAAGGAAGTGACGTATTTGGCCCTAGGACGTTTCCGGTTAGTTGTCGAGCGCATTCAAAACAATGGCGGGATGCGCTTGATGTACAGTGGGATTGCGATAATTTATTTAATCCTGCTATTTAGAATATCTAAATTAAAATTAGGTCCTTGTTGCTCGTTAGTTGGGTCCTCCTTCTGGCCCGAAACGAATTTTTTTGGGAAATTAAAATGTTTAAATTCCTGAAAAACGCGCCTGGATTACATCAGTGAAGCGAGAAGGCTGAATACGCAACTAGCAATACAGCACACATTTCGATTCTGGTAAGTAAAATACTGGATTATTTGTATTTCTTTACGTTAACTGTTTATGTATGCTGCAGCATAATTTAAGATAGCTCTGTTCGTTATTGTTTACATATAAACCTAGCATTTTGACGCGTGTAATTTAGTGAAAATAGGCCAAGCTTTTATTTCCGTCTTTTCCCCTAAATGTTCTGTGGGCTGTAATTAAGTAGGAGTTAACATTTGTTGGCTAGTTGTCTAGTTAGTTGACAACTGCAGTAAGTAACACATTACAGAATGTATACTGTAACAGTTACCTGAATGGTGTGCTACAGTAGTTTACAAAAGGTAACGTTAACGGAATTAACATTAGCCAAGCTTAAGAGATGAAAAATGTTTACCAACATTTACTATAGTACACAATAGTAGCAATATTGTGCATTAACCAGATTAAGTTAATATTTGTTTTTCTGCTTTTGTCTTCAATAGGAAAGCCAAGACTACTACAGGGAGACAGGAACAACAGCCAAACCACATGTGACCATCCAGTGTGTGCAGAATTATTAGGCACCTTGATTTTCTGATCATATTTTGTTTTTCAGACACATTTTTACCAATTCAAAACCACATTAAGCTTAATAATTACTATTTATTTTGTATTTAATATATTTAAGGGATATATAATTGTACATGAAGACTGGAAATGAAAACGCCTTATATTCAGGTGTGCATAATTATTAGGCACGTTTTCTTTTACAGATAAAATAAGCCAAAAAAAAAAGAGATTTAACTCAGACTGAAAAGTCACAAATTATTAAATGCCCATGAGAAGGACCATGACCATTGGACAGTGAAATCCTCATTGGGTCAGCAGGGTCAGACAAAATCAGGTGGAGAAGAAAAGACACATGTTAAAGGGGATCTAGGTAACTTTTTAACCTTAACTGAACAGCTTCGGAGTCAGTGGAATGGTTATATTACTTATTTCGGGTTGAATGGTGGTGGTTTCGCACCCCCCTGGTGCCCGTGAGCGAAAAAAACTCACTTGCAACTTTGGGACGCGGGTCGGTGTCAGGAAGTATCGCGTGATATCAGGTCTCGCGATGTAACGAATTGCTTGACGGCACTGCACACGTAATTACACGCCCCCCTTCAAGCACCGGCTAGGTAAGCAAAGGGCAACGATAGATTTAGTTATGGCTGAGCCTGTAAAAAGAAGCCGAAAGCTAGGAAATCTTTGTCGGAGGACCAACGAAAGAGGAAACGGGAGACTGACCGAGCAATAAGTCAGACTCGAGTAAAGTTAAATATCGGACCGGCTTTTTCAGAATGGTGAGAACTGAGAGAAACAGAAGCCTGCAAAACGGATGCTGACCTGGCCTTATTGCTGTTGCACTTGTAAGTATCTTTGGAATAAGCTGTGTTTAATATTTAAATTTCAAGTAATTGTGACCTCAGGATGTTTGCTATTGTCTGTAAAGTTTTTTTTATTATGATCGCTGTCTGTTACGGGCTTACGTTACGCTATACTATAACTGTGATGTTAGGCATTGTCATTAGCAAACACGTTTGATTTCTGTAAGTTGTGTGGCCGTTCCTCTGTCGGTTTTATTTGTGTAACTTACACTTTTATTTTATGTCACCAAGTCAACGCGTCTGATAATAGGCAATAAACATGTTGCACATATCATGATCGAGCTAGAAAAAACGTTCTTATGTTTTCTTAGACAAGGTAACCGTCATTCTACTAGATGAACCTTGCTAATATAACTTTAGACAAATATTAGCCTCCGATATATATATATATATATATTTTTTATGCTCATGCCCACTCTCCCAAAAACAAACAAACACAAAAGCAGTAGTTCGCCTCGTTCATATCGTTCGTTCCCGGTAAAAATACTAGTATGCATGACAAAAAAAAAAAAAAAAAAAAAAAAAAAAGCCATCAGTTGGAAAGAAAATATTGCTTTACTTGCCTCGGTAGACATAACTGGTTTTGAAATAGCCGGTTCCTCTGCTCAGCTGGGTTGACAGCTGATCAGCTGGGTTGACAGCTGATCAGCTGGGTTGCTCGTGGCGAGGGGGGTGGGGTGACAACAGTTCGTTTTTATGACAGAGTGTATGGAAGCATTTACTACCAGACACTAGGGGGAGCTTCGTAGAGAAAAAACTCTCAGAGTTGCCTGGTGTCCCTTTAACTGCAAAATAATTAAGTGTGAAACCATCAGGAACCCTTTAGTCTCCAGCGCCACCATTTTCCAGAACTGCAACTTACCTGGAGTCTCCAGGGCCCAGTTTTTCAAAAGTAATCCAGTGGGATTTCGGATCACGGATTGGATCAAACCTTGGAAATGGGTTTTTCAAAAGCAAAAGAGGGATTCTGAACTAAGATCAGATCATGTAATCCGATCTTAAATTTGATCTGGATCAAACCTGCCCTTTGGGTTTTTCAGAACTTTGAACTCGGTTTGGGATCTATTTGATCCAAAAAAACAGGATTATCCTGATCCCATCAGAAGGGTGGATTCAGTTGTGATTTTTCGAACCAAATAAAACCAGAGAGGTTTTTTTTTTAAGTGAATGATCACAAAATCAATGTTTACTGATGATATATACATTTCTTCATATCTGAAGCATATATGAAGCATGTCACATCTAATGAGATATGGTAAAACAACAAAATCTACAATTTAACATTATAACAAAATAAGGAAAGTAAAATGTTTCTGTTTATTACAGTGTTTCTGTTTCTTAAAATTAAAATAAACAATGGTTATTTGTGGCCACCGGTATTTTGCCAACTGTTGTTCTTTGCTAAGCCAGTAGGCTACACTGTTGGTTCCATTTAAGGCTCTAGTAAACAGGATTTGGTGATCCTGAAAAGTTCCTATCCGGATCAGATTGATCCAATCCGATGTTGCTTTGAAAAACTGGCTCAAAAGTAAGCTGGATTACGTGATCACGGATCGCAAAAAAAAGGATTACTAAATCCGGATCAATTTTATCCGGATTAAACCTTTTGAAAAACCGGGCCCAGAAGAGCAAGATATCAGGATCTCAGAGACTTGGGTTCACAGGCTGAAGTGTAGTAAAATACATGAAGACGGTTTTTAGAGGCTTTATGGACAGACAGATTGGGACTGACTCTTGAAGGACCAGCATCACATCCTCTTGTTCCACTGTTTGAAGAATTCATCTTCATCAGTAAGTTTTGGGAGTTAATTTTTAAAAATGAACTCCTAAAACTTAATGCCATATTCTGGTAGATTAATTCTTCATGTATTTTACTACACTTCAGCTTGTGATTCTTAAGCGTGCATTTTATAGTATTCTTTACCTCTCTTTTTTGGCTTATTTTAACTGTAAAAGACAACGTGCCTAATAATTATGCACATCTGAATATAAGGTTTTTTTTTAATTTCCAGCCTTGATGAACAATTCTATATTACTTATGAATTATTAAATACAAAATGAATTGTAGTTAAGATTAATGTGGTTTGGAATTGGTAAAAATGTGTCTGGAAAAAATAAATGGATTATAAATACAGTGTAAATATAATTTAGTGACATAAAATCCCCTAAAAATACAAAATATTAAATAAAAAACATTGTATATTCATTCCATTGAAAGTAAAAAAAAAAAAAAAAAAAAAAGGTAATTTTTGACCTACACGCAAAGAGCACCAGTGACCAGGGCATGTTTATCTGGAAGAGAGGTGTAAAAAAAACACAATAAAAGATAAAAGAGAGAGTCGGTTGATTGGCTTTCATAACAGTTGAATGGCATTTCTAACGTTGTTACCAACCTGTCTCCTTAAAGCCACATGAGAACATTCAGTACATGGATCTGATGAAAGTTCATTTCCCAACAGTGTTCCTGAGGGATCTCAACCGAGGGGCCCGAAGCAACAAACAAACCCCATATTGTGAAAGACATAAATTTTGTGTTCAATTCAATGTTTTTCAGCAGTTTTAATCGTGTTTAGAATTTGGGTGTATTCACACCTGCCTCGTTTGGTTCGATTGAATCGAACTCTAGTTCGTTTCCCCCCTTGGTGCGGACCTTTTGGGCAGGTGTGAATACAGCAATCGAACTCGGGTGCGGACCAAACAATCGAACCGAGACCCAGCTGAAGAGGTGATCTCGGTACGGTTCCAAACGAACTCTGGTAGGGTTCGTTTACGGTGTGAACATGAACCGACCCAATTGCAGAAAACTGAGCCTTTTATTTGACTGCTCTTATGAGGATACGGACATTTTGGCATAATGGTGTCTAAAGCGAGCGAGCGAGCAAGAGCGCGCGCACGGCAGAGAGAGAGGGAGCGAGAGACCTTGCGTGCGTGTGCCAGCTAGTGTGCCTCACGAAGCGCATGTAAGGACCATAGACTGTAAAAAATAGGTAAGGACCCAAGCAATCAATTGTTGGTGCGGGCGGGCTTTTATCTATACCATATAGTTTATTCATATTGCGTTTGTAGAGAATAACACCAAATCAGTAAAATAACAAATATTACATTACAAATATCTCCATGCTGAGCCTGTTTGTGCACTTCCTGCTTTTCCCTGCTTGAGAATTCCTGTCCAATGAATGGACGACCTTAGCACACGTGTGGTTTTATTTACACATTTTGCCTGCAGGGCCTGCGCTCTCCCTGGCAGTGGCAGGTCATAGCGCCACTTCCGGTGGCATCGCCAGATGCCGTGGCAGCTGCCAGAGTTTGTGGCAGCTGCCAGATTTCGTGACAGATGCCACGTTTTTTTCTCGCCGTTTTTGGAGCTGTTTAAAACTACACTGTTCATAGTGGCGATCGATTTTGTTTTAATAATGCAAAGTTCCCACAGGTGTGTTATTTATTATGATTTTTTTTTTTATTATTATTATTATTATTATTATTATTATTATAATACATTTCTATGTATCAGCTGCCAGAGTTCGTATCAGGAGTCACAATCGTTTATCGCCGTTTCTGCTGTAAACTACACAGTTTTATTTTTAAATGAAAGATTTGATGATGCATATTACATACCAGCAAGCAGATGCGATCAGAATATGAACCCAATAAGCTAAACAGCATTTTCCCATAAAGAACACATAAGGAGTGCTTAGCTGTATAGACAGTATATATGCACGTGTATACTATACAGGTGCATATTTCAGAAGTGAGTGGGATAAAAATGATATATATATATATATATATATGATACTGTTTATAAGAATATAGAAACTTTATTTTTTTTTCTCTTATGTCTTTCTTCTAATTGGCTTAGAAATCAGATACACTGTTGGACAATAACCAATAAATGATTTGTTAATGTACTACAAACACTTTTTTAATTCATCATCAAATATAAGACAATAGTTTTTGTACTGTAATAAATGCTATGTCAGGGTAGCACTGAATTGTTCATAAACTTACCTGGTAATTTACCATAAAATGACCTGGAGATGATTGAAAAAAAGTACAAATAAACCATATGGTCGCAATCGTGTGTTTAATGCCTTCATGTTTCCAAAGGTTTCTGCCTTTTATTCAGATCATACAGTGATAGCTGGATGCTTTTGTCCATATTAGGGATTTCCTGGTACTTTTTAAGTTATTTCTTCAATATGAGTCTGTCTTGCACTTTAAGCCCTCCGGCTTCGTGTATGTGTATATGTTGTCACATTTCCCTTAAATAAACAATACACTAAAAAGGCCAAATACAATTATATTTTGTATTTTTACACTGTGTAATATTCTGTTTATCAAAACCAATAAATGTCATCAAGTTAGTGTTTTTACGTATTTTTAGATATATTCCAAAATAATAACAAAAGGCAGTAACAATACAAACATTTTTTTTTTGTCAACTGATGTTCAGCTGTTCTTTTTAACTTTACCAGCGGGTGTCGCTGTTGGACAATTACTTACATACTAGTGACTGTGTGTATGTTCATATGTTCTTTATTAAATACTTCTGCAATGTAGCTTATTGGGTTCATATTTTAATCGCATCTGCTTGCTGGTATATAATATGCATAATCAAATCTTTCATTTAAAAATAAAAGGAGACAAACGATTGTGACTCTTGGCACTAACTCTGGCAGCTGATCCATAAAAATGTATAATAATAATAATAATAATAATAATAATAATAATACTACAACAACTACAACAAAAAAACACCACCGCACGCCACTGAGAACAGTGTAGTTTTTACCGAGCAAACAGCAAAAACAGCGAGAAAAACCATGGCATCTGCCGCGAGAAATCTGGCAACTGCCAGAAAAACCATGGCATCTGCCCATAGACTGTAAAGCATCTGCCGCGAGAAATCTGGCAGCTGCCAGAAACGACTGGCAGCTGCCACGGCATCTGGCGATGCCACCGGAAGTGGCGCTACGACCTGCCACTGCCAGCATTTAAAAAGAGCAGTGTGAAAGCGAACCGTACCAAACAAAAAAAAAAAAAAACAAAAAAAAAAAAAAAATTTCAACATTCTTTAGTTGTTGGATACGACTAATTTTTCCCAGCTCCAAGATTATATATATTAAATAGGGAGAGATAAGAGATCGGTAATGAATCAATACAATCCACTCAGTGATATTTATGATCGTGATCCAAACACTCCAAACCACATCCAATTCAGTGTCGAACGCATACAATTACGAGACTCAGTTCTCGGTTACTTAGCTCCTCTCCAATGCAAACGGGGTATTTCACTCTCCTTCTGTTGTCCTCGAGTCCCTCATCAAGTCAACACTCTCCTCTTCATTCACCAGTCCTCCAATAACTGCAACCACCCAATAAAACGACTTCTCACGGGGGAGAAAAACCACCCCAAACAGTCTCTTTCTCTTGCTTTTTATACTCTCTCAAATGCTGACGGGGCCTCACCCAAACTCTCAGAGTAAATTCCCCACACCTGTCGTCAATCTGTCATTTAGGGTTGTCATGGCAACAGACGCACACACAGGCCTGGGGACGGTGTTACACTCAAAGTGTCCCAACGGGAACACTGCTTCAACGGGAATAAGTTCCATATGCTATTTGTCACACCGTGACACTCGCAATTGTGAGATAAAAAGTCGCAATTATCTTTTAAAATGTTTTATTTTGTGGTGGAAACAAGCTTCCATAATTAGTTAATAAGAAAAAAGATTTTACAATTCCTGCAAATGCAGTGATGAAGTTCGTGTTCTCATGATTTATTTTTATGAATAAAAATGTTTCAAAACATCCCCCGATTCTGTTTTTTTTTTTTACAAATCGCACCCCGTATATATATAGCCTATGTACGTATTACGGAAGCCCTGAACCGCAACGTAAAAAAAAAAAAAAAAATCTAGCATTTGGGTCATTCTACAGAAACGTCCACTTTTGGTATGGCAAGATGTCTTAAAATTGATTTCTTTTTCCAACATTGAAACTAACACCACATTATTAGATTACCCTTTGACTTTATGAATACGCATAAATGACAGCTTAATGATTTTTTATATTTTTAGCGCATTTATTTAAAGACGGCATACCATTTTTTTTTTTTTTTTTTTTTTCTGGTGTTACCTTACTTCTTTGGCAAATTTAAAGGTTTTTATGAAATATTATTTCACATTTTTTTCAGCACATGTAGACAGAGTTACCGAAAAATAATAATAATGCAACAAATAAGGAGATTATGTTTTATTTATTTTATTTATTTGATCGTCTGGCTCGAGTGATTTCAAAGTGTTTTTAGACTCATTCGCGCGTCCAGTTCTCATGTTTTTTCGTTGTGCATGATCACAGTTCGTGTGGGGAAAGATAAGCTATTAGAGTAAAAATATTGCGTTAGGCTACTTCATGAGTTATGGAAGCTTGTTTCCGCTACTGAATAATAAATAAATAATAAAAATTGCCACTTTTTATCTCACAATTCGGACTTTTTTTCCTCACAATTGCGATATATCAAGTCAGAGATGTGACTTTTTTTTCTCAGAATTGCGAGATATTAAGTCAGAATTGTGAGAAATAAAGTCGCAATTCTGATAAAGTCGCAATTCTGAGATATAAAGTCGCAATTCTGAGAAATAAAGTCGCAATTGCGTGTTATAAAGTCAAAATTGTGAGATATAAATTATTCTGAGGTTAAAAAAAAAGTCCGTCTTTTTTCCCTTAATTGGACTTTATATCTCACAATTGTGAGTTTATATCTCACAATTCTGAGAAAAGATGTCAGAATTGCAAATATAAACTCGCAATTATGTGTTATAAAGTCAGAATTGCGTGATATAAAGACTTTATAACATGCAATTGCAACTTTATTTCACGCAATTCTGACTTTATATCTCGCAATTCTGAGAAATAAAGTCAGAATTGAGAGATGTAAACTCGCAATTGTGAGATAAAAAGTCGCAATTGGGAGATATAAAGAGAGAATTGCATGATATAAAGTCGCAATTGCGTGTTATAAAGTCAGAATAATATTTCGAGAATAGCCTAAAAAGAAATATTTCGAGATTAAAGTCAAAATAATAGCTTTTTACTTTTATCTGGGCTTTCAACAAAAGGCATTAGGCTATATGACGTTATAGGCTACTGCGCCGGAATAGACTTTAGCCTACAGGCGAAAACACCTTTCCGATTGGATCGTGATATCCAGCTTTATGAATGAATGAGGCATATAGCGCTTTCATATGTCTACTGTAAAGCGCTTTACAATCATTTCAGGGAATCTCTCCTCAACCACCACCAGTGGTTATTATTATATTTGAGGAAATCACGGGATCCGGCCAAATTATTGGATAGCCTACAGAATGGTGAACTTAAAATGTATCCAGAACGTATGGTGAAGAGGGAGACAGTGCGGTTACTGTTAAGTGTTCTCAACCCAGATAGTGTTATTATAGGCGACGCCACGAGCACGAAAACACGTTAAAAACACTGCCACATAAAGTCTCGACCAGATTGTGAACCTACTCCGGCGGAGTCTGTGCTTAAAGGCAACGCATGATAATGCATGTTGGTAGATTGGCACGGTTATGGCACCTGTCGAATTTTCTTTTTGTTAAGCCCAGATAAAAGTAAAAAGCTACTATTTTGTGTAGATCCATGTCCGAGGCAGTTCGACTTCACAAGCGCATTTCTTTACACACACGCACACGCACACACACCTCATTCATGCATTATTCATACATTCATTCATTCATTCATTCATTCATAAAGCTGGATATCTTGATCCAGTCTGAAAAGTGAGTCAAACCGGTTTGGGACAACATGAGTTGGCCTAAATGAGTAATTGAAGACCCTGCGTTATCAATCCCTCAGTTCATACCTGTTTCTCTGTCCTCTGTGCTGCAGTTGATACAGTTTTGTGGTTTTTATGTTCATACTCTTTACACCGCAAACAAATGCATTCTTGATCAGTGACACAGAACATTTCTAGCTCTTTATCATGTTTACGGCAGATCATGTCCTGCAGTCGTCCAGTGGCATCAATCACTTTGTGTGGTTTACGAGAGTGATATTCCTCATGACGGTCTAAATGAGTTTGACAGTAAGATTCCTGACACACCAGACAGGACTTGACGGCTTTGTATTTTCTTCCAGTACAGACGTCACACTCCACGTCTCCAGATCCAGCGTAACAGTCAGCAGGAAGTTTAGTCTTCTTCAGTTTCTCCACCAGTTCAGCCAGAATGGTGTTTTTAGCTAAAGCAGGTCTTGGACTGAAGGTCTGTCTGCACTGAGGGCAGCTGTAGACTCTCTTCTCATCCTCCTGATCCCAGGAGTCTGTAATACAGATCTTACAGTAACTGTGTCCACAGGGAATGGCCACTGGTTCCTTCAGGAGATCCAGACACACTGGACACGTGAACTCATCCTGATCCACTGAAATTCTGGCTTCTGCCATTTTACTGCATGAATACAGAGAGACACAAACACACAACAGCTCGACAACACTTCAATTTCTGTTTCTCTGAACTGAGGAGTTTAAATATTTTCCTGCTTCTGTGTTTGAGTGACGTGTGTAAAATAGGCGTGTCTGTAAAGCAGCTTCCTCGTTCACACACAGGGTGCTTCTCATTTCTTATTTGTGCATCCTCGTTTCCTTTCCTCGCTTCCTTTCCTCGTGTCTCAGCTCCTCCCCCTGTAGGATGCGAGGGAAGGCTGCAAGGAAAAGACGCAAGGACGGAGGGATCGAATGAAAGCTTTTTTTATACATTGGAATCCTTGATCACTCGAGCGTCACTTCATCGCGTCATCAGCAGCGCTCAAAGGATCTGCCCTTATGTTGTTGAAGTTGGTTTATTTAAGAAATTCATAATAAATAATAATAAAGCAAGATACCCTGTTGAAATATGTGAGATGTGTGGTTTATATAAACTGCAAAGGTAAAGTATACATTAAAATGATTGTGACCGATGTGAAGGGGAAGGAGAATTTAGACGTGCGTCACGTTTAAGTCGATAAAACTCTTCCGCATAGGATACACCTGTGTATCCTCGCTCATGACTCCTCAGGAAGCCTCCTCACTCCTCGATCCTCGACTCCTCGCGGTGCAATTAGAGAATTGAGATGTCCTTCAAGATGGCTGAGCTCGATCGGTTTCCGGGTCATAGGATGGAGGACGGAGGAGAGAGGAGACGAGGAGGGATATTGAGAAGCACCCACTCACTTTACTGCTGTGTTTACTGCATGTGTCCTTCAATTAGAGTCGAAAATATCATAATTACGAGTTCCGAGCTCATGAATGACAGAGCGAAGATTTAGGCTACTCACGAATGCATGTTTCATATATAGGCCTATATATATAGCAGCCTACCTGTCAACATTTGGTTGTCAAAATCCGGGAGATTTGCTCCTCCGGAAGAAAATGTTGTACATTTTAAAGATAAATTCTTTAATCTGGTGCACTTTGAGTCACCCGAATCCACTGTTAAAAATAAATAATCTACCCGCAAACCACCCATATTCTTTGATTTAGATATCTGCATCTGATCATCACATTACAATTAATCAAATTCTTAGTTTTAAGCATGATAATATGGTAACATATCACACTGAAGTAGGCTGATTTAAAATGAACATTTATTTAAAATAAAAGTTCTTCTTTTGGCAAAATTATATTTCCTTAATAGCCTAAACAGAGGCTTTACTCCCTTCAAACTTAAATTGTCAATGTTTCATTACATCACTGTTTGAAAACACTCAGAATAATTTTTTGTATCTTTTATAAAGGGCATTTTCCCCCTAATTTTATTAACTGTATGCTCCAGCTTTCATTTCAAATTCTTAAATTTGATCAATATATTCAATTAAAATAATAAGACACTAGGCTGTTACCAATCAAATTAAATAATTTACATTGAAAAATTATAGGCCTAACTGTATTAAATTAGATTATTTTAAATATTTTTTAATATACAAATAAGGAATGTTGAAATACTTTCTGAAACCAAACCGCCAGTAGGAGGCAGCAGGCGACCGTCTTAATGAGCGAGTCATTGAGTCATTCATTCAAACGATTCGTTCAAACGGCTGATTTATTCAGAATGAGGCAGTTTATGAATGGGTAATTGAATCTTTGAATCAACCGATTCGTTCAAAACGCTGAATCATTCAATAATGCAACAAGTGCTGCTGTGAGATGCGCTATGGTTCTGCTGTGATCTTTGATTGGAACTATTTTCGTTTGTTTGGCAACTGGTCAACATTAGACAAACATATTGGTCCGATTATTTATAAAGGAGTTTGGGCCATGCAAATTACGGGAGTTTCCCGGGAGAAATAACAAACCGGGAAGGGTCCGGGAGATAAAAGAACGGGAGAAACCCGGGAAAAACGGGAGTGTTGACAGTGTTGATATATATATTATTAATCAAATTAATGTCAATGTCAAAAATGTATAGTTCTAAGAAGATACAGATCTTGCTAGTTAACATCATGAATTCATTAAGGCAGAAACAATGAGCTCATTAACCCTTTCCCCACCACTAGTCTTTAAAAAAAATTGCAACTTCCAGAGTTTTTGATAATTTTCACAAAACTTTCATGACCCCCAGAATATTTTAATGAATATCTGACCATACAATATATCAAAATAAATAACAGATCCTCTGTAGCTTTAGGCATTATTTTTTTTATCAACACTTAAATGTGGGTAAGTTTCATAAAAACAACAACATTTTAAACAAAATCTGAGAAAATTGCGTTTGTTTTCAAAGACTACAACGTGCATAAGCAATGCTTTTATCGCTTGCTTCTGCTTCTTTTTTGCTTGTTTTGATCAGGAGATTCTGTACTCTTTCAGAAGATGTGTGATAGCGCCCCCTACCGTATAACAGTGAAAACACAGAAAACGTACTCGGTTACTAACGTAACCTCGGTTCTCTCTAGAAGAGGGAACGAGTACTGCGTAAGTATCTTACGCTAGGGAAAATCCCTTTTCCGCGAGATATTGAAGCCAAAAAGTTATCCTTAATTTTGTATTATTGTAAAACACGTTGCGGCAGCATACAGACATAGGCAAGACGACTCGCGTGCCTATTGGCTGTTCTGCGTCAACTGCAGCAGCCTATCGAGCGAGGCCTCCCGCCGAAAAAGGCGTGGCTTAGGCCTATAAATCCGGCTCGCAGGCAGCTAATATCTGGTTTTTCATCGCCGAAGCGAACCAGAGCGTGTGCATGCACGGCAAGATACGCAGTACTCGTTCCCTCTTCTAGAGAGAACCGAGGTTACGTTAGTAACCGAGTACGTTCTCTTACGAGAGGTCTCTCGTACTGCGTAAGTATCTTACGCTAGGGGACCCAATGTAAGACGCCGTGCGTGCTGGGATCTGACACCAAAGACCCAAGGACGAAAGCCCGGGGTTCATATAGTGCACAATCACCAAGGGAACTCACAGGGAGTCCGGGAAGAGGGAGGGGCGGAGCCGCGCTCTTCCACATATAGCAGCGTCCCTCAGACGCAAAATTACATCATACAGACAGGGCGGAGTTCGGCCTGAACTGATGGAAAATTGTGGGTCTTATTCAATTTGCCCATAACATTTTATGGTCGATCAGCGAGCAGTGCTCAGCAGACACAGTATTCTGAACCGATAGCATAAGAACAGACAGTACTGGTTTATTTAGACCGACAACAGCCTGGCCTGCAAGGCGGGAACCTCTAGGTTATAAACCTTATAAATGTAGACGGGGGGGCCCAGCCTGCCGCCATACATATATCTTGCAAGGCAATCCCACTTGACCAGGCCCACGATGAAGCCATGCTTCTCGTGGAGTGCGCTCTGACACCCAACGGGCACTGCATGCCCTTGGAAGTGTACGCCAGCGCAATGGCGTCAACTATCCATCTGGATAGGCTCTGTTTCGACGCAGCTAGTCCCTTGGAACGTCCGCTGAACGAAACGAAGAGTTGCTCCGTCTGTCTGAAGACAGATGAGCGAGACACATAAGCTCTTAATGACCTGACTGGGCAAAGGAAGCTCGCGTCTCCTTCCTCGTCAGACACCGGTAGGGCTGACAGGGAAATGACCTGCGCCCTAAACGGTGTGTTGAGGGATTTTGGAACATAACCGTGCTTAGGTTTGAGTATAACTCTTGAGTCATTAGGCCCAAACTCCATGCACGTCGCGCTTACTGAGACCGCGTGTAAGTCCCCTATGCGCTTCACTGAAGCGAGAGCCAGGTGTTTAAGATCAATCGTCTGTAAAGGCTCGAATGGGTCACCTTTCATGGCTTCCAGCACCGTAGAAAGGTCCCATACAGGGACTGAGGGAGGTCTGGGAGGATTCAGTCTCTTAGCTCCTCTAAGGAAGCGGATGACTAAATAGTTCCTTCCTATTGACTGACCCAGCGTTGTTTTTGAGAACGCTGCTATGGCCGCCACATACACTTTGAGCGTGGAAGGGGTCCTGCCCTTGTCCAACAGCTCTTGTAGGAAGGAGAGAACCTCTGTCACCCCACAGTCTGGGGGCGACACGCCACGAGCTGTGCACCAGCTGGAGAACACTGACCATTTCGAGGAATAGAGACGTTGCGTAGACGGAGCTCTAGCCTGCGTGATCGTGTTTAACACACTGCTTGGGAGGTCAGCGGGTACCCGTTGATGGCCCAAACATGAAGGGACCACAGCTCTGGGCGCGGATGCCAAATCGAGCCCTTAGCCTGAGAGAGGAGGTCCCTCCTCACTGGCACTGGCCATGGGGCAGTGCTCGCTAGCTGCATCAGAACTGGGAACCAGGGTTGGTTTTTCCAGAACGGTGCTACGAGTAGCACTGAGCATCCTTCTTCCCTGATCCGTTCTATCACCTGAGGCAGGAGAGAGACGGGAGGAAAGGCATAGAGTGGGCGGCGGGGCCATACATGAGCCAGCACGTCCCTGCTCTTGGAGAAAAATTCCCGACAGTGAGCGTTTTCTTGAGACGCGAACAGGTCTACTTCCGCTCTGCCGAATTTCTTCCACAGCAGCTGGACTGTCTGTGGGTGTAGAGACCACTCGCCTGTCGGAACATTGTTCCTGGACAGTCTGTCCGGTCCTACGTTTAGGAGCCCTGGCACATGCGCTGCTCTCAGTGAGAGCAGGTTGCGCTGAGCCCACACCAGGAGGCGTCCTGTCAGCCTGTGCAGGTTTCGGGACCTGAGGCCGCCCTGGTGATTTATGTAGGACACCACTGACATGTTGTCCAAGCGGACCAGGACGTGGTGTCTTCGTATTTGGGGACAAAGACGTGTCAGCGCGTTGTCTACTGCCAACATTTCGAGGCAGTTTATGTGTAGAAGCTTCTCCCGTTCTGACCATTGGCGGAAGAACCGTCTACCCTCGAGCAGTGCTCCCCATCCCGAGGTGGATGCGTCCGTAGACACTACCTTCACACTCGAGGAAGTCCCCAGGCTTACTCCTGATCGGTACCAGTCGTCCGCTTTCCAAGGTTTCAGAGCTGCGATGCATTTCTGATTGACCTTGAGACGAAGCAGACCGGAAGCCCACGCTCGGCGTGGTACTCGCGCTTTCAGCCAGAACTGTAGCGGGCGCATGCGATAGCAAGCCCAGCTGAAGTACTGATGATGCTGAGGCCATGAGACCTAGCATCCTCTGAAATTTCTTGAACGGGACAGATGCGCTGCAGCGGAAAGAGCTCGCTGCGCGCTAAATGTCTAGTACGCGCTGTGGTGACAGTCGCGCTATCATAGACAGCGAGTCCAGTTCTGTGCCCAGAAAAGATATTATCTGTCTGGGAGACAGAGAACTCTTCGCCCAATTGACTCTGAGACCCAGATTCTCGAGGTGATCGAGCAAAATGGTCCTGTGCTCTATGAGCACCGAGTGAGATTGAGCTAGAATCAGCCAATCGTCCAAGTAGTTCAATACTTACATGCCCTGTAGTCTGAGGGGTGCGAGCGCTGCGTCCATGCACATCGTAAATGTATGAGGTGCTAGGGACAAGCCGAACGGTAGGACTGTGTACTGATATGCCTGGCCCTCGAAGGCGAATCTCAAATATCGCCTGTGACGTGATGCTGTCTGTATTTGAAAATACGCGTCTTTCAGATCTATTGACACAAACCAATCTCCTCTGCGAATCTGCGCGAGGATTTTTCTGGTCGTGAGCATTCTGAACTGTCGCTTCGCAAGCACTCTATTCAGTTGCCTTAGATCTAGTATGGGTCTGAGACCCCCGTCTTTTTTCGGTACCAGGAAGTATCTGCTGTATAGCCCTCCTTCGCTCTGAGCTTGAGATAAAGGCTCTATGGCCCCTTTGCTCAACAGTTTCAAAATTTCGGCTCGAAGTAGGTGTGCTACTTCTGTTTTTACCGTAGTTTTGACGCACGTCGCATAGCGGCGAGGGCGTTGGCGAAACTGTAGCGAATAGCCTCTTTCTATAATGTCTAGCACCCACTTCGAAACCCCTGGTAGCCTTGCCCATGCATCTGCACGAATGGCTAGGGGCTGAATGTGGAGCACGCTCTGGTCGCTCAGCGACAGAGGGGCTTCGGTGTGCTGCAACATAAGCTTATGACATTCGAGGCAGCTGATAACAGCGGGCAGATTGCCCGCGCTCGACTCCTCTGCGATGGTCAACCGAGAGGGGGAGGGCTGGGCGAGTCCCGTAGGACCTGTCATGTCTATGTGTGAATGTGGGCGCGGGATAGCAGGCACATTTACAACACTGAGAGCATTGTCCGCCTGAGCAGAGCGAATGCACGTTGGTTTCGTTTTTACAGAAACCTTGAGACATACAGAACGTAGTGTTTGTGGGCACTGGGCAGTGGGCACATTTACCACGTTTAATGCGCAATCGATCTGGGTCGATTTCATGTGCGTGAGCCCTGTGTGACGGGCTGTGTTTGTGTGTAGGAATGAGCACTGGGCAGTGGGCATTTTGTCTACACTCATAACAACATCGGCCGTGGCCGGGACACCAGAAAATATACTCTTATGGGATTTATCTGGGTAGCCGTAAAAGCGGCGTTTGTGTGCAGGCAAGCGGGCTGGTTTACTGCAGAATACACTGGAACAGTCGCATTTACTTGAACTGAACGAGCGAGAAGTTGCCATAGAAACAGAGAGCGTCAACATGCTGGCGTTTGTTTGCAGGCGTGTGTGAATTACAACAGGCTTGTTCACTGCAATATTGACATTTCCAGTCGCCTGAACTTCAGAGGGGAATGAGAAATGTGTGAGAAATGGAGGTCGGTCCGGCCGCAGCGGGACTAGAAACACTCTTTTCTCCTTTTGCCAGTGACGCACGGAAACCATAGAAACGGTGTTTGGGTGCAGGCCAGCGGGTTGTACCACGCACTCACTGGCTGCAAAATACACGTCTGCAGTCGCCTTTTCAGGGAACTGACAAAGCGAGCATTGACGGCATAATTTTATCTGCCGGTAGACCCGGGAACGAACACGGGTCTCTCGCGCGAAAACCTGAGAATCTGCCACTGGGCCACAGGGGAAGACACATAGGCATGCAGTTAGCGCGAGTATTATCAGAGAGCATCAACATGCTGGCGTTTGTTTGCAGGCGTGCGTGTAATACAACAGGCTCGCTCACTGCAATATTGACATTTCCAGTCACCTGAACTTCAGAGGGGAATGAGAAATGTGTGAGAAGTGGAGGTCGGCCCGGCCGCAGCGGGACTAAAAACACTCTATTCTCCTTTCACCAGTGACGCACGGGAACCATAGAAACGGTGTTTAGGTGCAGGCGAGCAGGTTGTACAACGCACTCGTTGGCTGCAAAATGCACATCTGCAGTCGTCTTTCAGGGAACTGACAGAGCGAAGTATTGGCGGCATAATATATCTGCCGTTAGACCGGGATTCGAACACCGGTCTCTCGTGCGAAAAACCTAAGATTCCGCCACTGAGCCACAGGGGGGAACACAAAGGCTTTCTGATGCACGAGCATATAAGAGAGCGTCAACATGTTTTCTTCGGCGTTTGCTTGCAGGCGTGCGTGTTTTATAACAGGCTCGTTTGCTGCAATATTGATATTTCCAGTCGCCTAATCAGGGAACTGAGAATTGTGTGAGAAATTGAGGTCAGTCCATCCTCGGCGGGACTAAAAACACTCTTTTCTCCTTTCGCCGGTGAGTGACGCGTGAATGGGGCGCAGGGGCAGGGTAGCTTTCTTGTAACGTAAAGAAAAACTAACCCCGACCGTCCGCTTCCAGCCTCCCTTGTGAATGGCGCAGTTTGCGCGGCTCGAACAGAGGGAGAGAGAAAGCTAGCCCCGTGACCGTCCGCTCCTGACATCCCCTGTGAACGGCGCGGTTTGCGCGGCTCGAACAGAGGGAGAGCAGGTATCTTCCCCCAAGCAGGCAAGGCAAGCGGGCGAACCGGCGAGCTTTGCGGGTTGGGGGCGGAGGAGCAGTCTCGGAGAAGGATGCTAGGTGAGTCCTCAGAGTCACCATAGGCAGTAACTGGCTCGCAGTGAGGGCAGTCTCCGTCAGCGAGCGCGAGAACTGCGTGATCCTCAGGAAAGGGGCGTCTTGAAAAAGACGCCCGGCTCTTTTAGTGCAATGAGAGTGTGTGTCGCGGCGGCGAGCATGATGGGTCGCGTCGCGTCGATTTGGTCAACAGCGGCGCTGCAAAAAAGTATCTTGGTGGATACTTTATGCAAATGAGAGCGTCAAAACGCGGGGCAGCAGCCAATGGAAACTCGGTGGCGAGAATTTGTGTATAGCCGTTGCTATGGTTTCATATTTAAGCAAGCAGCGAAAACGTCACAGGCGTCGCGTCGGAACAAAAATTTATCGGACGCTGGTGGACAAGCGGCATAAGCCACGGCCGTTTCGGCGGGACGTGACGCAGCGGGCGCGAAGCACCCTCATTGGGTCTGACGTCACGCTAGGCCTCGCTCGATAGGCTGCTGCAGTTGCCGCAGAACAGCCAATAGGCACGCGAGTCGTCTTGCCTATGTCTGTATGCTGCCGCAACACGTTTTACAATAATACAAAATTAAGGAAAATTTTTTGGCTTCAATATCTCGCGGAAAAGAAATTTTCCCTAGCGTAAGATACTTACGCAGTATGAGAGACCTCTCGTAAGAGAACTGGAAAATTCCGTCATTGGCGGGGACAGAGTTAAAACAATTATAACAAGCTGTGATCATAATGATTACAATATATAGAAGATTTGGGAGTTTTGAATGTTGATTCAGAGTTGGCATCATCTGATGTCCTCGCAGGGGTTGGCGTCCTTCACAAGTGTTGGATCATCTGAAGTCTTCATAAGAGGCTGGATCCAAACTGGAGCTGGCGTGCAGGATCCGGAGGTAAAAACAGAAAAGTGAATGGAAAATAACCAGCGTAGCTGCAGTTCATAATATTTTAAGTAGCCTATAGATAATCATGTGCTTTTGATCTGATATAACCTGAGTATAAGGTTATGGGGTGCATTATGTGAATGATTGGATAAAGAGATGTGTCTTTAATTTATACATAGCTGACAACTTTTGAGTTTAGCTTGGAGTGAGATTTATGGCTGGCGGGCTGGCTGGCTGGCTGGCTGGCTGGGGAAAAAAAAAATTGCATCACAATAAGTATTGTGATTGTCACTAACATTTTAGTTACTAAACTGAATTTTATTAGGTTTAGTGACAATGTTTACATGGTACAATTTCTGGTAAGCTATGCATTTTTATTATTTCCATTCAGTTATTGTGATTTGATTTAATATTGACTCATTTGGATAAATATTAGGTAGGCTACACAAGATAGGCGTTAATTTTTCTCAAGAAAAAAACAACAACTCGCCTAATGCTGTAAACATACGAGCCCTATCAGCTGGCAGTAGGCTATTATTTAAGGTTAAAAATAACTCAAATTAAATATAGCCTAATGCGTTTTTTATTAACAACTTTATTTAATGATATAAGTAAAAATATAATAAATATGTAATATAGTACACATATTTAGCAAAATACTCTCTATAGCTCTTTTTTTCTTGCCAACTGCTATTTATTAAATGGCTAATTTCCTGAGGTAAATGTGACATAATTGTTCTCCAGCCTCTTTATTGACCTCTTCACTGATTGATCGATATTATTTAAGAGAAATAAATACATTTCGGTAAGTTGTAACGTTACTGTATCTTTCAACAGTGTTAGTGTTTTTTTACTAGCTAGTAGAGATGATTGGCTCACGTGCGCTAGGGATCTGTCACGTAACATTTACAAGCGCCAAAACGGTATTTATTGTTTGAATTTCGTAATAATATTGACAGAATCTGAGAGCTGAGATTTTTTTTATATCATAAAGTAACCTGCTCTGTCTAGTCTGTCAGTCTCCGTGTCCTCTTTGCTTCGCGATTTTTCTGTGCGTGAGAAAATGGATGTGTGGCGTGAGAGCGTATGAAAAGTGTCAATTGCGTGTGTCTCACGGTGAATGCGTGAGAGTTGGCAGCTCTGCTGGGAGAGTGATGGTGCCTTCACGTGGTAATTATGGTAAATACCAAAAGCCGACGTGGAAAATGCACATGAACACCCCCTCATGTGGTATTTTCCACTGGGCAGCTCTTAGAATATTTTGATGCACGAGTTGCCGAGATGGGATAACCTTTGACCTTTTCAAAATAGCGAAGAGCAACTTAAGAGTCGTGAATACTGTTAGCGGATAGTTTTTGTAGCCTATTCACCTTATTCCGCCCCGCCCACTTTTAATACTTCGCGCTTCCGCATTTTGTCATCCGACTTCCGCTAAACTCACGGCACATCCGGTAGCTATTTCAGTAGTTAGAAGATTGTTTATAGTTAGCCAAAACTTTATCAAAATGACAAATAACGTTAATACCGTAAATGTTTTAAATTGGGAGCACGGAGAAAACTTCGTACGACTATCAGTTCGTCTCACACAGTCTCATCCATAGTCATTGTTAACGTGGCCAGAGGTAACGGTAACCTATGGAAATATTTAACTACGTCCTGTCAGAAGGAGTTGACGGAGCAGCAATAAAAAAATATTTGTAAATAATAAGGAATGAGAATATTTAGGGTTAAGGATAGATTAATTGGTTAAATATGAATGATTAAATAAGTTGTATAAAATCAGTTGTAAGAAGTGTTTGATGTTTTCAGGAAGCTATACACCTTCTACTGACCTTCATGTAGATACATTTCACCATTTATATTTCATAAGTAATAAACCAAGATGGTATTCATTTGCAAACTTGACGTGACTTATTCCTTCTAACTAGAAGACTTAATTCATTTAAGTTTTAAGGGGAATCTACAGAGCTCACATTATATTGTTTTATAATAAATGACTGACAGGTAAAATCTGGTCACATTGTAAAGGTTTATAAAAAAAAAACTTAATAACAGGGAACATCTGGTCATTGTAAAGGTTTATAAAAAAAACTTCATAACAGGTAACATCTGGTCATTGTAAAGGTTTATAAAAACAACTAATTATAACAGGTAACATCTGCTCACACTGTAAAGGTTTATAAAAATAACTATTCATAACAAGTAACATCTGTTCTACAAGATTCACAAGGAGGACAAGTTTCCCCTTCCTTTCATAGAGGAGATCGGTAATGGTGAAGCCTCTGTCTGCCATTATTCATCGCCTGGACGAGGTTATTAAGTGCACGATATTGAAGAAAAATGTGATATGCGATAACTCATTAAACAATGCGATATTCGATATGCGATACGATAATGCTTAAAGTATATAAAATTAACTTAAATTAGATTTCAAATTATATAACCTACATATGTGTTTCACATTCTTTTTGTAACAAGAAAACATCCCTTCAACTTGTGAAAGTGAACATCAGTGTTTTACTGTATATAAGACATGTTATTTTAACATCAGTGTAAACCACAGGGTTCAGGTTATCCTACATTAGGTCTATTTAACAACAGAAACTGAATAATCAAATGTAAAAGTAAAACACTGCTTAGTTTTTCACTGTATGAATTATATAAACTAATTAAAGCTTATTAAAGCTAAAAAAAATATGCATATTGCGATATATACATTTGCGATATTTTGATATATTGTGCTCTACATGTTGTGTTTGGAAACTGCTCTCTGAAACACTTCTCCTCCATGATGTCAAGCCACCGCGAAATCACCTTGCTTACAATGGACTGAGAAACACCAAACCTTTCAGCAAGATCACCCTGCAATAATTTAAAGGGTTAGTTCACCCAAAACTGAAAATTCTGTCAGTAATTACTCACCCTCATGTTGTTCCAACCCCGTAAGACCTTCGTTCATCTTCGGAACACAAATTAAGAAAAATAATAAAATGGAGGAGTGAGAATGGAGGAGTGAGACGGCTCTCAGATTTAATCAAAAATATCTTAATTTGTGTTTCGAAGATGAACGAAGGTCTTACAGGGTTGGAACAACATGAGGGAGAGCAATTACTAACAGAGTTTTCATTTTTGGGTGAACTATCCCTTTAAGACGCAGCTTCATCAGAGTCATCAGGAGCTGATACCAAGTGTGTTGCTGAAAGCTGTTGGTGTGTGAACTGGGAAGGTGCTCGGCAACTGAGTGGAATGCATCAATGTCGACCCTGTGTAGAGCTGACAAAGGTGGTCGTTTCTCAGCAGAGTTATGTACTATGGCACTGGCTCAACGCATTGTGTTCCCATTTCAGATGTAGGTGGCTTCAGGTTGAGTTGAGATTTTGGAGTGTAGTTGTGGTCAGAGACAGAAACATCGCATCAATTTTAAAATATTGCTGATCACTTACAAAGCACTAAATGGTTTAGCTCCGCAGTACTTGAGCGAGCTCTTAACGCATTATAGTCCGTCACGTCTATTGCGATCTCAAAATTCCGGCCAGTTGATAATACCTAGAATATCAAAATCGACTGCTGGCGGTAGATCCTTTTCCTATTTAGCACCAAAACTCTGGAACAGTCTTCCTACCATTGTCCGGGAAGCAGACACACTCTGTCAGTTCAAAGCCAGATTAAAGACACATCTCTTTGACCTAGCTTTCACATAATACATTATAGACTTCTATAATTTAATGTTAGGCTGCATATATTAGGTCAGCCGGAACCGGGAACACTTCCCAAAAATCCTGATGTACTCTTTTTTGTGGCTTTTTTTTTTTTCAGGCAAGCGGGCAGCTCTGCACTGCAGAATACACTGGAACAGTCACATTTCTTGGGACTGAACGAGCGGCTAGTCGAGCGCGGGTGTACCACGTGCTCGTCGGCTGCAAAAAACACATCTGCAGCTGCCTCTCAGGGAACTGACAGAGTGATTTGCATTTGGCAGCATAAATATTTTTGCCGGCAGACCCGGGATTCGAACTCGGGTCGCCCGCGCGAAAGCCTAGTAATCTACCACTGGGCCACAGTGAAGATACATAGACATTCAGTTAGCGCGTATTATCCCCACTGGCGTTTGTTTGCAGGAATGCGGGTAGCACAACATGCAATACTGACATTTTCAGACACCTGTGAGAAGAGTGAATATCGCCCGGTTTTCAGCAGGGTTAAAAACACTCCATTCTCCTTTGCCAGTGACGCACGGGAACCGTAGAAACGGTGTTCGGTTGCAGGCAAGCGGGTACTACGCGCTTGCTGGCTGCAAAATGCACCCCTGCAGTCGCCCTCAGGGGACTGACAGAGCGAAGCATTGGCGGCATAAATATATGCGGCTACACCGGGAAACGAACCCCGGTCTCCCGTGCGAAAAACCTATAATTCCACCACTGAGCCACAGGGGGATACAGCCTTTTGGATGCGTTGAGCGTCAAGATGTATTCATGTTTATAACAGACTCGCTTGCTGCAAATTATATTTCCAGTCGCCGAACAGGGAACTGAGAAATGTAAGAGAAAAGAGGCCAGCACGGCCACAGCGGGACTATGAACACTCTTTTCTCCTTTCGCCGGTGAATGACGCGCGCAGAGGCAGGGTAGTTTGTCTTGTAACGTAAAGAAAAACTAACCCCGACCGTCCGCTTCCAGGAGGAGCAGCCTCGGAGAAGGACGCCAGGTGAGTCCTCAGAGTCACCATAGGCAATTGGCTCGGAGTGAGGGCGGTCGCCGTCAGCGAGTGCAAGAGCTGCGAGATCCTCTAGGAAAGGGGGGCGTCTTGAAAAAGTCGCCCTGCTCTTTTAGTGTAAATATAATACACATAAAAACACAGTATATAGAGAAAGGATATAGGCGCCGGATAGCGCAGCAGGTACGGCGGTGAAGGCGGCGTTGGCCAGCAGCTTCTGGAGTGGCTCGTCCCGCTGAGGTGCTTCTCAGACGACGCGTTGCTTCTCTCGTGATCCAACGCTGCGTGAGCTTCACTGAAGAGATGAAAAATCAGTGAATCAGCCTTCTCGAGCTACCTTTATAGGGCTAAGCCACGCCCGTTTCGGTGGGAAGTGGCAAGGAGGGCGCAAAGCGCCCTCATTGGCCTGACGTCACCGCAGGCCTCGCTCGATAGGCTTATGCAGTTGCCGCAGAGCAGCCAATGGGCAAGCGAGCCGTCTCGCCCATGGCTGTGTGCTGCTGCAACGCGCTTTACATTAATTCAAAAATTAAAGGATAATTTTTTGCTTCAGTATTTCGTGAAAAAGTTTTTCCCCATAGCGTTTTCAACGCAGTACGAGAGACCTCTCGTAAGAGAACCTCCTTCCATCAGCAAGGGCATTGAAGATGAAACGTAGCTGGGTCTTTCAGCATGACAATGATCCCAAACAGACCGCCCGGGCAACGAAGGAGTGGCTTTGTAAGAAGCATTTCAAGGTCCTGGAGTGGCCTAGCCAGTCTCCAGATCTCAACCCCATAGAAAATCTGTTGCCCAGCGACAGCCCCAAAACATCACTGCTCTAGAGGAGATCTGCATGGAGTAATGGGCCAAAATACCAGCAACAGTGTGTGAAAACCTTGTGAAAACTTACAGAAAACGTTTCACCTCTGTCACTGCCAACAAATGGTATACTATAAAACAAAGTATTGAGATGAACTTTTGTTATTGATCAAATACTTATTTTCCACCATAATTTGCAAATAAATTCTTTAAAAATCAGACAATATGATTTTCTGGATTTTTTTTCTCATTTCGTCTCTCATAGTTGAGGTATACCTATGATGAAAAATACAGGCCTCTCTCATCTTTTTAAGTGGGAGAACTTGCACAATTGGTGGCTGACTAAATACTTTTTTGCCCCACTGTAATTTCATAATTACTTCTATTGTTTTTAAAATATAGTTAAAGTGTACTCTCATATGTACCGACTAAAATATACTGTAATAATGAAGTTGTACATTAAAAATATATTAACTTTAAACCTCTGGGGTCGACAAACACGCCGACGTGTTTTGCTGGATTCTCTTCACATATCAGCAAAATAGACTTAAAATACTCCGTCATTTATGGTCATGCAGGCATAAGAAATATGAAAACATTAATTGTAAAATGTCTACTTTTTTGTGTTAACTTACAATTGAAACAAACATTGTGTTTTTGTAAAATAAAGAAAATAAATGGTATGATTTCTGCCTCTCTGTCTCCGTGAACTTTTTTCTGCAGCACGTCTCTAAACTTAAACAACACTCAGCGAATACTAGTCACACAGACATGAGCAATATCTTTATAAACACTTAAGTGTCTACTTTTAAATGATCTAGTTCAAAACGAAAACAAACATTCTGTGTTTATGTAATCTGTATGAAAAGAGAGAGATGTCAGTCATTCTCATGGCAACTCATTATCTGCTAATGTGAACACGGCCCTGTTTGTGCTGAATAGAGTGTAATGACACCTTTGCCATTAATATGTTTATGAGCAACTGAAAAAAGCACAAATGTCACTCAGCACAAACAGGTTGGACCCCTAAGGGTTAAATATATTGAATAACACACTACAGTTGTAATCAAGTGTGCTTTAGTATGTCAACACATCAAAATAAGTGCACTTCTTTAAAGCATGGAGCAAAAGAGTCACATTGAAATTATTATTAATTATTATATTATATATAAAAAAATTATTATTAAAAGGTACTTTAAAGTAAAACATTTAATTTGACATCAAAAAGTGTATTTATTAAGTGAAACAGTCACAGGGTTTTTCCTGCATAGACAATTATGAGGCGGCCGCCTCCGTCAAATTTCGTGCCGCCTCCGCCTCTCGACAAAACTCGGACAGACAGTCACGTGCTCATATTCACCTTATTCCGCCCCGCCCACTTTTAATACTTCGCGCTTCCGCATTTTGTCATCCGACTTCCGCTAAACTGACAAGGCACATTCGGTAGCTATTTCAGTAGTTAGAAGATTGTTTATAGTTAGCCAAAACTTTATCAAAATGACAAATAACGTTAATACCGTAAATGTTTTAAATTGGGAGCACAGAGAAAACTTCATACGACGATCAGTTCGTCTCACATTGTCTCATCCATAGTCATTGTTAACGTGGCCAGAGGTAACGTTAACCTATGGGAATATTTAACTACGTCCTGTCAGGAGTTGACGGAGCAGCAATAAAAAAATATTTGTAAATAATAAGGAATGAGAATATTTAGGGTTAAAGATAGGAGATTAGGTAATTAGTTATATGAACGATTAAATAAGTTGTATAAAATCAGTTGTAAGAAGTGTTTGATGTTTTCAGGAAGCTAGAGACACCTTCTACTGACCTTCATGTAGATACATTTCACCATTTAAATTTCATAAGTAATAAACCAAGATGGTATTCATTTGCAAACTTGACGTGACTTATTCCTTCTAACTAGAAGACTTAATTCATTTAAGTTTTAAGGGGAATCTACAGAGCTCACATTATATTGTTTTATAATAAATGACTGACAGGTAAAAATCTGCTCACACTGTAAAGGTTTATACAAATAACTATTCATAACAGGTAACATTGGTCACATTGTAAAGGTTTATTAAAAAAACTTCATAACAGGTAACATCTGGTCATTGTAAAGGTTTATAAAAATAACTATTCATAACAGGTAACATCTGCTCACATTGTAAAGGTTTATAAAAATAACTATTCATAACAGGTAACATCTGTTTTACAAGATTCACAAGGAGGACAAGTTTGACCTTCCTTTCATAGAGGAGATCGGTAATGGTGAAGTCTCTGTCTGCCATTACTTCATCACCTGGACGAAGTTATTAAGTGCACGATATTGAAAAATGCGATAACTCATTAAACAATGCGATATTCGATACGATAATGCTTAAAGTATATAAAATTAACTTAAATTAGATTTAAAATTATATAACCTACATGTGTGTTTCACATTCTTTTTGTAACAAGAAAACATCCCTTCAACTTGTGAAAGTGAACATCAGTGTTTTACTGTATATAAGATGTGTTATTTTAACATCAGTGTAAACCACGGGGTTCAGGTTATCCTACATTAGGTCTATTTACCAAAAGAAACTGAATAATCAAATGTAAAAGTAAAACACTGCTTAGTTTTTCACTGTATGAATTATATAAACTGATTAAAGCTTATTAAAGCAAAAAAAATTATGCATATTGCGATATATACATTTGCGATATTTTGATATATTGTGCTCTACATGTTGTGTTTGGAAACTGCTCTCTGAAACACTTCTCCATGATGTCAAGCCAACACTAAATCACCTTGCTTACAGTGGACTGAGAAACACCAAACCTTTCAGCAAGATCACCCTGCAATAATTTAAAGGGTTAGTTCACCCAAAAATGAAAATTCTGTCAGTAATTACTCACCCTCATGTTGTTCCAACCCCGTAAGACCTTTGTTCATCTTCGGAACACAAATTAAGAAGAAAAAAAAAAAAAGAATAATAAAAAAAATGGAGGAGTGAGACGGCTCTCAGTTTAATCAAAAATATCTTAATTTGTGTTCCGAAGATGAACGAAGGTCTTACGGGGTTGGAACAACATGAGGGAGAGTAATTACTGACAGAGTTTTCATTTTTGGGTGAACTAACCCTTTAAGACGCAGCTTCATCAGAGTCATCAGGAGCTGATCCCAAGTGTGTTGCTGAAAGCTGTTGGTGTATGAATGGGTAAGGTGCTCGGCAACTGAGTGGAATGCATCAATGTCGACCCTGTGTAGAGCTGACAAAGGTGGTCATTTCTCAGCAGAGTTGAGATTTTGGAGCGTAGTTGTGGTCAGAGACAGATGGATCCTCCCATTGTGTGTCTGCATCACAGGTCTGGGGCATGTGGCTGTGATCATCCTCACAGTTGTCCACTGCAACACTGACTCTCATCGATGTTCTATGGAAATAATAGAACCATAAACATTTTTACATTAGTACTTAAAATAGATTTAAATAGTACTTTTTTTAAATTAGATTTAAATTTAAAATGTAGATTTAAATTAGTACTTAAAATGAGAATTAATTAATTTAAGATGGCACTCATACTTAGAACAGTGTGAAAAAGAGAGATGCATTAAAAACGAGACAGTATACACACAATCTCCTACGTAGGTCAATATCAGTATCTGAATAAGAGATGTAGCTAGCTGGCCTCCTAACAGGAATAATGTGAGCTATTGTAAGACTGTAATGTACCATAATATATTGTACTATAGTGAATATTCATTCATTCATTCTTTATTTCAGACCCTTAGGTCCATATCACAAAGTAAACGAAATATAAGAAATATGACGTTAGGTGGCCAATGGTAATCATGCAAGATTCGTTGTATTTTGTGAACGGCTCGTTACTAATGTATTCATAGAACGGACTTCATCTAACATTGGGCTAACAAGCACATAGATAGGTAAGTTAAGTTAGGAAACAACAGTTAGGTAAGTTAGCTTACCTGCATCTGACCTGTTCAGCACCCGTCGGGACTTCTTTACCAGAACATCGTAGCCGAGCCTTTACTCGGGGTAAGGGTGTTCGTTCGTCAGTCTGCTCCCCGTCCATAAAATGGTACGAACACACATAACACACATGGTACGAACACACAGCGCTTGGGTGAGCACTTCAAGTTTAGCGCCTTCCGCCATTGCCTCAGGTGCTCCTCGTGTAAATCGTAAAGTACACCACAACATTCCGATCGCTTTAGCCTACATTGTGTTCGTAACACCGTTGGTTAAATTGTTCTATCCTCTTAATCCAATTGTTATGTCAGCCACTAACTGAGCATATAATACTTAACATATTTTACCGTTACAACTATAGAATTACGCTAGAAACTAGCGTAGGTCGTTTCAGCCGGAAGTTGAAGTCCCGCTCAGCCGGAAGTAAGATGACAAAATGAGCGTAATGGCGCCGCCCTTGTTGTCATGGAAAATAAGGTGAATACAATGTTGTGTCATTAACAATTATAATATAATGCGTTAACACTTAATTTTCAACTTCGCCGCAATTTCGTTGGTTCATATTTAATCATTTTATGTAGTTTTATTTTTTTTTTTAATTATTATGTTTTAATAATCAGAATATCACCACATTTACATTTTTTTGTTTTGTTTTTTTTGTAAAGATAAAAAAGATACTCTACTGACACAGACCTTGCGGGTACTACATTACGACAACAAAAGCACTTGAAGACAACACACTGGTAAATACCAGTTCACAAGTGGAAAATATCATCTTTTCCATAGCACATGAAGGCAGCATGAGTCTGAGCCCTGAACATTATCAGGAAGGCTATTCCAGAGTTTAGGAGCCAAATGTGAAAACGCTCTCCCTCCTTTAGTGGACTTAGATTTCCCAGGTACTACCAGAAGCCCAGAGTTTTGTGATCTTAAAGAAAGTGATGGATTGTAGGGTGATAGAAGATCAGCTAAATACAAAGGAGCTAAACCACTTAAAGGGCCTTATAGGTCAGTAGCAATACTTTTAATCTACACTCAAAAAAATAAAATGTTGAATGAACGTGATTTAATCGTAGCACCCATTATGCATCTAATCAAATCAAGTAAACTTGGACTACTTTGAATATTTTATATGAACACAATATACATTTGTAGATTCAACATGATTGTAATATGTCAATGTAACTTCTTTGCAACTAATTGAATCAAAATGTTTGTATTGTGTTAGTCTAATCAAATTTATTCTTATCCACTCAATGTCGGTAAAGTGCTTCAATTCAACAAAATTCTGCCTTGTTACATAAACTAGTTAATGTCTTGTTTTGGTAGTTTAATGAATATCTATCTTGTTGTTTCAATTACATTTGTTTTAGATGACAGCACTAAGAAGCATGACATTACCAAAACTTAGTAATATACTAAAAAAGCACAGAAAACATGCAAAAAATTTAAACATTTCATTTTTTTTATTTTTCTTTAACATGCACCAATCAAGTTTAAACTGCTTTCTTCACTTTAAGTCTTCCATCCATCCATATATAAAAACCTTACAGCAGCTTGCTGTGATATCACAAGAAAATGATTTTGATAATTATAAATTACCAGTAGCTTCACATCTGAAAAATTAAGCCATTTTAACACGATCGTTTTGGGAATTTATAAGTTAAACCTTGGCCTGACACAAAAAAAAGTTTAACATTTCAACAAACATGAATGAACATGAATTTATAACATAAAACATTTGTAACATTTTTTTTTAGCTGTAAAATAATAAAAAAAGACAGTCTGATACAATACTATAAAAAAAAAAAAAACACTTGCAGCAACTTGCTGTGATATCACATGCAAATTTTGTTATTTATAAATTTCCAGTGTAGACATAATGCTTCACATCTAAAAACAAACAACACAATACTGTGCATCAGTGACTGCTCCACTCCCAGAAAATATTTGTAAGTGTGTAACAACTGCTTCAGCCAGTTTTCCCTTTGGTAAAACACTGTTTTAGTCTCAGTCCATTTAAAAGCTCAATTACTCCAGCACCATAGACAGTTGCCTATAAAAGCGCTTCTATCCAACTGAAAATGTGCATCTTCCTGAAGTACACCAGTCTTGTTCAAGCTCACGTGCTCCAATAGCTTTGTTTGGAGGAACTGTGCCAAAAATAAGTTGTCCATATACATAAACTCCAAGTGCATTTTGTTTGACTTAAAAGTCTTGTTTAAGGTTACCTGCTCCAGAAGCTTGTTTTAGAGAAATTGTGCCATTAATAACAGTTGTCCACCTATCTACACAACAACTGCAACTGCAGAACTCCAAAAGTGCTTTCTGATTGACTTTTCTGTCTTTTTCAAGCTCACTCACTCCCAAAAGCTTGTTTTTGAGGAACTGTACCTTGGATGACAACATCTGTCCATTTAGATTTAGAAAGATCTTCTGCAAGACTTCAAAAGTGCATTTGAGCTCTGGTGGGGTAGCTCAGGATCAAACAGTATATCAGTCCAAATAACAGAGCACAAACCTGTGCAATGCTATTCAAGTCATTGAGAACTTCCACACCTTCAATTAGGACACCAATGTCTGCTGGGTCATTGTTAGGCAGCGCTCCCTCCTTCAGTATGACACATACACTCCCATCACAGTTTGCTCCATGGTACTTTGTAACTCAAAGCCTGAATCCTGTGGGACGAAATACATGAAAGATCACAAACAAAAAATAGCTCAAATATTTATTACAAGAATTGCACAGTTATACACTCACTGACCACTTTATTAGGTACACCTGCAAAGTAGACATCAATCCAATACAGGAGCTCTGCTGTGAATTCTACATCTACAAAGTATAATTTCTCAGTTGTTAACCTGAAACTGTCAGAAAGGTGACATTTCTACTATGTTTATTATTGAGGTCACAGTAGGTGCTGGAGTGTTATTGTAGTGCATTATATTATAAGATATTATAAGAGTTATAATTTAACTGCCCATGAACAAGGTGGCTAAACATTAGAAACATCTAAGAATATAATGCACAGCAATAAAACAAAAGCATGCAGTTTCTGATGCCATTATTTTTTATGTAAATTAGGCCCCAAAAGAGTTCAACCAATATGAATAAAAAAAAATATTGGTTTAGTACATCAACCAATTCACATAAGAACTTTGTCATGGTGTACCATCAGTTTCCTATAAACTAATTTGTCCAGCTCAGTAATTTCATAGTTATGTGTTCTCTCATGTCACATGTTTGTAGTAGCAAATAGGGAAAAACATGGCCCAAGTACAGATTCAATGGGCCTTTGAAACTGTATTTTATCATCAACTCACCAAATATGCCTTCACCAGATTTTCAGGGTCTTCATTCAAGTAGGTGCCCAGAGACTTGATGACACAGGCTCTTCGGGTATATATAGTATCATCTATGGGGTGGGGACAAGATTTATTCAAACTTCAGTGGTGGCACAGCTAAAGAGTACTGTTTGGGAAGAAAATGGCAAACTGCATCCGTCTTTCCATCTGCATTGAGAATGACTATTAAAGCCGTTTTTCAATACAAACCTTGGAGATGGCATCCATGATTTGTGTGATTTTTCTTTCCTGCTTGCCCGCCTTATCTACTGAAGATCGCCATCAATCGTGGCGAGTACCGGTCAAGCTCAGCAAAGAATGTAGAAAGCAGTGGTACAGTAAAAATCCGCAAGAACTCCCTATCAATCTGAAAAAAACAATCTAAAAAAAAAAAAAAAAAAACATTGATAATACATTTGTTAACTCTCATTATTTTTCAAATGTGTTCCAATGTGTAGAAATAAATATTTTTCTGTGGAAAGGTTAGAACGCTCACATATCTCACATCGAAAAGTATATGAACATGTTGCTGTAGAATGTAATGGGTGAACTATCTATACACGTGGGTTTTAAGTCCTGCCCATGTCTTAAATGTGCATGGACAATTTAAATATACACAAACATAATGATTGCCGCTTCCTAAACAATGGTGTAGTTTATAATGCTTAAGTAATTTGTACCTACAACTCTCCTTTGCAACACACTGCCTGCACTGCCACATACACGTCACTGAAAGAGAAAGAAAAGGAAATTTCAGTAATCAATGATAGTTAGTTATACATTACTGTATGTGAGTGTTACGAAAAACTACTTACCATGGAATAAAGGTGAGGTTCACACCAGAAGAGCATGGGGACAGCTTTATATATATTCTTTTTTTGTATAAAGAAAAGGAACAATTTCGCTGTGAAAAAAAAAGTGTATAAAAGTTAATCTGCAAAACTGTAACTAATTTACTCTGTGTATGCTAAGGCCAGAAATTAGTATTCATCAGTATTCTCCTAATTTCAAAGACTAACTTAAAAAAATGGGCCAAAGAATATGCTGCGGTTACTAAATATCAAGAGTTTTACTTATATTGATAACTAGGCCTATATTCCCTGAATTAAACGATGCATACCTATTCAATCATAACTTTTACTGCAATTTGTTAGGACATTTCAAATATATGGGCGACTGCATCATAGATTTTACTTGACATTTTTTGCATTTTGTATTCAATGAGATTGGTAAATTAGCATTATGCGGCATTTTGGAACTCCATGTTTGAAAAGACAGAAATGATTAGTTACAAAATGTTTAGAGTAATATTTTGCTTAGACACATGAACATTTAATTTAGATAATAAAAACAGTCCCTCCGTTGGCACACTCAGCAAAAACTCAAAAGAGAAATAAATAAATAATTAAATAAAGCTCTTAACGTCAGCTAGACTGAAAAGACCGACGAGAAGTGCACATTGTTTCAACATTAACTTCTGTTGTTTCGGATATAACCGATAGACCAAGTTATGTAGGCTACATGTACCCAGGAGTAATGTTATATCGTAAAAATGGCACATTAGTAGGTTATGTAGTTAATAGTTAGGCGTAGCTAACATTGAATTGTAACAGAAATGCACCAATTGTAGCGGATATATTAACGTTGAGGTGAAACTCGTATCGACGAAGACACATAATTGAACCCAACACGTGCTTCAAGTCTGTGAAAATAAGCCTGCTTAGAAACATCGAAACAGTGTCTAATAACTTATTTTTGATCTATAACCCAACAGTACTAATAACAAACAAGTAAATATAAAGTACTTACCCCTCAATATCAAGGATGCAGATTTGCAGAACGATGAGACCGCACAAAAAACTTCCAGCCGCCTGGAGTGGACTCGCGTGCTCCTGAACTTCCCGCCGCAGTGCTGAGCATGCGCAGTGGCTCGCCAGAGAGAATTGTTGATATGAAACGCCTCAGTCTCATTGAATCAACAAGTGCTGATCTAATTCATTTAATTATTTCTTAATTTAGTTACAAACAACAAGAATAAATAATTTAACAGAAGTAAACTCGTTATATTCTTATTTATCAGACATATTAGTATTTTGCAAATCCAGCAAGTGGTTATTTGACTTTTTTGATACAGAACTTACAGTTTTTCTCAATTGCTAAAACAATAAAAGCCATTAGATGAACAAAGTTCTCAGTTGCCTGAACACATTTTTTTTTTTTTTTTTTTTTTTTAGTTTAATCAGGGACAATACACATTAATAATACATAGCCATATGTAAAATGCGACAGATTTAGCCAACACTGGCTAATTTTCATCCGTTGTCCCTTCTGCAGGTTGATGTTAAGGACATATACAGCACAATATAAAAAAAAAATAACAAATAGAAGAATACCATACCAAAATACCTATAAATGTTCACAATTTTGATTTAACATTAACCAACTTTTCAGCTTTTTTGAGAATCCACAATGACCTGTTATTTGTTTTAATTCTCTCAATTCCATTGGGAGTCTATTCCATTCATGTGTTCCTCTAAAAGCCAAAGATAGCTGGCCAAAGGTAGATTTTCTTAATGGCACCTTACAATCACCCCTAATACCAGCTCGTGTATACTGTCCTGTTAGCTGATCAATATAATCCTTAAAAACCGGAGGAGCAATGCCATTCAAAATTTTAAAAATAAGTATCAAATCAGCATATTGAATCAAATGTTCCCAACTTAAAAGAGAGTACTTTGCTAAAATACTACAATGATGAAAACTATTTTGCTTTTTATCTAAAACCTTAAGAGTTTGTTTATATATATTTTCAATGGGCTTAAGAAATGACTTGGATGTTTTTGTCCAGGTAGTCATACAGTATGTAATATGTGGAACAATCATTGAATTCATAAATAAGACTGCTGCCTCTGTAGTCAAGCAGTTTCTAATAAATCTAAAATTTGCTAAATTAAATTTCACTGTGTTTAGCACTTTCTTCACATGTTTTTTAAAAGAAAGCTGAGAATCGATTATTATTCCTAAATATTTAAATTCGTGTACTACCTCAATTTTCTGCCCCTGGATGAATACTTCTGCTTTTGCATCATGATCTGGCCTTTTAGTAAAAAACATACAAACAGTTTTTTTTATATTAAGATGTAAACATAATTTAACGATCCATTTTGAAACCAGATCCATGGTATCAGTCAATTTCTGTGCCGCCTTTTTTTGACTTTTCGCATGTACATACAGGACAACATCATCAGCATTTGACACATCACATCTGGAGGACAAACATTTGGCAAATCATTTACATACTAAACAACAATGGACCCAAAATAGAACCTTGTGGAACTCCAATATTGTAATCTCGATATTCTGATGTTGCATTTATGACTCTTACACACTGTTTTCTATTTTTTAGATAAGATTTGAACCACCTAATGGCTTCAGTCGAAAAATTAAAATTAAGTAACCTATAAAGTAGAATGTCATGATTCACAGTTTCAAAGGCTTTCTTAAAATCCAAGAACACAGCACCAACTACCCCTCCTTTGTCCATCTTAGATTTGATATTTTCCAACATAAAACAGTTTGCTGTTTCTGTTGAATAATTTTTTCTAAAACCAAATTGCATAGGATGTAGAGAAAACGTACTATTATTGAGATATGTAATTATTTGCTCTGCTACCCATTTTTCAGCAACTTTAGACATTATGGGGAGAATACTTATTGGTCTATAATTACTTATTTCTACACAATTTCCAGATTTATAAATTGGTGTAATTACTCCATATTTCCATACAGAGGGAAAGATTCCTTGCTTTACTGATAAGTTAATAACCTGAGTTAGTGGTTCTCTTAGTAATTCTTTATAAGTTTTTAAAAAAATGGAATCTAATCCATATTTATCTTTAGCTCTGAAATTTTTAAGAGAGCTTATTATTCTGTCAACATTTGTGCTGGACACCTGCTTAAGAGTAAATGTAGGTACAGCAGTATCCGTCACTGTAATACAAGGAATTTCTGGACAAAATGACTTAGAGAGAACGCTTATTGTGTCCACAAAGTAATTGTTGAAAGTATTTGCTATCATACCATGATCACTAATACATTTTCCTTCTAACTCAAGTTCTATATTTCGCACTCTTTTATATTTTCCTGTTAAATTTTTCAAATTTTCCCATATGCGTTTTGTATTACCTTTTCCTTCTTCTATTATAGAAATATAAAATTTAGCTTTTGTTTTTTTTATTTCACTTATTACTTTATTCCTTAATTTTTTAAAATGTCGCTTCTCGTATTCCATCCTAGATTTAAGAAACTGTTTCAGTGCATAATCTCTCTGTTTCATAAGTGACCAAATATTTTCATTTAACCACGGCAGACAATTTTGCTTCCTCGGTCTACTTTTAACTTGTCTCATAAAACTATCTACAGTATTTTGAATGATATCTGATAAAACCTTTGAATCTTTTTCAGTACAATTATGAGAGAGATGATCTTCCCAATTTATGTCTTCTAAAGCCTTTTTTAAATGACTAAACTCACTTTTTGGTATTCTAAAATTGTCTGTTTTTTTTATTTAAAGCCCGATGACTAAACCTTTTTTTTGTCAATTTTCTCACTATCCCCTGGTTTCACAGACAGGGCTTAAGACTAGTCCTAGACTAAAATGTAAGTCTGAGCTGTTTCCACTGAAATAAACTTGCACTGACTGATCTTAAAAATATATCAGTGCCTTTTTAGTTTTAAGATGCACATCTGTAATGTTTTTTTCTAAGCATGTTTATAAAAATTACTTAAATGTCCTAATTGATCTATGGTCTAATCCTGGCTTAGTCTAAGCCCTGTCTGTGAAACCGGGCCTATAAGTGTTAAGTTATGGTCAGACAATCCTGTAATCATATTAAGACACTTAACTATACGATCAGATTTATTGGTAAAGATTAAATCAATTTGTGTTTCGGACGATCTAGTTATTCTTGTAGGTCCATTTACAAGTTGTTCCAAATCAAAACTTCTAGTTATGTTTTTCAATTTTTTTCCTCCCAATTTTATCCAACCAGTTTACATTTAAGTCACCGAGTAGAATAACTTCTTTAGTAAAATCGCACATTTTTAGAAGCCCAAGTAATTTATCATAAAATTCAGTATTTGTTGATGGTGGTCGATAAACAGCTATAATTATAAAAGACATTTGTGGTGAGAGGGAAACATCTAAAACTATACATTCAATATCAAAATTATAAGCTATTTGTAGCTCTGTACACCTAATACTATCCCTAACATAAAACATAATACCCCCGCCCCTACCAACCAACCTATCTCTTCGAAAAATATTATAGCCAGGGACATCTAACATTGCTGATGGTGAAGTACTACTTAGCCATGTTTCAGTCAGACATAAAAAATCTAAATTCGAATTTCTGACAAGATGTTTCATTTCATCACACTTTGCCATAATACTGCGAATATTTAAATGACCGCCCAACAGTCCTTTTGGTTTGGCATCAGTGTCCCATAAGATCCGTGCATGATTTACGGTTTTAAAAAGTTTCATTTGTCGCAATTTGACAATCGCCGGGTTTACTCGATACTTAAATCCAACCTTTAAGCTTTCTTGATTTAAAAATTGTGAAGATGAAACAGCCAACACATTTTCGGATGGTAAGGAGTCTAGATTACTCACGTCTGTCTTTGGAAGCTGTGTAGAATCTTGATAACTCTGTGACACCATAAAGGAGCACTCACCCTTCACTTGATGAGATATACCATCTAGTCCCCGCGTTTCAGGAACACTCAAGCTGGATTTCAACAGTCTGGGTTTCCGATATACACAGCCCGTATAGACCTTATGCGCCAGAGAAACAAGGGCGCCGCCATCTTTGGAAAATTGTCTTTTAACTTCCGTTTTGCGGTCGCTCTGTATATTTATATGGCATTTCTGTCCAGGAGTAATTAGCTTTTTAAGTGGATTTACTTAATGTAAAGTTAACGAAAGTTATCATGAGGACTGTAATGTTTAAAGCAGATGACTAAACAAATGTAAATCGACCGGGAAGATTTTAAAACGAGCCGTTCATTAATAAACACGCAAAACGCTGTGAAAATACAGACCGGAAGTCAAAAGACAATGAGCGCAGCGCTGAAAAGGGGCGGAGCTACATAAGGTCTATTGCTTTGCAACACATCTGCGAGACACTCGCCCTTTGGCTGTTTAGGTCCGTCACCGTCCACAGCAAGCACCACTGGGACATCTAGACCGGCTGTCGTCGTCATCGGCCCTGGACCCAGATGTTCAAAGTCCAAATCACTCTGCAACACCCTAGCGAGGCACTCGCCCCTCAGCTCCCGATGTGCACAATCCACAGCAGACGCTACCGGGACATTCAAACTGGCTGCAGTCGCCGTCGACCCGGGACCCAGTTGCAAAACCGGACCGCTCCACAGAATACCAGCGAGGTACTCGCCCTTTGATTGTTGATGTATGCAATCCGTAGCAACCGCCACCGGGACATTTAAACCGGCTGTCGCGACCGTCGACCCAGGACCTAGATGTTCAAAGTCCATACTGCTCTGCAACACACTATCGAGGCACTCGTCCTTCGGTTGTTCAGGTGTATAATTTGCAGCAAGCGTCACTGGCACATTCAGACTGGGTATCATCGGCCCGGGATTTTGATGTACATCTCCCGAAAGCAACAACAAAGTAAACAGGATATACAGACAAGGACCAGTTCACTCTGGCCCGTTTGATACTCCTTCCTTGTCTTCTTATACGACGATTTTGTTTTGTTTTTCCTTCATGTAGTATATTATTATAAATAAAAAAAAGTCTTTGGTATAGCGTTGATTTGACCAATCTCTTACTCCACGTAGGCCTAAACGGCCCTGATATATCAGGACATGGCCGCATCGTCACTATCAATATCGCAGCGACGTAAGTTGTTATAATTAACCACTTCCACATACCTAGTTTATAGCCATTTTGGTATTCAGCGCTATTTAACTTATAGCTTAGATTTGATTTTTGATGATCAAGTGGCAGCGAGGGAGCACCTGCAAGGCTACCCTCCGCCATCTTTTTCCACCCTTATCTATGTTCTCGAGTGTGTTCTCGACCCTGCTGTGCAGTCAGATTGCTTTCTCTCTAACCGCTCATTCAGCAGCCGAACATTTAGCTAACTGTGCAGTCTGCTGTCAATACCTTGAACCATTTCAAATGGTAAAACACAATTTGCAGATCTCACTTAGACTTTTCAGCAAAACTCTAAACACATTCTCATTCTCAAAACACATTCTGCACTCTAATACACATGTCATCCATACTGGTAAACACAAGTGGCAACAATCAAATACAAATAGAGAACACACGTCATTGATTGAACACAACCACTCAAAATGGATTTAACCTGTTTCAAATGATGCCCAAAGACAAGAAGCACACTGATCACATGTTTACTCCTTTGATTTTTGTCCCTTTTATTGTGTACTGTAGTACAGTGCATTGTAGACTGTATACTGTACAATGAACAAATTGTATGGCCCTGAACATTGTGCTTTCCATTTGTTAACAGCACTGACTGCTCAATAGATTTCGACTGATTGCAGGTTCATATCAACAAAGAACAAGAATTACAGTATCACAGAGACAAAGGACAAGTTTGTGAGATGCAGGGTACAGTACTGTAAAAATAGGGGTACAAGGAGGAGGAAGAACAAAAAAAAAAAAAATGCAAAGAGCAAAGCAGAGTAGTAATTTCTGATCAATTTTGAGCTACTATGATAGAACATGTTTTCGTTCATCAAAAGACAATGACGGAAAAATATTAAATTTGTTTTGAGATTAAAAATGTACTTTTCCCTGAACTTTTTGATGGTACTGTAAGGTGTCACGGGTAAGTCTACAACAGCACTAGGAGTAAAAGCTGCAGGATTGTGTACAAGTATACAAATATGTGCGAGTATAGTACGAATTTGACAACTTGTTAAATCTTGTGAATTATTAAGACTTTGAGACTATGTTGTACTGATTGGGCTATGGGTTTTGTGAGAAAAGGTTTAAGAAACAACAAATGCTTGATAAAATGTTTGATTTAGGGTTAAAACCAACACATACATACCATTGCGAATATTTGCCTTTGCAGCTTTCTGTCTCCTCCGTTTACTTGTCCTCAAACAATAATGGGCTGACCATTAGACTACATTAGAGTCCGAAAGGCCCTTTTGGCCTTTTCAGCTGAAAAAAGAGAAAAGAAAATATCATTATGTAGTACAAAAAGTACTGATTTACCTTAAAAATATTGGATGTTACATTATTAAGCATTAAAAACATGGTAAGTGTTGTGGTTAATATGCATACAACAAATATCACTTTAAAACTACCAATACTGAGGTAAAAGCATGGTAAGTGTTGTGATGACTGTCCTTTATTACACCCATCACAGTAAAACGACACTCGGTTACTAACGTAACCTCGGTTCTCTCTAGAGAAAATTCTTCCCCACAGTGAATGTCGCTGCAAAGCGCTGGCTTGCTGCCGCGCGCTCTCGCGTCAGGCGTGCCATCATGGACCTGGAGTCCAGTTCTATCCCCAGAAAGGACATTTCCTGGCTGGGGGACAGAATATTTTTGGCCCAGTTGACCCTGAGACCCAGCTGTTCCAGATGGGTCAGCAGTAAAGTCTTGTGTAACACCAGTTCCTCTTTTGACTGGGCTAAAATTAGCCAGTCGTCCAGATAGTTCAAGATTCTCACGCCCTGTCGTCTGAGGGGCGAGAGCGCCGCGTCCATGCACTTCGTAAATGTACGAGGTGCTAAAGACAGGCTGAAGGGAAGGACGGTGTACTGATAAGCCTGGCCCTCGAAGGCGAATCTCAAGAATGGCCTGTGACGGGCTGCTATTTGGATCTGAAAATAGGCGTCTTTCAGATCCACTGATATAAACCAGTCCCCCGGTCGAATTTGAGCGAGGATTTGTCTGGTTGTGATCATTTTGAACGAGTGTATCATCAGCACTTTGTTCAAACGTCTGAGATCCAGTATAGGGCGGAGCCCGCTGTCCTTCTTTGGTACTAAGAAGTAACAGCTGTAAAACCCCGACTCGCTCTCGGCCAAGGGGACATTTTCCACTGCCCCTTTTTCCAGTAAATTCGCTATCTTGGTGCGAAGTAGGTGTGCTACTTCCTGATTCACCGAGGTTTCGACCCGGGCTGTGAAGCGCGGCGGTCTGCGAGTGAATTGTAGCGAGTAGCCCTGTTTCACTGTTTTCAACACCCACTTTGAGACCCCTGGAATCAATTCCCATGCTTTCGCGTGAACTGCCAGGGGTATAATGGGATCTGGGACAGACAGCACTTTGTGCGGCGGTTCTGTAACTAGCACTCCGGTCGCAGCAACGGGGAGATGCTGTAATACAGACACAGCTGTGTGGGCTCGCGGCACGAGGCACAGAGCATTTTCCGCAAAGTGTGTGCGCTGCAAGGCAGACACGTGATCTGCACTTGAAACACTGCCAGCTTGAACTAGGTTCATACGCTGAGGCGTTATGAGTGTGCGTAGCGCAATTACAGTCGTTTTCATGGGCAAGGGTGGGCGCTGTACAACGGGCACATTCCCTACTCTTAACACATGAACGGCGTGAGCCGGTTTGACCGATATAGACCCTGTGGTGGTGTGAGACACTGCATGGGTAGTGCTTGTGTGTAGAGGTGAACACTGCGCAGTGGGCACTTGTCCTTCACTTCACGGTCGAGCGGCATGAGCCAGCTTTATTGTTTTTGACCTTGGCTGAGTGAAACACACAGAGAGGGTAGTGTTTGTGTGCAGGGGTGGGCACTGGGCAGTGGGCACCTTTCCTACATTTACAACACCTTCGGCCTGAGCCGGAATAAGACCAGACATAATGCTCTTTTTGAGATTTATGTGGGTCGCCATAAAAACTTAAGAGCTGGCTTGTAAGCTGCTGAATACGCTCTTCGAGTCGCCTCTGCTAAGGGGACTGATAGGCTCGTGGAACGCGAGCGCTGGCGTGCATCCCGGTCCTGGCGCTGTTGCGGGGCGGGCGGAGGAGGCGGTGGGGGTGCTGTCCTTTGAGCGGGCGGCTTCTTGGAACGGCCCTCTGCAGAACTAGAGCCACGGCAAAAAGTGTCTCATCGCCTGAGACGTGTTCTGCACCTCCGAAAACGCTCCGTGAAGCCCTTCACCGAGGGACCGAAGAGGCCGGCTGGAGAGACGGGAGTGTCCAGAAAAGTGGCGCTGTCAGACTCTGACATGTCGGACAGCGTTAACCACAAGTGACGCTCTGTGATAGTGAGGGAAGCCATGTTACATCCAATGGCTTGAGCAGCGGCTTTAGTAGCTCTGAGCGCCAAGTCCGTCGCTCTCCTCAGATCCGTCACACACTCCTTTGTTGGTCCAGCCTCGTCCAGGGCACGGAGGAGGTTGGCCTGGTGAATCTGCAGAACAGCCATGGTGTGTAGTGCAGATGCGGCCTGACCGGCAGCAGCGTAGGCGCGACCGATCAGGGTTGAAGTGGTCCGGCAGGCTTTAGTAGGTAGTGCTGACTTGGCCCGCCATCCAGCAGAGGGCGGACACAAGTTTGAGGCTACTGCTTCCTCCACTGGAGGAACAGAGAGATATCCTTTGTCTTTCGCGCCATCGACCATGGAGAACGTCGAAGAAACAGAGGATCTCAGCCTGGCAGAGTACGGGGCTCCCCACGATCTGGAGAGCTCGTCGTGCAGCTCGGGGAGGAAGGGAGCGGGCCTAGAAACAGGCGTTGAGCGGCGTCCTGGCAGGAAGCAGCCGTCCAGTCTGTTGGGCGTGGACTCCTGGGGCGTGGTCCAGTCGAGTCCGAGGTCTTCTACGGCATTTGAAAGAAGACGGAGAAGCTCAGCTCGAAGGAAGCCCTGACGTTGGTCTCCTGGGTCGACGGGGTGAGGTCAGGGATAGAGCCCGGCCAATCCTCACTCCCAGACGCAAGGAGGGAGCAGCTGTCATCCTCTCCGGCATCCCGCTCCATCGCCTCGGCCGCCGCAGGACGCTGGGCGTCGAGGAAGGAGACGGGGGACTCTGAGAAGGAGGCTCGCGGGGATGGCGCCGGCGAGTTCTCCTTCACTGAAGGTTCTGGCGGCCTTTGTGAGCTGCGCTTTTTACGGCGTGGCCCAACAGAAGGCCCGGGAGAAGCGGACTTGATGGCGAATACAGCCTGTCGAGCCCGCAGGATTCGCAGTCCTGGCAGCCGCCGTTGGCAAGCGCGAAGTCCGCGTGGTCCTTCCCCAGGCAGGAAATGCACAGCGCATGGCGGTCCCCGTCGCTGAGGGCGGCTCAACACGAGCCGCAGAAGGAGGGAGGCATTGAAAAATGCCGGCTCTTTTAGAGAGAAACGTGTGTGTCGCGGCGGCGAACACACACAGAGTAGTAAAAGGATATAAGCGCCGGATAGCGCAGCAGGTACGGTGAGTGAAGGCAGCGAAAATCCAGCCGGCGTCCTCAAGCTCGAGCTCGTCCCGCTTAAGTGCTGTTCGACGACACAGCTTCCACTCTCAGAGATTCAGTGAAGTGAAGTCACTCGCTGAAAGGAGACGAAATCATTGGGCAACCTGGGCAATCGGTATTTATAGGCTTAGGCCACACCCATTTTGGCGGGTCATGACGTGGCGCGGGAAGGCTTCCCATTGGCGCTGGAGTCATGCCAAGACTCACTGATAGGTTGCAGCAGTTGCCGCAGAGCAGCCAATAGGTGCGCGAGCTGTCTCGCCTATGTCTGTCTGCTGCAGCAAATGCGTTTTACATGTTAAAAATTAAGGATTATTTTCTGCTTTCAGTATTCTCAAGAAAAGGAGTTTTCCCGTAGCGTAAGCTAAACTTACGCAACACGAGAGTACTCTCGTAAGAGAACTGAGGTTACTGAGGTTTAAAGCATGGTAAGTTTTGTGGTTACTGTCCTTTTACCACACCTATCACAGTAAAACTAAGGTTACTGTGGTAAAAGTATGGTAAGTGTTGTGGTTACTGTGCCTTTACAATAAGTATCACATTAAAACTACCAATAGTGTGGTAAAAGCATGGTAAGTTTTGTGGTTACTGTCTTTTTACTACAGTTATCACAGTAAAACTAATGTTACTGTGGTGAAAGCATGGTAAGTGTTGTTTTTACTGTGCTTCTACTACAAATACAACTTTGGAACTAATTGCACTACTTTAAATCTGATATGAATACGATTAACTGATTGAAGGTCTAGGCCTATAGCACGTCACGTGACAGACAGTGTTTAATCACCCTGTTGAAAGCAATGAAACACAAAGCCTCCGTGGAGATGACCGATATAATGCAGTGAGTCTGAAAGTGAGCTAATCTGATTAATATCGACAAACAGAAAATACATTATATCAAACATTATTAGGACAGCGTATTTATGACTACTTACCATAGCCAGAGAATGTCTAATAAGGCGAGAAGTTTCACTCTCAGTACACTTCCGGCTTCTGAACTGGTTGCAGTTCCACTCTGATTCCATATGAGGGCGCTCACAGGACGAGTGCAGAATGAATGGAGGTCTATGGCGCTATAGCCATCAAAATCCACTTTTCTCAGGATATAATTTTTTGTCTAGTAATTTGAATGTTGTAATCGAAAGGAGATGCAAAGAAATTACACATTGCTGGGTGTTAGATTTTTTAGAGTCACTTTTGCTTTAAAAAGTCTTTTAAAGTGTCATTGACGTCATACACATCGTACGACCAGAGATACTGCTTTACAGCAATCCTTAAGTCACTCTGGTGCTTTCGCGCTCTGCACTTTCTTTTCTCTCGAGGCATCGACAACACAGCTGACACAGGTAAATACACATGCTAGAAGAGTTTTTGTTTTGTTTGTTTCTGGTCCCGCTTCGGATGCCACGATGCCATCAAGCGGTATCTCTGGTCGTAATCAGTCCTTCACTGACCAATCAGCATTCATTAGCAGAATGCTAGCGTGTTATGGGCAACAACAACTCAACCTGTAAGAAATCGAAAGGACATAAGTACTTGTTCATTCAACTTTCGACCTATAATGTTGAACTTGAAAAACCTACAATCAAATCTGAGATTTCTCAATGGCAATCGGGTGAAAGAGACAAATTTAGCTGTCTAGCTTCATAGACTTCCATTCATTTTGCACTCCTGGGTGATCGCGCCCAGTGGAACTCTGGTGGAACTACAACCAAAAAAATGGTACAATAGGACTTAATAGGGTAATCAGCTGTCGGTGAACATGTCAAATCAAAGACTTCAGATTTTAGCCAAGGATCAAAGGAATCGTTTAGGATTTGCAAAATTAGTCTCAGACGGCCAAAATCAGGTTAAGTTTCATTTGACTGTTGGTCTTGAGTTACATTTGGTTGAGGTCTCATGGCCCACCTTTTTAGTGAGACGGGACACTTGTGTAATTTGTTGGTTTTGTTCTTTTAACTTAGCAATACACTGAGCTGTCCAGCTTCCTCCCCCGCCATCGGATCCAACTCACCACCAGGTGGTGATCAGTTGACAGCTCCGACAGTTAAAAAAAAACACATGAATTAATTGATATTTGGAAACAACTTAATGGAGAACAAAAACAATACACTTGGTCTCATGTTCGTGGTAACATGATTTCATTGGCAAGACTAGATAAGTTTTATGTTTTTAAACATCATAGTAGTATTGTTGAGAGTTGTTCTATTACTCCATCATGTCTTTCAGATCATAGCATGGTGCAGTGTTGTATCTGTTTAAATTCTATCAAGCCAAAGAGTGCTTATTGGCACTTAAATACCACTTTGTTGGATGATAAGTGTTTTAAAGAAAGTTTTAAACATTTGTGGAATATTTTTAAAACTACAAAGAATTATTTTAGAACACTGCAGCAATGGTGGGACTTTGGGAAAGTCCAGATTAAACAGTTATGTCAACAATACTCTCAGAATGTCACGGAGAGGTAACCCTGAGATTGAGCTCCTTAGAGACTGATATTCTAAAACTGCAAGAATTGGCTCACTTGTCTGAGGTTATAAAAAATAAGAAGACTCAGTTATCTGAGACAGGGTTAAAACACAGGGTGCTCTGGTCAGGTCACGTTTTCTAAGTATAAATGAGATGGATGCACCATCAAGGTTTTTCTTTAGTTTAGAAAGAAAAAATGGACAGAACAGAGTCATTCACGTTCTATATCTGGAGCATTATTGACTGACCCTAAAGACATTCGTAAGAGAGCAGCCACTTTTTATGAGTCTTTATATAAAAATGAACTGGGTCCAGATTATAGGGATGACAGTGCTTTTTTTGATAATATTCCTCAAGTGGCAGAGGAAGTCAACGTAAAGATATCAGGTGCCTTGACCATGGGGGAAATGGTTAAAGCCCTCCAAGGCATGGCGCTGGGAAAAGCACCAGGGATTGATGGTCTGCCGCTTGAAGTCCTTTTGGTCAGAGATTGGAGAGGATTTGCTAGAGGTACTGTCGCACTGAATGACAGTTTAGCCGTAGGGCTACTGCCGTTGAGTTGCCGCAGAGCGGTCCTGACTCTCCTACCCAAGAAGGGTGATCTGACGGACATCAAGTGCTGGCGGGCAGTCTCCCTCCTGTGTGGTGACTACAAGCTGCTCTCTAAGGTCTTAGCTAATCGATTGGCAGAGGTTATGGACCAGGTAATTCATCCTGACCAGACATACTGTGTCCTTGGGAGGTCAATCTTTGATAATGTTTCCCTGATTAGAGATCTTCTTGATGTCTCTAAGAGGTTAAATATTGTGGCTTAATATCTTTAGATCAAGAGAAAGCTTTTGATCGCGTTGAGCACATTTATTTATGGAGAGTTTTGGATGCCTTTGGTTTTTGCAAAAGATGTATAGATCAGGTGAAAGTTCTCTATAGTGATGTTCAGAGTATTCTCAAGGTGAACGGTGGTTTTTGTGCTCCTTTTGAAGCCTGTAGAGGTATTAGACAGGGGTGTTCACTTTCAGGTATACTCTATTCTTTGGCCATAGAGCCATTATTACAGCAAATAAAAATAAAACTTCAAGGTATATCTTTGCCAAATTGCAATGGTAACTTTTTTATTATCAGCATATGCTGATGATGTAGTAGTTATGATTAGTAAGCAAAGTGATGTACAGGTTTTATCTGAATTGCTTGGAAATTTTAAAGCTTTGTCTTCTGCTAATATAAATTGGACTAAAAGTGAAGCACTCTTGATAGGAAGCTGGAAAAGTGGAAAACCAGGACTCCCGGAATCTTCAAAGCAGAATTGCAGCCTTTCGTTTGCAGTTTGTGCAAAGACTGTTGGATGGACTATCAAATTGTAACTGGCGTGCTCTTTCATGCCTGATTCTATGGAGTTTTGCAGGTTTGGGGTTGGACAAAGCACTTTTCTTAATGGACCCCCTGAAACTGGACACCTCCAAGTTGACCATTTTTTATAAGAATACTTTTAAAGTTTGGAGTCTCTTCGTTGTTCAACGACCAGAGAACTTACCTTCTCTTTTCTGGTTACTGGAGGAACCTTTAATCTATGGCTCGCAGTTGGATTTAACAGACAGTTCCTTTTTTCCTGGACTTAATAGGGTGCTGATTGGACATAATTATTGCTCATGAAATGGAAAGCTGCCCTTAAAATGACTGAAATAGAATTGTTAACAGAATATTGTGAAGGTTCTTGTGTTTCGAATCCCAAAGACTCTTTTCCTTGTTTGTCTTTGTCTATAAATGTTGAAGGGATTACTTCCCCTTTCATCAAAAATACTGCATCTCTGTGTAAAGACTTTTTTTAAGTACTGGTCAATCTTTGTACAGGTCTTGTGTTTTGGTGTTTAGCAAAAAAAGTTTTGAAATACAAGAGTTGATACTCCTTGGCGTGATGTTTTTAAACTGGATGAAAGCACAAAACCTGAGTGGAGATCTTTGTATAAACCACTGTTGACCAAGAGAACAGGTGATTTACAATGGAAAATCATCCATGGCGCTGTCGCGGTTAACGCTTTTGTTTCAGTTTTAAACCCTGAGGTTGATTCTGCATGTCCTTTTTGCTCTAATAGAGAAACCATTTTTCATGCTTTCATGAATTGTTGTAGGTTACAACCTTTATTTCTAGTTGTAAGTGATGTTTTTAGGAGTTGTAATGAGACCTTTTCTCTGGAGACGTTTAATTTGGGTTACAAATATGTGAGGAAAAAAAGATTTGTTTGTCAACTTCTGAATTTTGTTCTAGGCTCATTTATTTAAGTAGGAAAAAGAAAATAGAACAAAATATAAATCAGAATATGGTAGCCTTGTTTTCTAACTTAGTGAAATCAAGAGTTATGGTTGATTTTCTTTATTAAAGTCTATTGATGATTTTGTCACATTTGAATGTATTTGGTGTTGTAATGAGGCTCTGTGCTCTGTTGTTGAGGGTGAATTGATTTTTTTGTGAGTTTTGATTTATTTTTATTTTATTAATTTATTTATTATAATTTTTTTACATACTTTTGTGTAGGAGTGTATGGTGAATAGGTGATTTGTTGTAATAAAAGTCTTGTTAAAAAAAAAACCCACGAACAAATTTTACGTAGCGCTTGCGAAAACAGACACAAGCCAGTATCTCCTCAACACTTTATCATATTCAGACCAAACTTGGTACATGTCATCACAAGCATGACCTGAGGCAACATGCTGCGTTTCGGCGCAGCGCCACCTACTGGTCCGGAGATATAAAAAATGGCTATTTTTGCTTATAACTTCTGAACAGTTTGTCCAAAAATCATAAAAGTGGTCTTGTTAGATTCAGGGCAACATGCCGAGTCGACTGATATCCAATTTTCCCCGATCACCCATTTCGGCCATTTTGAATTATGTGCTAAAATGTTGTATTTTATGAACGCATGAACGTATCGTTACGAAACTCGGTATGCGTCATCAGGAGCCCTGAAGGAGCCTGAGAAGTTTCGAAACAGTGCCACCTAGTGGTGAATTTTTTTCCCCAAATGCTTCCAAATGCTTATAACTTTGGGTGTGGTCGACTTATTTTCACGAGACTCATCTAATTAGACTCCTGAAACCTTGCCGAGTCCTACGATACCAAACATGCTAGGTCGGGGTGGTGATGGCGCAGTGGATAAGACACAAGCCTTTGGTGTGAGAGACCCGGGTTCGAATCCACTGTGAGACACCAATGTGTCCCTGAGCAAGACACTTAACCCCTAGTTGCTCCAGAGGCGTGCGACCTCTGACATGTATAGCAATTGTAAGTCGCTTTGGATAAAAGCGTCAGCTAAATGAATAAATGTAAATGTAAATGTAAATGTTTTGCCTTACGGTTTGTGTAGCGTTGTGATTTAGCGCTTAAAAAACATTTGGCTATATCTTCGAAACCGCTAGTCCGATCGAGACGAAACCACCGTCAGAAGTTTGGAAACATAGGTCGATAGCTAAGAGTCATTACCCAAATGCGAAAATATTGATAGTAAGGGGTAGTAAAATCCAATCAAAGTCATGTGTCAGTCATTTTTTATGTGTTTTTTCATATAAATGTCTATAACTCCGAAGCGAATTGAGATATCTTCACCAAAATTGACACACATATGTATGGGCTCACTCTGAGGACACATAAAAAAAATGGTGGGACTGAGCCTCTTGATGGCGCTATAACAGAACAAAACATGAAATTCCCATTGACTTCAATACAGTTTTGTGAAATAAAATGCAATACTTAACAAATGCATTGGTGTAATTTAATGAAACTCAGAATGTGCCATCAGCTCCATCCCCTGAAGGTACTCAACATATTTCGAGACAGCGCCACCTAGTGGTCAAAAGTTATAACAAAATTTCCAAAAAGGCTAATAACTTTTGAATAAATCTGGCTATTGAAATGCCACTGGTCTTATTATATTCCTTGGGTCACACCGAGAACATAGATACCAAGTTTTCCTTATTTGGCTGAACTTCCTGTCCGCCATCTTGATTTTCATTCAAAACCTACTTTTTTGAACTCCTCCTAAACCGTTTGACCAATTTTCACCAAAATCGAATCGTATCATCTCCAGACTGTGCTGACTAAAAGTTATGGATTTCGTGTCGATACACGAAACCGTTTTCGTATAGCGCAGCAGCAAATTTGAGGCATGATGCCAAAAGCACTATTCAGGCTTTATCTCTGCAATGCCTTGACATATTGACACCAAACTTTGTATGTGTCATTGTCACTTCACTCTGACCACATCACACAGTTTTGTAACTGCACCACCTATTGGTCGAAAGTGATAATCAAGTAAATCATATTTTGTATTACTGTTTATCTGATTTCTCAGCCATTTCCACTAAAATCCTCTTTAAATGTCTTTAATTGCTCATTGTTGCAGTTGGTCTGACACGTCTTGTCGTCTTATTCTGCTTGGCCCCGATAATGGCTGCTTGCAGCTATATTTTTTATTTGTTTTTACTCTTTACTTTTCATATTCAACTAAATAAAGTTTAACTATATTTGAAATTTCATTAAATCAATTGTTTCCCTTTCCTTTTAGTTTTTGGAGCTATAAGGACATTCTACCTTTACTTCTACCTTATCTTTGTCACATGCCTGTCCTGTCTTGTGCTGCACATGGGTGTTTTGTTATTTTGAGCCATGTGCTCGTGTTATTGTCTGATCCCTCCCCCTTGTTATCTGATTATTGTTTGAGTTCATCCACCTGTTCCCTCCTGATTAGTTTCCCTTTATAAGTTCCCTCTTGTTTGCAGTCTGTGTCGGTACATTGTCTTTTGTTTCCTGTTCCCCGAGATCTTCCAGAGTGTTCTTGTTCTGTTATTATTTTTGTATTTACTTAGTTCTGTTTTCCCCTTCGTGGAATTTGTTATGTGTTTTTGTTAAATACTTATTTTTCTCCAGCGTTTGAGTCCTCACACCTTTTGTTCTTAGTCTGCCGTGACAGAATGTACCTATGGAATTATTCTTGTGCCAATAATAATGAACGTAGCTTTTCAAGAAACTAATGGAAATATAAATTGAAACTGAATAAAATATCTTTGAAACTGAAAAAGAATAAATCGCAGGCAAATTTTTTGACTTCGTTTTTAATACACTACATGTTTTGCTAACTATTTCTCATATTTCAATCGCTGATCAGAACTTACAAATGCGCTTCCAGAGTTTTCATTTGCGCTTCTGAAGTTTTCGTTTACGCTTCTGGAGTTTTCGTTCGCTGTTCTGACACATTTCTCTCGTGGGGGCGGGGCTAGTGGCAGTGTGTTCTCATTGGCTACTGAGGTTTTGACTGACAGCTTCTTCACCTGGAAGTGAAGACGTCAGTGTTGTGTTTACATGTGTGGATTTAAGCAGCTGTAATCGCAGCTTTCTATTTCATTTTAGTGATATTAAGTTTATATCTGTATTTATTTGCTGCTACAATATTGTTGAGATGATTTAAAATAGAAGGAATAGTAGGCTACAGACGAATGATATCATTATCATTAGTCATCGTCGCCATCAGGATACTGGATAGCCTACTCGTGGTAAGTCTGATTTTTTTAAAAAATACTATAGGCTACTAATACTATTTATAATAATACAGTATTGGCTTTTTTCAGGTGGAGAGGCATTTTAGAGCTCAGTGAGAGCCCATAACATTATACAGCTATGCTGTCTTGATTTGACTGTTAGCCCAATCATACATGACTTGTTTATCTACATTCAGTTACAGTCTTCGACTAGATCATATTTCCCCCAGCCACCCCAAACAACATTGGGCTAGAGTACTGTACAGTATCTGTACTGTAGCCTACACTACAAAAAGTACTGTATCAGTCAATGACCGATGCCATAGGACCAGAGCGCTGTCCTGTCAATCACTGCCTGATTCAACTTTGGCAATGTAAAGCCTTTTTTACCATGCCAATAAAGCTATTTAGCCCTGAATTTCTCATCTGATGATTAATTTGCGATGCAGAGTTTTTGAAAGAGGAGAGACACGACTTGACCACAGAACACGTCTCTGTTCATAATCAATTATTTTGAAGTATCGTTCTGGTTGCAATATTTATTCTGATTACTTTTGTGTGATAAAGATGACTGATAAAGCTATTATATGTAGGTAGTATGAGTAACAAAAGGCTTTTTCTGTGTCCATATTTGACTAATAATAATAATGAAAAAAATTGCACTTCAAATGAACATTTCTGAGAAAAATGTTTAATCTTTAACAGTCTTTAATAATAAATATATGTCCAAATTAAAAACTTAATACATGCAAGTAATTATGACTGAAAACATCCAGCAATTAGGGAATACACAGCCATGGATGTTTATATATAGGGCTATACAGCCATCTACTGGTTACACAACAGTATTACAGATGATAAATGCTGCATGACTCCGAGGTAAATATTTAGTACTGTAAAATCTCTTAAAACATTTATATAATTTGTTTGGAATAAATATTTTAAGTCTGCAACTTGTTACTGTATGTGGGAGTTCAAAGCATTGTATTGTTAGATTATAATACATTTCCTCTCTCATTTTCCAGGGAGTGGAGCAACTTTTCCATAAACTAAATTCTGATGCTGAAACAGAGGATGGAGTGATAGTACCAGAGATCCACTGTCCCTATCAGACAATAATCTTACTCTGTTCAGACACATCACCTTTGAATGACTGGGATCTTGATCTTCAGACACCTGATTTATTTTATTTTAATATTATAAACTAGCAAATATTTTAATTTCCTCTAGATTAAAACAAACACAGTTCACAAGTACACAAGAGGTGCACTTTATTCTTATTAATCTATGCTGATCTTGGATTAGCATACCAACAGCATATGAATGTTAAGGGCATAGTTCACCCAAAAATACAATTCTCTCTTATTTTACTCACCCTCATGCTATCCCAGATGCATTTTACTTTCTTTCTACAGATAAACACGAATTAAGATTGTAAGGAAAGTAATCAATCTCTGCGAGTCCTAAAGACGCTTTAAACCACACACACAGTGAGTGTGACGGTAATCCATGCGACCTCAGTGGATGAATCAATGCCTTCTGAAGTCAAACAACAGGCTAGATAAAAGAAATACTAATAATGTAAACTGTTTTAACTATTAAAAATCACTTCCGACCAACTGTCTTACGTACATGGGTTACAATCCACTTGTATTATGGACTTAAACTTAAAACTCTTTGTCTATGTTTATGTGAAGAAGAAAGTCATTTACATCTGGGATGGCATGAAGGTGAGTAAATGATGAGAGAATGCTCATGTTTTTGGGTGGACTATCCTTGTACTGCTTGTATCCAGTCACTGCTTTGTTACTTGTACTGCAACAGGAACTGTTCAAAGAATCATTGCAACATTTAAAATGTATATGAATTTTTAAAATGTATTCTGTATTTGTAATTGTGCATTTTGTATAGTAATGTATATCATGAGAATACTGTGCATCACATGTATATTATGCAGTTAATGTTTTGTGGATTCTGGTCTTTCCTGTCACAGCATAATTGCATCCAAGACCTTCACTCTGATACTTGTGTATATGCTTTAGTGACAATAAAGAATGTACATTTATTGGAATTCATATTTTCAATTACATTCATTTAACTGGTTGTAGAAGTCACAACTGAAACGGTTGATGATTGTTAAAATATATTTACAATTTTAAATGTTAGAAGATAGTATTAATTAAATGAAATAACTAAATTCAATTATCAATTAAAAAAAATGGCAACAAGAACATTCTTTGGGTGACATATGTAAGGAAATGCCCTTTGAGGTCTGTATCATCTGACAGCAGGCCACTATTGTAATTTTCATATTGTTTAAATTCCTCTTATTTAAGTGATCATTAATTTTGATGGTGTAAATGTATATCATGCTAACAATGAGTAGTGTGATGGCCATGGTTGCCAACCTTGATTACCTGAAGTGAAACTTTCTTGACGGCTGAATATATCACACACGTTTGCTAGTATTCTCTTTAAATTGTAACAGCTCAACCTAATCAGAGCCTAACATGCAGAATAATAATCAGGAATAAACAAATATTCTCTGAAAACATTGGACACTACAATATTTTAAGTATTATATACAGTACTTTAATGTACAATTACACCTGAATAGACTGAATAGATCTCTTGTGCTCCTAAAAGCTTCTGTCGACAAAGTAGTAGCAGCAGGTAAATACAGATAAAATTAAAAAAACAAACCTAACTTAATATCACTAAAATGAAATAGAAAGCTGCGATTACAGCCGCTTAAATCCACACATGTAAACACAACACTGACGTCTTCACTTCCAGGTGAAGAAGCTGTCAGTCAAAACCTCAGTAGCCAATGAGAACACACTGCCACTAGCCCCGCCCCCACGAGAGAAATGTGTCAGAACGGCGAACGAAAACTCCAGAAGCGTAAACGAAAACTTCAGAAGCACAAATGAAAACTCTGGAAGTGCATTTGTAAGTTCAGATCAGCGATTGAAATATGAGAAATAGTTAGCAAAACATGTAGTGTATTAAAAACGAAGTCAAAAAATTTGCCTGCGATTTATTCTTTTTCAGTTTCAAAGATGTTTTATTCAGTTTCAATTTATATTTCCATTAGTTTCTTGAAAAGCTACGTTCATTATTATTGGCACAAGAATAATTCCATATGTACCGACCATTATGAGGACTCAGCGGAGAAGAGAGGCGCAACCAGTCTCCTGTCCGCAATGGGAGCGGATTCTCCGGTTTCAGGAGTTGGTCTCCCTCCGTCAGCAGGGGATGGAGGTGAGGGAGTTCGGGCAGAGGTTCCGTCGCGCTGCTGAAGGGTTGAACATGGGCGAGGAGGCTTGCAGGGATCTGTTTAATTATGCGCTGGATGAACCGATGGACTGGCTGATCTGTAGAGCTTTTGATCACGTCAGTTTTGAGGCGATGGTGGAGGGTTTCATTCGCCATCAGGAGAGGATCGCCAGGGGAGTGGTCTCTGTTCCGGTGGTTCCTGTTCCGGTGATCCCAGTTCCGGTGATCCCAGTTCCGGTGGACCCAGTTCCGGTGGTCCCAGTTCCAGTGGTTCCGAAATGGAGGAGAAGGAAGAGCCCCTCCGTGGTTATTCCGGTGGACCCAGTTCCGGTGGACCCAGTTCCGGTGGACCCAGTTCCGGTGGTCCCGAAACGGAGGAGGAGAAGGAAGAACCCCTCCGTGGCTATTCCGGTGGACCTAGTTCCGGTGGTCCCAGTTCCGGTGGTCCCAGTTCCGGTGGTCCCAGTTCCAGTGGTCCCGAGTCCGGTGGTCCCGAGTCCGGTGGCTCATAACACGGAGACCATCCCGGAGGTGACTACCGCCCCTGACGCACTGCCCAGGCGTCTTGGCTCTGCCCGCGCCGACCAGGCGTCTTGCTCTGCCCGCGCCGACCAGGCGTCATGCTCTGCCGGCCCCGCCCGAGCGGCTTGCACTGCCTGCGCCACCCCAGCGATCCATCACTTCTGCTGATCCAGAGACTGTTCACGTTACATCTGCCAAGCCTGTGTCTTCGGACAAGATGGCCGCCGCCGAGCCTGTTCACGTCACGTCTGCCGAGCCTGTGTCTTCGGACAAGATGGCCGCCGCCAAGCCTGTTCACGTCACGCCTGCCAAGCCTGGGTCTTCGGACAAGATGGCCGCCGCCGAGAGTGTTCACGTCACGTTTGCCGAGCCTGTGTCTTCGGACAAGATGGCCGCCGCCAAGCCTGTTCACGTCACGCCTGCCGAGCCTGTGTCCCCTGACAAGATGGCCGCCGTTGAGCCTGTTCCTGTTCCTGAGCCGGTGGTGTCTGTGTCTGTTCCTGAGCCGGTGGTGTCTGTGTCTGTTCCTGAGCCGGTGGTGTCTGTTCCTGAGCCGGTGGTGTCTGTTCCTGAGCCTGAGCCGGTGATGTCTGTTCCTGAGCCTGAGCCGGTGGTGTCTGTTCCAGTTCCTGAGCCGGTGGTGTCTGTTCCAGTTCCTGAGCCGGTGGTGTCTGTTCCTGAGCCTGAGCCGGTGGTGTCTGTTCCTGTTCCTGAGCCGGTGGTGTCTGTTCCTGAGCCTGAGCCGGTGGTGTCTGTTCCTGTTCCTGAGCCGGTGGTTCCAGTTCCTGAGCCGGTGGTGTCTGTTCCTGAGCCGGTGGTGTCTGTTCCTGTTCCTGTTCCTGAGCCGGTGGTGTCTGTTCCAGCTCCTGAGCCGGTGGTGTCTGTTCCAGTTCCTGAGCCGGTGGTGTCTGTTCCAGTTCCTGAGCCGGTGGTGTCTGTTCCTGAGCCGGTGGTTCCTGTGCCTTGGCCGCCCGAAGGGTTGTCTCCGCCGTGGTTGCCCGAGGGATCGGCTCTGCCTTGGCCGCCCGATGGACTGTCTGCTCCGCCCTGGCCGCCCGAGGGATCGTCTCCGCCTTGGCCGCCCGATGGACTGTCTGCTCCGCCCTGGCCGCCCGAGGGGAGGTCTACGCCCTGGCCGCCCGAGGGAGAGTCTCCGCCCTGGCCACCCGAAGGGTCGTCTCCGCCCTGGCCACCCGAGGGATCGTCTCCGCCTTGGCCGCCCGATGGACTGTCTGCTCCGCCCTGGCCGCCCGAGGGATCGTCTCCGCCTTGGCCGCCCGAGGGGAGGTCTCCGCCCTGGCCGCCCGAGGGAGAGTTTCCACCCTGGCCACCCGAGGAAAGGTCTCCGCCCTGGCCGCCAGATGAACTGTCGTCTCTACTCTGGCCGTCTGCACAGCCTGCTCCGTCCTGGCCTTCCGAACCCTGTGGGCCACTCCGGTGTCACAAACATTTTGTTTCTCCCGTTCCCGCCCTGGTCTGTCCCTCCCGTTCCCGCCCTGGTCTGTCCCTTCCGTCCCGTCCGGGTCTTATGGAGCGTCTGGTAGCCGCTCCGTAGGGAGGGGGTAATGTCACATGCCTGTCCTGTCTTGTGCTGCACATGGGTGTTTTGTTATTTTGAGCCATGTGCTCGTGTTATTGTCTGATCCCTCCCCCTTGTTATCTGATTATTGTTTGAGTTCATCCACCTGTTCCCTCCTGATTAGTTTCCCTTTATAAGTTCCCTCTTGTTTGCAGTCTGTGTCGGTACATTGTCTTTTGTTTCCTGTTCCCCGAGATCTTCCAGAGTGTTCTTGTTCTGTTATTATTTTTGTATTTACTTAGTTCTGTTTTCCCCTTTGTGGAATTTGTTTTGTGTTTTTGTTAATAAATACTTATTTTTCTCCAGCGTTTGAGTCCTCACACCTTTTGTTCTTAGTCTGCCGTGACAGTCTTAGATATTTACTATCAACATCTTCCCTCTCTCTATAGGATTACAGAAGTTCTAGCAACTGTTGTTTCTGTAACGAGCTACACAGGTTATTAGTATCCTAATTTTTGTCTGTGCTTTACCCCTCCTCACTCCTTAGCACCAAGCTAAGTACATGAAGTATGGTTAATGTAAACGCACAGTTAGGCCCCAGACAGAACTGGAAACACTTCCCGTTGTTTCTTCTTCTTTTGACCTTGATGTTTGAGTCCCTGCTAGCTTAGTCTAACAGCAGCATAACCCATACGTGACACCTGTTTACCTATGTCTCCTAGCTAAACTTAAATAGGTAAAACACTAATTTCTTCCCTTTCCTTTCTGATTTCATCTTATTGTTTTATTTTGGTTTTGCTCCATTTGTTACTCTCGTAGTATAACATGTGAAAAGAACCATCAGTATTTTGAGTAATAGTTTTATGACATGTAAAAACCCAGTCATCAGTCGATGCTGCTTAAAGCACGTCAACTAAGCTACTCAAAACCTTTTTGTTGTGTGTGCACCAACACTAAATTTTAGCTGCACCACATCAGCTATTCACATCTTACATGGCACACATAGCCGTTCTCCCACAGATAGCTTACCACCTCTATAGAAACTTGCATTTGCCTTTGCCATTCCTCTCTTGTGTTCCCACAAGTAAGCCAGTAGGCCTCAGACATCCAGCCCTGCCACCCACCAGGACCACCTGGAGACCCGGCAGAGCAGTGTCCTTGACACCCTTCAGCCTGAAGCAGGCAACGACCTGTAAAGGCAGAGAAAGGAACCGTTAGACGACAACAAAAGCAGACGTCTGACACCCAGCCTGAGCCACCAAGAGCTGACCAGCATCATCTTCTCCTTGGCCACGCTCCCGCAGGCCTCAGACAGGAGGTAAATGAACTAACGCTGCCAGCCACTGAATCCCACAGAGAACGAACCCTGCTCAGCATCAGTAGGCACAGGACAGATGCAAAGACCCTAACAGAGTGGAGCAACTGAAAGAGATCACCAGTCTTCAGGCGGCTGACAGCTGCTGAGCACCTGCCAACAGACGGGTAAAGAACGGTTTCAATCAAAGAACTTAAAGAACTGGTTGAGCTCAAAGAGAGCCACTGAAGCCATCAGTGTTCAGCCAGAGCTGAAGTCCAAACACTGACTCAGCAATGCTGTAACATTATAGACAAACTCATGGGGGTTCTGAACAGAACTGAAACAGTCCAACCACCTGCAAATTGACCCCAAAAGAAAGATGTTTCCTGCTAAACTTCACATCAGCTGCGTAAGCTCCCCAGCCCTGCACAAAGGGGGGAGGAGACAAACCCTCGGCTTAACATTCACCCGCCAGTGTCCTGAGAGCCTCTGCAGCCGCAGAGGAAAAGGTTTAATTCAGACAAACCCTAAAACGGCACATGAAGTGATACTCAAAGGTCTCAATGGTCAGAAACATCCCTGCCAATCTATGAGACACTGATTTTCACTGCAGTCTTCGACTGGTGTGACACACCAAGACAGACTCCATCTGCTCTAGATCACATCCAGCCCAGAGTGGCACTACCAGCAGCTGAAACAAGCCACCATAACAGGATTCTCAAGAGACTTAAGAGTCTGAACGCAGACTGGGCACTGCCCCAGACACCAAACAGACCTAAAAGTGCCTGTGCTACTACCACAGACTCCGAACGAGCTTACCTTGGAGCTTGCAACAAATCTGTGACAGAGGAAGACACCAGCTCCAAGAACCCTTTCCTCCAAAACCAGTTAGTCACCATTTCTGGCCGCCCCACGCAATGCCCACTCAACGATGCGTGACCTGATGCAGAAGGCCTTTAACACACAAGGCCTCGTCAGAAAGGGTGCCTAAGACCCCATTGACTCTGATCTGCAAACAAACCAGAAGGCACACCACATGACCACGATGCAAGCCTCTGCTACAAAGTTCCTAGTCAGCATAGAACATAAAACTTTTAAAAGTAGATGAAGATGTGTGCTCAAAAAAGAAGCAGGAAGCTGCATTAGTAAAATTAGAATTTTATTGATTTAAAGAAAATCTTTGAATGCATGTGTAAGCCTCACGTGCCAACAGACTATGCACTGCTTTTTGAACCATACAGACATTTGCTGCCTTCTGGTTGAAATTGGCACTGCTGCATATTAGTTTCCATGACAATGACTTGTTACAGGAAATACTAACTTCAAATAGGGTATGCGTCACCCTGACGCCAGATAGTAAGCAAACCACCTGAGCTGCGTAAACTAACATGACCTAGCGCCCTTCGTTTAAACTACTGTTACTGTTACTGTACTGAACAGAGGAGTTGAAATAGTTTCCTGCTTCTGTGTTTGAGTGACGTGTGTAAAACAGGAGTGTCTGTAAAGCAGCTTCCTCATTCCTGGTGAAGGAGAGTCCCTTTACTGCTGTGTTTATGTGCTCTAGTTGAGTCAATAACATCATAATTACGAGTTCCAAACACATGAATGACCGAGCAAAGTTTTATTTACAAATGACAAACTCATAATTCTAGACTCTAGATAATGATCTTCTCCAGACTGGGAATTCAGACAGATGTATTCACTCTTAGACTACAGCATTTTTATTATTTATTTTTTTAAATGTACATGTATTTGTATAACACCTTTCACAATGCCTTGAAGCAGCTTTATAGAAAATGCATGTTTCTACATAATGTGCCAAAGTAATGTCCATATGTCAGAAAGTTCTAAGACAATATATAGATCATGCAGTTAGCTAACATTATGTATTAATTTAGGCAGAAACCTAAATTCTAAATTTATTCTAGCTTCATGCATTCTTTTTTTATGAAAACATGAATGTTGGTAAGTTTAATAAAAATAGCAACATTCTGAACAAAAAGCTGAGAAAATCGCATGCATAAGCAATGCCTTTATCGCTTGTTCCTTCCTGTGTTTTTATCCCTTGATTCTATAATTTTCCAGAAGATGTTTAATACTGCCCCCATATAACAGTGAAAAACCACGGAAAATTTCATCAATGGCAGAGAAGCGTTGTCTTATATTTAATGGAAAATTCAATCAATGGAAGTGAGATTTAAAGCAATTACTACCAACTGTGATTAATGATTACAATATATAGACAATTTGGCAGTTTTGTATGATTCAGAGTTGGCATCATCTGAAGTCCTCGCAGGGGTTGGCGTCCTCTCTTCACAGGTGTTTGGTCATCTAAAATCTCCGTAAGACGCTCAATCCAAACTGGAGCTGGCGTGCTTTGGATAGCATCCCAAAGTAGAATAGAAAAGCAAATGGAAAATAATTAGCATAGCTGCTGTTCATAACATTTCAAGCAATAGATAGTCGATAGTCACATGCTTTTGATCTGATATAACCGGAGTATAATGTGAATGAGATGCATTATGTGAATGCTTGGCCAAAGAAATGCATCTTTAATCTAGATTTAAACCGTGAGAGTGTGTCTGAGCCCTGAACATTATCAGGAAGGCTATTCTAGAGTTTAGGAGCCACATGCAAAAACGCTCTCCCTCCTTTAGTGGACTTATATCCTAGGTACTACCAGAAGTTCAGAGTTTAATGATCTTAAAGAGCATGATGAATTGATAAATTGACAGATAGCATGTTCCAGAACGTAGCAATGTTTCTGGGGTGGAAGAAGGCTGTTTTTGTAACAAATATTTTTGTAAAAAATATGATTTTCAAAGTTTCTGTCTAATATAACACCCAGATTTTAAACTGTAGAGGATAGAGTAAAGCATTAGATTCTCTGAACAGGTTTTTGGTTCAATTTGGGTCTTATCTGAATTAATTTAATTTTAATTAATAGTATTTGAATGTTAAGCAGCAAGCTCATTAGCTTCTGATGCAACCGTAACCAATCAGCTGTGCTATGTAGATAACGATATGATCACTAACAAATTGAGTTAAGGACCTACAGTATCATCCTGCTCCATCTAGAGTTTCATGACAGAACTTTGTATGAGTATCATCGGCAGCACATATACTGAAAATAATAGAGAGCCCAACACAGATCCTTGTGGCACTCCATAATTTACTGACGTTTATTTTCATCACGTCAAATGTGTTTCTTTGTCTCTGTTTCCCGCCACTCATCTGTTTCGATGGCTATGATCATTAGTTAGTTCAGTTTAGCTGTGTTTAGTAAATTACCTTCTGTTCGCTACTTAAAGATATAGTGGAGGATTTTTTTACTTCCGGGTGGAATGCCTATACTATTGGTCCTCCTAATTGTCAGTCATTCTGGTGACTCAATCAAACTTTTCAAAAAGTGGAGAGGGCGGGTCTTATCTAAAATTCGGAAAGATCCTCCGCTATACCTTTAAGTTGAGCCTTTGCTCATTGTCAGGTCTCCGTTTTGTATCTGTTGTGTTAATGCCTGCCTTTTGGATTACTTGTTATTAAACTACATTTGGAACTTTATTCAACTGTCTTCGTCTTCCGGCCTGCAAACACACCTGTGACAAGGTTACAAGTTTGAGTGATCTGATGTTGAGGAGCCCATGCTTTAGAAATTTATTTTGTTCCGTAATTTTGTTATTTTAATCGAAAAACATAATCCATCCTCCTGTTACACAGCATTATGTACCGGTACTTGTTCTTTTTTCGTATAATATTTAAAGACAACTCAATATTTGTATAAAAAGCAGATTTATTTACGAAACCATTGTAAAAAATAAGATAAAGATAAGACTTTGACAAGAGACATTCAAATGTCAGTAGTGCCCTCAGGTTTAACAGTAGTGCACGAACCTTCAGTGTTTCTCCAGGTTTTCAGTGTGCGCTCCTGCTGCCCAGCAGACAGACAGCACAGCGGCCCATCTTGGGAGTGCAGTACTCTTTAAATCAACAGGATTGAATCCCTTGTCACATAAAAGATCACTTTTTTTGAAACTATTGACAATCATGAGCATGTCAAAGGGACCCCTGGTACAATATATGTTTAACACAGCAATGAAAATGAACACGACTGCAGATGGCATTCAGAAAAGATCTGTAAACACTGAGAGGTGCTGGTTTGTGCAAATGTATGGTGCTCCTGTGAAGTTCACATACACATGCATCTTTACATATACAGTCCTGGCATTATTGTGTTATTTCAGAGAAAAATATTTGTCCTTGTAATCTTTTATTAAAATATAATAACTTGCTTAGCCTCAACTAAATGTCTACCATTAGAAATCTCTCTTCCTTTTTCATCCTCTTCACTCAAACCTTCTGACAATCTGGTATGTAACATCGACTTTTCATAATCCAATCTATTCCCAATGGATAAAATCACTAATTTTCTTCTTGTTGAATATCATGTTTCACTCAGAAATACTTTAAATTACAGAAATAAAATGGGCTGTGAATGGCAGCGTTTTGACTTTCAAAGCTAACAGATATGTACTGTTTGTTGTTCCTCTGTAGCCTTGTACTAAAGTCACATCTACAGCTAAAAGCCAAAAAAAAAACAAAAAAAAAAAAAAAAGGAAGAATATCCAGGAGAACGTTCAACCACACAAAATGAGAAGCTCAGGACAGTGATCATAAATTCTTGCGTTTCTTCCTCAGTTCTTCTGCGGCTCAGCCCTCAAACACAGCCTGTCTCGAAGAGTTTGAGCAGATCTTTACAGTCTGGGTCGATGAGATCTGCTGGTTTCTCCCCATTTTCATTCTCTGCTTCCACACTGGCACCCAGAGAGAGAAGGTACCTAGAGAAAAAAAAATTACATTTGACATTTTAATACAAATAATTGAGCAAATCTGATACCCCCTCTGGAAAACAAGTACACTTCAGTATACTTGGGGAAAAAACAGTACCTGTCATTGTACTGTCTGGTATAGTTATAGTAGAGTTTTTGACTTCCTGCTCAGCTACTGTTCGGACGCTCTTGCTTACTGCTCCACGCTTTGCTCTATCGCTTTTACATTTTATCTCCTATTTTTTTATATTTTATTTCCTTTATTTTATTTCCTTTTATCAACTAATTTTAACTTCAGCAAATCAGCACAGTGCTCATACGACAAAGTTTGGATTACTACAAAAATTGAGAATTCTTTTACCCGACCAGCTTACATTCCGGGAAAGGAAAACACAACTGCCTACAAGGATAAGAGAAAATGCCTCTTCTGGAATCTACTTGCTGCACCAACTGCCACAGACTTTTACAAAGGGTTGCAGTTCTTGAAACAAAGTTACTTACGGGACCACCAAACCAGACGGAGCACACAACAGAGCTTCGTCATGGACACCCTCAGCATACCGGTGAGTCCCATGAAATCAGTGCTCCTCGACAGGTAGAGAAACAAGCCGATCGACTTACAAATCGATGGCACAAACAGGGAGCGAGACCCAAAGGCACTCGAGACATCAGATTGTTACGAGCAACACATATTGCCGCAGTAGCATCCTCTACCCCAGATACAGCTCTGACAAGGATTGCAAACACTGGTCTCCTACCACCGCCTATACATCTTGAGAACAGATTTGAAGTACTAAGGAATGTAAATGAGGAATCCCCAAACGTGATGAATGTGATCGAACACAGACTGAATGGGCCAGTAGCTAACACTGATGCTAACTGGCGCTCAAGGTCGAGCAGACAGCGGCACTCAGCTCAGAGCGCAGCCGAGCTCAGGACTCTGATAGTGGGGGACACCATAATCAGAAACATTAGCAGCAGGGATACAACTACGTGCTGCCTTCCACAAGCAACAACTTCTGATGTAAACAGGGAACTTCAGAACATTCTGATGAAACATAAGTCTGCAAATCGACTCATCATTCATGTGGGGAAGAATGATATTCATAAAGAGCAGTCAGAACTCCTTAAGAAGGATTTCCATTAACTTTTTGAAACACTTAAAAGACTGAAAGTCCAAACATTCATCAGTGGACCTCTCCCAGCAAGAGGAACAAACCGGTTTTCACGGTTACTTGGGCTTAATACGTGGCTGCAAAACACCTGCAATATAAAAGCAGTGAACTTCATTGACAACTTCAATCTTTTCTGGAGTCAGAGACAACTGTTTCATCGGGATGGCCATCACCCAAACAAACTTGGTTCAAGAGTGTTAAAGGACAATATCTACTTCTCCCTCAATCATCCTTCTGCAGTGTGTGCCAATCCACTCAATCTGAACGGCACACACACACCTGGACACAGTATGAATGACCACGGGACTTCACTTCAGCAGCAAAATGGACATGATAACGCCACTCCACCACAACAACCTCTGCTCACGGACACAATCTCAGCTGAGCCCTGCCCACAGAGCTCAGCCCTGCCCTGCCCACAGACAGACATATCAGAACTGCTTGAAGATTCAACACCCAAGGACGACTTCCTGGAAAACAGCCAGGGAAGCCAGGACAGCATATTACAGCCTCCGATGACACCAGAGCAACAGCCCCTTTCACCAGACACGTTAACCCTCTCCCCAGCATCGCCACTTCTGTGCTTCTCACAGAAAATGGAAGAACTGGTGCATGCTGGAACCAGACTATCCCACTCTTTTGCTGCAAGCCCCCAGATACCAACCAAAAAAAGACAGGCACCATTACCACCAAAGCCTGCGGGCCCAGCTCGCCCTCCCCCTCCTGTGAGAGCTCTTCGGCCTCTGCCACAACGCCAGGGCCCACACCCTCCTCCATCAGCTCAAGGTGAACCAAAAACAACTGATACCAGCTCTCAGTGATATGTGTCGGGTCCCCGTTTTGATAACAGTAATTTTCTCAAATGTTTACAGAACAAACGGGAACCCAATGTGCCTGTATCTTTCTCTGTTGCTGTTCTATTACAAGATAGAAAGCCTAAGGCCTTCAATAGCCGTACAGCAAACCTAACTAATCTGGTCCCTATTACACGTCAAACTAAGACTGATGTGGGGAAAAGTAAGTCTGTTAAGTTAGCACTCTTTAACATCCGCTCACTTAAAAATAAATCACTTCTAGTCAACGACTTAATAACCACAAACAATCTGGATTTTATGCTTCTGAATGAAACCTGGCTAGAAGACAGCTGCAGTGCAACAATCCTCAATGAAACATCCCCTCCTAACTTTACTTTTATGAGTGTCTGCAGAGCTGGTAAGAGAGGTGGGGGTCTAGCTGCTCTTTTTAAAGATATCTATCAATGTAAGCAAATATCATTTGGGAATTACTTGTCTTTCGAATATCTGGGTATTGTGTTAAAAGGTGCTCCACGCATTTTACTTATCATTATTTACAGGCCTCCAAAATACTCTTCAGCCTTTGCTGAGGACTTTACAGAACTATTATCAACAATTACATCAGAGTTTGACTGTTTTGCCATTGCTGGAGATTTTAACATCCACATCGATAGTGCAGAAAACAACATGGCTAAAGAAATCAAAAGTGTTTTAAAAACTTTTGATCTGACTCAGCATGTACATGGACCCACACACAATCGTGGACACACTCTAGATTTACTTATCAGTAAGGGTCTAAACATTTCATCGATTGTTATTAAGAATGTAGCACTGTCTGATCATTTCTGTATTTTCTTTGATATATTGATCTCTCCTGCCATTGAAGCTAGATCTGTGTCTGTCAAGAAGAGATGCTTAAATGAGAACACCAGTGTACTGTTTATGAAGGCTATATCCTTAACACCAAGTATATCTGCTGACTCTGTTGATTTTCTCCTTGATTCTTTTAACTCAAAAGTTAAAAGTGTAATTGATGATATTGCTCCTGTTAAAGTCAGGAAGAAGAGTGGCAGACAAAAAGCACCTTGGAGAAACTCAACAGCAGTGCAAAATATGAAAAGACAATGCAGAAAAGCAGAGTGCATGTGGCGGAAGACTAAACTTGTAGTCCATTATAACATCTACAAAGTCAGCCTTCATGCTTTCAATATGGAACTAGGCAAAGCTAGACAGACTTTCTTCTCAAATATTATAAACAGTAATTTAAACAACACACGCACTCTTTTTGCTACTGTAGAGAGACTGACAAACCCCCCAAGCCAGATTCCCAGTGAAATGCTCTCAGACAACAAGTGCAGTGAGTTTGCTTCTTTCTTCTCTGAGAAAATCAATAATATCAGAAAGGTGTTCAGCACATCCTTGAGTTGCGCTGGGGTCAGACAGATCAGACCACAACCTGAGAAAGTAGTAACTTTGTCTGATTTCAAAGAAATTGATGGCAAAATTTTGGAAGAAACCGTACAGCTCCTTAAAACATCAACCTGCGCTCTTGACACACTTCCCACATCATTTTTCAAAAGTGTGTTAAACAGTTTAGAAGCAGATCTCCTAGAAGTGGTAAATGCCTCACTTCTCTCTGGGAGTTTTCCAAACTCCCTGAAAACTGCAGTTGTCAAGCCCCTCCTGAAAAAGAGCAATCTGGATAGGACCATATTAAGCAACTATAGGCTGATCTCAAATCTTCCTTTCATAGGCAAGATCATTGAAAAAGTTGTCTTCAATCAGCTGAACAAATTCTTATGCTCGAATGGATACTTTGACAATTTTCAATCTGGTTTCCGACCGCACCACAGCACAGAGACAGCGCTCATAAAGATAATAAACGATATTCGCTTAAATACTGATTCAGGCAAATTATCAGTGCTGGTGCTACTCGACCTCAGTGCTGCATTTGACACTGTCGATCATAACATACTTCTTGACAGGCTGGAAAACTGGGTGGGGCTTTCTGGGATAGTCCTAAAATGGTTCAGGTCATACTTAGATGGGAGAGGTTATTATGTGAGTATAGGAGATCATAAGTCTGAGTGGACATCCATGACATGCGTAGTCCCTCAAGGCTCAATTCTTGCGCCACTCCTGTTCAACCTGTATATGCTCCCAATGAGCCAAATAATGAGAAAGAACCAAATTGCTTACCACAGCTATGCAGACGACACACAGCTCTACTTAGCCCTATCGCCTAACGATTACAGCCCCATTGACTCCCTGTGCCAATGCATTGATGAAGTCAACAGTTGGATGTGTCAAAACTTTCTTCAGTTAAACAAAGACAAAACTGAAGTCATTGCGTTTGGAAACAAAGATGAAGTTCTCAAGGTGAATGCATACCTTCACTTTAGGGGTCAAACAACTAAAAATCAAGTCAGGAATCTTGGTGTGACACTAGAGTCAGACCTTAGTTTCAGTAGTCATGTCAAAGCAATAACTAAATCAGCATACTATCATCTGAAAAATATTGCAAGAATTAGATGCTTTGTTTCCAGACAAGACTTAGAGAAACTTGTGCATGCTTTCATCACCAGCAGGGTGGATTACTGTAATGGACTCCTCACTGGCCTTCCCAAAAAGACCATAAGACAGTTGCAGCTCATACAGAACGCTGCCGCCAGGATTCTGAGCAAAACCAGAAAATATGAACATATCACACCAGTCCTCAGGTCTTTACACTGGCTCCCAGTTAAATTTAGGATTGATTTTAAAGTATTATTACTGGTATATAAATCATTCAATGGCCTAGGACCTCAATACATTGCAGATATGCTCACTGAATATAAACCCAACAGATCACTCAGATCACTAGGATCATATCAGCTAGAAATACCAAGGGTTCACTCTAAGCATGGCGAGTCCGCTTTTAGCTATTATGCCAGCCGCAGCTGGAACCAGCTTCCAGAGGAGATCAGACGTGCTCCTACTGTAGTCACTTTCAAATCCAGACTCAAAACACATCTGTTTAGCTATGCATTTAATGAATGAGCACTGTGCCACTGCTCGTCCGACTATCTGTACTGTACTGTATTTTATTTTTTATTTTTCTAAACTGTTTTAATTATTCTTATTTCTTTTTATTATTTTAATTTCTTCTATGTAAAGCACTTTGAATCGCCATTGTGTATGAAATGTGCTATATAAATAAACTTGCCTTGCCTTGCCTAGAGTTAAACTGTCCATTCATTGTCATGGTTCATTGTTCATTGTTTATGTTTAGTGCATGAGTTAATGTACAGTGCCCTCCACAATTATTGAACCCCCTGGTAAATATGATCAAAATTGGCTGTAAAAAATAAATCTGCATCGATTATCCTTGTGATCTTTCATTCAAAAAATTTGCAAAATTCTAACCTTTCATTGAAGTAAAAGAATTGAAAGTGGGGGGAAATCACATTATGAAATAAATGTTTTTCTCCAAAACACGTTGGCCACAATTATTGAAACCCCTAGAATTTTTTACGAGTAAAATATCTCTGAAGTATATTCCCATTAATATTTACCTTTTTTAGTACACCAGGGTGACTAGGAACATGAAATTGTCCAGCTATGACTTCGTGTTTCACAGGAGTTTAAATATGAGGAAACACAAAGGCCAAATCCCCTTAATCATCCATCACAATGAGTAAAACCACAGAATATAGTTCTGATGCGTAGCAAAAGATTGTTGAGCATCACAAACTAGAAAGTGGCTGTAAGACAATAGCTAAAGAATTGAAAATCCCCATTTTGACCATCAGGACAATAATTAAGAAGTTATAACCAACTAAAGATGTTATGAATCTGCCAGGAAAAGGACGTGTGTCTATATTATCTTAATGCACGGCGAGGATGAAAGTTTGAGTGGCCAAAGACTCTTCAAGGATCACAGATGGAGAATTGCAGAGATTAGTTGAGTCTTAGGGTCAGAAACCCCTAAAAAAAAATTATCAAACAACCCCTACATCCCCACATGTTGTTTGGGAGGGTTTAAAAAAAAAACCTCCTCGCTCCTCCAAAAACAAATTCCAGCAAATTTAATTGTCAGACATGACTGGATCTTCAAACAACACAGGGTTCTGTGATCAGATGAGACTAAAACAGAGCTTTTTGGCAGCAAACACACTAGATGGGTTTGGTGAACACAAGGATAAAAAGTACCCCATGTGTACAATTTAATATACCATTGGATCTTTAATGTTGTGGGCATATTTTTCTGCTGGAGGTCCTGGACTTCTTGTTCAGATACATGGCATTGTGGATTCTATCAAATATCAACAGATAAAAAATCAAAACCTGATGCCTTCTGCTAGAAATCTTATAATGGGCCGTGGTTGGATCTTCCATCAGGACAACGATCCAAAACAAACATCAAAATCAAAACAAAAATTTGTTGTGGAGCACAAAATGAAGCTTCTGCCATGACCGTCTCAGTCCCCTAACCTGATGAGTGGGCTGAACTGAAGAGAAGAAGCACCAACATGGATCTGGGAATCTGAAGGATCTGGAGAGATTCTGTGTGGAGGAATGGTCTCTGATCTCTTGTCAGTTATTCTCCAAACTCATCAGGCATTATAGGAGAAAACTCAGAGCTGTTATCTTGGCAAAAGGAGATTGCAAAAAGTATTTAATGAAAGGGTTTCAATAATTGTGGCCAACGTGTTTTGGAGAAAAACATTTATTTCATAATGTGATTTTCCCCCCACTTTCAATTCTTTTACTTCAATGAAAGGTTAGAATTTTGCACATTTTTTGAATGAAAGATCACAAGGATAATCGATGCAGATTTATTTTTTACAGCCAATTTTGATCATATTTACCAGGGGGTTCAATAATTGTGGAGGGCACTGTATGTGTTGATGTATGAGTGATTTTGTCAGTGAAATACATTTGTTTTTGCAAGCACAGGGTAATCTAATGCAATATTAATTTGCTTTCAGACGGTTTTTGGTGTTGCTTGTGTGAACTCTCACCGTGCAATCTCAGGGTAACCGTCGCTGCACGCCATATGCAGTGGTGTCCATCCGTTCTCATCCCTCTGATGAACGTCAGCTCCGTACTTTATCAGGAGCTTCACACACTCCAGGTTTCCTGAGAGAACGGCTTCATGGAGTGCTGCCATTCCTGAGAAGATGAAGAAAAATACAAATCAGCTCTTATTATGGTTTGGAATTGGAAATATGGAATTATACTAATTCTCCCTAAACAGACACATGAAGATCCATGTATTAAGTTAATTGTGCTATTTCTAGTAGACATGGAGTTTTCATTTTGTATAAATTGTATCTTAATTTTGATCAATGTTTTATCAACCAATTACCTGTATTTAATAAATAAGAACCAAATATATAGCAGACAATGTTAGGCGCCGACACAATCAATTGCATTCCACGTGAACTGGAGGGTGCCGAAACTCAGCTTGTGCCTCACAGATTTGAGAAATATAGGTATCTATATAGAAAGCTTCAAATGTCTACTTTTAAACAAAACTATTCAAAACAAAAAGAAATAGGCTACTCTCTGATTATGTAATTATGTAAATGTGCATTTCTCTCTGGCGTTCTGTTCATGGCGAGTCCGCATCATCAACTTGCAGAAAACTCTGCATTTTTAACGTTAACAGTCGGTTCTGAGCACATGGTTAGCATATAATGTGCCGTGATTAGGGTGCATGCTGGTAATGCTGAGATGATTGAAATACCGAGTATATGTTATTGTATGAGTTTCATGTTGTACTTTATTTGTTAATTCTGTGTTTGTGTTTATTTTGTGCCGATTCGAGTGTGAGACATCATGAGATTCGTATATCACATCATGAGTATGTAGTTAAGTGAACTATAACTGGATATGGCATGAATGAAATTGAACTGTTTATATTTCCAGCACATAAATCAAAGCTATTTTGAAAAGTGTGACTGTGTGCATTTGTCTTGATCTGCATAATTTGTATTCATTTATGTTGAAATGTATTCATTATAATGCAACGGTGAAGAAGCATTGCTTGAAGATGTATTCATTTAATATCATCCTTTACAGGAGTAGGCTATATCACACAAACACCTTAGCTGTCATGCACCTTTACCATTCCAAATGTTATGGATATTTGTCCATTTATCATGGTCATTAAGGCTTTCCTGAGGTAAATGTTATGTGACATAATTGTTCTCCAGCTGTATTGACTTTTGCCCGGTTGAAAAACACTGATTGGTCGAGACTATGAATGAGGAATATACATTTAGGTAAGTTGTGTGAGAGAATGGATGTGAGGCATGAGAGCGTGTGATAAGTGATAATTGCGTGAGTCTCACGGTGAATGCGTGAGAGTGGGCAGAACTCTTTTACTTCAGGCAGTGACTGGTAATGAGTCTGATCTTCAAAAAAGACAAGTTTACTAGTCTCGTATTTCCCCGGCGGAAGATAAATGCTCTGCTGTGATTTTGTAGATGGACCGTTTTGGGAATAATGTTACACGAAGCAGAGTTGAAGGGCAAGCAGGGTCGGCAGCAGAAATGTAAACGTTGGATGAATCATATAATTTAGGGGATCGTTAAGATGTCCTACTTTTGACGACACGACGTCCACTCAGAGCCGTTGAAAAACAACAAAATTAGGAAACTGTTGCAGTCGCCGGCTGGATGTCAGTAGAAGCCGCTCGCGTTCTGCCACCCGGAAGTATCTTGGTGCCTATTGTTTACAAACATTCTGAAAAGGCCAATCGAGCTCATTATAATCTTTGAGACTGCGTACTAGCACCCCAGTGCATCCTGCATCCTACTGCGTATCGATACCACGAGTTTTCATTTTCATTTAGCGTAGTATTTACACGCCAAAGTCACATTTTGCGTTCATATGGTAAGCAAAACCCTCCCGTTAAACTTCTATTGATGGAAAATGCGTATACTTTGCACGCAGGACCTATATGGGGAGGCTGCAGACTAGAGTTGTGACGTTCGCGACGAACCGACTCTTTTGAACGGCTTATAAACATGAACGATGGGAGCCGAGTCGCGGCTGGAGGGGAGCCGTTCTTTCTGTCGTTCTTTTTTTCCTATGCGTGTTTCACACAGATGCACACAAATTAGCTCCTCCGCAGACAGAACAGTTATAGGGGGAGGGGCGCACCCAGCGCAGGGGTGCTACTGCCTAACAGCATGATGATAGTTGTGCACGCATGGACTGTATGTAGACATTTCCATTTTATTTATTCTAATTTTATCTACAGTAGGCCTATATATTTAAAACTTTAAATATTTTTTTGTTTTCTATCAAAATGTTATTGTGTGATAACAATGTTCTTGTGTGGAAGTGTTAAACGCTGTTTTGCACAGAAATTCATTGCAGCCGGCTTTGTTTTTGATGTTTATTTGTGAGTAGGTATTGTATGAATAACATAAGTCAACGTAGCTTTACACATACACACACTTTGTACTAAAGGTAAATCCAAAATAGTGATGTCACTGTAAGCAGAGGGATGTTGTGCAACCCTATGGAATATAGTCCACACATGACAAATGAGGTAATAATCAATATTTCAGAATAATTCAAACTCAGATATTGGTGTGTGATATCTGAGTTTTAATTATTTGACTACAAATCTCACCTCATCATTCCTCCCAGTGATTATTTCCAGGATAAACTGAGATGCCCCCAAGCTGGCTTCTTAAATCTGACTAAATATTTAAAAAGAGCCAAAAGAGCTCTTTAGATTCTTTGAAATGTTAGATTCTTTGAAAGGAACGGATCGCCAAGACCCGGATCCCCTCAAAGAGCCATAAATCCCATCACTACTGCAGACCTGGAGCCGGTAGACCCCAGGCAGTTTTACGCCCCAGCAGTTTTACGCCCCTGCTGTTCCTGATGCGTCCAGTAGGGGGATATACTGCGAAATAACACCATTAAATCGACGCTCAAAACTTACACATTAATAACCTTCCCGTTCATAGACTTTGCCCAATTGTGTGTTTTTTGTTAATTTAAATATAAACTTTACAGTGTAGATCTGCACTATGGATAAAATATCTGTAGATATTCAGTTGGGCTTCACTCAGCCTACAGAAGACTATTTGTTTTTGTGAATTAAAAAATTAATAATACACATAGTTGAATCAGATGACAAGTAATGATATATGACCTACTGTAGAATAGTTCATTGAATATTGAACATAGAATATATTTTATTATATAGAATATTTTTATATACAGGTGACTGAGTGAAATATGTTGTTGTGAATTTATATAAAGTTACATTTAGATATTAACCATATTTAGCCTATTAGACATACAGCACCGTGTAATCATATGGATCCTCGATGAAATATCTACTGTACTATTCACTATTGGTCATCATACAGCTACAAAACAGTGTCCTATAGCATTTTATGAAGACAAACACAATGTATCCCTTTTCTAAAATTCCAAGGGCCATTTAGAAGAAATAGACAATATTGTTGTTCACAAAAACATTATTTATCACACCATTTATGAATTATGATGACTCCTGACCTGTAGATGACTTCCCTATGGCTTGCCACTCTTCTTTAACTTTTTTTCTATCCTCCTGTCAGTGTTTCTGCTCACTGATTAAAAAAAAAAAAAAAAAAAAACACAAAAAAAGGACATCCATGGTGAACCCCCTAAGAGTCACAGACCCCATAAAAGAAAGTGTTACGAGAACACAAACTGCCTTTTTAATTTGAGTTTCATATCTGTGGGTATTTCATTAAAAAAAAATAAAAAAAAAAATTAAAGATTAAAAGATGTAAAAAGGACATCCATGATGAATTTGATATTGTCACAGTGTGTGTGGGTGTGCTGCCCAGAATTTATGTCAGGTGAGTATGGATTGCATCAATTTGCTCCTGATTTTCAAAGTACAACGGCACAGGCACTTGTTGGTGGAACACTTTTGGAAAAAGTGTCAAGACACTTTGATTTATTTTGGCCACTGATGATGAACTGTGCAGAGAAAATTGAAAATGACATTACAAACATGTCCATGTATGTCTCTGTAAGTCATTTATTTACTAGAGAAGCTATTGGTTTGGAATGCAGTTTAAAAAAGAGATGGGTGTTTATTATAGTTTATACAAGTTATACAAGAGGCCATCTCACGCAAGATAAAGACAGGCAACAAAAGAAAATGCAAAAGAAAATTAATTTTGAAAGTGACTAGGGCAGCTAAACTTACACGTGGTTAGCTAAGTTTAAGCAAGACAGAACATCAACCTGACCGTCCAGAACTTTTTGCTCTATCAAGCTAATCGTTTATAAATAATAAATGTTGCTTCATTGCTAAACAACAACAACTTTAGCAGATTATTTAATATACCTCAATTCGTGTCGCTGTACAGCCTCCCCCTACTGGACGCATCAGGAACAGCAGGGGCGTAAAACTGCCTAGGGCGTATATCTACCGGCTCCAGGTCTGCAGCCTCCCCCTACTCTGCAGAAATGTATTATAGTCAACATCATCATCCCGCCCCTTAAAGGGATAGTTCACTTTGAAATTAAATTTTGGTATGTTTTAGCTTACCTCAAGGGCATCCAAGATGTAGGTGTCTTTTTTTCCGCAGTAGTTTCAATTTTGATATGTTTAGGTCAAACCATTCTTGTCTGTCAGTCATTTAATGCAGGTCTGTGGTCACTGTCTCAAAGAGCATGCACAGAGTCCAAATTAAAAAAATTCCCCATCGTCCAAATTAAACAATTCCCCATCATAAGTACACATTGATGGCTTAAGACACGAAACGAGCGGTTTGTGTGAGAAAACGAACAGTATTTATATAGTTTTTACCCCTTGTAACACAGCCACATCCAAGTGATCTGAGGGCGCGCGCGCTTCCTGCTGTGTGACGTGTACGCAGACTGGTGCATAGATGTATAGACCCTTTGCAAACACGTGACCACGACCACGTGACGACGCCATGCTGGACGGCAAAATCACTGGACGCGCAGGCTGAGCAGTAGTAGACGAGCGGGAAATTTGAATAGTTTTAAACAGATTAAAATAGATAACGTTAACATTACCACTAAACTTCATGGCTTCTTCTATTGAAGAAGTTGTAGTGCCGTTATCGGTCGAGGTAGGGCATCTGGTAGGTGCTCACAAAGAGCGATATTTGGAGAAGTTGGAGATAGCAGGTTTGGATACAGACCCTTACCTTCTTCATCCCTCGGTTTTCACGGACCTCATTAAATCGCCGAGTCTGCCTGACTTCGGCCCACACGATTTGTACCACTATGTGGTAAACGGGGTATCCCCATACACTGGTGCTGATCTCAAAGCTTTTAAAAGTCTGGATGCTTACCAGTTCTTCGTAGCTGGCTGGGTTACAGCTACGCGATGCTACGCTAACGGCGGGGGGAGGTACCTCATAATGGCAAAGGTAAGACATCGATCTATGGTTTATTTTGTATTATTACATGGCTTAGTTGAATTCTAATGTAGAATGCAGTCTGTTATTTCTTGATAAATATTTATATAACACGTAGCCTATGATTTTAGAGTACATGGTCGGCCGTGGCTTTTTAATGGATGCCTGGACGCATCCCAGCTCTGGGAAGTGCAGTCATTAATTATCGATCACACGTTAATCCATGCAGACAGTAAATCACGGTGTGTCTGTGATCCGTAGTAACCACATATAATTGTAACATCTAGACATCTTCTTATCTGTGATTATATTCGCAGTAGCCTATGTTAAGATTCTACCAGTTAATCACAGCAAAGTATTCACAATGTGCATTTATTGTGTTACTGCAGCATTAAACAATAACATCACAATAACATTCATGTAAAAATAATGTATCTATGCCACTTTCTGTATTTGTAGGTGCATCATAGCCAGTAAACCACGGAGTGTCTGTGATCAGTAGCCACACATAATTTTTACATCTAGCCATCATCTCATCTGTGATTATATTCGCTGTAGCCTATGTTAAGATTTGACTATCACAGTGATTAAGATGTATTCACAAGGGGCATTTATGGTGTCACTGCAGCAGTAAATAATAACATCACAATAACATTCATGTAAGAATAATGTATTTATGCCACTTTCTGTAATTGTAGGTGCATCACAGTCAGTCACTGTCTGAAACCCAACTACAACCATGGGTATCTTTGAAGAAGGATGGGACAGTCTTGTGCGGCCACTGTACATGTAAAGCGGGCCTGGGAGAGGTGTGCTCCCACGTGACAGCTCTGCTGTATGCAATAGACTCTGCTGTTAAACATCTGGAAGACAAAAGCTGCACTGATGGGCCCAGACAGTGGGGACTTCCTCCTTTGAAAGCGGGCAAGGCTTTGTACGAAGAGGGATCAGGAATTGATTTCTCACATCCTGCCAAAAAGCGTTGTGGTGTAAACAACCAAAGCCATTCAGGTTGTCCATCTGTGAAAAAAGTGGGTGTGTCTGCAGCAGCTATAGAACAATTCTACAAGGCTCTGGATAATGCAACTCCAAACCCTTCAGAGAAGAGTGGTATCCTACGCATATTGCCACACTACTGTAAACAGTTTCAACCAAAAGTGGTGTCTCTGGGTCTACCACAGCCCCTGACTGAGTTATACAGTGCTCAGAACCGGAAGCTGTCTGCCTCGGACCTTGAGAAAAAATGTGATGCGGTATTCAATGATATGGAAGTCACACCAGAGCAGGTATAGTCATCCCTCTTAATCTCATATGACTAAAATGTGCTTTAAGGTGTCATGTCATTAATTTCATCTTCTATAATTTACAATGTTGTAGGCAGTAAAAGTTGAGGAAGAGACACGACAACAGGGAAAGTCAAGGCTATGGTTTGACATGAGGGCTGGTAGGGTGACAGCATCTAGGTTCAAGTCAGCTGCAAGGACAGACCCTACAAATCCTTCCAAATCCCTAATTAGGCAGATCTGTTACCCTGACCTATGCAGATTTTCAACAGTTGCAACCAGGCATGTGTGACATAATGACATAAACATACAGTTACTGTTTTTAATTTCACCATAGTGTAAGTGAGTAAAGAAATTAGATGTTCTTTGAACTTATGTTTCAACTATGGAAATGTATGCAATACATGTTGTGTTCTAATGTAGAGGGCCCCTGCTCACAAAAACATCAAAGAAACAAAAACAAGACAAAGAAATGCATTTATCATTGGAATATTTATTATAGTCAGTATTACAAATATCAACATTAAATTACAAACATGATGACAGATTACATCCCTCAATCTCTTTGAGTGCCCTTATCTATTTTTAATCCCAGGTGTATGGTGTAGGTCCTTTGCCTATTTATTCCTAATGTTCCTTTTAAATGGTTCCTGTTATATTTAATTTACACCTTTTTAAACTACTCTGTGATATCTGTGATAGAATATGATACAAGAGAATATTATGTGCTATTAAGATTAGGCCAATTTTGGGTACTGACATCTATAGTACTTATAGTTCTTAGGGAAATGAGAGAACAAATCCAATGAAAAGGACACTCAAAGAGCTACGATGACTTAAAGGAATAGTTCACTTTAAAATGAAAATTCTGTCATCATATACTCACTCTCATGTTGTTTCAAACCTGCATGAATTTCTTTCTTCTGCTGAACAGAAAGGAAGATATTTAGAAGATTATCAGTAACCAGACAGTTTTTGGATCCCATTGACTTCCATAGTATATTTTTTTCTACTATGGAAGTCAATGGGACCCAGAAACTGTCTGGTTACTGACATTCTTCTAAATATCTTCCTTTCTGTTCAGCAGAAGAAAGAAATTCATACAGGTTTGAAACAATATGAGGGTGAGTATATGAAAATTATCATTTTAAAGTGAACTATTCCTTTAATAACATTATTTTTCTCATTTTCAGATGGGGATGTGAACATGAACAAAAAGCCAGAGAGACATATGAGGCTTACGCTGCACAACATCATCAGGACCTAAGTGTTCGTGATGCCGGTCTCCATATTGATACCTCCCGTCCCTACCTTGGAGCATCTCCAGATGCCTTGCTGTCCTGCTCCTGCTGTGGCGATGGCATTTTGGAAATCAAGTGCCCACACTGTGCCAAAGACACCGGAGTCCTCAGTGCCACTGAAAAGAAACATTTCTGCATTGAGAACACAGATGGTACACATGCACTTAACAGAGATCATCAATACCACTACCAGGTGCAAGCCCAGTTGTTTGTGACGAAGCGGAAGTTTTGTGACTTCATGGTGTGGTCTACATCCGATTTTTTTATACAGAGAATTTTGCCTGATGCTGACTTTTTTACAGAAGCAGTGCAGAATGTTGAGGCCTTCTATAGGTCAGCCATTTTATCTGAGTTATTGGCCAAGACATATACATGCCCAGATAGACTGCTGTCAGACAAAACACAGTCCACAGACTCATGAAGTGAATTACTAGAATTGTTGGGTCTTTGTAAATTATAGTGTGGTCTAGACCTACTCCATTTGTAATGTTTTTCTTTTAATTTCTTATGATGTGATACTATAAATAAAATGTAATTGAATTATTAGTAAGATTTGCCAGTGTGTAATTCTACATACATTTAATATCCTTTTATAAAGTACAACAGCATAGTCAAAAGTTTGAGGGCTGGTTTATTTTACAAAAACATCTTTCAACACGTTTATAAAAGCCAACCTAAATTACATAATGTACACTCATATACAACTTTTATAACGTTTGTCCTGCATGTTTCAATTTAATACAAAGTGTGAATGTGTTAAGGGAACTGACACATGACAATTTTAAGAGGTTTATAAAACAGTAGAGTGATACAGTAGCCACTGTAGTGTACACACCATCTTACATTACGCAGCCACTAGCCTGGCATAACTTCAATAATAGTATATAATAGATGGTCTTAAAAGAGCTCTCATCCACAAATATGGGTTCTATGCAACTACTAACTAATAACTCTGTTACATTTCAGCTGATTTTAATGGATAAGTAAACAATTGATTGTTAAAGGGATACTCCACTTTATAATGAAAATTCTGTCACCATATAAGTTGCCCTAACGTTGTTTCAATCCTTTATGAATTTGTTCAACTATTTACACTTGAAATTGTAATTCAAATAAATGTGTTTAACTTTGAAACTTCTCTGTTAAAGAATAACAGGTTTTTTAGCTAATCAATTGGCACCACTGAGGGGCACAGATTCGTCAGGGCACAAGCCACTCTGACTATTTTGTCAAGAGAGGTGAACTCTTCTTCTTCTGACGACTTAATCAGAAGACTAATGGGCACAGGTCCATGCAACATCCTGTACTTGGATCGTGCTTGACCAATTACCCTCTCAACATGTATGCGGACTGCTGCAAGTTTTCTGGAATCTTCCAGTTCAACAGCGCCCAGCTGTTTTTTCCCCCGTGTAAAGGCAGGAGTTTCAACCCTTGCACAGTACAAGCCAACTTGTTCCTGAATCCTAAAGCCACGGTCTGCTAGGATCAAGTCTCCAGGTAGGAGATTATCCAAAAACCCACTGTTTGCTGTAATGTGAGCATCAGTTGACCGCCCACCCCAGCCCTTGGAGATGAAGGAGATTATCCCTTGTGGAGTTATACCTATTAGGTATTTAATGGTGTTGTGCGATTTATACTGAGAGTATGTCTGGGCCCTTGCCTTCAAATCTTTAGGTCTGTCAATGGTAATTTCAAAACAGTCTATTACTGACATGCAATGCTTGAAAGACTTTCTGAAACACATTGGCAGAGATGTTTGGACATCATTTCTGTCAGGCCATACCACACACACAGGTACTAAGTTGTCATTTAGTATATTAATGACATTTGTAAACACTCTTGAAATTGTAGACATATGAACACCAAACAGATATGACAAAAAAGCAATCGGAAGGTTAAGCCTGATCCTCATTAATGTCAACAGTAGCTGGTGGAAGATGGTGATGTTTGCCGTATCCTTAAGTAATGGAGTTACCAGATCAATCATTGCCATAAACACTTTATAGTTGGGCAGTCCTGTAAAGGTTTTAAGTTTGTCACTGTTTTCAAAAGTGCTCTGTTCCAGATCTGAGGGCTTCAGCTTCTCCTTCAGAGCAAATGTATCACCCCGGAGTTGCTGACACTCAAATTCAAGAGACTCAATGTAGTCTGAAGTGAGGTTGGTTTGGCACATTGCATCACATTTGCCACTAGTTTCACTAACACTAGCCTCTTCTACAATCGCCTCTTCTACAATCTCCTCTTCAACCTCACATAACACATTCATCTCAGCTGACAGATTGAGGAGTGCCCTGGCAGCTTCACGTTTGGAAGACGCCTGACGCTTTTTTTTCTTCATTGCCTCTCTGACCTCATACTTCCCTAGACTTCCCAGGGCTCGCCGCTTCTCAGGGGACTTTGTGTGCGCAAACACTGACGGCACATAATCAGGGGATAAAGGGTCATCACTCTTCTGTCCTGATAAAACAAATCATCTGCCTGAGTACCACCAAGAGGGAGCTTAGAACCATGGTCCCAGCCTATAACTATCCTCCTGAAACATCATCCATTTTCTATTTGTAAAGTAAATTGCAAAAACAACCTCTGGATGGGAAAAGGGTAATTTACAATCACTTTGAATGCAGCATGAGGTCTGCTCTGTGTTGTTTTTTCAACTTGAGGGTAAGTATATGATGACAGAATTTTCATTTTAAAGTGAACTATCCCTTTAAATAGCCTCACATGTGTCAATGTTTACATTGCCTCTAACGTAAATTTATGAGCATCAGAGAAGCATAGACATTTAAGTGGCACCAAAATCTGCTATTCCTGACATTAAGCTAACGTTAGCTACCTTTGTGAATGGGTAGCAGTAACGTTAACGTTAGACTGCACAGCCCTATCACACTAGCTGGCACTTGCTCATTGCATAGCTAACTTAGGTTACTCATGTTACAAATGACAATTTGACTGGGTCTCCATCTGGACAAGGATGGCGATATGGTATTACACAAATTAAGTAAACGTAACTGGGAAATACATGAACCTTACCTTGTAAAAAATGCTCGCTGCAAATCCTGGAGTACTTGGAGGGCTGCCAGTCCTTTCGGCTGATAGCAGCAACCCATCGCTGCCTTCTCTCCCCATCAAATGGTATTCGATAAAAAGATATATTGGCTTTACCCTGTCTATTAGCACAGCCCACGGCACAACACGAAATAACCATTTTACAACTAGAACTAACTCAAACACAAACTCATTTGGCTTGCCGTCCGTCTACAGAATAGCTCTTCCGCCGTCCGTCATGGCGTTCAGAATTCGCGCGAGTAGAGCGTGACGTCACGTGCAAAGGGTCTATACACTAGATGTCGCCCTTGGCTACGGCATTCATTCCAATCGTTCCAATCCGTTCTATTTACTCTATTTCTATACTCCTATGACAAAGTTCATGCAAGATTTTATTGCTAATTTGTTTTCAAGTAAATAGCATTTAGCCTTGCACAACCTAAAAAAAGAACTTCAGAATTATTATGAACCATTTTTAAAAGCTGTACTGTTTGACGTTCTTAATTTTAGATGGAGAAGCTGAAAGCTCTGGGATATGTTCCTCTTCTTCTACTAGGTAAATGGGAAAAGGCCCGTAAGTGGACAGCAGAGATCCAGTGTCCCTTTGAGTTCCCAACTGAGGGACATATGGTGATGGAAAAAAATGCTCATCCTGTTTGAGCATATTTTACGGGGTAAATTGTATATTTGCAAGCACTGACACCTAAATACTGTAGCTATACAAGTTTCTATGTTAAAGTGCACTTTATTTCAAAGTTTTTTTTATGTGTTTTAATATGACTTTTGTTGTATCGTAGATTCCAAGGGAAAACTCATAAACAACGGGAACTTCAGAATGGTCTCTCTTTATTAGGACTCATCTCTGTAGCCAGCAATATACACACACAAGCACACACCACACGGCATGTTCTTCTCTGCTTTTAACAGTGCTACAACCTACAAACATGGTACGTCACCGCCCCCTATTGGACAACCCCAATACCACCCTTAACATACAGCATTTCCCCTCCACTTAACTCAGAGGCCATCCTTCCTTCAAGACACCAAATCTTTTAGAACAACAAATCTTTTAGAACAACTGTAAAGTGAATTTTTTTTTTTTTTTTTCTTTTTTTTTTACATCACTCAACTCATAACATTCATAATGCAAAAAATTACGTCACAAAGTCTTTAAGATATGCTAGTGGTTATGCATTTTATGTCACAAAGTCTTTAAGATATGCTGGTGGTTTCCTCTCTCTTACTGACCGTCGTAGACATCCAGAAAGTGCACTCTCGGGCTCCCTTCTAGCTGGGCTTTGAGTCAATTCAGGCATTCTTTGAGCACTGGGTAAATTTGGCAGTTGATTGCTTTGACATCCAGATTTCAAACTCTCAGGCTCCCAGTTATCTACAGTTGGAATTGATTCAAATGTTGTCGACGTACTGAGTGATTCTGGCATTTGAATATCAGCATCCATTGACACAACATCAGTCTCATAAGGTTGAACACACAAGGCAGCTTGAAAGTCTTTAGTCAGCATCTCTTTTTGTTGTCGACTGAATAATTGATCAACATGACGTCCGCACTACTTGGGCACTTCCTATTGCTACTTTATAGGATACAGGTCCTGTGATATCCTGAATTACTCCCTGCACCCATTTTGGTCCATATCCAAAATTCCTAGTATACACCATATCTCCTACTTCAAAATAGCGAGATTTTGCATGTTGGTCATGTTGCTCTTTTTGAACTTGTTGTTTCAATTCAATTTTGCTGGTGAAGTCGGGGTGTATTTTGTCTAGGGTGCATCGCAATTTCCTCCCCATCATCATTTCTGCAGGCGACAATCCCGTGGTAGACTGGGGTGTAATACGATAACTGAACAATGCTCTATGCAACTGGGTATCCACAGTGGTACCAGAACTTTTTTTCATGAGATCCTTAAAGGTTTGAACTGCCCGCTCAGCAAGACCATTAGATGATGGATGATACGGGGCTGAAGTAACATGTGTTAATCCATTGTTAGACATAAATTTTTTGCTTGCTTCACTTACAAAGCACTGAGCATTATCAGACACCATCATTTCAGGAATGCCATGGGTACTGAAACTCTTTCTGAGGCACTCAAGAGTAGTCGCTGTTGTTGCTGAATTTACTGGATAGGCCTCAATCCACTTAGAATGGGCATCGACTAAGATTAAAAACATCTTCCCCAGGAATGGACCCGCATAGTCCATATGCACTTCTCCATGGCTGTCGTGGCCACTCCCATGGATGGAGTGGTGCACTCCCAGGGGCTTTTCTCTGTTCTTGACACACTGTACAATCTTTTACTCTGGCCTCAATGTCCGGATCTAAATTTGGCCACCACAAGTAACTCCGGGCCAGGCCTTTCATCCTCGACATACCTGGGTGAGATTGATGTAGCTGTTTCAGCAACCCCGAACGTCCTTGTTCTGGAATGATGATGCAGGCTCCCCACAGCACACACCCGTCTTGAACACTAAGCTCTTGTTGTCTCTGTTTATAAGGGGCAAACTCATTTAGATTACTGTGATTAGGCCAACCTTTAAGCACATACTCACGGACTCTAGAAAGGACAGGATCTCGACTTGTCCAATGCTTGATTTGTTCTGATGTCGTCAAAGGACTAATAACGCTGTCCAGCATTAAAACATAATCCTCCTTTGATTCTTTCTCTGGAATCTCTGGCACCGGAAGACGACTGAGGGCATCGGCATTTCCATTGTCCTTGCCAGCTCTGTAAGACATGACATACTCATATGCCCCCAACATCACTGCCCATCTCATAATTCTTTGAGAGACCATCTGTGGCACAGCTTTGAGTTCATTCAGTAAACTTAGTAAAGCCTTATGGTCTGTACAGATCACAAACTTACGGCCATACAGATATTTATGGAATTTCTTGACCCCGAACACTACAGCTAAACCCTCCTTCTCCAGCTGTGAGTAGTTTTTTTCTGCTACTGTAAGTGTTCGTGATACAAACCCAATGGGTCTCTCCGTTCCATCTGTCATCCGATGGGCTAACACGGCTCCCACACCGTATGCTGAGGCATCACAAGAAAGTTCTAGATCTTTTTCCTCATCATAGTGGATTAACACACGGTTAGACTGCAGTAGTTCTTTGGATTTTTTAAAGGCTTCCTCTTGTTCCTCTTTCCAACACCAGGGGACTTCCTTCTTCAAAAGCAGGTGTAATGGAGCCAGCAGTGTTGAGAGGTTTGACAGAAATCGGTTATAAAAATTCAACAGTCCTAAATAGGCTTTCAGCTCTGTAACTGATGTCGGTCTTGGTGCCTCTTGAACTGCTTGAATTTTTTCGGGACCTGGATGAATACCAGTGGCATCCACTTTGTGTCCCAGGAAAATTACTTCCTTTTCCAAGAATTTACACTTTCCCCTTTTCAACCTCAAACCATACTCCTCAAGCCGCTGCAACACTTTATCCAGTGTCCTCAAATGCTCCTGATCATCTCGTCCTGTCAGCAAGATATCATCCAGATATACAGTGACCTTCGGAATATTTTTCAGGACCCCTTCCATGGTCCTCTGGAAGATTGCTGGACTGGAACTAACTCCGAAAGGTAATCGGGTGTACGTGACCAACCCTTTATGTGTATTCACGGTCACATACGGCTGTGATGTCTTATCCAACAGAATCTGTTGATATGCATGACTCATATCTAACTTGCTGTATTTTTCACCTCCAGCTAAAACTGCAAACATGTCCTCCATCCGAGGAATGGGATACTGCTCCAGTGACGACTCTCTGTTAATGGTTACTCTGTAGTCTCCACAAAGTCTTACTGACCCATCTGGTTTTAAAACAGGCACAACAGGTGCTGCCCACTCTGAAAATTTCACAGGCTCTATAATATGATCTTTAATCAGACGATCCAGTTCGGCTTCAACTTTCTCTCTCATAGCAAAAGGCAGTGACCTTGACTTAAAAAAAATGAGGCTTTGCATTACTTGGTACATGAATCTTAGCAGTGGCTCCTTTTAATGTTCCCAGTTCCTCTTTGAAAACCATTTCATGTTTCCTTAGGATATCTTGTAACAACTCTGAACTGTCTTTAATTTTTGTCACTTTTTCCCAGCTGAGTTCCAGCTCTGTGAGCCATGATCTTCCCAGTAAATTAGGCCCAGATCCTGCTACCACCACTGCTGTGAGTTCTTTGATAAGCCCTTTGTGCTTGACTTTAACCTTGATGGTACCCAGAACGTGCACTGACTGTCCGGTGTATGTTTTTAAACTGAGAGAGCTTGTTTTAAGTTTAGGCAAGTTTTTCTTAGCTTCTAATTTGCCATACTCTATCTGTGATAAGACAGTCACGCTACATCCAGTGTCAATTTCAAACTTTACAGGGCATTCATTTACAACCAGTGTCTGTGTCATGGGAGGTACATGGGGCTGTGATGTCTCTATACTATACATGGTGAAAACGTCTTCAGATTGATCTTCCTCCTCTTCTTGAAGATAATTAGCCCTCTTTGATTGATTTCCTCTCCCCCATTTCCAAAAGTTCTTGTCTTTATCAACAGCCATTTCTTGTGGTTCCATTCTACACACTCTTCTCACATGTCCAATTTTACCACAATTATAACACTTTTCATTGGCAAATCTACAGTCTTTGGGCCCATGATTACTTCCACCACATCGATAACACAGTCCTGTAAAACTTGACTTACTTTTTTCTCTTGTGTCCATCTTGAAAACAGTAGTACCCATTCGACTTCCTTTATCTTTATGCAAATCTTTATCCATATCCTTATTAGCAGCTTCAATTGCCTGAGCTTTCCTTAGCGCTGTCTCAGACGTCAGTCCATCCTCAGCCAGTAATCTCCATTGTATGTTGTCATCATTAACACCACACACTAATCTGTCTCTCAGCATAACAGTAAGTGTGTCTCCAAAATTGCAATCTTGTGCCAGCTTCCTCAGTTCGGCCACATATTCTACTATGCTTTCATCACAGTGTCTGTTACGTGAATTAAACTTCCACCGTTGAACAATTTCACTGGGCTTTGGATTAAAGTGATTTTTCAGCAAACTCACCAGATCCTCAAAACGTTTTGATCCCGGTTTCTCAGGACTCAGTAAATTCCTCATCAGTGTGTATGTCTGAGCTCCGACACAGCTCAACAATATGGCTCGTTTTTTCTCTGGTTCCTCAACATCATTTGCCACGAAAAAATTATTCAATATTTCACAATACTCCTCCCATGATTGTGACTTATTGTCAAACGGTGTAACGGATCCCAGCATACCAGCCATAGTTCAGTTCAGTCAGTACTCCAGGTGATAGTGATTAACTTTCCTCAGCTCACCCCGTTGAACTTGGCATCCAGCTGCTCCACAGTTCTGACTTTCATCCTCGTCGCCATATGTTGTATCGTAGATTCCAAGGGAAAACTCATAAACAACGGGAACTTCAGAATGGTCTCTCTTTATTAGGACTCATCTCTGTAGCCAGCAATATACACACACAAGCACACACCACACGGCATGTTCTTCTCTGCTTTTAACAGTGCTACAACCCACAAACATGGTACGTCACCGCCCCCTATTGGACAACCCCAATACCACCCTTAACATACAGCAACTTTAATGGTATTTTTTAAAATGTTTGAGTCCAGAATAAGAACAAGAAGTCACAGAAGGTAATGAAGCAGAAAGGCAGGACTTGAACGAGACTGTAGAAGAGGACATTATACTGGAAAACAATGTAGAAGTGGAAAGACTGGAGGATGAAGAGCCGATCGAAGAACAACAGATAGAAAGTGAGGAGGAAGAACCAGAGAGGCCTGTTGAGGAACAGAGATCCAAAAGTCCAGAAAATGAACAAGAGGACACAGAGGGTGATAGGACAGAGAGTCAGGACTTAAAAGAGGCTGTAGAAGTTGAAGAGGACATTTTATCAGAGAAAAATGTAGAAGTGAGGATGAAGGAAAGATCGGAGGATAAAGAGCAAATTGAAGAACAACAGACAGAAAGTGGAGGGGGAGAACCAGAGAGACCTGTTGAGCAAGGCAAAGGAGATGAAGAAACAGGCAAAGAAAATAATGAGTAGTGCACTTAAGATGAATGAAATGGAAGAGAGGAGAGAAATAGAGGGAGTAGTATTAAAACCAGAATGGTGAGTAGAAGAAGATGGGCTGAAGCAAAGACTTGATATATGAAAACATTACACTCCTATTACTCATTAATAATGCCCAACATGGCAAATTAATCCAACCTTCTAAATAAAAGAGCAAATTGTTGATTAGAAAAGTTAACACGTCATCCCAACTGCAGTTAGAAGCTCCTGTTGCTCTAGAAATAGACAGTATTCGGAGATTCGCGTGTATGACTGCTGAATTGAAACAGATGGCTGATCTGTTTTTCATTTTCAGCACTTTGCAGCTGTAGAGTACATTTCAAAATATTATACTAAAATGTATTTTCTTTTGTGTAAACAAAACGCATGCAACAATAAGACTCTAACCAAAAAACTACTAACAGCTCTGGTGATGTGCTTTAAATGAGAAAATCTGACCACTTACTGGAAAACGCCAAATTTATTTGAAAAGTAAATTCAATGTTATGAAAATCAAATGTAAAACATATTAATAATATAGGGGTCATTTAAATGGAATGTTATCCAAAGACGGCATGCTGTTCTTTTGTTACCATAAAGTTTATAATAACTACAGACTGTCAAGTTCTAAAAAAGTGATTATTATGACTATGAACTATTCCTGAGCAGCATCAAATTCACAGGATGTCCATTTCAAAGTATTCACTGGACAGAATGTGATCAATCTCTGTGCGGAGGTCTGGGTAAGAACTGTAAGTATATGGTAAATCAAGAGTAGCTCCACTAGTATGAGCAACTGGTCTTCTGCTGAGGCCAGATTCAACACTGAAGCTTACCTTGATTTGATCAACACATATGACAGAAGAACCAGAACAGAAGCGCAGACATTTTTCTGCTTTGCTTTGGTCAGCATTTCTGACATAACGTTGGAGAGGATTAAACACCATCTGTTCTTTCTGAGAGCGAATCACCTGTGTTGTTTGAAGAAGCTGTGCCACTTTTTTGCCAGTGGCATTCTTTGTGCCATAGAGAGACAGGATACTTTCCTGGTCTGGTACATTCAGCAGTGCAAATGGCATGGTTTTGGAGAAACAATCTATTATATATTTGGGCTCTTGAAGAATTGCTTTATGAGCCATTGTTTGTGTGGCAACTTCCATGGTGTTTGTTGGAGGGATGCAATGAGAGCCCATTCTTGTGAAGAGGTCAAGCAAATCCTCTTCATCACATTCCTCCAGTGTGCCCTGATGAGCCTTTGCAACAGCGGATCGTTCAGTTGAAGAGAGGTAGTTGTGGAAAGATGACATCAGGACATCATCACTGACTGAGTCAATCCCATGCATGGAAAGATGAGAGGTAGTTGTGGAAAGTCAATTCCACGCATGCTAAAATGAAAGCACTGGAAAGTCTCACTGGCAGTTCACCGAAGTCAAGTAATCCTTTTCCCCAGATCCTTCCTTCTGCCTCCCATTCAGCTTCAGAGAAGTCTGGTCTTAGTCTAGGAACACGCTCATCACACTGTTCAAGGAACTGATCCCAGAATGCAGTGTAAACTTCTCTGGACACTCCAGCATCATCTCCAGCATTCTCATTTACAAATTCCATGAATCTGTATCCATGAACACAGCCAAAAGATCTTCTACAACCTTTACCCTGTGTATTAACCCTTGTGCTGCATTATATATTTTATAATGCTGTGTGTTAAAGCATGCACATCTTTTGGATTTGCTGAGTTTCCAGATGAAATGGCAAAATGGCAAATCTTCTGGAGCTGAAGGCGTTTCGCTACCCATCTAGAAAAAGGTAAAAACCATTTAGAACTATTATTTGTATTATTACATTTTCAAACCAAGATTTTCTTTTGTGTCACTGTAAAGTGGCACATTTATATATAATTACGACAAATTACAGTAATCAACTTTTAAAATATACTGTGTATCAAAATTATAATTACACTTGTTCTCAATCGCTTTGGCACAAAACAGACTCAACATTCTCAGAACTGTAATTTCAATCGTCAGAACTGTTTGCCGGACCATCAGAACTCTACAGTATATTGCATGTCTGCAAAATGTAGTTACTAACCCAAAACATTTACAGTTTTTCTCAATCGCTTTGCCTCAATTCTCAAATTAGACTTTTTTTTGGCTTGTTCATCAAAACTGATAATTTGTTAGATTTATATAGCGCTTTTCTGGGCACTCAAAGTGCTTTACATGGAAGGGGGAATCTCCTCAACCACCTCCAGCTTTACAGTGATAATAGGAAATTAAAGTAACAGAGATTGTTTTGGCTTTACAGCAGCTCTAGAATAAAGTTATTGTCCAGCTAAAGTTAGTTTTGTTTCACTTCCGTCACAATGATCATTAGTTATGAACTTAAGGGCCGCTAACACGACACCGTTCTCACAGAAAACCCTTAACGTGCTCCGGCCCGCTCTCCCGCACAACAACAGCGCCTGGAGGCACGAGAACGCAAACCTTGCATTAATAAAAATAATAAAATAAAAGTGTTTTTATAATATACATAAATATTTTATTATATACAGTAGCCTATATATATATATTTCTATATATTTTTTATTGTCATTGACTGCTTTATATACTATACAATAATGTCAGTTTTGTCTCGCTGAATGTTCTTGTGTATCACACTGAGCTTTTTAGGTACATTTACAGATAAATGTACTGTATGAATGAAATGAAACATGCAAAACATGAAAGTGAGACACATTGTTACAAAAACATAAAAAAGTGTCACTGTAGATAATGTAACAGTCGTCTAGTGATGAGTGAGAAGCACAAAGCTGGGGACATTGTATGTACTGTGACCTTAAAAGCCCCCTGGATTTATTTTTTTATAATTAGGATATACATTATAGTTTTAAGGTTATTTTATAACTCTTTTAGTCTGAATATTTCCTTTTTTCACATCTATTCTGAGACATTTGGTACATTAGGACCACATTTACCAGTATGATGTTCTCGTTCAGATTCCATGTCATCACAGTTGCTTGGTCTTCCTCCGTTTGTCCAAGTTCATCACCTTCATTCCACTTAGCTGTGTCTTCCTCATCATCATCTCCAAGGGTTTCAGATATGTTGTTGTGTTGTGGAGGAATCTGATCGGTCGAGTCAACGAATTCACAACCTCGTTGTATATCATGTGAATGCTGTGGACTCTTCGGTTGCTGCACACTTTGAGTCCACAGTTCATCAGTCTCCTCGTCACTTGAGGCGCTTGTGAGTCTTTGGACTGTGCCGGTTCTTTTGGTAACATTTGGTGATGAAAGGAAGCTGTGTGAAGTGCTGGGTGTCTCTACTCCCATGGTCTCTAAAGTCAAACCACTCTGTGGAACATCCTCCATTCCTCTAGTTCTCTGAAGAACATGCAATATAACATTCAATGATTAACTCAGCCATTCAGCTAAATTAATGATATTAAAGGTCCCGTTATATGCCCCTTTTCACAAGATGTAAAATAAGTCTCTGATGTCCCCAGAGTGTGTATGTGAAGTTTGAGCTCAAAATATCCAACAGATCATTTTTTACAGCATGTTTAAATTGACATTTTTTGGGGCTCAGAAAAACGAGCTGTTTCAGTGTGTGCCCTTTAAATGCAAATGAGCTGCTGCTGGACGACACAGGGGGCGGAGCTTCATGAGCTCGCGCTCAGTCTGTCAGGAAAAATTCATCTCACGGAATGATGATAATATCAGAAACTCTCAGTAACGGCGTTCATTTCGAGTCGGACAATAATGCCTACAGAGTCAGAGTGCTGTATAGAGATGAAACAGGTATAGTTTAGTAGTTTAATTACGGTTATTATAACGTATTTGTCATCTGCTTGTAGGCTATGTATCCATTATTTATAAATAGCCTACAAGTCTGCTGTCTGAATGATGATCAAACATGTACTGATGAGTTTAATTAAGTTTATTGTACATCACACAAAAGATGAAGCGTCAGTTTTACTTCAGAAAATCACCGTAAGAGCTGAGTAAACACAGTAGCCTAAGTTATAAGAAGTGCGCAAGTAGCCAGTAGAGTTGAGGGAGCATTTCTGTGGGCGGAGGTTAGTCAAGAAACGGTTCTAGTGACATCATTAAAGAAGGAAGTAGAGGGATGTAGTCCAATCGAGCCGTTTTTTGTAGTCAACTTCTGTTAAATAAAATATCTCGCTTGGCATTGAACTTTGAGCTTTATAATTTTACAGATATTATTTATGCTCTAACAGCAACATTACACACTAACTAAAGTTTGAAACATGGGATCACGCAGAACGGGACCTTTAATAGCCATCAGCTAAATGAATGATATTAATAGCCACTCAGCTAAATAAACATATTTACAACAATTCTGTCACTGTATTTAAAAATGAAGCCCAACATACATTTAAATAACTTAAAGTCAAAGTCTTGGTGATTTTACTAACCTTCCTCTTGGTGTTTCTTTTAGATGATAGTCCGTCATCCAATAAATGTGTGATTGAATCCTCAGAATCACTGTCACATCCATGCGATAACAGTTTTCAGCAGGTCTCTCAGTATCACTGTCTAATCCAAGTGTTGAGTGTTCATTATTCCTCTTTTTCTCCATCAGATAAAGACTCTACGTCTGTGACACACACCTCCTGTTTAGTGCGAATGTAAAATCTCAACATTTTCAGTTGTGTTTGTTCATACAGATATCCAACAGTGCTATCCAAGGGAATTTGGTTTCTTTTAAAATCACAAACAAAAAGTGAAGTTTGTTTCTGGACCTTTTGGTGACTGTCCACTCGGGAAAAAAGGTTATTTCTCATTTCCATGATTTGTAAAACAGGAAAGTCTTTTTTTCAACCGTCACATGTCTAGTGCCACCAACATTACTGGTCCTCACTTGTTGATATCCATTACGGCAGAAGTGAAGCCATCCTGTAGATCATTCTGGTGAATGATCGCGTTTGCGTACTGTATGGACACTACAAGACACCATACCTGAGGAAGTGCGCAGGCATAGTTTTGCCCGTCATGTGTACAGCATCAGCAGGCGTTCGACCGTCTCAAGTCATGCTTATCCAGTGCACCGGTCTTATCCTACTATGATGTGAGAAAACCAGATACACTGACCTGTGATGCGTCATGTTACGGACTTGGTGCTGCATGTCTACAGGAGGAAAGACCAGTCGCCTACGCGTCTCACACACTTACCGACACAGAAACACGATACGCTCAAATTGAAAAGGAGCTGTTGGCAGTGGTGTTTGCATGCACCAAATTTAAGGATTACGTGTATGGGAAGCCCACGGTCATTGAAACCGACCACCAACCCCTCGTCACAATCCTAAAGAAGCCCATCCACACTGCTCCTGCCCGACTGCAAAGGATGTTACTACAGTTACAGGCCTATGACATCACACTGGTCTACAAGAAGGGTAAGCACATGTATCTAGCCGACACCCTATCACGAGCTCCAAACAAAACTGTCTCACAAAGCCCAGCTGCAAACAACACATTTGAGGTGATGTTCATCAGCTACATCTCAACTAACAGACTAGAGGAGCTCTGGACCCACACAGCACAAGATCAGGTGCTACAGACTCTCAGCACAATCATTCAACGCGGATGGCCTGACAAAGAACGCAGCATCCACCCATCCATCCGTTCATTCTTCCCTTACAGAGATGAGCAGGTGGTGGAAGATGGAATAATTATCAAGGGCCACAAAGCAGTAATTCCCCACTCTCTGCACCGGGAATACATTAATATTGTACATAGAGGTCACCCAGGCTTAGAGTCAACCAGACGCAGGGCCAGGAGCACTGTCTTTTGGCCGTCAATGAAGAAAGACATTGCAGAAGAACTGCTATCATGCTCCGTCTGCAACAGCACCAGGCCACACCAGCAGAAGGAACCTCTACAGCCACATCCAGTCCCAGCCTTGCCATGGTCTACAGTGGCTACTGATATGTTTGAGTGGCACGGACAACAGTACCAGGTGCTGGTAGACTCGTACTCAGGGTGGTATGAAATCGACCTTCTCCGTGACACAACTTCAGCAGCTGTGATCACAAAGCTGAAATGGCACTTTTCTGTCCACGGAACGCCTCACACCCTCATCAGTGATAACGCGAGGCAATACACAAGTCAGCGCTTCAAGGATTTCGCCGAGCAGTGGGACTTCGTTCACATCACCAGCAGCCCGGGGTATCCTCAGTCAAACGGACTGGCAGAAAGAGCAGTCCGCAGTGCCAAACTACTGATGGAAAAATATCAGAGATGGGACTGATGTGTATCTCAATCTGCTGAACATCAGGAACATTCCCCACGACCAAGCATTGGGCTTGCCTGCAGAACGTCTGATGTCACGGCAGACACGCTCGACTCTTCCTGTCAGCACCAGACTGCTGGAGCCAACCCCGAAGAACACAAAGCGGGTCACTGCTCAACTCCACAATAAAAGACTCATTCAAAAGCGATACTACGATGCATCAAGCCGCCCACTACAGCCGCTTGCAGAGGGACAAGTCATCAGGATGCAGACCATCAAGGGACACGACCACTTGGGGACCGTGAAGGAAGTGTGCAAGGAACCACGCTCCTACATGATTGAGTCCGACGGAGGGACCTATAGGAGAAATCGCCACCATATCCTCCCCGTCGCCGAACCACCACCACGACAGGTCGACCCTGCAGACTTTGATTGTCAGTATGCTGATCCAGCTGCACCAGACAGTCCCCCATACACACCACACACACCTCGAGAGACCCAGGTAACACCTCAGCCCACCAGTGAACAGCAGAGGCCTGCTATCCAGTCTCCTACGAAGGTAAAACCAGGCAACACACAGTATGTGACACGCTCAGGGCGCGTCTGCAGGCCTAATCCAAAGTATGAACCATGAGTATTACACTATTATGGACAAAAAAAAAAAAAAAAAAAAAAAAAAAATCAAAGACATTTTAGAAAAAAATAAGAAAAAGAAACAATTCTGCAACAGACTCCATGGGACTCTATGGTCCTGGTTGTAGTCCTTGTTATGTTCGAAAAAAAAAAAAAAATACAAATCTGCACTTCATTTTATTTTGTTCCAGTGAAAATGTTTTCAACTACCACTCAATGCACTGATTTCACATATGAATGTTAAAATTTTTTGAATGTTAGAAGTAAAATTTCACTGTCATAGTGTTGTAAGTTAATGCCTTTTAGTCTGTTTCCCGTAGAAGGCACAAACTAAAGAAAGGGGATGTAGATCATTCTGGTGAATGATCGCGTTTGTGTACTGTATGGACACTACAAGACACCATACCTGAGGAAGTGCGCAGGCGCATTAGTTTTGCCCGTCATGTGTACACATCCCCCTCCAAGTTGAAAGTTTTAGTTGTGCTGCCTGTGGCTGTGTAAGTTTTAATAATAAACACGTTGGTTCGGACTCAAACTACGGACTCCTCACTCATTTCTACAATCCAATTTCAATTCTTCTGGAGGTTTTTTCTGCAGTGTCTTGCCAATATATATATATATATTTTTTGCTTAGGGAAGACACATGGTTTAACATTCAAAGTTTTAGCTGACTTTGATCCCAGTTTCGCGGCTTCAATTTCATCTCTCAAATTCTGTAACAGAGATTGTTTATGTGAGCAGGACGCTGTTTGTTGACAGAAGGAGAGGACAGTTAGTCGATCACCATATGAATTAATATACTTTGCCATTTGCTCATCAGTCATGACAGAGAGCACAGACTTGTCAATCTGAAAGTGCAGAGATCTATTTTTATAGATTGGTTCTTGAAAGAACATAAATGCACTCATGAACTCATAATATGTTAACACAGTCTAGATTTATTAAAACTCCCATCCAAATTTTTTTCCACCACCACGTCTCTTCTGTAGAGTTGAGCTGAGAGTCAAGGCTTTTTCAATCTCATGAGCGCGTGAATGAATATGTGTGTGTGAATGAATATGTGTGTGTGTGTGTGTGTGTGCGTCGTCAGTGGCGGGACGGATAAGGTGAGGTGTGGGACGTCACGCACGGTTCTCTCTGACAGGTGCACTCGGACAGAAACAAAAGATAAATGCTGACATCTGCTGTTTATTGTCATAATTGCAGACATCTGAACATTCACACAGAGTCTGTACTTGCTTTCAAGAAAAACAACGACAACACAAAAATGCACTGAAAAACAGTAGAAGCTGAGAGCAAAAACTCGCAAGTTTACTTTTCTTTTACAAGTTTTTGCACTCAGTTTTTTTTAAGTGAATACAATTTCTATATTTATTGAGCTTTTTACTTTTTATGTACGTGACATTTTTGTGCACTTTTCTCTTTTTATGTTAATTTATAATTATATATAAATATACATGTGTAGATTTAAATAAGTATAAATTTACACACACACACACACACACACAGTATAATATATAGAGGTATATTTTCAATAAAGACCCAATTAAATGTGCAAATGCTATTTATTTTAATCAAATGTTTTTGTTCAATTATTTATTTAGTTATTTGCTTGTTTATATCAATGTGTATAAATTTATATTAATCAATTTATTATTTTGATAAAATGTATTTGTGTACTTAATTTAACATTTTTTATTATTATTTTATTAATTATGTTTAGTGCTGTCAAAGCGATTATTCGCAATTAAAGTTTGCACTATACACACACACACACACACACACAGAGAGAGAGAGAGACAAATATATTAACTTTTATGTTTGTGTTTTTGAAACATCTTTCTACACCCTTGCCTCATTTAGTATACTCGGTTCTATGAATATGCAAATGAGCCCCGCCTCCACTCACTCACAGCTCAGAGATCCACTGGTTGACGATCACACGTTGATCTGATTGGTAACAAGGTATTTGTGACGTCAGAAACACCAGCGATTTCAAACCGTGTTTTTGAGACTGTCTTTGGTTCACTGCAGTTTTAAGGAGAAAATACTCAGCAATGGTGTCGACTTATGAATTTGCACATGGTTTGTCTTAAAGCATATTAAAAACAGCACATAGACATATAAACAACATTAAAAGCTTGATTTTCACTGACAGGGGGACGTTAAAAATAAATAGCAAAATGTCAGTATCTATCCAGAGCACCAAGTCAAGACACTCTGTGTACTGTACATCAAAAACATCAAAAGATTATAAATGTCTCTGAGCTTGTATCATTACTTCATAGAAAAGACACATTGTTTTATTATATTCTGGCTACTTGGATTATATAAATCTTAAGAGCAACAAAATCTTGTGAATTTGTTAACATCAGAACGAAATAGCTTAACATTGTTGCATTTTGAGGTTTCCAAAAATCATGTGAAAATGTAAGAGACTCTAAAACACTAAAGTTCAGCTATATTAATGGAAATTAAAATAAGAGTCTCTGTAACATCTCACTGTTACTGATTTATCAGCTCAAAGCATTCTGGGTAAAATCTCTCTACAGTCTATTCTGAAACATCAGCACAGTTTCACTGATGATTTATAACCAACAGTAAACCCAGGATAGAGCGTCTGAGTGAATGTGGTCTGGACTGTGTGGATGAGGCTCATTGTGTCAGAGACGCTGTAGAAGGACAGAGTTCCTGCACTGTGATCCACATACACTCCTATTCTTCTGCTGATGGACTTTACAGGGAGAACAGTCTGTATGTTATTGTGCCAGAATGAGTAACTGGAGGAAGAGCAGATCAAACTCCAGGACTGATCATTACGTCCAAACACACACTCAGTACCTCCCTTCCTGCTGATGCTCTTATATGACACTGATATAAACACACGACTCCCAGTCCACTCAATCTCCCAGTAACAGCGTCCACACACACTCTCTCTACACAACACCTGAAGCCAGTGATCAAATCTGCCTGGATGATCAGGATACGACTGTTGTGTGTCAGTGTAAGTAATCACTCTGTTCCTCTCAGACAGACTGAGGTGTTTATTCACAGTGTTCAGATCCAGAGTCAGCTGATGGGAATCTGATGGAGAGAAAACACATCAGAGTCAGGAATTATGAATCTGATCTTTTAATGTATCTGAACAATGTATCATCAGTGTCTCAGTACAGCTGATCAGATATCCTGTGCAAATCATCATTTACATGATCAATTATAAAACTCTTCTATCATGTTTATTTCTCCTTCTACAGGAAGAACATGAACACATTCAGTGAGTTTTTCTGCTTGTTTCTCAGTGACTTACATTGTAGGAAGTCGTTCCTGGTCTTGGGATTCATGTTGGTGAATGTGACTGTGGAAATAAACAGACATGAACAGTGTGAAGAGAAATGACAAGATAAAATACATCCATTTCTAAGACGTTTCTAATCTGATATTAGATGATGCAGGACTCATTTCTGAGAACAGAAGAATCTCCAGATGCCTCATATATAAAACACACGTATCGGATTCAATCCTAAATTTCAATTATAAGAAATTATGGTCTGTTCCCAACAACTTCCACTCCAATATATATATATATCAAAATGTTCCTTCACTTACAGAGCTTAATTATCATATAGAGACAATTACATCCAATCTCAGTAATATGTAAATAGTATCACAGAGAGCAACCAACAACCATCTTGATTACAGGGACTTCAAATAGCTTGTCACCTTAAACATTTGACCGTTCTGTTTTAACAGAAGATCCACTTCAGATAGATTTTTATCACCTTAACCTTTTGTTGTTCTGATTTCACAGAACATCAAAGATGTGGGCACAGAGGAAAGATCCTCAATTTACATTTAAGACAGAGTTTCAGCCTCATGTTGAGAGGGAAGGCGAATCTGTTATTCTTAAATTACACTTAAAAACAGAGCTTCATTTACATGTTGAAGGGAAAGACGATGTGCTTAATTTACATGTAGAGGGGGAAGACAAACGAAATAGAGGATAAATGTTTGAGCTGAGATGATGAGATTCATTCTGTTTGACTCCGCTGAATCCAAGGTGCTTTGTGTACCTTGCCACTGCTATGCTGTAATACATTTACATTTACATTTACATTTTACATTTATCAATCATGTTAAAAATAGCTTCAATGTGAATATAATATAATATTGTGTGAATATACATATTATAGGTCTACATATGAGACACATGCTACAGCTGATGCCACAGTGGAAGTGAAAAAATACATCAACGATGCATATTTGCCCAGAACTCATGATCCACTAACTTACTGGAAAGAGAGAGCAGTAATCTTTCCTCATTTGTATTTCCTAGGTAAAAAAATATCTTTGCATGCCAGCAACAAGTGTCCCTTGTGAGAGGATTTTTTCAAAGGCTGGAGAAATTATCTGTAAAAAAAGAAGTAGGCTAAGTCCTTCCACAGCAGAGAAATTAACATTTTTGAAATCTCTAAAAAAGTGAGAAATTGTGGCTTGATTTCTTTTATTAATATTCATTTTGCAGGACCAAAATAACATTATGCACAGTGAGGAGCCTATAGGTTACAAGCTTCACATATTAGAAAAATACAATAATAAAAAAACAACACTTTTTTAATGGCTCGTCAAGGTTGTTTCAGATCAACACCTGCAAGTGACCACTAGGTGTCACCGTTGAGATGGGTGTCGGATTGATTCGAAGCCTCGAAACAATATGGCCCATTTGGTTCAACTGTTTCATTGCTTCACGAAGCCTCGATCTGCCCACCACTACCTGTCAACCTGTTATTGACGGCGTGTTTGAAATGTTTTTACATATGTGGATGTTTCACGCTTAAAGGGTTAGTTCACCCAAAAATGAAAATTATGTCATTGATGACTCACCCTCATGTCGTTCCAAGCACGTAAGACCTCCGTTCATCTTCGGAACACAGTTTAAGATATTTTACATTTTGTTCGAGAGCTTTCTGTTCCTCCATTGAAAGTCAATGGACGGCATACTGTTCACGTCCAGAAAGGCAATACAGACATCATCAAAGTAGTCCATGAAGTGACAAAGTGACATCAGTGGCTCAATCTTAAGTTTATCAAGCGACGAGAATACTTTTTGTGCGCAAAAAGTAAACAAAAATAACGACTTTATGCCACTATTCATTTCCTTCTCTCTGTGCCTCGAGTGAGTTTGCGTAGTGTTTCAGCGTAGCGTGTCTGTGTTGTACGTCACACGCATCACACACATGACCAGCGTCGGCCAATAGTGAGCCTACGTGTGACGTACAACACAACACAACACAGTCTAACAGAAAAAAAGAATGGATCAGTGATTTTAAAATTAGGTTACAGGAGTTTTCTGGGAGAAATAACAAAACAGGAGGGCACCGGGAGATGGACCTTGACAATTTATTTTTTACTTTGTTTTTGCAAAAGCAGTATCATTTATTTTAACACTCCACAAATCACACATAGAAAACTACAACAAAAATAAGAAATTCCCTCCAAAATAGTAAATAAAATAATAAAAAAGAAAAATCAGTCCAATCAATTATTTCACTTAAGATGCTTGCACGCCCCGCCTTTGCCGCCCCCCATTCCTGTCCCTGCTCAGCCGCAGCCAGTTTCTCACGGTCATCTCTACGTCAGCCTCAGTGGAATTTTGTTGGGCACAGGGCAGGATTTCTTAAAGCTGCCGTCGGCAACATTTTTTTGATCATATTCAGTGAAATCGACACTATAATCCGACAGAACAATATAAATAAAGTGGTTTTAGAAAAAAACCCGAGCTTCTAACTCCACCTGGAGCGTGTTATTTGTTTTGCAAAAATCCACCGCTCTCATCGGGTCCAATCAGCGCAGGGGGTGTGAGATCTGACTGTCAATCAAAGGTCGTGCACACGCCACAGATCCCCCCTCCCTCGCGCAGACGCGCACATTACAATATCACATGCACACGACACGCCTGAAGTTCGCCTGAGATTGTAAGACGCATGATGGCGGAGAGAAAATCTACTAACAAGCTTCCAATTCTTCTGTTATTGCTATCTATGGATAGATTAGACAGGGCAGCCTACCTCCGAGTCCATGGTGTTGATCGATGCTGAAGAGACGCGCGCGTTCACAGAAAATCAGGTACACACGCACTGACGAACACGACGTCTATGGGAGGGTGCTCGTTGGTAGTGGGGGAGGGGCATGAGAGTTGTAAACATTCAAAATTTTGGCTAAGTCGACCAATCTGCCAGACTTGCACAGCACCTAAACAAAAAAACAAAAATAAAGCAACAGGGGGGAAAAATAAGACAGTAGCACAAAAGTCTATATCTTCGTTTGATTGTTTCTATAAAGACAATTCAGAAAAGTCAGAGCATTTTATAAAAAAACTTAAAAGACATTTGGTTGAGAATAGTGTGAGGACAGTATATACATATTGAGAACAACTGATATAAATACAGACACCACATATGGGTTGAATAGTGACAGAATGTTGCTTCAACACATTGTAGGACTTACTCTGGAGTACCTGATGAATAGGCCGTGATTTAAGGCCTGTCTTCTGACAGACAGAGAGAGACAGAGAGAGAGACAGACAGACAGACAGACAGAGAGAGAGAGAGAGAGAGAGAGAGAGAGAGAGAGAGAGCCTCTAGCCTACCATAACATAGAGTAAGAAGTACAGACACATAAAACACATCATACACTAAAATATGTCTTACTTTGAGGGGTCCTGTGTAGAAGGCCTGGACGGGATAGAGGGGTTTCACGACACTGTGGCATGTTTGTGTTCACAGACACTTGAAAACACAAAGATTAAAAAGGTTAAAACAAAGATTAATGATTCTTTCAGGTAATCAGTGTCAGATCATATCGGATTCAGTCAGAATGACCGTATGAATGAGGGCAGCCTTTTTGCACTCTGCACAGCCTAGCCTACACCAAAGAACTGGCGTCAACTGTGAGAGAGAGAGAGAGAGAGAGAGAGAGAGAGAGAGAGAGAGAGAGAGAGAGAGACTTTTCTTCCTACCCTTAAAACCGAAACAGGCAGCCAGCTACTCTAGTGACTACCAAGTGCAATCTCTGTCTCAGCCTAGTAGTAGAAACATTGTCTTTAATCTAAAGATACCTGCTAGCTAGCCACCATGCTCTTGGGTCAAACTAACTTGACTGTATGTAGTTTTAGACTAATTGCTTTCTGTACACCTAAAGACTTTGAAAAGATTTAGAAAAGACTTTATAAGATTATCAGCTCACATCTAAAGACTTGGGGTTCACAGTTTTTAGTCTCAGACTAAAGATTTTACAAACATTGAATCTTGTAGTGACACTATTTACAAGACTACAACTAGATTATATTAGCTTTTTATTCCCACCAAATTCCTCCTATCATGCTCAGCAGTGATTTAACAAAAATGGAGGAGAAGCAGCTAAAGTTAGATATCATAATGTATCACATTATGTTGCATGATCCAAAATATTTCTGAAGGTACACTGTAAAAACTAAAGGAGCCTCAAATATCCTGTCGGATACTCAAGGAACTTCAAAATGTAATTTAGGTGCCTCAAAGCTCTTTCTCCTATAGTAGGGTTACTGGAGGAGCATTGACAATCTTTGAGGTTCTTGCTGGAACTTATGGGATCCTTTAAGCACTTTGTATTTAGTTCAGAGGTTCTGGAGTCACCTTTTCATTATCATGAGACCTCGAAGTGCTTTGGGGGAAAATAGAGGAACTTGAATGCGATAAAAGGGTTATTGGAAGATCTTTTAACATTTAAGTGGTTCCTGGAAGATCTCTTATGTTAAAGCCAGCATCTGGAGGAACCCAATGGTTCAGTGAGGCCAGAATAAGATTATTATTATCCTATTATTATTATTATAGGCTACTTAAGTTTGATTCAGTATACATACCCAGGTGAAAAAGACGTACTATTAAATGTATTAAAAATGTACTTGAGTGTGTTTTTAGTAGACCTACAATACAAATATACTTTAATGCATTTTTAATTCATTTAGCCTATGTCTTTTTCACCTGGGTAGCTTACATTTATTTAGTACAGGCCTATTTTATTAAGTAATTTAAACCTTAAACAACAACACTAAATAATAATAATATTAATAATATGAAGAAGAAGAACCAGGAGGAGAGAAGTTTTATTCTGTCACGAAACTGCTGCTATTCCTCTGCTGTCGTCGCTTCAGTGATCCTCGCGCTGCTCGCGCGCAACAAAGCTCAGCTGATCGATCGACGTCATCGGGTTTGAAAGTAACGGCTCCTCTCATCAAAGCTTCCGCCGTTTGTTCGGCTCTCCGTTACAAGGTTTGTAAACTCGCCAAATAAATATAAATACAGAGTCTACTCACTATATATTCAAACACATATAAACTACATTTATTATACATGACTACGTTTTTACAGTGTTTACCACTCGTTTATTGCACAGTATGGTATGAAGGTTTTAGCCGCGATGCTAACTACTTGATCTAATGAACAAATGGAAATTATTGACTTATTGTCTTAGATTGATTTAGTCATTCAATTCAACATATTCTGTACAACTGTGTCTTCAAATTGCTGATATAGCCTAACTAATTTAGCTGATTCCTGCTGTCGTCATTGGCGTTTGTTATGAATAACAAAAGCAGGTTAATATAGTTTGGTCTGTTTTTGTTTAGCCTAACTTTACTTGCTACAGGTGCTCTCATTCTCTCAAATACCATTTTAAAGCCATTTACTGGTCAATAAATATTATGTTGTGAATAATCAGCTTTATTCTTTTGTTTCCCCAGAACAACCATTACATTTCTAAAATAATCTGAACATTTCAGTGGCAACATTGAATTGAGTTACAGTAAGTACCTGCACCACATGAAAGTACTTTATTACTATGAACTTTCTCTGTGTGAAATTGTATTGTTTGACTGTGTACTTGTGTTTTTTAATCAGTTATTCTTTGAAAATCTTCCCTCATGCTCTCAAATCTCATTCATGTTACTCAGAAAAATAAAATCACAGGTTTGGCGCCAATAATGCTATGCATTTTTTCTTATATCTTTATCATTTGCATTTGAATATAAGACATTTTAACTCTGAATTATAACTTCAAGTTTAGTCTTTTTCGACAAAAAAAAAGGAAAAATCTATTACATGGCTTCAGAAGACTTACAACACAGCCCCATAACACATGAGTTGTGAACTCATTGATTATTTTTAGGATCTTTTCTGGGACATTTTTGGAGCTTAACCATTTTTACATAAATTGTTGCATTGAATTTAACTAGACAAGTGTACATAAGAATGGTTTCATGAATGATTTACACAATTTTTTTCTGCTTGTGTATCATGCAGTGAAAGCGAATGGTGACTGGGGTTGCATTATGCCTGAGATCTACTTTTGGGTTCCACAGACAGAAAGTCAAACAGGTTTGGAACGTCACAAGGCTGAGGAAATTATTTAAATTTCACAACTATCACTTTAATAACCTTACTAACAGTACATTTTGTACTTTGCAGGGATCTCGGTAAGCTGAAATATAAGTTTGAACAAGAATAAAAATCCTTCTGTAGACCTGAAAATCATTGAAGTGCCTGGACCATCCACCAGAGAAGAGGAAAAACAAGCGGAAAACGAATCTGCTGTACCTTTTCAATTTTCTAACTCTTTAAGTACCTCACACCAACTTGGTCCAATAGTGACATTTTTGACCACAAACGAAATTGCTGATCGTGTGGATTCTTATTGAAATGACTGGAATTCACCAGTGAACATTCACAGAACAACAGATAATTTTACTGCACCTTATTACTGTTTCCGGGTCGAAGCCTCTACTTCCTCTATCTTGTTGTACACTGTTGATTCAAGTCACACATTTAAGCTTTTCAAAAGCCATAGTGTACATTACAGTCTCCAGTCTAACGGTATTCCAGACTTCAACATTTTATGATTCAAAATAGCTATAGTTAGGATCATAATTTTCAGGAATATTACATTTACAGCACAATGAGTGCATATTAGCACTGTTTGTTTGTTTTTGGCATCTGATAGAGCTTTTGGACATGGAAACAGTGATGTCAGACTTACCATCGGACTGAAACACAAATGTTTTAAAGTTAAAGGGTTACTTCAGGATTTAGCATTAAACTTTGTATTAGTAGAAAACCTGTAGTATTTTCGAATTACCATGCTTTCCACCCTCATATCCCCCTGAGACAAGAGATTTATGTATTTTTTGTCTGGAAAAAATCCTCCGATGACGCAAAAATCGTCATTTTGCGTCATCGGAGGATTTTCTGGACAGAGGCTAAAGACTACAGGCAGTAGATGGTGTTGTTCCGCATGTTTTCAGCCCGCCCATACAGGGTGGGATCTCACTCAGAACGTACACAGTGTCAGCCGTCTTTCTTTGGAAGCTAAGCTAGCAAGGCTCTTGTTCTGTGGAGAAAGCTGAATAGTAGGAGAAAGCTGAGTAAGTAACCATCCTCCTTTTCCCGGACTTGTCCGGCGGGCGAGATCGTTCAGAATGTCCGGGATTCAGCTTTTGCTTTCTGCGGTCGCCATTCATTGTTTACATGCACACATTTCAATCTAACTGAATTCATTCCGATTGGTGAATTTGAATGTAGTGTTTACATGAACGCTAAACAAGTGATCGGTTGATGTGCGTTTTACCATTGCTAAGAAAAATTCCCGCTCCTCCGTGAGAGATGCGAGACCCGGCGCGTCTCAGTAATCACGCCACCGGCCTCGCGCTGTTCTCCCGCGGCCGTCAGCCTCGTCCTGCTCGCCACAGTAAACATGATGAATGGCGACTGTAGAACGCAAAAGCCGAATCCCGGACATTTTGGACGATCTCTAAATCCCTCGCAAACTCATCACGTAGGCTAGCTTTGTTGTTTTCATCTGCGCACTCTTACCGGTAGGCGTGGCCTCCTAAGGCAGCGAAGCAAGTGCATTCTGGGAGTTGTTGTCTTTCATCCACATAAGCCAAAAATACATTTTCTGGCTTTTCTCAGTCTAGAAAGCTCCAAATTCAAAAATTTCTTCACATTTCTTCTACTTAAATGACCTATTTTAAATAGACATTCATCTTCCCAGAGGTGAAGTATCCCTTTAAGTAAATATGGACATTTTTAATTAGTCAAAATGTGATTTTTTTACATTGATTTATTTTGTGGAACATATGTGTTTCCATGCATTTTGTTGAGATGTCTTTTCTTGTTTATCTATTGTATATACATGGTTGATTATTCATGTTGCTTATGTATTATACTATTTTTTGTGTATTCATTGATATTAATCTATAGTTAGCTTTTTTCCCATGTGCATGAAAGTGTATGTATAAAAATGAATATCAAATATGTAATAAACAATTCTTATTTTGTATTTGGTTCAATTTGTTTATTATAATAGAAGTCAAAGGTAACCATAGTAACAACATGAAATTAAATATTAAAAAAAAAAAAATTGAAATTTGGTTCCTGGAGGCACCCAAAGTGGTTCCACACAGTGCCTAATATAAGAGTTCCTCAGGAAACTTGTGTGGTTCTTCAGAGAACCACCCCTTTTTAAAGGGTGCCTAGAGGATCTACAGACGGTTCCGCCGGTGTGGCAAAGTGAAGAACCCCAAAAGGTTCCTCCAGGCACCTTTTATTTTTACAGTGTAGGCCTACAGTGGTGGTATATCAGATAAGATCTCTCCTTCACACATTTGGGGTGAAGGAGTCTATCGCTAAAGGAGCTGCTCAGTGCAGTGATGGTGTTCTGCAGGGGGTGGGAGTCACTGTCCAAATTATGTGATTATCATCATTAAATAATAATTAAAATAATAATAATATTAATAATAAATTATCATTATTATTAAATTATATAAAGGCAACCATACAGTCATGTGAAAAAAATAGGACACCACGAAAGCCTGTCTATTTTTCAACATATGGACATGTAATAACAATTTGAACAATACTGAAGGACCCAGTGATTTAACTAAACTATTTAAAAATAAGGAAGGCCTTTTTAAGACTCTCTGTGAAATGTAATTTTAAAAGAATGCAATTTTTGAGGAGAAATAAATTAGGACAAATAATACATTTGAGGGTACCCCCATATATTTCCCCCACACTGCTTATGAGTGTGGAAAAGGATTTAAAAAGATATCAAAGGACTTTGACATCAGCCATTCCACAATTTTACCTCACTGAAGTAATTTCAACAACATCACTAGTTATTAGGGGTCCTAATTTTTTCCTCCATTAAAATAGGCATTTTTATGCATATTTTTAGTTTGATGAGTAAAAATATGTAATTTATATTGTTTAATTACAATAAATCGCTTTCTTTTCCAGGAATGAAAAAAAATCAAATTAGACATTGTTATGTGAACATTTCTTAATAAAGAGTTGACTATTTAATGGTATGACCTAACTTTTTCACATGACTGTATATGGGGGTTATGAATCTATATCATTATATGATGAGAACAATAGTTTGAACTAAATATCTTGAAAGGGTATAATTTTAAATGCTGTGTTGAAATTATGAACAAGTGTTTCACAGTGAATATTCGAGGGTACATAATACAAGAAAAGATACATATCTACTATAGAATACAGAGAATGGACAATACTCACAGCAAAGGTAGCGAATTTATTGGTTGTTGATTGTTTTACGTCACCATGACTACGCTAAGACTTGCGATAATATCAAACATGTTTGATATGAAAGACTAGAGAAAGACGGGCATAAATCGGGTCGCCGACTGCAGATTATCACCTCACATTTAACGATCGAGACGACGGGAGCGCGCCGAGACTCCAGTAAGATTCCTAAAAAATGCCGGTCTTTAGTCTGGGACTGTGAAAATCCTTTGGTGTACGCCAGCTAGTCTGATTGCAGGAGAACAGACTAGATGACTAGACTAGACTGGTCATGTAACCGCACTGAGTGTCTGTGTGTGACACAGCTTTAATTGCTTACAAAGTTGTTTTACAGACTCTGTTCTGTGTCTGCGTGTTAATTAACTTACATTCAGGAGAGCACATCCCTTCATCACTGGGTGTGTCTTGCTGCCAATCATCTTGTGGCACTAGGAAATACAGAAAAAGGCCCATTACACAAAGAACAGCATCACCCAGGTCCAACTAACAAAGCTAAACGAGTGACCCCACAGCAGTGGTTCTCAAACAGTCAGGAAAGCCTTCAGTCCTCCAGTCTCCAGTCCAGTCCCTCTTCTTGAACATTAACTGCGGTCTCTTGGAAAGACAGAAAACCTTGGCTTACTGATCACACTAGTAATATAAACTCAAAAATCATATCTGGAACATCAAACTATGGTATGCGCTGTGGATCTGTGCAGTACACTGTGTCTGCTTGAGTTTAGGGACCTGATGCATTTTACTATAGAGGGGATACCTCCACTGTTACCTTCACTATATGATGATGTGGGATGGGCTGGAGGAGTTAAACGAGGGGTGGGAGGGTGGGCCAGCTTTCTTCTTACTGACACTTAAAGAAGATTAAAAAAGGCTACAACAGAAAGATGTCCGATATAGTGCTCAAAAGTCGACAATTGGGAATTTACATTATTAAAAGAAGTCTTTTTTAAAACATACTTACTGTACAAAGGCAAAGACGCTGTGTAAAATGGCTCTGAAAAGAGCCTTTGGGGTGTAGCTCCTGTTGAGAAAAAGAAGAAACATGAAAAGGATTCAAATATATTGCAAATGCCTTTGTGAATTAATATGCACTCAGTTTTAATTTATCTTTATTGACTAAAACAGTGTGTTAAGAACATGGTAAATCCGAACTGTAGGATGACTTTTAGATTGATCACTTACAAAAATCTGATGAAAATCGATCACTGAAAAAACAGAAAAGACAATTATTTTATTTTGTTTAAGTTACAAAGGTTAATAAAGGCTCTATTTTATGAATAGGTGCGTGTCCAAAAAAACACTTACTTCACTTACTATCACTTTACTACTTCATAACCACTTCTTTGTCTGACTGTCTGCGCGCTTGTAACTAAACTGAGCTCTCACTGTAAAAATAAAAGGTGCCTTGAGGAACCTTTTGGGGTTCTTCACTTTGCCACACCGGCGGAACCGTCTGTAGATCCTCTAGGCACCCTTTAAAAAGGGGTGGTTCTCTGAGGAACCACACAGGTTTCCTGAGGAACTCTTATATTAGGCACTGTGTGGAACCAGTTTGGGTGCCTCCAGGAACCAAATTTCATTTTTTTTATTTTTTTATATTTAATGTCATGTTGTTACTATGGTTACCTTTGACTTCTATTATAATAAACAAATTGAACCAAATACAAAATAAGAATTGTTTATTACATATTTGATATTCATTTTTATACATACACTTCCATGCACATGGGAAAAAAAGCTAACTATTGATTAATATCAATGAATACACAAAAAATAGTACAATACATAAGCAACATGAATAATCAACCATGTATATACAATAGATAAACAAGAAAAGACATCTCAACAAAATGCATGGAAACACATATGTCCCACGAAATAAATCAATGTAAAAAAATCACATTTTGACTAATTAAAAATGTCCATCTTTACTTAACTTGAAAACATTTGTGTTTCAGTCCGATGGTAAGTCTGTTTCCAAGTCCAAAAGCTCTATCAGATGCCAAAAACAAACAAACAGTGCTAATATGCACTCATTGTGCTGTAATATTCCTGAAAATTATGATCCTAACTTTTATCTCTATACCGAAATCTCAGATGGTTAGTTATTCAGCTATTTTGAATCATAAAATGTTGAAGTCTGGAATACCGTTAGACTGGAGACTGTAATGTACACTACTATGGCTTTTGAAAAGCTTAAATGTGTGACTTGAATCAACAGTGTTCATAAATGGTTGTTGAGTATTCGGTAACACTTTAGAATACTGTATCTTTCTTACTGCATAACTAATAAGGAATTATTGAGGAACTAATAGATAATTATTTATTAACACTTAAGTCACTACTGTTAACTACTAAGGAAGATGTGTTAACTAATTAGTATGTAATATAATTGTATGATTGTGTTAAGTTTCAGTTAGTTAATCAATAACTAATGAATTATGTCATAACTCTTGAAGAACTATTATTAATTATCTATTAATTAATGTGCAAGAAAAATAACTAAGTAGTACCTACTAATGAACAGTCATACACAGTGGTTACTACAATAAACCGTTTTATTTTAGCAGTGGAGTGGTGGATGAAGTACACAAATCAAGTACTTGAGTAAAAGTACAGATAACCCAATAAAATATTACTCCAGTAAAATGATAAACTATTGGCCTATTCATTTTCAAAATTACCTTAGTAAAAGTACAAAGGTAATTACTTGAAAAGTAAAAAGCACTGATCAATGTTTTTTATTTTATTTTCTAGCCAGTTTTAGTCATTCTTCAGCACTAATAAGAAAGATAAGTGCAGACAAGGCTATATATTGATCTGCAAATAAGCAAACTTTTTATTTAATTAGCTAAATGTATCATAATGTATGATAACTTATCTATTTTACAAAGGTTTAGATAATACCGTTAATAATGTGTTTTTTACAGTAAGTTTGATTTGAGTCAGAAGTATGTGGTAATTCTGTATTAATTACTAATGAGTTCCCTATATTCTCACTTTAGAATACTGTTCCAGGTTCCAAGTAATTCCTGAAGAATTATCTAATAATTATTTGTTAATTACCAATTAATTTCCTTATATGTTCACTTTAGAATACTATTTCAGGTTATAAGTAGCCTAATTCCTGGATAATTATTTGATAATTATTTATTAATTACTAATGAGTTCCCTATATTCTCACTTTAGAATACTGTTCCAGGTTCCAAGTAATTCCTGAAGAATTATCTAATAATTATTTGTTAATTACCAATTAATTTCCTTATATGTTCACTTTAGAAAACTGTTTCAGGTTATAAGTAGCCTAATTCCTGGATAATTATTTGATAATTATTTATTAATTACTAATAAGTTCCCTATATTCTCACTTTAGAATACTGTTCCAGGTTCTAAGTAATTCCTGCAGAATTATTTGATAATTATTTATGAATTACTAATAAGTTCCCTATATTTTCAGTTTCCCTCAGTCATTGCCTCAAACATGAATTTACTCAATGGCATTCTATGCTGAGGAAAACAGACACACACAGTACTGTATATAAAATATAAAAACTAATCTGAGGTTAGTTTTGTATGACTGTTCATTAGTAGTTACTTCTTAGTTATTTTTCTTGAACCTTAATTAGTAGATAATTAGTAGTAGTTCTTCAAGAGTTATGACAGAATTCATTATTTATTGATTAACTAACTGTTACTTAACACAATCATAAAAATATATTACATACTGATTAGTTAACACATCTTCCTTAGTAGTTAACAGTAGTGAAGAAGTAGTTAATGAATAATTACCTATTAGTTCTTCAATAATTACTTATTAGTTATGCAGTAAGTAAGATACAGTATTCTAAAGTGTTACCGTTTAGTCTTCTTCAGTTTCTCCACCAGTTCAGCCAGAATGGTGTTTTTAGCTAAAGCAGGTCTTGGACTGAAGGTCTGTCTGCACTGAGGGTGTCACATTCACCGTTTGTCTTCCTCATCTGTCTCTGCACTAAACTCCCCAGAATCCTCCTTGGCGCACACCTGCACTCACTCTCATCACCTGTACCTCGTCATCTCACCCATTTATATTCAGCACTCTTCCCTTCACTCCTTGTCTGGTCTCGTCGATACACATCTATTCATGACTCACAGACTCTCTACTTCACCTACCGGCATACTTACCGTCGATCCCGATCTTCTTCAGCCTGTCTTCAGTCCATCTTCAGAGAATCTTCATCATCTGCATCTGCAAGAGAAAGAGAGACTTTGTTATCATTCAGTTAAGCTTCATCCAATTATACTTACCTGTGTTCCTACCTACGATCCCAATCTTCTCTGCCAGTCATCATTCTGTCTTCTAAGGAACTCCATCATCATCTGCAAGAGAAAGAGAGAGAGAGAGACTTGATTACACTTCAGTTAAGCTATCATCTGATATTCAACTTACTGTTTACTCACCTGTTACGTTGTACCGATCCATTCTGCAAATTAAAATATCAAACTTACCATCTTGCCTGCTTCGTTTGTACGAAACCTGACAGAGGGCAGCTGTAGACTCTTCTCATCCTCCTGATCCCAGCAGTCTGTTATACAGATCATACATTTCCAGATGATAATTTGGTTATACATGTAATCTGAGGTAAAGGCTAAATAAATAAACTGTACACTAACAATGCTGTTTGCATACAACACACCATTATAATAGCCTAAATTGAAACCTGTTTAATTTTAAATTAATAGGCTAGCAATTTTAATTATTTAGCAATTGAGGGGTTGAGGTTGCACCAATCAGGATTGGACTAAGTTGCACATGTGACTTCAGGAGCTGACGCTGAAGGTCTTGTTCCCTTCTCAGGGAACCATGTTTACATGAGTAACCTGAGACGTTTTCAGTGTTTTCACTGTTATACAGTACACTGTTAGCCCGGACAAGTTGAATCTACTTAAAAAATGTGAGCAAACTGGTTGCCCTAAAATAATTAAGTAATGGTAACTTAAAAAAATTTAGCTAATTTAACTTAAAATGTTTTGTAATATCAATTACTTTGCAGTTATTACACACAGTATATTTAAGTTCAATGTACTAGCCCAACGACTTAAAAAATGTGAGCAAACTGGTTGCCCTAAAATAATTAAGTAATGGTTACTTAAACTAGAAAATTAAGAAAAAAAGCAAATAAAAGTACATTCATACAATTTTCTGTTTTATTTTAATTTTCATTTGAAATACAACAAAACATGAATTTTACATGCCCTGAATACATTTTCCTCATAAAACATGAAAAGACAATCACAACAAATTGCACCAAAATGAGTTCACAGTATTGTCAGTATTTAATTTTAGGTGCCAGCTCACCTTTTCCCGGCTAAACATTACCTGCTGAAAAAAAAAAAAAAAAGTTTTTCATACAGTTAGGGTACTCCAGGGCAGGGCGTAAATCAGTCCGAAAAAAGGACACAAAAGGCATGATGTTGGTCAGTTCATCCATCACCAAACATCCTTCCAAATCGATCATCACTCTAGATGGGTTAAGCTGATGACTTTCTTGATCAACGCAGAGGATTCTCACTGGAGTTTGTCTGTAAGAGTCCTTGTCAGCTGCATCCTAATGAGGAAGAAAAAGATTAAAGATAAAGATAGACAAATATATTATCATGTAAGATGATTCTGTTGTCAAATACTCATAAGTCATATGCTGCATTTACGCCATGTCGTAATTACTGTAATTCCGAGATGATAAAATGTGACGTTTTACTCAGAGCCGTTCATGTTCTTTGACTGGGAATTATGCATTTTTAAGGCAAAATTGTCAACGGCTAAATGAATCAGCAGCAGAAGGGTGGTACAACAGTCACGTGGTAAAAATAAGGAACCCTCAGAAAATTCCCAGTTTACAGGTTGCAATTACGAGTTCTACCAGAACGACAGCGCTTTTTTACAAGCTGGAATCTCATAATTATGGTATTACAAAATGGCGTGAATGCACCTATACATACCTGGTTTACTGTAGAAAGAGCTGGCCATTGAAGTACCATCAGGCTGATGTCAAAGCTTTTCGTTGAAAACTTTTCTGTGAGGAGCAAACATTAAAGTTATAGTCTTTATAATAGCACCTGACTTTCTGGTTTACATGTAATTGTGCACTGTGTAGTATGCAGATGAATACACCAATCAGCCTCAGAACATGTCTTAATAAACTTACATGACATAGGCCTACTTATCTGGAGGCCGGATAAGTTGAACATTGTGCATAAAGTGATTTAAATGTACATACATTTCAGATGTAAACAAAGAAATTGTTCTGTTCATGTATAACTTACATGTTTGAGCCTGCAATTTTAAAATAGATGTGCTCTCTTTTCACAGTTATGAGGGCAATACTTGCAGGTCCAAAGCATCTCTTCTTGACCTGCAACACAAAATAAGATAGTCTGTCGTTAAGAGGGCTATGAACTTAGATAAAACAGTACATCCATACGTTTTTGTATTCAACCCATTAATTAACTTTAACTTACTCTTTTAATCAATAGCCGTGTTGAAATAAAATATGGTCTTAAATTATTGCACTCACCACCGTATTCGCGCCGCAATCCTCGTCCTGTTCGGCGCCGGCCGGAGGTTCAAACAGTTACACTCTCCGTCTCAACAACAGTGAAATAGAAACAATAGGAAGGAAAATACAAAAAAACAACGTAGCCTAACTTACGTCGAACTCGCCGGTCAGGGGTTCAAGCGCGGCGATGTCCGCTGCACGCGAGTGAGAAATCTAGCTAGCTAAAAAACAAACAAACATTGATTTTCACTGCTCACAAACGGAAAACAAATAAACGATAAAAAGGTAAATGTCGGGAAAAACGTCCATAGAACTTGCTAAAACAAATGTTCCAACTTCTCATCAACAGCTCCTTGAATTCACACACACGACAAAATGGCGTTACCTGACTCGCAGCATCAAACCACTGCGTGGAAGGCGTGGTCAGGAGAAAAACTTCATAATTTGAGTCTTTTTAACTTACATTTATTCACACATTCAAATTATGTACACAAATTAGTAGAATCTACTTATATTTTATTAGTAACGCAATCAAACTTAAATATTTTAATTAAATTGTAATTAAATTCTTTATTAGATATAAAATCCGGGCTAACAGTGTAGCCCATACAAAAATGTAATATATGGCCATATATGTACTTATATTTTAAATAGCATGACATATATCTATACATATATTTGACTTGTATGAGAACACAATATATGCCTGCAACATATATCTATACATATATTTGACTTATCTGAGAACACAATATATGACTGCAACATATATCTATACATATATTCGACTTATCTGAGAACACAATATATGCCTGCAACATATATCTATACATATATTCGACTTATCTGAGAACACAATATATGCCTGCAATATATATCTATACATATATTCGACTTATCTGAGAACACAATATATGCCTGCAACATATATCTATACATATATTCGACTTATCTGAGAACACAATATATGACTGCAACATATATCTATACATATATTCGACTTATCTGAGAACACAATATATGCCTGCAACATATATCTATCGACTTATCTGAGAACACAATATATGTTCAACATATATCTCTACATATATTTGACTTATCTGAGAACACAATATATGACTGCAACATATATCTATACATATATTCGACTTATCTGAGAACACAATATATGACTGCAACATATATCCATACATATATTTCACTTATCTGAGAACACAATATATGCCTGCAACATATATCTATACATATATTTGACTTATCTGAGAACACAATATATGACTGCAACATATATCTATACATATATTTGACTTATCTGAGAACACAATATATGACTGCAACATATATCTATACATATATTTGACTTATCTGAGAACACAAAATATGCCTGCAGCATATATGAACATGTATGTGTCCAAACATGTGAAGAAAATATTTGAGTTCATCCATATATGATACCATATATCTGCATATATTACAGTATAGTATTGGTTTCTCGCATATATGGACAACATTAATTATAAATATGTGACATACATATTTGTTTTCAACATATTTAATAAATGTATGTAAACATACACTGTAACCCTTTACTGTAAATTTACAACGAATTTCTTACAGAATTGTAGGCTACTGTATTTCCATAATAGGCTACAGTATTAAGCTGTATCTTTTACAGAACAGCTGTAAATATACAGCACATTTATGTTTTCGTCCTGATAAATTCGTTACCATCATACTGACTGAAAAGGCATTGCATTGTGGGATTGATTTCTTTCGCGCTCAATTCAGTTCAAATGTGACGCGTCATGCGAGCAGACAGTAACGTTAGGCAGCTACAACAGGCAAACTCGTTTTGTCAGCGGGATTCAACTGAACAAATAATCATTCCTGTTATCAAGATAAACAATGTCTGCGAATCTGTGAGCAATTTTAAAGCTTTTTTGAGGTTCGGTTCGGTTCGGTTCGTGTTTCAAACATTAGTTGCCTGTGACGCAGCAGAAAATGGACGACGTTAACGGTAGCAGCTACCTGAAGACGGATGGAAGAATTTGTCATTGAATAATCTAACCTGCGCGTGACGATAAGTGGGATTTAGAGTTTGAGAAGATGGAGAATTGTTCAACTGAGTGATACGGTAAGCCAATATATAAGTTTTTTTTTTTTTTGCGTTCGCATTTCTACATTGTTTTCACGTATTTGGTTTGATTTTGCGAACGCGGTTTACTACCGTGGCCGCGCAAGCAATTCACTGACTCTGTTCCACCTGTTTACCAAGTAACGTTAACTTCGACATTTCATATAATAGACAACCTTTACCATGCTATTTGCATGACGTGCATTTGATATTTTTTTCGTTTTAGGCTTTGTAATCTGATGGCCATTGTTAATGTAAGTGCTTTTAAGTAGTGTTACAGTTATAGTCTATGTTGTAAAAAAAAAAAAAAATGCTGTCAAATTCTGTCAGTTCTGTGATCGTGCTTTTGAATCGTTGTCAGAATTTTGCTAGCACATGAAAATCCATGTTCCTAATGCTGTTTTCAAATGTAGTAGGCCTGTTCCTGATTGCCATCCCATGGTCCTACAACTAAGTTACTCCCTAATTCAAAGAAGTTAGACGGTGTTATCCTTCAAGCAGATAAGTAGAGATTATTCAGCAAATCTCATTAATTTGTAATATGTTTTATGTTTTGGGTTCTGTTGATCAAGGTTGTGCTGTCCTTTTTAAAAATTGTTTCAGAAATTTGCATCGCTGATGTCCAGCAATCTACATTTGCCAGAAAGTCCACGACTTATTTCCTGGTATGTAAACATTAAAGGGGTAGATGAAACCTAAAATGAAAAGCCATCATTTACTCACCCTACTGCAAAATATGTTTTTCTTAATTAGTGTTTTTATTTTGTTTCCAGTCCAGATATCTACAATTCTTACATGAAGAAGCATTTATTAGACACGTAAAAATTGTCTTGTTTTCTGAAAGAATAAGTCAAAATTAAGTGAGTTTATGCTTAAAACAAACAAAATTATATGCCAGTGCATTTTAGCATTCTAACCAATTTTAATTTTTAGTTGAAAAATTTAATTCATAGAACTATGAATAGACAACTACATCGAACCACAGTGGAACCCACAGTAGTTATTTTAATTATTAATATTATTTATTTATTCTTTTTTTTTATTTTCTTTTTTATTCCATTACAGGTCAATCTCTAAGCAACCAGTGCTGGATATTAAGTTTGGAAGGTCAAGGTGTGTGTGAAGGATCACAGCCTCTTCATCACTGGCCTGGCAGCGCTGTTTGCCTCCTCCTATAACTTCAGCTTGCAGTACCAGGAAGAGGCAGCACCTTGAGTTTGGTCAGAGGTTAGTCATTGGCATATTTGCCATTCATACATATATATATATATATATATATATATATATATATATATATATATATATATATATATATATATATTAGACTGAATTGTGTCACTAACCTTGACTTGACAGTATTTATTATGTTGACTACTGGTATGAACAATATGGCCCTGGTTTCCATACAGGGCTTAGCTTAAGCCAGGTCTAGGCCTTAATAAAATTAGGGTATTTAAGCAGCTTTTATAATAATGTATCATAAAAAAAAAAAAAAACATTACTGGTGTGCATCTTGAGATAAAACAGTGGCAGTCATATATTTTAAGATATATCGGTGCAAGTTGTTTTCAGTTGAAGGATTAGTGAAAATTCTGTCATTAATTACTCGCCCTCATGTCGTTCCAAACCTGTAAGACCTTCGTTCATCTTCAGAACACAAATTAAGATATTTTTGATGAAATCTGAGAGGTTTCTGAACCACCCATAGACAGCAACGTCTTTGCAACTTTTAAGGCCCAGAAAGCTAGTAAAAACATTGTTTAAATAATCCATGTAACTAGTGCAACCTTAAAGGAGAACTCCGGTCAATTTTAACATTGAGCTAATTTTTTTGTAAATTTGGAGTGCTGTCAATACAGAGAACAACGACAAAAATCGGTGTTGCCTACACCGTGTTATCCTCTTTTTAAAATTTGCACCCTGTTGACTTCAATTTTTAAACCTGCTTTTAGCCTCTTAACATCCTTGATGTGTCATACAAGTGCCCAGCCATGTGAGTGATTCCTTCAGAGTGAACACGGGTGAATCTGACTGCAGTAGATGTGAAAGATATCTTGTTGAAACATCTACAAATGTCCGTATATAGGTGAAAATGCCCCTTGAACCTTAATAAAAAATGTTAATTTCTGTCACTGCTGTAAACTGACCACTGCATAGAATATGAATATCTTTGTCAGTCAGCTGTCAACAGGCCTAAACAAGCCATGGCACCAAGCACAGAAACACAATCCGTAAAATGTTATCTAATTATTATCAAGAAAACTTTGAAAATATCGATCGAGACATATTTTGTCAATATTGCTCACCCCTAATGCATGGTATTAATTTTGATTTCTTCGGGTCTTAAAAAGGTCTTAAAAAGCCTTAAATTTGACTTTAAAAAATGTGCAGAAACCCTGCTTCATAATATTTAGGTTGAACCACTGTAGCTATATATTTACCAATGTTTTTACCACTTTTCTGGGCTTTGACAGTTGCAATGATATTGATATCAATGGAAGGACAAAACTATCAGATTTCATCAAAAATATCTTCATTTGTGTCCCGAAGATGAACAAAAGTCTTGAGGGTGAGTAATAATGACAGAATTAAAATTTTTTGGTGCAAACATGCATTTTGATTGTTTTACGTCACCATGACTACGCTAAGACTTGCGATAATATCAAACATGTTTGATATGAAAGACTAGAGAAAGACGGGCATAAATCGGGTCGCCGACTGCAGATTATCACCTCACATTTAACGATCGAGACGACGGGAGCGCGCCGAGACTCCAGTAAGATTCCTAAAAAATGCCGGTCTTTAGTCTGGGACTGTGAAAATCCTTTGGTGTACGCCAGCTAGTCTGATTGCAGGAGAACAGACTAGATGACTAGACTAGACTGGTCATGTAACCGCACTGAGTGTCTGTGTGTGACACAGCTTTAATTGCTTACAAAGTTGTTTTACAGACTCTGTTCTGTGTCTGCGTGTTAATTAACTTACATTCAGGAGAGCACATCCCTTCATCACTGGGTGTGTCTTGCTGCCAATCATCTTGTGGCACTAGGAAATACAGAAAAAGGCCCATTACACAAAGAACAGCATCACCCAGGTCCAACTAACAAAGCTAAACGAGTGACCCCACAGCAGTGGTTCTCAAACAGTCAGGAAAGCCTTCAGTCCTCCAGTCTCCAGTCCAGTCCCTCTTCTTGAACATTAACTGCGGTCTCTTGGAAAGACAGAAAACCTTGGCTTACTGATCACACTAGTAATATAAACTCAAAAATCATATCTGGAACATCAAACTATGGTATGCGCTGTGGATCTGTGCAGTACACTGTGTCTGCTTGAGTTTAGGGACCTGATGCATTTTACTATAGAGGGGATACCTCCACTGTTACCTTCACTATATGATGATGTGGGATGGGCTGGAGGAGTTAAACGAGGGGTGGGAGGGTGGGCCAGCTTTCTTCTTACTGACACTTAAAGAAGATTAAAAAAGGCTACAACAGAAAGATGTCCGATATAGTGCTCAAAAGTCGACAATTGGGAATTTACATTATTAAAAGAAGTCTTTTTTAAAACATACTTACTGTACAAAGGCAAAGACGCTGTGTAAAATGGCTCTGAAAAGAGCCTTTGGGGTGTAGCTCCTGTTGAGAAAAAGAAGAAACATGAAAAGGATTCAAATATATTGCAAATGCCTTTGTGAATTAATATGCACTCAGTTTTAATTTATCTTTATTGACTAAAACAGTGTGTTAAGAACATGGTAAATCCGAACTGTAGGATGACTTTTAGATTGATCACTTACAAAAATCTGATGAAAATCGATCACTGAAAAAACAGAAAAGACAATTATTTTATTTTGTTTAAGTTACAAAGGTTAATAAAGGCTCTATTTTATGAATAGGTGCGTGTCCAAAAAAACACTTACTTCACTTACTATCACTTTACTACTTCATAACCACTTCTTTGTCTGACTGTCTGCGCGCTTGTAACTAAACTGAGCTCTCACTGTAAAAATAAAAGGTGCCTTGAGGAACCTTTTGGGGTTCTTCACTTTGCCACACCGGCGGAACCGTCTGTAGATCCTCTAGGCACCCTTTAAAAAGGGGTGGTTCTCTGAGGAACCACACAGGTTTCCTGAGGAACTCTTATATTAGGCACTGTGTGGAACCAGTTTGGGTGCCTCCAGGAACCAAATTTCATTTTTTTTATTTTTTTATATTTAATGTCATGTTGTTACTATGGTTACCTTTGACTTCTATTATAATAAACAAATTGAACCAAATACAAAATAAGAATTGTTTATTACATATTTGATATTCATTTTTATACATACACTTCCATGCACATGGGAAAAAAAGCTAACTATTGATTAATATCAATGAATACACAAAAAATAGTACAATACATAAGCAACATGAATAATCAACCATGTATATACAATAGATAAACAAGAAAAGACATCTCAACAAAATGCATGGAAACACATATGTCCCACGAAATAAATCAATGTAAAAAAATCACATTTTGACTAATTAAAAATGTCCATCTTTACTTAACTTGAAAACATTTGTGTTTCAGTCCGATGGTAAGTCTGTTTCCAAGTCCAAAAGCTCTATCAGATGCCAAAAACAAACAAACAGTGCTAATATGCACTCATTGTGCTGTAATATTCCTGAAAATTATGATCCTAACTTTTATCTCTATACCGAAATCTCAGATGGTTAGTTATTCAGCTATTTTGAATCATAAAATGTTGAAGTCTGGAATACCGTTAGACTGGAGACTGTAATGTACACTACTATGGCTTTTGAAAAGCTTAAATGTGTGACTTGAATCAACAGTGTTCATAAATGGTTGTTGAGTATTCGGTAACACTTTAGAATACTGTATCTTTCTTACTGCATAACTAATAAGGAATTATTGAGGAACTAATAGATAATTATTTATTAACACTTAAGTCACTACTGTTAACTACTAAGGAAGATGTGTTAACTAATTAGTATGTAATATAATTGTATGATTGTGTTAAGTTTCAGTTAGTTAATCAATAACTAATGAATTATGTCATAACTCTTGAAGAACTATTATTAATTATCTATTAATTAATGTGCAAGAAAAATAACTAAGTAGTACCTACTAATGAACAGTCATACACAGTGGTTACTACAATAAACCGTTTTATTTTAGCAGTGGAGTGGTGGATGAAGTACACAAATCAAGTACTTGAGTAAAAGTACAGATAACCCAATAAAATATTACTCCAGTAAAATGATAAACTATTGGCCTATTCATTTTCAAAATTACCTTAGTAAAAGTACAAAGGTAATTACTTGAAAAGTAAAAAGCACTGATCAATGTTTTTTATTTTATTTTCTAGCCAGTTTTAGTCATTCTTCAGCACTAATAAGAAAGATAAGTGCAGACAAGGCTATATATTGATCTGCAAATAAGCAAACTTTTTATTTAATTAGCAAAATGTATCATAATGTATGATAACTTATCTATTTTACAAAGGTTTAGATAATACCGTTAATAATGTGTTTTTTACAGTAAGTTTGATTTGAGTCAGAAGTATGTGGTAATTCTGTATTAATTACTAATGAGTTCCCTATATTCTCACTTTAGAATACTGTTCCAGGTTCCAAGTAATTCCTGAAGAATTATCTAATAATTATTTGTTAATTACCAATTAATTTCCTTATATGTTCACTTTAGAATACTGTTTCAGGTTATAAGTAGCCTAATTCCTGGATAATTATTTGATAATTATTTATTAATTACTAATGAGTTCCCTATATTCTCACTTTAGAATACTGTTCCAGGTTCCAAGTAATTCCTGAAGAATTATCTAATAATTATTTGTTAATTACCAATTAATTTCCTTATATGTTCACTTTAGAATACTATTTCAGGTTATAAGTAGCCTAATTCCTGGATAATTATTTGATAATTATTTATTAATTACTAATGAGTTCCCTATATTCTCACTTTAGAATACTGTTCCAGGTTCCAAGTAATTCCTGAAGAATTATCTAATAATTATTTGTTAATTACCAATTAATTTCCTTATATGTTCACTTTAGAAAACTGTTTCAGGTTATAAGTAGCCTAATTCCTGGATAATTATTTGATAATTATTTATTAATTACTAATGAGTTCCCTATATTCTCACTTTAGAATACTGTTCCAGGTTCTAAGTAATTCCTGCAGAATTATTTGATAATTATTTATGAATTACTAATAAGTTCCCTATATTTTCAGTTTCCCTCAGTCATTGCCTCAAACATGAATTTACTCAATGGCATTCTATGCTGAGGAAAACAGACACACACAGTACTGTATATAAAATATAAAAACTAATCTGAGGTTAGTTTTGTATGACTGTTCATTAGTAGTTACTTCTTAGTTATTTTTCTTGAACCTTAATTAGTAGATAATTAGTAGTAGTTCTTCAAGAGTTATGACAGAATTCATTATTTATTGATTAACTAACTGTTACTTAACACAATCATAAAAATATATTACATACTGATTAGTTAACACATCTTCCTTAGTAGTTAACAGTAGTGAAGAAGTAGTTAATGAATAATTACCTATTAGTTCTTCAATAATTACTTATTAGTTATGCAGTAAGTAAGATACAGTATTCTAAAGTGTTACCGTTTAGTCTTCTTCAGTTTCTCCACCAGTTCAGCCAGAATGGTGTTTTTAGCTAAAGCAGGTCTTGGACTGAAGGTCTGTCTGCACTGAGGGTGTCACATTCACCGTTTGTCTTCCTCATCTGTCTCTGCACTAAACTCCCCAGAATCCTCCTTGGCGCACACCTGCACTCACTCTCATCACCTGTACCTCGTCATCTCACCCATTTATATTCAGCACTCTTCCCTTCACTCCTTGTCTGGTCTCGTCGATACACATCTATTCATGACTCACAGACTCTCTACTTCACCTACCGGCATACTTACCGTCGATCCCGATCTTCTTCAGCCTGTCTTCAGTCCATCTTCAGAGAATCTTCATCATCTGCATCTGCAAGAGAAAGAGAGACTTTGTTATCATTCAGTTAAGCTTCATCCAATTATACTTACCTGTGTTCCTACCTACGATCCCAATCTTCTCTGCCAGTCATCATTCCGTCTTCTAAGGAACTCCATCATCATCTGCAAGAGAAAGAGAGAGAGAGAGACTTGATTACACTTCAGTTAAGCTATCATCTGATATTCAACTTACTGTTTACTCACCTGTTACGTTGTACCGATCCATTCTGCAAATTAAAATATCAAACTTACCATCTTGCCTGCTTCGTTTGTACGAAACCTGACAGAGGGCAGCTGTAGACTCTTCTCATCCTCCTGATCCCAGCAGTCTGTTATACAGATCATACATTTCCAGATGATAATTTGGTTATACATGTAATCTGAGGTAAAGGCTAAATAAATAAACTGTACACTAACAATGCTGTTTGCATACAACACACCATTATAATAGCCTAAATTGAAACCTGTTTAATTTTAAATTAATAGGCTAGCAATTTTAATTATTTAGCAATTGAGGGGTTGAGGTTGCACCAATCAGGATTGGACTAAGTTGCACATGTGACTTCAGGAGCTGACGCTGAAGGTCTTGTTCCCTTCTCAGGGAACCATGTTTACATGAGTAACCTGAGACGTTTTCAGTGTTTTCACTGTTATACAGTACACTGTTAGCCCGGACAAGTTGAATCTACTTAAAAAATGTGAGCAAACTGGTTGCCCTAAAATAATTAAGTAATGGTAACTTAAAAAAATTTAGCTAATTTAACTTAAAATGTTTTGTAATATCAATTACTTTGCAGTTATTACACACAGTATATTTAAGTTCAATGTACTAGCCCAACGACTTAAAAAATGTGAGCAAACTGGTTGCCCTAAAATAATTAAGTAATGGTTACTTAAACTAGAAAATTAAGAAAAAAAGCAAATAAAAGTACATTCATACAATTTTCTGTTTTATTTTAATTTTCATTTGAAATACAACAAAACATGAATTTTACATGCCCTGAATACATTTTCCTCATAAAACATGAAAAGACAATCACAACAAATTGCACCAAAATGAGTTCACAGTATTGTCAGTATTTAATTTTAGGTGCCAGCTCACCTTTTCCCGGCTAAACATTACCTGCTGAAAAAAAAAAAAAAAGTTTTTCATACAGTTAGGGTACTCCAGGGCAGGGCGTAAATCAGTCCGAAAAAAGGACACAAAAGGCATGATGTTGGTCAGTTCATCCATCACCAAACATCCTTCCAAATCGATCATCACTCTAGATGGGTTAAGCTGATGACTTTCTTGATCAACGCAGAGGATTCTCACTGGAGTTTGTCTGTAAGAGTCCTTGTCAGCTGCATCCTAATGAGGAAGAAAAAGATTAAAGATAAAGATAGACAAATATATTATCATGTAAGATGATTCTGTTGTCAAATACTCATAAGTCATATGCTGCATTTACGCCATGTCGTAATTACTGTAATTCCGAGATGATAAAATGTGACGTTTTACTCAGAGCCGTTCATGTTCTTTGACTGGGAATTATGCATTTTTAAGGCAAAATTGTCAACGGCTAAATGAATCAGCAGCAGAAGGGTGGTACAACAGTCACGTGGTAAAAATAAGGAACCCTCAGAAAATTCCCAGTTTACAGGTTGCAATTACGAGTTCTACCAGAACGACAGCGCTTTTTTACAAGCTGGAATCTCATAATTATGGTATTACAAAATGGCGTGAATGCACCTATACATACCTGGTTTACTGTAGAAAGAGCTGGCCATTGAAGTACCATCAGGCTGATGTCAAAGCTTTTCGTTGAAAACTTTTCTGTGAGGAGCAAACATTAAAGTTATAGTCTTTATAATAGCACCTGACTTTCTGGTTTACATGTAATTGTGCACTGTGTAGTATGCAGATGAATACACCAATCAGCCTCAGAACATGTCTTAATAAACTTACATGACATAGGCCTACTTATCTGGAGGCCGGATAAGTTGAACATTGTGCATAAAGTGATTTAAATGTACATACATTTCAGATGTAAACAAAGAAATTGTTCTGTTCATGTATAACTTACATGTTTGAGCCTGCAATTTTAAAATAGATGTGCTCTCTTTTCACAGTTATGAGGGCAATACTTGCAGGTCCAAAGCATCTCTTCTTGACCTGCAACACAAAATAAGATAGTCTGTCGTTAAGAGGGCTATGAACTTAGATAAAACAGTACATCCATACGTTTTTGTATTCAACCCATTAATTAACTTTAACTTACTCTTTTAATCAATAGCCGTGTTGAAATAAAATATGGTCTTAAATTATTGCACTCACCACCGTATTCGCGCCGCAATCCTCGTCCTGTTCGGCGCCGGCCGGAGGTTCAAACAGTTACACTCTCCGTCTCAACAACAGTGAAATAGAAACAATAGGAAGGAAAATACAAAAAAACAACGTAGCCTAACTTACGTCGAACTCGCCGGTCAGGGGTTCAAGCGCGGCGATGTCCGCTGCACGCGAGTGAGAAATCTAGCTAGCTAAAAAACAAACAAACATTGATTTTCACTGCTCACAAACGGAAAACAAATAAACGATAAAAAGGTAAATGTCGGGAAAAACGTCCATAGAACTTGCTAAAACAAATGTTCCAACTTCTCATCAACAGCTCCTTGAATTCACACACACGACAAAATGGCGTTACCTGACTCGCAGCATCAAACCACTGCGTGGAAGGCGTGGTCAGGAGAAAAACTTCATAATTTGAGTCTTTTTAACTTACATTTATTCACACATTCAAATTATGTACACAAATTAGTAGAATCTACTTATATTTTATTAGTAACGCAATCAAACTTAAATATTTTAATTAAATTGTAATTAAATTCTTTATTAGATATAAAATCCGGGCTAACAGTGTAGCCCATACAAAAATGTAATATATGGCCATATATGTACTTATATTTTAAATAGCATGACATATATCTATACATATATTTGACTTGTATGAGAACACAATATATGCCTGCAACATATATCTATACATATATTTGACTTATCTGAGAACACAATATATGACTGCAACATATATCTATACATATATTCGACTTATCTGAGAACACAATATATGCCTGCAACATATATCTATACATATATTCGACTTATCTGAGAACACAATATATGCCTGCAATATATATCTATACATATATTCGACTTATCTGAGAACACAATATATGCCTGCAACATATATCTATACATATATTCGACTTATCTGAGAACACAATATATGACTGCAACATATATCTATACATATATTCGACTTATCTGAGAACACAATATATGCCTGCAACATATATCTATCGACTTATCTGAGAACACAATATATGTTCAACATATATCTCTACATATATTTGACTTATCTGAGAACACAATATATGACTGCAACATATATCTATACATATATTCGACTTATCTGAGAACACAATATATGACTGCAACATATATCCATACATATATTTCACTTATCTGAGAACACAATATATGCCTGCAACATATATCTATACATATATTTGACTTATCTGAGAACACAATATATGACTGCAACATATATCTATACATATATTTGACTTATCTGAGAACACAATATATGACTGCAACATATATCTATACATATATTTGACTTATCTGAGAACACAAAATATGCCTGCAGCATATATGAACATGTATGTGTCCAAACATGTGAAGAAAATATTTGAGTTCATCCATATATGATACCATATATCTGCATATATTACAGTATAGTATTGGTTTCTCGCATATATGGACAACATTAATTATAAATATGTGACATACATATTTGTTTTCAACATATTTAATAAATGTATGTAAACATACACTGTAACCCTTTACTGTAAATTTACAACGAATTTCTTACAGAATTGTAGGCTACTGTATTTCCATAATAGGCTACAGTATTAAGCTGTATCTTTTACAGAACAGCTGTAAATATACAGCACATTTATGTTTTCGTCCTGATAAATTCGTTACCATCATACTGACTGAAAAGGCATTGCATTGTGGGATTGATTTCTTTCGCGCTCAATTCAGTTCAAATGTGACGCGTCATGCGAGCAGACAGTAACGTTAGGCAGCTACAACAGGCAAACTCGTTTTGTCAGCGGGATTCAACTGAACAAATAATCATTCCTGTTATCAAGATAAACAATGTCTGCGAATCTGTGAGCAATTTTAAAGCTTTTTTGAGGTTCGGTTCGGTTCGGTTCGTGTTTCAAACATTAGTTGCCTGTGACGCAGCAGAAAATGGACGACGTTAACGGTAGCAGCTACCTGAAGACGGATGGAAGAATTTGTCATTGAATAATCTAACCTGCGCGTGACGATAAGTGGGATTTAGAGTTTGAGAAGATGGAGAATTGTTCAACTGAGTGATACGGTAAGCCAATATATAAGTTTTTTTTTTTTTTTGCGTTCGCATTTCTACATTGTTTTCACGTATTTGGTTTGATTTTGCGAACGCGGTTTACTACCGTGGCCGCGCAAGCAATTCACTGACTCTGTTCCACCTGTTTACCAAGTAACGTTAACTTCGACATTTCATATAATAGACAACCTTTACCATGCTATTTGCATGACGTGCATTTGATATTTTTTTCGTTTTAGGCTTTGTAATCTGATGGCCATTGTTAATGTAAGTGCTTTTAAGTAGTGTTACAGTTATAGTCTATGTTGTAAAAAAAAAAAAAAATGCTGTCAAATTCTGTCAGTTCTGTGATCGTGCTTTTGAATCGTTGTCAGAATTTTGCTAGCACATGAAAATCCATGTTCCTAATGCTGTTTTCAAATGTAGTAGGCCTGTTCCTGATTGCCATCCCATGGTCCTACAACTAAGTTACTCCCTAATTCAAAGAAGTTAGACGGTGTTATCCTTCAAGCAGATAAGTAGAGATTATTCAGCAAATCTCATTAATTTGTAATATGTTTTATGTTTTGGGTTCTGTTGATCAAGGTTGTGCTGTCCTTTTTAAAAATTGTTTCAGAAATTTGCATCGCTGATGTCCAGCAATCTACATTTGCCAGAAAGTCCACGACTTATTTCCTGGTATGTAAACATTAAAGGGGTAGATGAAACCTAAAATGAAAAGCCATCATTTACTCACCCTACTGCAAAATATGTTTTTCTTAATTAGTGTTTTTATTTTGTTTCCAGTCCAGATATCTACAATTCTTACATGAAGAAGCATTTATTAGACACGTAAAAATTGTCTTGTTTTCTGAAAGAATAAGTCAAAATTAAGTGAGTTTATGCTTAAAACAAACAAAATTATATGCCAGTGCATTTTAGCATTCTAACCAATTTTAATTTTTAGTTGAAAAATTTAATTCATAGAACTATGAATAGACAACTACATCGAACCACAGTGGAACCCACAGTAGTTATTTTAATTATTAATATTATTTATTTATTCTTTTTTTTTATTTTCTTTTTTATTCCATTACAGGTCAATCTCTAAGCAACCAGTGCTGGATATTAAGTTTGGAAGGTCAAGGTGTGTGTGAAGGATCACAGCCTCTTCATCACTGGCCTGGCAGCGCTGTTTGCCTCCTCCTATAACTTCAGCTTGCAGTACCAGGAAGAGGCAGCACCTTGAGTTTGGTCAGAGGTTAGTCATTGGCATATTTGCCATTCATACATATATATATATATATATATATATATATATATATATATATATATATATATATATATATATATATATATATTAGACTGAATTGTGTCACTAACCTTGACTTGACAGTATTTATTATGTTGACTACTGGTATGAACAATATGGCCCTGGTTTCCATACAGGGCTTAGCTTAAGCCAGGTCTAGGCCTTAATAAAATTAGGGTATTTAAGCAGCTTTTATAATAATGTATCATAAAAAAAAAAAAAAACATTACTGGTGTGCATCTTGAGATAAAACAGTGGCAGTCATATATTTTAAGATATATCGGTGCAAGTTGTTTTCAGTTGAAGGATTAGTGAAAATTCTGTCATTAATTACTCGCCCTCATGTCGTTCCAAACCTGTAAGACCTTCGTTCATCTTCAGAACACAAATTAAGATATTTTTGATGAAATCTGAGAGGTTTCTGAACCACCCATAGACAGCAACGTCTTTGCAACTTTTAAGGCCCAGAAAGCTAGTAAAAACATTGTTTAAATAATCCATGTAACTAGTGCAACCTTAAAGGAGAACTCCGGTCAATTTTAACATTGAGCTAATTTTTTTGTAAATTTGGAGTGCTGTCAATACAGAGAACAACGACAAAAATCGGTGTTGCCTACACCGTGTTATCCTCTTTTTAAAATTTGCACCCTGTTGACTTCAATTTTTAAACCTGCTTTTAGCCTCTTAACATCCTTGATGTGTCATACAAGTGCCCAGCCATGTGAGTGATTCCTTCAGAGTGAACACGGGTGAATCTGACTGCAGTAGATGTGAAAGATATCTTGTTGAAACATCTACAAATGTCCGTATATAGGTGAAAATGCCCCTTGAACCTTAATAAAAAATGTTAATTTCTGTCACTGCTGTAAACTGACCACTGCATAGAATATGAATATCTTTGTCAGTCAGCTGTCAACAGGCCTAAACAAGCCATGGCACCAAGCACAGAAGCACAATCCGTAAAATGTTATCTAATTATTATCAAGAAAACTTTGAAAATATCGATCGAGACATATTTTGTCAATATTGCTCACCCCTAATGCATGGTATTAATTTTGATTTCTTCGGGTCTTAAAAAGGTCTTAAAAAGCCTTAAATTTGACTTTAAAAAATGTGCAGAAACCCTGCTTCATAATATTTAGGTTGAACCACTGTAGCTATATATTTACCAATGTTTTTACCACTTTTCTGGGCTTTGACAGTTGCAATGATATTGATATCAATGGAAGGACAAAACTATCAGATTTCATCAAAAATATCTTCATTTGTGTCCCGAAGATGAACAAAAGTCTTGAGGGTGAGTAATAATGACAGAATTAAAATTTTTTGGTGCAAACATGCATTTAGTCTGGTAAATCATGTTGTCATATATGCAATAAACTTGCAAGGCTTGCAATTAAGTTAAATTATTTCGGTCACAAAGGTTTGGGCTGGATTCTGGCAGTGTGTGCTCTATATAAACGGAGAGTCTAAAGACTGCCTTTCCACTGATACTCTGATGGCACCGGATGAGGGCATGATATTGTTAATGAGCTGGGTGATGAGTAGACAAAAGTTGTAGAATAAAACTTTAAATCTGGCAACCCCACTTCCAAAAATTTAGTTAGTTGACAGTGTGCATGTAAACAGACACATTGAGTTGATGTATTTTACCAGGGCAGAAAAAATATCAGTTATTGATCACAACATCCAACATTGCATTTTTTTTTTCACAACATCCAACATTGCATTTATTTTATTTTTTTCATGTTGTTCAGTTTTAGACCGCTTTTGTGCTGTCTCTCTTTGTCAAAATATATACACTCAGTTAATAATATTTAATTGTTGTTTTTTTCTGCCTTTTAGACGCTTTCTTGACATCAATCCTGAACGTGGATCAAAAACAAAGAAAGGACAAGTAACTTCAAAGAAAACTGGCCAAGTTGTGCAAAACAAGAACACCACTGTAAGCCTACAGGTGTCCTCACTTCTGCGAAACCTTGCAGACTTTGAATGGGATTTCGTTTGCACTTTTATGGACTATGGTCGTTATAAAGCTTGGAAGAGCCAGGACATTTTTTAATAGAACTCTGATTGTATTCGTCTGAAAGAATAATGTCATATACACCTAGGATGACTTGAGGGTGAGTAAATCATGTGCTAATTTAAATTTTTGGGTGAACTATTCCTTTAATTAAGTGCTAACTGTTACCTGTTTAAGTGTTAAAATTGCATTTTATGTTTAAAAAGTAATTCAGCCAACATGTTCACAGAAGGCAATTTAACTAAATAAATGTTTTAAAACCCAGAAAATGTTTTCTTTTTCCTAGTGTGACTACTCTTATGAAACCTTAAAGTATAATATTTTAATTATGTAATAATAAAAGCAGTATTCCCTGTAAAAATACAATTTATTGCTGTCGACAAGTTTAATGTAAAATGTGGTATATGCTGTATTTGGTAATTACAGTGGAGTACTGTAAATGCTGTTTACTGTAGTAGTGTTGTAAAAATACAGTATGTGGATAGCAACCCAGCTGCCAGTATTTAACTGTAAATTTACAGTGAAAAGTTTTACAGTGTACATGCATGTGATACTGATGCATTTTTAAAGCTGTGGCATATGGTTATGGTACTTTGTGGATGTATTTGTCAAAAATGACAAAGAAAACACTGCATTATTGTATTAAAATACTATATTTGGTATTCACACAATAGACAATCTCCAACTATAGGCATTTAATTTCAAGGCATTCAGATATAAGGTTTGTATCCCTAATACATGTGAAAGTATGTACTATAGAAATAAGTACATATATGCATGTATAAATATATGCGTCATATATGCGTGTATACATATATGCGTCATATATGCGTGTATACATATATGCGCCATATATGCGTGTATACATATATGCGCCATATATGCGTGTATACATATATGCGCCATATATGCGTGTATACATATATGCGCCATATATGCGTGTATACATATATGCGCCATATATGCGTGTATACATATATGCGCCATATATGCGTGTATACATATATGCGCCATATATGCGTGTATACATATATGCGTCTTACATATATTTCACATTTTTGTGCATATACGGGAAAATATATGGCACTTACATGAAAACGGCCATTTTTGATATATTTTGAAATATATGTTTCATATATGTATATGTGTTTTACATATATGAATTTTGCATATATTCTCATATATGCAGCAGACATACATGGGCACTAACATTATATATGTAATTTACATATATTGACATATATTACATTTCTGTATGGGAGGGGGCGCTATCACACATCTTCTGAAAGAGTACAGTATCTCCTGATCAAAACACAGGAAAAAAAGAAGCAGAAACAAGCGATAAAAGCATTGCTTATGCACGTTGTAGTCTTTGAAAACAAACACAATTTTCTAAGCTTTTGTTTAAAATGTTGTTGTTTTTATGAAACTTACCCACATTTAAGTGTTGATAAAAAAATAATACCTAAATCTACAGAGGATCTGTTATTTATTTTGATATATTGTATGTTCAGATATTCAATCAAAAAAATATTCTGGGGGCCATGAGAGTTTTGTGAAAATGATCAAAAACTTTGACAGTTGCAATTTTATTTTATTTTTAAAGACTCTGGTGGGAAAAGGGTTAATGAGCTCATTGTTTCTGCATAAATGAATACATGATGTTAGCTAGCATGATCTGTATTATCTTAGAACCATACATTTTTTACATTGAAATTACATTGACACAGTAAACATGCATTCGTGAGTAGCCTAAATCTTCGCTCAGTCATTCATGAGCTCGGAATTTGTAATTATGATATTTTCGACTCCACTTGAAGGACACATACAGTAAACACAGTAAAGTGACTCTCCTTGATCAGGAATGAGGAATTAAACTGCTTTACAGACACTCCTGTTTTACACATGTCACTCAAACACAGAACCAACTATTTCAACTACTCAGTTCAGGGAAACAGAAACTGAAGTGTTGTTGAGCTGTTGTGTGTTTGTGTCTCTCTGTATTCATGCAGTAAAATGGCAGAAGCCAGAATTTCAGTGGATCAGAATGAGTTCACATGTTCAGTGTGTCTGGATCTCCTGAAGGAACCAGTGGCTATTCCCTGTGGACACAGTTACTGTAAGATCTGTATTACAGGCTGCTGGGATCAGGAGGATGAGAAGAGAGTCTACAGCTGCCCTCAGTGCAGACAGACCTTCAGTCCAAGACCTGCTTTAGCTAAAAACACCATTCTGGCTGAACTGGTGGAGAAACTGAAGAAGACTAAACTTCCTGCTGACTGTTACGCTGGATCTGGAGACGTGCAGTGTGACGTCTGTACTGGAAGAAAACACAAAGCCGTCAAGTCCTGTCTGGTGTGTCAGGAATCTTACTGTCAAACTCATCTTGACCGTCATGAGGAATATCACTCTCGTAAACCACACAAAGTGATTGATGCCACTGGACGACTGCAGGACATGATCTGCCGTAAACATGATAAAGAGCTAGAAATGTTCTGTGTCACTGATCAAGAATGCATTTGTGTGTGGTGTAAAGAGTATGAACATAAAAACCACAAAACTGTATCAACTGCAGCACAGAGGACAGAGACACAGGTATGAGCTGAGAGGGATTGATCACACAGAAATGAAAGTGTCTTCATTTACTCACTCATTTACTCATGTTGTCCCAAACCGATTTGACTCACTTTCTTCTGTAGATTTTAAAGATGATATTTTGAAGAATGTCTCATCTATTTTACACTATACATTGAAAGTCAACGGGGTACAAAAGTGGTTTAAAAACGAAGTGTGATTAATTGTACTAACGTGCACTTGTAGTGTACTTCAAATTAAGCATATTGAAAAGAAAAAAAAAAACTGTACTTGCAGATAATATAATATTAATTAAATAAAAGGCCATTTAAGTGCACTTAAAGAGAGTACATTTTCATGACTGTTTCACTTAATAAATACAATTTTTAATGTCAAATTTAAGGTTTTATTTTAAAGTACCTTTTAATAATTTTTAATATTTCAATGTGACTCTTTTGCTCCATGCTTTAAAGTAGTGCACTTATTTTGATGTGTTGACATACTAAAGCACATGTAAAGTACTTGATTATAATTACAACTGTAGTGTGTTATTCAATATTTAACCCTTAGGGGTCCAACATGTTTTTAGGGCCCTTAAGATGTTTTGACATGCCCTGACATTTGTGCTTTTTTCAGTTGCTTATAAACATATTAATGGCAAAGGTGTCATTACACTCTATTCGGCACAAACAGGGCTGTGTTCACATTAGCAGATAATGAGTTGCCATGAGAACGACTGAAATCTCTCTCTTTTCATACAGATTACAGAAACAGAGAATATTTGTTTTCGTTTTGAATTAGATAATTTAAAAATAGACACTTAAATGTTTATAAAGATATATTGCTCATGCCTGTGTGACTAGTATTCGCTGAGTGTTGTTTAAGTTTAGAGACGTGCTCCAGAAAAAAGTTTACAGAGACAGAGAGGCAGAAATAATACCGTTTGTTTTCTTTATTTCACAAAAGCACAATGTTTTGCTTCGACTGTAAGTGAACACATAAAAAAGACCATTCATAACCATAAATGACGGAATATTTTAAGTCTATTTTGCTGCTATGTGAAGAGAATCCAGCAAAACGCTCCGGTGTGTTTGTCGACCCCAGAGGGTTATAAGTTAATATATTTACATTTACATATACATTTATTCATTTAGCAGACGCTTTTATCCAAAGCGACTTACAAATTAGAACAATAGAAGCAGTTAAACTAACAGTAGGACAACGTGTGTGTGTGTGTGTGTGTGTGTGTGTGTGTGTGTGTGTGTGTGTTCATCTCAGCCTCATTGGTCTGTCACTGCTAGTCAGTGTCAGAATATTTGAAATGACCAATCAAATCAAAGTAGGCAGACTTTACGTTCAAAGAATTTTAGCAGCGTGACTCGACGCTTCACTTTACGGTCAAGTGCGAGATAAGATGTAAGTAGCTAACAGCGTAAAAAAAAACCAGCCCAAATGTAAATTCACAGATGATTTACAGAGAAAATTCCTGTGTTTTCGTTTCGGTCGGGATCCGTGTAAAGCAGAATACATGAACTGCAAAGCTGGCACGTATACGTGTCAGTGTCAAATAAAGGTACTAGCGACCTAGAAGCCCACATAAAGAAAGTATAGGCTACAAGAGAACATCAGGAGGATTGAAATTATTTTCTTACTGAAATAGTGTAGTAGATTTTTTATTTTAGTAGTAGATTTTTAACCTATGGCCATGAAAAGAAATAGTGTCATGTAAAAGGTGTTAAAAGCTAAACTTTTTAAAAAAAAATAGTATTCTATTGTTGCGGGCCAAACATTGAATGGAAAGGATGTATTACTTTATGTACAATAACATAGTTAGTTGCAAGGTTGTGAATGCATTTGCCAAGTATTTTTTCATGCATTCACCCCCCAACCACGCCCCCACCCCTTAACCACGCCTCCCCAAACCACGCCCCCGTCCTGTTTTCTGAAAACTAAAATATGGTCACCCTACACTTAAGTATATTCTTTTAAAGAATATTATTTACATGCACTGTTTTAAAGGACCAATTTTGATTCACAAATCAAATCAAATCAAATCATTGATCAACTCATGTACGCAGAGCCCAAATCAAAGATGATGACGTCAATAACATCAAACTTCACTGATCTGTGGTTTGAACCTTCAGTATAAACTTGCCATGCTAGATCTTTAACCCTTATTGTGTGACAGTAGTTTTATGTGTCATTCCCTGTCATTGGTTTGTCCTCCAGAAACAGCTGAAGGAGACGCAGATGAAGATCCGTCAGAGAATCCAGCAGAGACAGAAAGATCTTCATCAGCTGAGAGAGGCTGTGGAGTCTCATAAGGTGAGTCTGGAGAAGAAGAGAAGTGTGAGACGTCTCAGTTTGGACTCACTGAACTCACTGTGTGATTGTGATGTGTGTGTAACAGCGCTCTGCACGCACATCAGTGGAGGACAGTGAGAAGATCTTCACTGAGATCATCCGCTCCATTGAGAGAAGCCGCTCTGAGGCGACACAGCGGATCAGAGATCAGGAAAAGACTGCAGTGAGTCGAGCTGAAGGACGACTGGAGCGACTGGAGCAGGAGATCAATGATCTGAGGAGGAGAGACGCTGAGCTGGAGCAGCTTTCACACACACACCATCACATCCAGTTCCTGCAGGTAACAGAGATCTAGAAGAACTGGATCATAGTGGACTTGAGCAAGAGACTCACAGAGAAACATTTCATGAGAGCAGAATGAGACGAACTTAAGCAGGGCAAAAAAACACTCTAAAGCTCAGCTATTTGCATTTAATAACAACATTAAACTATTCCACATTCATTTAACTGCAAATAACATGCAATTAAGTTTCTGAAAACATTACAGCCAATCTGCACTTACATATTTTTAAAGTATATTATTTCTGTCACAAGTACAGTACTTTCTCTTTCACAAGGAGTGTAAGTGTGAAATCCTAGAGTTTGTAGCATTAAATGATGAATATGAGAAGAATGTGCTGATTGTGTGAAAGTGCTGGATTGAAGCGAGTCACTGAAGAGAAGTGAAGTCAACAAGAGCCGCTCAGATCTGATATAGTGCAGGTTATTGGCTGAAGTGTGGAGATGATGAGTTTTGATTTCTGTTTTCTGTAGAGTTTCCAGTCTCTCTCAGCACCTCCTGAATCTACAGACGAACCCGACGTTTCCTTCAGTTCTCTCTCCTCTTTTGATGGCGTGAGAGAATCTGTCCGTCGGCTGAGAAACGAACTGGAGGATTTCGGCGAAGAGGAGATCAAGAAGATCTCTGATAGAGGTAAAGTCCTGCGCCTCGTTTATACAGAAGTGTGGAGAATGATCCGAAATGTGAGCGTACAGTTTCTGAAATATTCCTATGATTTATAAAACATGCGCACAAATAAAATCCCACTTTATAAATCACAGTTCATCTTTAATTCAAGTGCATCAACTCTACAGGACAGCCACAAACATCCCTTGATGGTTTAGAAGTAATAAATACTTATGTATGTATTGAAATTGAAATCCATTGAAATTTAGGATTGAATCCGATACGTGTGTTTTATATATGAGGCATCTGGAGATTCTTCTGTTCTCAGAAATGAGTCCTGCATCATCTAATATCAGATTAGAAACGTCTTAGAAATGGATGTATTTTATCTTGTCATTTCTCTTCACACTGTTCATGTCTGTTTATTTCCACAGTCACATTCACCAACATGAATCCCAAGACCAGGAACGACTTCCTACAATGTAAGTCACTGAGAAACAAGCAGAAAAACTCACTGAGTGTGTTCATGTTCTTCCTGTAGAAGGAGAAATAAATGATGTTTTATTAACAAGGTTCGGGAGGAGCACGTTCAGATAATTAACACAAGTGGAGAGCACTCAGCAATCAATGGTGAGAGGTATATATACTCAGCAGTCTCACCTCATTCCATTGACAGTTTTTGCAGCATCCCTCCACCACCCCTTCTCCACACTTCTAGTACTAAACACTTACATACGGGGGGAGTACTCTGGGTTCGGGCCGAACTCCGAGCTCGGAGCCCTCCCTCCGGACAGCACGCCATATACGCATTAAACTTACCCATTCAAATTATATGTAAGTGTGAACTCGTGAAACATGATAGAAGAGTTTTATAATTGATCATGTAAATGATGATTTGCACAGGATATCTGATCAGCTGTACTGAGACACTGATGATACATTGTTCAGATACATTAAAAGATCAGACAGATTCATAATTCCTGATTCTGATGTGTTTTCTCTCCATCAGATTATCATCAGCTGACTCTGGATCTGAACACAGTGTATAAACGCCTCAGTCTGTCTGAGAGGAACAGAGTGTTTACTTACACTGACACACAACAGTCATATCCTGATCATCCAGACAGATTTGATTGTTATTCTCAGGTGTTGTGTAGAGAGAGTGTGTGTGGACGCTGTTACTGGGAGATTGAGTGGAGTGGTGAATATGTGTATATATCAGTGTCATATAAGAGCATCAGCAGGAAGGGACAGGGTTATGAGTGTGGATTTGGACATAATGATCAGTCCTGGAGTTTGTTCTGCTCTTCCTCCAGTTACACATTCTGGCACAATAACATACAGACTGTTCTCCCTGTAAAGTCCATCATCAGAAGAATAGGAGTGTATGTGGATCACAGTGCAGGAACTCTGTCCTTCTACAGCGTCTCTGACACAATGAGCCTCATCCACACAGTCCAGACCACATTCACTCAGACGCTCTATCCTGGGTTTTATGTTTGCTCTGGATCATCAGTGAAACTGAGTTGATGATGTTTCAGAATAGACTGTAGAGAGATTTTACCCATAATGCTTTGAGCTGATAAATCAGTAACAGTGAGATGTTACAGAGACTCTTATTTTAATTTTCATTAATATAGCTGAACTTTAGTGTTTTAGAGTCTCTTACATTTTCACATGATTTTTGTAAACCTCAAAATGTGAGTAAACAAGATGCAACAATGTTAGGCTATTTCGTTCTAATGTTAACAAATTCACAAGATTAAGATTTATAAGATGTTAAGATTTATATAATCCAAATATAGCCATAATATAATATTATTAAAGAAACTTGTCTTTTCTATGAAGTAATGATACAAGCTCAGGGACATTTATAATCTTTTGATGTTTTTGATGTACAGTACACAGAGTGTCTTGATTTGGTGTTCTGGATACTGACATTTTGTTTATTTTTAAAGTCTCCCTGTGGTGAAAATCAAGCTTTTAATGTTGTTTTCATGTCTATGTGGTGTTTTTAATATGCTTTAAGACAAACTGCAGTGAACCAAAGACAGTCTCAAAAACATGGTTTGAAATCGCTGGTGTTTCTGACATCACAATCTACCTTGTAACCAACCAATCACATCAACATACAGGCAGACTTTAGCATATCATTAACTATTCTCTGAAGCAATTCAGTCTCAAGAGATGCCATGTTATCCCGGTATATTTTTCAGTTGATATGAAAAATCAGGTACATTTAGCAATATAGCGGGTGAATGATGAACTATGCCTTTCCCATTGATGTTCTGAGTTACTGACCGAGTGGATCTCTGAGCTGTGAGTGAGTGGAGGTGGGGCTAATTTGCATATTCATAGCACCGCATATACTAAATTAGGCAAGGGTGTAGTGTTACATTCAAGCTATTTTAAGGCATGAAGAATTTTTTTTTCAAGGAAAAAAGCGTTTAAATGTGTCAATTTGGTGATCAAATGTGAGTTTTCAGGGATAAAATGATTGACTGCAGGGGGACTTTAACTCTTTTCAGACAGATTACTATGTGATAATGCAGCTGTTTTATTCACATATTCATCAAAGTCACCTTTATTTATATAGTGCTTTTTACAATACAGATTGTTTCAAAGCAGCAGTGATAATATTATAAATATATAATTATAATAAAATAATGCAACAAAGTTTGTTTTGGCTGGAAAGCACCCAATACACATTCATGAACATATGAATATGAATATATGTCAGGCCACAAATCCACAATAAAACTATGCATGGGCGTTTGCTTTGGTGTTGCACTCTATGCAAGATGTCTCTCTCTCTCTGTGTGTGTGTGTGTGTGTGTGTGTGTATATATATACTGTATATATATATATATATATATATATTAGTACAAACTTTAGTTGCGATTAATCGATCTGACAGAACTAAACAAAATTAATAATAATTATGTTTAGTTCTGTATAATAATTAATAATAATAATTAATAATAATAAAAATGCTAAATTAATTACGTACACAAATACATTTTATCAAAATAAATTAATTAATATAAATTAATACAAATTGATTTAAACAAGCAAATAACTAAATAAACAATTAAACAAAAACATTTGATTAAAATAAATAGCATTTGCAAATCTAAATAAATACATTTTGATCTAAAAAAACACAACTAGTAGAAAAAAACACAATGTTTTAAACACATTTATATTTTTTTAATTTTCCACAGTATTAGTTGGGTCTTTATTGAAACTATACTTGTATATTTTATAGTGTGTGTGTGTGTGTGTGTGTAAATATTATGTAAATTTACACATGCATATTTATATATAATTATAAATATGAACATAAAAAGAGAAAAGTGCACAAAAATGTCACGTTCATAAAAAGTAAAAAGCTCAATAAATATAAAAATTGCATTCACTTTAAAAAAAACTGAGTGCAAAAACTTGTAAAAGAAAAGTAAACTTGCGAGTTTTTGCACTCAGCTTCTACGGTTTTTCAATTCATTTTTGTTTTCTCGTTGTTGTTTTTCTTGAAAGAAAAGTAAGTTTGATGCAAGCAGCTACAGGTAGCCAGTGGACAGGTACAAGTAGGGGTGTGACACATACAACTATCACAGAGCATACAAACAGTCATTGATCATCAACAAGCAACATATCAAAGTAACCAAGATGATGTGAACTTATGAACCCTTTCATTGGTATAATTCAGTTTTTATTTTGTTCATATTAACTATTAGGCATTGTTATTATGTATGTGAAATAGATGTAAGCATATGTCATGTGAAATAGCTTTATCAGGGCAGTACTAAATAAAATGTTATGCAATTTTTGTGATCCCTCTTATTTTTTAAATGCTAAATATGTTGTAGATTCTGCAGGCGTGGGTACCAACATATTCACTCAACTGTAATTACCAGTAGCTACAAGCTAGTTAGATTACCTATACCCTGAATGTTAAAGGAACACGCCAACCTTTTGGGACTTTAGCTTATTCACCGTATCCCCCAGAGTTAGATAAGTCCATACATACCCTTTTTATCTCCGTGCCTGACGTAACTCTGTCTGACGCACCCACCGCTAGCCTAGCTTAGCACAAAGACTGGAGGTAAACAGCTCATGTGACCTTGTTATTTGTACACAGTGTGACTATACAAATCACAACATGTAAATAGGAAAATGTTAGCGTTATTTTGTCACTTATTGGGAGCAGTATGCTAGCTGGAGCCGCAGTCTTTGTGCTAAGCTAGGCTAGCGGTGTGTGCGTCCGACAGAGTTACGGCACGCAAGGAGATGAAAAGGGTACATATATGGACTTATCTAACTCTGGGGGATACGGTGAATAAGCTAAAGTCCCAAAAAGTCGGCGTGTTCCTTTAATATTGAGCCCCATTTTAGAACCAGGATGGCATGTAGATAAAGTGATGTGACCTTTACTGTAAAAAAAAAACACATTAATAAATCTAGACTGTGTTAACATATTATGAGTTCATGAGTGCATTTATGTTCTTTCAAGAACCAATCTATAAAAAATAGATCTTCTCTGCACTTTCAGATTGACAAGTTTGTCCTCTCTGTCATGACTGATGAGCAAATGGCAAAGTATATTACCGGTAATTCATATGGTGATCAACTGGCTGTCCTCTCCTTCTGTCAACAAACAACGTCCTGCTCACATAAAGAATCTCTGTTACAGAATTTGAGAGATGAAATTGAAGCAGGGAAACTGGGATCAAAGTCAGCTAAAACTTTGAATGTTAAACCATGTGTCTTCCCTAAGCAAAACATAAATGTATTGGCAACACACAAAAATTTATCTGCAGAAAAAACCTCCAGAAGAATTGAAATTGGATGGCTTCACATCTGCCGTAATGGATACCAACAAGTGAGGACCAGTAATGGTGGTGGCACTAGACATGTGACGGTTGAAAAAAAGACAACTGTTTTACAAATCATGGAAATGAGAAAGAACCTTTTTTTCCCGAGTGGACAGTCACCAAAAGGTCCAGAAACAGACTTCACTTTTCATGTTTGTGATTTTAAAAGAAACCAAATTCCCTTGGATAGCACTGCTGGATATCTGTATGAACAAACAAAACTGAAAATGTTGAGATTTTACATTGGCACTAAACAGGAGGTGTGTGTCACAGACGTAGAGTCTTTATCTGATGGAGAAAAAGAGGAATGTAATGAACACTCAACACTTGGATTAGACAGTGATACTGAGAGACCTGCTGAAAAACTGTTATCGCATGGATGTCTGAGGATTCAATCACACATTTATTGGATGACGGACGTTCATCTAAAAGAGACACAGAGAGGAAGGTTAGTAAAATCACCAAGACTTTGCCTTTAAGTTATTTAAATGTAAGTAATGATTATGATATACCATGTGTCAAAATTTGATTGATGGCTTCCGGTTGACCTTGACCTTCCGGTCGTCCTTCCAGCCTGAATTGTTATGGATTGACCTATTGACCCTCCCTATCCCTCGATCATGTGGTTTTGACAGGTTGACCTTCCGGTGTCCATTAGGCATATGTTGTTATGGTTTGCCCTATTGACCTAGCTATTCTTTGATCATGTGTTTTGAAGAGGATGTTATAATAATTTATGCATTTGGCAGAACTTTTGCCTTTCGAAGTTGTCACCCCCTCGATCATGTGATTTTGACGGGTGTTTGAACTTTGGCCCAGTTATAAAGTCAAGAAGGGGTTGTCGTGGATATTTTCCCTAAACCTAACTACCTGGGTCTCGTCTCCTGGCGACGTCCCCACTCGGGTAGCTGATATCTGAGTCTCGTCTCCTGGCGACGTCCTCACTTGGATATCTTACCTAATCTAACTTTTTCGGCTCTATTTATTGGTTCCCGTCCCTGACGTCCCCACTCTATAGATCACCGGACTACCTGGCTCTATTTATTGGTTCCCGTCCCCGACGTCCCCACTCTATAGATCACCAGCTTTCTGACTCGATTTCCCTAAACTAGTTTTCCTTCCTAAACTAGCTTCCTGCGCAGGAATAAATTGACAAACAGATCTGCAAATGTCCTTTAAATGCTTTAATCACGGCCAGGAGATCTTCCCGAGCAGTTCTCAGGGAATCTCTCCCAAGAAGCAAGGCCGGAGGATCTCAGACAAATTCCATTGAGAATCCCACCGAAAAACACATATACAACAGTTTTTATAGAATCAGGGTATGGCATAAATTTCATGCTGCATTACATAATTTCCCCACTATTTGATTGGTTCTTCATATGCAAACCCCTCTGTTACTAGGTAAAGCAAACTCTGATCTTGTGATTACTTATCACAAGGTTTTAATGATGACTTAATTTGTTCTAACAGACTTGTCTAGTTTCACTTCCCATAACTATGTTATTTTTACCCAACACATACTCAAAATCACAAGTTTTTTCCCAAAGAGTTTTGACCCATTAAAAGTATATGAATGTTATTCCTGCAAAAAAAACAAATGTTAGTTGATTAATTAACGTTGATCAATTAAAATCCATTCACATTCCCCTCTCTGGTCGTAATCATTTATACGACCAAATACATATATCTGGATTTTTAATTACTCTAATGAATTATTCCATACCTGCATGATTTACCTGCAAACTAATTTACCTTTACCAAATCATCCCATTATAAGTCAGTGACTATAATACCACCTGATATCTCTAATCATACCATGTTCCATCTTTTACATTATAATACCTGTCAAATATTCCTTCAATCAGCATCCTAAGTTGTAATGAAAATACAACCAATTTCCAACGTTACTACATACACATACCATCTTCCATCTTCTTCATCTCCTTCCCAACATTCTATCTTTAGTAAAAACTAAACATACCATAGTACATTGCCTTTATAACTTTGAGTCAAGTTTCATTATCCTTTGCTAAATTTCGAATCACATTGATCTATTTAGGCCTTTAACAGGCTGATACTGCTGATTAACCATTTTTCTTAACTTTATTTTGCTAGCTTTTAATTCAAGCAGGCGATTGTTTTACTTAGTAAGATCTATTTAAGGATCTGTGTAATAAAATCTAACCAACAAAGTTCTATAATCTTTAATTTTTATCCTTAACAAAAATATCAATAATTGTATTATTTTGTTTCAAAACAATGTCATTACTTTAAAATTAACCCAAGCTCTTGCCATGAGAATAGCCTTAGCTGCTGATGTGCTGTTTAATCATTAATTACCTATCCTAAAATCCTATTTTTCCAGAATTAACTGATGGACATAACATGTCCTGCCTCTATTTGTTGGCAATGCGGAATAGTTCATAATGGATCCATTGATCCAGATCATTAAATCTGTAACTTCATTCTGAATTAAGAAAGCTTTTTTTTTTAAATTTTGCTTTATGAGCAAATATTCTATTTCACTGAAATGTCTTAACTGATTAGATTCATTTTAGTTTAAATTTAACATGTTTGAGTTACATTGTTCTTGGTCTTGGTTTTAACTTTATGCCCCCTACATAATAATTTTAACATGTTGAAGACCTTTCTCAACAAAACAATTTCATATTTCATTTCTGGAAGCCGGGCTAAATAAACAAGCACTGTTACTGTATTCCTAGATAGACTAGACCCGCAGTCACCTCTCAGATATCAAATACAGACATTAGACAATACAATTAGACAATACATGAAAGGAACATTTCAATAATCACACTGGTAACTTCTTTAACTAATAATAATTCAGAAATTAAATATGTTTCCCAAAATCAATCTCCTTTTGAAAGTTTTTCTTTTGCTATTTTAACAAATGGAAACACCTAAAAAATATTTAATTTAGTCATTAATTAATCGCTATAGTTTACCCAATTATCTATTCGGACCTAGTCCGGCAAAGTAACTTATCCTCTCTTATTAGAGAACAACTATTACAACTATTATTATTTTATTTTTTTTAGCATCTATGATATCTGAATTAGAGTTCTAAAACCCTCAAGTTTCTTCAAAAATAGTCCCTAGATTATTTATTATTTTTACAGTAATGTACCTATTTAGAGTCCCTATACTCTACAGAATTAAGAGATTTTCCTCTTCTCAATTTAAGACTACCTGAAATATTCAAATTAATCAGTAATTGTTCAAATCATGAGATCTAAATACTTAGTACAGTACAGTTTGATTGAAACAAATACAACATCAATAAACATCACACAAAATTAATTATCATGCTAAGCTTAAACCATTAGTTGGTCCACATCTTCCTCCAGATGTGTTGATCATCTCGTTGCCCCATGGACGTTCCATCTTCACCAGGGTGATTCTTTGCGAACCGTTGCAATGGGCGTTCCCACGTCGGCAAGGGAGGAAAGTTAAACTAGCACTTCCTTTGTCCCTCACTTGACGCTGTGCGTTGTCGTTGGTGTCGGCGTTTGGGGTTGTTGAGGCTGGTTGGTGTAGTTTAAGTCGAGATGCTTGGACGGAGGTGTCACCGCACCCCAGATGGGACCTTGTTTGTGGAGTGAACCATTTCCTGGCTGCTTTCACCTGTGAATGGAGACCTTAAAGGGATACTTCACCTCTGGGAAGATGAATGTGTATTTAAAATAGGTCATTTAAGTAGAAGAAATGTGAAGAAATTTTTGAATTTGGAGCTTTCTAGACTGAGAAAAGCCAGAAAATGTATTTTTGGCTTATGTGGATGAAAGACAACAACTCCCAGAATGCACTTGCTTCGCTGCCTTAGGAGGCCACGCCTACCGGTAAGAGTGCGCAGTTGTAAACAACAAAGCTAGCCTACGTGATGAGTTTGCGAGGGATTTAGAGATCGTCCAAAATGTCCGGGATTCGGCTTTTGCGTTCTACAGTCGCCATTCATTCATCATGTTTACTGTGGCGAGCAGGACGAGGCTGGCGGCCGCGGGAGAACGGCGCGAGGCCGGTGGCGTCATTACTGAGACGCGCCGGGTCTCGCATCTCTCACGGAGGAGCGGGAATTTTTCTTAGCAATGGTAAAACGCACATCAACCGATCACTTGTTTAGCGTTCATGTAAACACTACATTCAAATTCACCAATCGGAATGAATTCAGTTAGATTGAAAGGTGTGCATGTAAACAATGAATGGCGACCGCAGAAAGCAAAAGCTGAATCCCGGACATTTTGAACGATCTCGCCCGCCGGACAAGTCCGGGAAAAGGAGGATGGTTACTTACTCAGCTTTCTCCTACTATTCAGCTTTCTCCACAGAACAAGAGCCTGCAAGCTTAGCTTCCAAAGAAAGACGGCTGACACTGTGTACATTCTGAGTGAGATCCCACCCTGTATGGGCGGGCTGAAAACATGCGGAACAACGCCATCTACTGGCTGTAGTCTTTAGCCTCTGTCCAGAAAATCCTCCGATGACGCAAAATGACGATTTTTGCGTCATCGGAGGATTTTTTCCAGACAAAAAATACATAAATCTCTCCTCTCAGGGGGATATGAGGGTGGAAAGCATGGTAATTCGAAAATACTACAGGTTTTCTACTAATACAAAGCTTAATGCTAAATCCTGAAGTAACCCTTTAAGTATTTTTGTTAGTGACAACATCATGTATCATGTCGCCGGACTCATCTGCTTATCCGGCCGGTCGTCCTTTTTTGATGAGACCTGTAAAATTTCATGTTAAACAGTAACAAAACAATATTTTATACATTTGGAACAGAATCAGTTCTGTTCGATGAGATCCATCATGACATCCTGTAAAAAGGAAAAAGTTAAGTATGGGGTGGACAGGGCAAGCTTGCTTGCTCTCTGCCTTCCCAAAGTTATACGCTGCACAGGTGTGGCATTGTTTATTTCTGCCATAACAATAAACCCAGACCAGGATAGTTAGTCAAAATCATCCATGGTCGTTGTTTTGTTGGGTATATTTTAACCTGTGTGTCATATTTGATAAATTTAGATACAGTTGTTTTGATTGACATAATTTATTTGTCGTTGAACACCATATTTCACACACTCACTTTCACACACTTTCACACACCCCTCTCTGGCCAGAGATTCATACATTCTTGTCTGCCATAGCAGTTTATGAACTGAATGGGGAACATATATTAGGAGTGGAATACCACCAAATCTGAACGGTAACAAAGTTCGACGACGACAGAAACTACTGAACGTAGACACACTGTGGCATTCCCCTTGCAACAGTGTCTGAACGTTAGGATATCAACTTTCATTTGTCTGATGCAGTCGTCATGTGATTAAGTTTACACAGTGAACGTAAACCTAACTTTTCAAAAATCAAATAGATTAAACACTTTTAAATAGTAATCGTATAGACCTACAATTGCAGTTGAGAGAATCAGTTTTAATTTCTCAAATGCAATTTGTCATTTTTTGCACAATTTAAATTTTTCAAACTTTTTGTTGTTGCAATAAGCTATTTAAAAGAAGATTTAGAAATCTTCACACAATCTTTGGTCCATGGACAAAAAGAAAATAACATTTATAACATTTATCTCTCGTATCCATGATGATGACAGCATGTGATTTCAAAAGTTTAGAATTAGAAACATTGTTTCTATTGAATCTAGAAAATTACCTTCAAATGAAATGGAGTGACCAATATTTTTGCTTTCTAGTCATAATTTCTCTTTAGACGCCTTGTGGCCTATATTGTATTTTTCTTTTCCATAGAATTCTGCATAGTCAATAACCTATTAATGCTTTTACATAAATCTTACTGCCATATCCAGCCTCAGTTTTAACTGAATGTTAACTTCCGCTATTGAACTTCCTGCAGAAGGGCTGTTACTGACTGGTATCTATTGAAAGCAGATTCAAAGAGTTAGTTTAAACAGAGAAGAATATGAAGAATGTGAAGAATTGCTGAAACCAGTGGATAATCAAAAACAATCAAGTTAATAATAACTAAATTTGAAACGGTCTCTGTAGTGATCATTGAAAATGCAGCACCTAGCCCACACGGCTGATTGTCTTTCTGTGTGGATTTTCATTCAGTTGAACTTCAGGCTGATACATTGGATCGTCAGGCTGTGATGGCACTCTCATCGGTCTGTCTTTTGATCCATCCTGCCACAAAATGTCATAATGCATGGCAAAATTGTCTTTAGGAAAAGTCTCAAGTGAACTGTCACCTTTGCAGTGTCTCAGTCTCCCCATGCTGACCCCTCTCAGAAGTCTCAACTTCCTCTTTCAGGAGGGCGGCTGCAGGCCCCACTTCCTCTTTTATTTTTCTGCAGTCATCCCACTTTTCAAGGCAGCTGTCTGAAATCTTGAACACTCAGAGAACCGCAAAAATCAAATTAAACAGCTCAACTTCCAAAAGTCTCTTCTGGTTTACAACACAGCAATTCCTCAATTTATTAAAAAGCTTAGTCCTTCATTGCGGAAAAAAGCAAGCACTTCTTCTTTGCAAAGACGCAGGAAAAAGCAGGAAAACTCCTCTAATTAATACAGTGTATAATGTAAACAAAAATAATTCTTTCTTTTCTCTTTTACCAGAAACCAAAATAAAATGACTGTAAGATGTCAGTTATGTGCTTGTTCAAATCACAATTTATATTTAAAGTTGGTCACCCAATCTCATTCTCATACTATGCACAATGCACAAAAATTATCTTAGTTAAACATAAACCATTGGCTCTTAGAATCTCCTAGATCAAAACCATTTTTTCACACTGTCTCCCAGGGATAACGGGATACAAATTCTAGACGCCTTCAGATAGAAAGTATAACATTTAAACACGTGCAGTTAATATCTTATTATTTTTTCATTACTTCAAAAGCAAAAGCAGTGAATTGCTTAAATTATATTGCTCAGTTTTATATATCTCATCTACATAAATACATAATTAAAGTCTAACTCATAAAAGTTTCTTCATTACTCAAAATTTCCTAATTATCACAGAATGCATATTCCTATTATTATGATTTATAATTTTAACAATTTCTTCATTTTTTTAATTGATTTCAAAATGTAAAACTTCATAAATCTCAGGATAACAATATTGATCTATTTATCTTGTTTCCACATTTCTTTCTTTATCTTTCTTTACTTCAATCAAAATCAAAGTCTTTTTCAAACAAAATTTCAAACAAAAAGCAAGTTCCATTACTACAGCATCTCAGGGTATTTTCCCCTCCTGGATCTGGTTTCCAGTATGACAAGTTGCTATTTGCAGAACAAAGTTTCATTAAGAGCTTTCTATGCGCACTCTAAAAAACAACAAATTAAATACTCAACATATACTAATTTGGTTGAATTTAACCATAATCATTCATTGCCCTTAATAGACAAGGTAAAATCTTAAAAAAGATATCTTTTAAATCACTTAAATCTTTTAGATCTGATTACCAGTTTTCTTCAAAATTGTACTTAACAGAATTAGCCAATTTTTAATTAAACCTTTTAATTAATTTAGAAGCATTTCAAAGGAAAAATGTCAAGTCTGTCGTCCTACCTTAATACTTTAGGTCCTTTTAGCCCGACTGGAATGGTCCCTCTGTCGAACAGGGTTCTGCAGTCTGCAGAGTGAAGACAACATGGTTCCTCGCTCCCCTCCATCCGACAGAGGGAGAACTCCAAGGACTCCTGGCTGGCTCGCCAAAATGTCGTGGATATTTTCCCTAAACCTAACTACCTGGGTCTCGTCTCCTGGCGACGTCCCCACTCGGGTAGCTGATATCTGAGTCTCGTCTCCTGGCGACGTCCTCACTTGGATATCTTACCTAATCTAACTTTTTCGGCTCTATTTATTGGTTCCCGTCCCTGACGTCCCCACTCTATAGATCACCGGACTACCTGGCTGTATTTATTGGTTCCCGTCCCCGACGTCCCCACTCTATAGATCACCAGCTTTCTGACTCGATTTCCCTAAACTAGTTTTCCTTCCTAAACTAGCTTCCTGCGCAGGAATAAATTGACAAACAGATCTGCAAATGTCCTTTAAATGCTTTAATCACGGCCAGGAGATCTTCCCGAGCAGTTCTCAGGGAATCTCACCCAAGAAGCAAGGCCGGAGGATCTCAGACAAATTCCATTGAGAATCCCACCGAAAAACACATATACAACAGTTTTTATAGAATCAGGGTATGGCATAAATTTCATGCTGCATTACATAATTTCCCCACTATTTGATTGGTTCTTCATATGCAAACCCCTCTGTTACTAGGTAAAGCAAACTCTGATCTTGTGATTACTTATCACAAGGTTTTAATGATGACTTAATTTGTTCTAACAGACTTGTCTAGTTTCACTTCCCATAACTATGTTATTTTTACCCATAGACACATACTCAAAATCACAAGTTTTTTCCCAAAGAGTTTTGACCCATTAAAAGTATATGAATGTTATTCCTGCAAGAAAAACAAATGTTAGTTGATTAATTAACGTTGATCAATTAAAATCCATTCACAGGGTATATAGGATACGTGTGTATCAGCATCTCCTCCGCATTCCAGAGCATTGTATATAAATGGGGTCAGTGTGTCAGCAGGTCGACGGGCACGCGTGTCTGTGTGTGTGTCTCCCTCTCACCCTCCACATTGGGCACTGTGATTAAACTACTTCACATCCTTTAAAATATCATGCTAACTAAGGTTGAAAAACATTCTGTTCTTTTAAAAGTATATAAAATAAAAAGCTTACTAAAACCAATTATTTAAGTTTTAGATGAATAAAAGAATAAAAAATGACTAAGTTAAAATTAACACATCAATGTCCATACCATTGATGTCCACAAAAATAATTAAACTAAAGTTGAAAAAACATTCTATCCTTTAAAAGTATATAATAAAATGCTTATACAATATATCTTGCTAAAAGAATAAAAATCATCTTACATTTTTTTAGAGAGAGTTGAATAAGCTCTTAACACATTAATGTCCATACCATTGATGGCCACGTGTGTGCGTGTGCGTGCGTGCGTGCGTGTGTGTGTGAGAGAGAGAGAGAGAGAGAGTGTGAGTCGACAAGGAAATGAAGTTCACGAGCACCGCTGAGCAGCGATTTCGGCCCTTAAGAGGTTTCATAGTGAATTGTGGCGTCACTTCGTTTTTAAAAGTGGGTGGGACAGGAGTCCAGAAATCAGTTTCAATAGTAGGCCTACAATGAGTTTAATTTATCAACATTCAGTTATCGAAGTCATGTTTTATCCTTTCATCTATAATACAATTTGTCCCGAGATTCTTCACGTTAGTGAATAAATATAAAGATTTGCATAAAGCAATCCTGTGAAAGCAGGGTAGGTGATTTGTTCCCTCTCTATCTCTTCACATCCTGATAGCAATCACTAAGTTAAGTAGTCTAAAGATGTATATTATTGTATAGCCTACTGTATATCATCTGTGGAAGGCAGAGGACCATAAAATGATTGTCAAATCCTTCTTGCTAAAAAATGTATCTACTGTATGAAAAATCTAATTCAGGATTCAGGCCCCATCATGACTTACTTTTAGCGTCTGACCAAGACTGCATCTCAATACTAGTTTTACTTGATCTTAGTGCTGTGTTCGACACAATAGATCATTACATACTCTTAAATGGATAACACAATTACACTGGTATTCAGGGACAGGTTTTACAAGTTCTACCCGTCTAGGGTTGGGAGAGCGTAACAGGATTAAATTAATTCAAAACTTAAACGTGGATGGTTCCCTTCAGTCCCCTGTCCCAGAAATGTGAGCCAAAACTTGATACAAACGTAAAAATATTTATTGTGTGAAAGTTTCAATCTTCAGGAGAAGGTCACCAAAACAATAAACAAAAGAGGAAACTTACTATTGGAAGGAGAACTAAATGACCTACAGAGGTAAAAGAAAATAAATAAACAACATATGCTTCCCTCCACTCCCTGACTAACCAAAAACAGGGATTAACTTATTACAAAAGAAAAAGGTGACGCAATCTCCCTACCATTTTCCACAAGAGGTAAAAAAAATATAATATAAATACAATACCTTTTAATACCGAAACAAAGTTAGAAAGAAAAATGAAGAAACAAATCACTATCTGATAACAAAGCTATAATGCTGTTTTGACACCCAAGCGCACACAAAAGATGAACTGCAACACACCAGGACAACACACCGGGACAACAGACCAGTTTCACACTCGGTTACTACAACAAACACACAAGTCTGGTGCAGGGGAGAGAGAGAATACAGGGCACTATATGTCACTTTGAGTGATTTATTGCCCTTAAGCCCCGCCCCCTTTTTGACCGTGGGAACATTCCCACACTTGCCCCGCCCCCTTCTACCCCCACCCTCCCACCTCCGGACAGGTCACGTGACCGTGGGAATTTTCCCACGGTACCCTTCCCTACAAACATCCCCACCCCACCCCACTTCTGTACAGGTCATGTGACCGTGGGAAAATTTTCCCACAATCCACATTAATCCATATTAAAATTATATCAAGCAAATAGTTCTATTTTCTAATACATTTGAAGAAAAGTTGTACATTCACAATTACATAGTGTTTAAAGGTGTATAAAACATTGTATAAAGTTAAAATACAAGTCTTTAGCGTTCATACATTTGTAAAATGTTAAAACATTATCTTAAAGCTATCAAAATGTATTAGTATTAAGACATTAAACAAATATTAAAATATATCAAACGCATAAACACATACGTACATTTAAAAAACTGACTTACGTTTTTACAATTCCGTTTGTTGAAAGAAGAACAAAGGCTATCCAACTTTGTGTAAAGTAATCTCCTGGGAGCTCAATGAAACACGTCCGAACACGGGAGAAAGGAGTCAAGACTGACAATAGCTACCACTGCACAGGAGCCAGACCTAGGCTCCACCCCCTAGACTCCTCCCACACCAAGACCCTCCCACGTCAGGTGGTGAAGAGGCGTGGGAAAAGACGACAAACAGTTCCCACGCTTCGCACAGGGCAGTAGGAGGAGGTGTTCTTATAGCCCCGCCTACGATCTACAAACATTAAAACACACTCCTCTTGAAAGCTTACCTCATTCACGCATCATGTCTCAAGGAACTGACTCTTCTTCATCATCATTCCAACCCCTGGGAACTACTGACGGATACATACCAAATGGATTACCGGATGCAGCAAATGGATATCCGCAGAAAAGCATCGAATGGCTAAATAAATTTTGTACAGATCTTGGATATCACAATCTGGCGTTCCTCACAAGCTATGGAGTTGCAACACCTGCCGCAGTCGCCGAGGCCCCAGACATAACTGTCGATGAGGCGGACGGATGTCTCGGGGGCACAGGTCACCGGATTATCAAGGCTATTTTGGCTGTCATTTTGGAATTTTTGATCGACAAACGGATGAAAAATTCTTGTGACGGCTGTACTGTGGATCACCCATCGCAAACAAGACACAGCTGCTTGTTTGAACCTACTGCATATTATTTCTATGGATGTTTTGAAGAGATCAGACTGAAACTCCTCACACCTGAGTTGAAAAACATATTAGCTCAGGCCTTGAGTCAGTACGGAGGCAGCCCCCATCTACAGAGAATCCTGGGAGCTGTTGAGGCAATTTTGTTTGACCTCAGAGATGAGATGTACATAGTCGAACAATTATCTTTAATTCGTGAAAAATTGATCGACGAATCATGCGAGGAAATAATTTACACGGCTGTGGATAAATGGAAACTCGTCGTGGCTGAAGATCCGGAGATCACTCGCGTTTGAAAATGGGAAACTTCTGCTCTACCTCTTGGATTACAAAATATTTCTTTAAATCACGTGTTAAATGTGGAATATCTAACCTGCTCCACAAGATTATCCGGAATAATTGGACTACAAATACCGATGTGAGTCCGGATGAAAAACGACTAATGGAATTAATGAACGGCGTACGGGGATTATCGGATGAATGGAATCATATGATAAACATGTCTGTAACCTGCGAGAGCACACCCTCTGGGGTTATCAAAAACATTCTCAATCTAATGTCTGACGACCAGAACTCTCTTAGAATAGGAAATATATTGTGTATTTGTACGTATGTAACTGATGTCTGCAGTTTGTTAAGTAGCGAAAACCCAGATGTATGTAATATTATTGATTTTTTTAGTCGAATACATTCTGGAGAAGAATTTTGAAATGTCTGTGAAATTTTATTTCTTTGTTTGTGTGATATAATTCACATTATACATGTTTGTAACTTTCTACTTCTTACATTCTAATAAAAGAAAAAAATCATTTTTGTTGTTTGGAAATGTTTTTGTAACTTTTATGTTGTGAAAAAAAAATGTTTATGACTTTTATATTGTGAAATAAAAAATGTTTGTGACTTTTATATTGTGAAAAAATAAATAAATACTGAACAAATTTGCAACTCAATTCATTATGACTGAAATCTCATAGCGTTGACATGGCAGAACTAATGAAAAAAATCTATTATGACCCAGCGAATTCTGGTGCTTTTGGGGGTAAAGACAGATTAAAACAAGCTGTATTAGAACAGCAAGGTGTAAGATTATCTGATAAAGACGTGAGTGATTGGCTGTCCAGCCAAGACACATACACTCTCCATCGAACTGCACCAATAAATTATAAGCGGAACCGTGTAGTGGTGTATGGGAAAGACCACCAGTTCCAGGCAGATCTAGTTGATATGTCTGTATACTCGAAAGAGAACGACAATATCAAGTTTATAATTACGGTTATAGACGTTTTTAGCAAGTACGCGTGGACAAGGGTACTGAAAAATAAAACGGGGCCGGAAGTAGTTAAAGCTTTTTTGTCTATTTTGAGAGAAGGACGTGTACCTGTAAAGTTGCAGACAGATAAGGGTACAGAGTTTTTCAATAAGCATTTTCAACAGTTGACAAAAAAATATAACATACACCATTTTGCAACAGCAAGTGATTTAAAAGCGAGTGTGGTCGAAAGATTTAATAGAACTTTAAAAGGACGATTGTGGAGGTATTTAACAGCGGTGAATTCCAAACGCTACTGTGATATATTGCAAGATCTGACAGAGGCGTATAATTCTAGTCATCACAAATCCATTAAAATGCGGCCGTTGGACGTGAATAAAGAAAATGAAACTGTGGTGTTTAATAATTTATACGGAAAAATGCGTAAAGAGACACCAGTCTTTAAATTTGCCGTAGGAGATATCGTCAGGGTATCTAAAGTCCGGAATATATTTGCCAAAGGCTATGAAGAGAATTATACTGAAGAATACTTTACTATAAGTGCGTGTATACCCCGAAATCCAGTCGTATACAGGATACAGGACAATGATGGTGAATTAGTAGATGGTTGTTTTTATGAGCAAGAACTCCAAAAAATTATTGTGAGTGATGATAAATCGTTTAAGGTCGAAAAATTTTTGGACAAACAATGACGCGGAAAAGCCATGTACGTTCTGGTGAAATGGCTTGGATGGCCTTCAAAATTCAATAGTTGGATTCCTGAAAAACAGATAATTGATCTACAATCTCCCTTAAAACCGTAGCGAAAGCCACAGACGATGTCATTTATCCAAAAACATCTAACATGTCTGAGGAGGAGGGGTTCTACATCACGCTCCCGTGCAATGCATCTGCAAATGTATACCCCGAGAATCGCATATCTAATTACAGAACTAGATTGGCAAGAGCTATACATTTAAAAGGATTATGGGAAGTGGCGTTGGTTGAGTTTCACTATCCAAAAACTTGGCACACTTTCAACGAGGAAGACTCTGCTTTTATTATTGAATGCGATCAATGTTTGAACAGCGATGAACGTAGTAAAGTGCGTGGGGATCTTAATATTCAAACTTTCCGGAAAGCCCTAAAAATATCTACGAATCATAATAATATAAAACACGGCTATTTTGAGGATATTTCAGTATTACTCAAGGAAATAAACGCTACTCTTCCACCACGGGTGCAGCTAGGCTACGATCATATAAAGAATAAGATATTTCTGAAAGCAGCTCAGAGAGCATCGCTAACGTTTTACGGAAAACTCGCAGTCATTCTAGGATTAAAACCAGGTGTTCCTATAGAAAATGTAAGCAGTACGGATGAACACGAAGACGTGAGCACATACGCACCATACCAGGCCGATATAAGTGGAGGATTTTACACTCTGTTTGTATACATAGATATACTAGAATATCAAGCAGTCTGTGACGCGTATGTTCAATTCAATTCAATTCAAATTTATTTGTATAGCGCTTTTCACAATACATATTGTTTCAAAGCAGCTTTACAGAAAGTGCATTTCAGAAATGTACATTGAGAAATACAGTTAGTTAATCATGTATTGATTTAGGGCATAAACATAGCCAGCGTCGAGTCGTCTCTTCACAGGCGCCGAGTCGTCTCTGCACGGGTGTTGGAGAATCTGTAGTTTCCATGAGAGGCTGGATACAAACTGGAGCTGACGATCTGTATTTACCTCGGGACTAGCGTCCCGAGATAACAACAGAAAAGCATATGGGAAATAATTAGCGTAGCTGCTGTTCGCAATATTAATGCATTCAATCTCATTCAACTGTAGTATAAAATGTAAGTATTATGTGAATGCCTGGCTGAAGAGATGCGTCTTTAATCTAGTTTTAAACTGGGACAGCGAGTCTGAGCCTCGAACAATATCAGGAAGGCCATTCCAGAGTTTAGGAGCTAAATGTGAAAACGCTCTCCCTCCTTTAGTGGACTTAGATATCCTAGGAATGACCAGAAGCCTCGAATTTAGTGATCTTAAAGAGCGCGATGGATTGTAGGGCGATAGAAGTTCCGTTAAATACACGGGAGCTAAACCATTTAGGGCTTTATAGGTCAGTAGCAATACTTTGTAATTGATACGGAACTTTATAGGTAACCAATGTAGAGACGACAGAATTGGTGTTATATGATCGTATTTTCTTGATCTAGTAAGAACTCTAGCGGCGGCATTTTGGACTAACTGTAGCTTGTTTATTGAGGATGCAGGACAACCAGCTAATAAAGCATTACAGTAATCTAGTCTCGAGGTCATGAGGTCATGAGGTATGTTCCATTATTAGAGACGATACATATTGAACCGACCACTAACAAAGCAGTCAGTGTCAGGTACGACAAGTCTCATTACGTCCGTCTTAATAAAAACAACATCTCAGACATTGGGATCGAAATTAAAGACGACCAGAATAAAGACGTGCGATTCACCTACGGAAAAGTTGTGACGAAGCTGCACTTTAGACCAGTGAGAAAACATTTGTTTTAAAAATGGCTTATCTCACACCGTACCAGGACGACCCCCACCGTTACATATCATATTATCAGGCCCAAACAGGACATGGGATGCCGGGCTACGCCGGAAGCGGTGTTATGTATGGTGCCGGTTTTGCATCAGGGATCGGGGGTCTATTTCGTGGATTATATCGTATGGCAATACCGTTTCTAAGAAGGGGTTTCAGTATAGCAAAGCCACACATAAAAGCTGCGGCAAAAAATATAGTAAGTGATGTAGTTACCAGTGCCTTGTCAAAGTCATTTAATAATGATAACACTGAGGGACAGAGTGGTCACGGTCTTATGGTCATGCGTAGAGGGTTAAAGCCCCCTGGGACCCGTATGAGGAGGGGGCGTGGTCACGGCGTAAAGAAGAGTACACGCGTCACTAAGAAACGCCCAGTTGTAAAAAGCAGACGAAGAAGCCAGACGAAACGTGTAAAAAGATCTACAAGTTTGAAAAGACGAAGCAACACTATCTTCTAAATCATGTCATTGATTCATGCAATGTCAGAGAATGTATTAAATCCGAACTGGATATTTTTACCCTTCCTTTAACTCAGACAGCTATTGAGAAAAACACTTATGTGGAAATCCCGCCTGTGTCAGCGATTAATGATGCTTCTCCGATTGAATTTTTCATAGCTGGGACTGGTGAGGACTACACTGATCTGAATAACACATTATTATATACTCGTGTGAAAATAACTCTGCCAAACGGAGATGATGTGCCGGAAGGAGCTCCCGTGGGTCTGATTAATTACCCAGCTTCGACGATCTTCTCGCAAGTGGATGTGTCTCTAGGAGATCGGCTAGTGTCACAATCGTCCAGCACGTATCCGTACAGGTGTATTTTGGAGATGCTCATTAATTATGGAAAAGACACCCTAGAGAATAACTTTTCAGCAGGATTGTTTTACAAAGATACAGCCGGCCATATGGACACTACGGATCCAGCAGGTGCGAATGCAGGACTGACAAAAAGAGCTGCGTTTACAGACGGGAGCAATGTTGTCGAGCTACTGGCTCCGATACACAGCGATATATTTTTTCAGCCGAAATTACTATTGAACGGTGTAGATATTCGTATTCGTTTAACTAGAGCAAAAGATGAATTCTGTCTTATGCGCGGGGACGCGATCGATTATAAACTAAAAATAATCTCCGCTTCTCTCTTTATCAAAAGAGTGTCTGTCTCCCCCTCGCTCCGTTTAGGACACGCCCAAAACGCTACTGTCGGCCACAGCAAAGTACCCTTTCGACAGGGTATGCGTGAAAAACTTTTCTATACCAGCAGGTGCACGCGTCTCAAACCATGAAAATCTCTTCCTCGGGACTTTACCAAAATCCATCATTATAGCATTGACGGATAATGATGCTTTTACTGACTCATACGAAAAAAACCCGTTTGCGTTCAAACATTTTAATCTTGAATATTTAAATCTCACCTCTGACGGCGCACACATCCCAAATCGTCCGTTTCAGCCGCAATTTAATTTAGGAAATGCTGTAAGAGAATATTATCAGCTGGTTACCGCCACGGGGAGACATCTGAAGAACCAGTCTTTGGCCATAGACAGGGAGGATTTTCTCAACGGCTACACACTGTTTGCCTATAACCTTACTCCGGATGAAGAGTGTTCGCAGCATGTTTCGCTGATTAGATCAGGGAATATTAGGTTAGAAGCACGTTTTAGAGAGCCTCTACAAAACACAGTAAACATTTTAATTTATGCTACCTACGATTCTCTTCTTGAAATATCAAATCGGAGGCAGGTGTTGGCAGAACACTACTGAAGAGTTTGAAATGAACACTGTGGAGCTAACGGAAATTATGGATAACATCGCGTGTAATATAAATTTTTTAGGAGTACTCCCTTCCGACCATCTTCCCAAAGATCCATTGATAGACGTCCCAGCTCTATTAATTTGTAATACGGATCGATCGGACGAACCGGGACGCCACTGGTTAGCTATGTACATGGATCGAAACGGGGTCGGATGTTTTTTTGACAGCTTCGGGAACCCTCCGGATTCAGATTTTTTTCCTCCATCCATTCTCGACTTTCTAAAAAACAATTCTACACAAGTTCATCATTCTACCAGACAAGTCCAAGATTTTACATCAGTCACCTGTGGACAGCATTGTGTCTTTTTTCTGTATCATATTTCACGGGGTGTTGAGTATGAGGATATAATGAAATTTTACCATAACGATAATCTATTAAGAAATGATACTATGGTGTCTCTTTTTGTGAAAAAATTTAAACCCATGGTCTGTGATAGTAAAATATTTAAATGTATCCAGTGTGTACAGTCTGGTAAAATGTTCCAGTCTTATTAATCCTTGTGTAACGAATAAATAAAGAATATGTAATGAATAAACGAGTCGTAAACAGATGAATAATTTCGTTTTCTTTCTTTTATTTGACATCAAAAACAATAACACAATATGTTGTACAATGACATACATAGTTTTAAAAAATAAAACACAGATACAAAATCCCCCACATGATAATATTTTGTAAAAAACAAACAAAAAACACATAGCTATGCCATTACATATAATTGTTAAAAATCCATCCATTGTTTCGCATCTACACTGGGTGAGTTAAATACGTTTTCATCAGAGTCGTGTGCATGTGTGTGTGTGTGGCGTTTTTTCAAAGACTTAGTAGGTACAGTACCAAAGTCATCCGCGTGTGTTTTTCTTTTAAACGATTCAATCATCCGTCTTACATTATGATTGGTTACAGTCGAATAAGGAATCTTTAATGCCGCAAATGCATCCAGAAACTCATACCAGCCTACAGGGCGTCGGCTGTCATGCTTCATCTGTGGTGAAGTTACACTCTTTACCAGATCAAATATATGGGACCCTGGAATGATTCTCCCTTTATAAACAAATTCTCCATCAACTGTCCATGAAGACACGTGTTTGGCTTTGGACATTTTATCCATAATATATTTTAATTTTTTTAAGCTTCTCTGAGGAATATTGTTTAAAACTTCTGAGACGACTGCGTCATCACTGACGTCATCATTCCTAAGATCGGGGGTGTGGGAGGGGGGAGGCGTCTCGTGTTCCGGTAATGTAAGAGTTAGAGTGTTACTTTCCATATCACCGTGTTTTACCACACTTAAGAATCGTTGTAAAACATTAGTGTAGAGCTTGGATTTTTCGTAAGTGTTCAAGTCATGCCTCTGCAGTATATCTCTAATAGATGAATCCAAGTCATTCTCCACAACCGTATGAATATTTTCACGAGGCGGTGCAGTCCTTAGTCTATCCAGCTGATGTTTTGGCACGAGATACAATTTCTCGGCATGTTGCATTTTTCTCTTCAGATTCAGTTTCTAGTTATGAGACTGGTTATGAAAGGAAGCGCTACACTGAGAAGGGGAAGCAGAAAACCCCCTTTTTGATTAATCATACGTCTCTTCCTGCTGATATTAATCTTATTATTAGCGACATACTTTATCTCCTTTTTCCTTCTTTTTAAAGACCCGTGCTGTTTCGTAGTTAGGGGGATCTTGCCATGAAGAATATTGAGAGCCACTTCACATAGAGCCAATATTAACTCGTCGGGTGAAGATTGCAGAATAACACGTTGCTGCTTGGGTGAGCTCTTGTATAATAACTTTAAGAGGTAGAGATTTCTGGAAAGCCTCGTGCTCATTGTTACTTCTGGACGTACACCACCGGATAGTCTGACAGTAAATCCGTTCTGAGCCGGATTTTTTCAGGGGTCTGTGGTTTATAATCTATTAACAAGTAGCTGTAAGGGCGTTCAGTTGCATCCTGGTACGCTTCGATAAAAAATACCAATCTGTTGCTTATCGCGAGGGTTTTTAAATATTATTAAATAATTTGTATTAAGACCTATTGTTCTGGTAGATTTACCCTGGAAAAACAGGTTCTGTATTAATAGCAAACAGCTAATCTTATTGTGATGTATGTATTGTGTAAAAATCTTCTCGACTTCACCGTTAGAAGCAGCTTTACATTTACATTTACATTTAGTCATTTAGCAGACGCTTTTATCCAAAGCGACTTACAAAGTAGGACTAGATTAAGCGAGTCATCATGAAGAGGCAAAAAACAAAAAGCAGCACAAGAAGTGCTCAAGATACAAAGTTCGGGCATTATTCAGAGTAGCATAAGCCCGATAAGTGAGGTTTAGAGGGAAAGGGGAGGTGTTAATTTTTTTTATTTTTTTATTTTTTATTTTTTTTATGAGGTTAAGTGCTCCCGGAAGAGGTGGGTTTTCAGATGTTTTTTGAAGGTTGTCAGGGATTCTGCATTCCGGATGAGGGTGGGGAGAGCGTTCCACCAGCATGGAACTGTGAATGAGAATGTTCTGGAAAGTGATTTTGTGGCTTTCTGGGATGGAACCACGAGACGTCGCTCGTTGGCCGATCGTAGGCTTCTGGCAGGGATGTAGACTCGTAGGAGTGAGTGAAAGTAGGAGGGAGCTGAGCCTGTGATAGATCTGTAAGCAAGCGTCAATGCCTTGAACTTGATGCGAGCAGCGAGAGGTAGCCAGTGCAGTGAGCTGAACAGAGGAGTGACGTGGGCCCTCTTTGGCTCGTTGAAGACAAGACGGGCTGCAGCATTTTGGATCATCTGTAGGGGTTTAGTTGCACATGCTGGAAGTCCGGCCAGAAGAGCATTACAGTAGTCAAGCCTAGAAATGACCAGGGCCTGGACGAGAAGTTGTGTTGCATGCTCAGTTAGGAAAGGCCTGATCTTCCTGATGTTGTGCAGTGCAAACCTGCATGATCGAGCTGTCTTTGAAATGTGATCTGTGAAGGTCAGCTGGTCATCAAACGTTACTCCAAGATTTCTCACCGACTTTGATGGGGTGATTGATGATGACTCTAGCTGGATAGTGAAGTTGTGCTGTAGAGACGGATTGGCAGGGAGGACGAGAAGCTCAGTCTTTGCCAAGTTGAGCTGCAGGTGATGTTCCTTCATCCACGTCGAGATGTCTGCCAGGCAGCTTGAGATCCGTGCAGCTACTGTGGGATCATCTGGTTGAAACGAGAGGAAGAGCTGTGTGTCATCAGCATAGCAGTGGTAGGAGAAGCCGTGTGCTTGTATGATGTGTCCCAGTGATGTGGTGTAGATGGAGAAGAGGATGGGACCAAGAACTGAACCCTGGGGAACCCCTGTGGTCAGTTGATGTGCTCTGGATACCTCGCCTCTCCATGCGACCTTGAAGGACCTACCTGTGAGATAGGACTCAAACCAGTGGAGTGAAGTTCCTGTGATGCCCAGTGCTGAGAGGCTGGACAGAAGGATTTGATGATTCACAGTGTCGAAGGCAGCAGACAGATCCAGGAGGATGAGGACTGAGGATTTGGAAGCAGCTTTTGCGATCCGTAGGGCTTCTGTGACAGACAGTAATGCAGTCTCAGTAGAATGCCCTTTCTTGAAGCCGGATTGGTTGACATCCAGCTGGTTGTTGAGAGACAGAAAGGATGTTACTTGGTTGAAAACAGCTCTTTCAAGTGTCTTCGCAATGAATGGTAGGAGAGAGACAGGTCTGTAATGTTCTACAAATGATGTGTTTAGCGTTGGTTTTTTAAGCAGTGGAGTAACCCGAGCCTGCTTGAATGCTGTAGGGAAAATGCCAGTATGGAGGGATGAGTTGATGATGTGTGTGAGTGCTGGTAGAAGTGTGGGAGAGATGGCTTGTAGAAGGTGTGAGGGGATGGGGTCTAGAGGGCAGGTGGTAGGGTGACTGGAGAGGAGAAGTGTAGATACTTCTTCCTCGGTTAGTGGAGAAAAGGAGGGCAGAGGGATGTTGGCTGTGGAAGGGGTCGGTCTGGGTTCCTGTGTGTGTGGAGCTGAGAACTGACTGCTGATAGATGTTGTTTTGTTGGTGAAGAAGATCGCAAAATCGTCAGCAGTTAAGGAGGCGGCGGGTGGTGGTGGAGGTGGACAGAGGAGAGAGTTGAATGTCTTGAAGAGTAATCGTGTGTTGGAGGAGTTGTTGATCTTGTTGTGGAAGTATGAAGATTTTGCAGCATGAACATCAACAGAAAAGAAAGAGAGGAGAGATTGATACGTACTCAGGTCAGATGCGTCTTTTGATTTGTGCCATTTCCTCTCCGCTGCCCTGAGTTCGGTCCGGTGTTCCCTAAGAACCTCAGATAACCAGGGGTTGGAGGGAGTGGCGCGTGCTGGCCTGGAGGAGAGAGGGCAGATAATGTCTAGAGAAGAGGTTAGAGTGGAGCATAGGGTATCCGTTGCGGTATTCACATCCAGAGATGAGAATTGTGAGGGTGGGGGAAGAGAAGATGAGACGGCAGAGGAAAGATGGGAGGGGGAAAGTGAGCGCAGGTTTCGCCTGAAAGTGACTGGTGGTGGGGTTGGTGGTGCAGGGGTAGAGAGTTGTAGACTGAAGGTAATGAGGAATTGATCTGAGACATGGAGAGGTCTCACCAAGATGTTGTCTGTGGTGCAGTTGCGTGTGTAAACCAGGTCCAGTTGGTTGCCTGATTTGTGAGTACCTGTGGTGATGAGTTGTGTGAGATCGAAAGAGGCTAGGAGAGAGATGAAGTCTGCTGCATACGGCTTGTCGAGATGGATGTTGAAGTCACCAAAGACTAGAAGTGGGGTGCCGTCCTCAGGGAAGGAGGACAGCAGCACATCCAGCTCATCCACAAAATTACCCAGCTGACCTGGGGGACGATAAATGACTACAATATGGATCTTAATGGGAGTTGTGAGTGTAATAGCATGATATTCAAATGAGTTGTTGTTGCATATAGAAGAGAGCGCAGAGTATTTGTAATTGTTAGAAACGAGGAGCCCTGTACCCCCACCTCTCCCAGACTGGCGAGGGGAGTGAGAGAAGGAGAAATTGCTAGAGAGAGCAGCGGGGGTTGCTGAGTCTTCTGGACGAATCCAGGTCTCAGTCAGGCCCAAGATATTTAGAGTAGAATGAGATGCAAAGGCTGGAATGAAGTCAGCTTTATTGACTGCTGACTGGCAATTCCATAGACCCACAGAAAGAGAGAGAGGAGTGTGTGCGGATGAGAGAATGGGACGCAGATTGGCAGTATTGCGCTGCCTTTTGAGCGTGATGAAAGGGCGTTGCCGAGTGATAACAGTAATGTGTTGAAAGCACATGTTGTTTAAGGTGAACAATAAGATAAAAAGAGTGAAGGAAAAGGGAAAAGGAGATACTTAAGTGCCTTTCTGGTGTCCTTGCTCGGTGGAGTCGCGCAGGTAGAGTCGATGGTCTTTACCCGAGTCGGTCTTCACACGATGAGGCTGAACACGAGAGCTGAACGCTTCCGCTGACGCTTCCGCGACAGCGCGCAAATTACACAGATATACAGATAATGCTTTCACCGCTTGAGTGAGTACAGCTGTTTCGGTCGGGCAATTAAGTCTGAATAACGCGAAAATGTGCCAAGACGAAACTGCAATAAGAGCAACGGCTTAAGTGCAAATTAGACTGCAATAATAATTAATGTATGTTAAATAAAGCAGCGCGTCTAACTAAAATACAGAATTATGTGAAGTTAAAAATACAAAGTAAGCAGAGAATCGAAGATGGCCTTACCTCGATTAAAATACAGCACTGAAATAACAGGAGAACAGAGTATTCTAGAAAAAACCACTTGCGCGCTCTTGTTGTGTCTCTTGCGTGCTGCTCGCTGGTCCTTATGGAGTTATCTGAGACTTCACTATTTGCTTGACTCATAACGTCATCCAAGATAAGGAGCGATCTTTTACCAGGAGGGAATGAGTCATCATCCAATTTCTGTGGTATGCCTTCAATGAATTTAATATCAAAAGCATGTAACATTTGATCATACATTGGTTGCCAGGATGTATACACGTACACAAAGTTGTCAAATTTGACAGAACACATTTTGTCTGAATTATACATTAGAGTCTTCACAAAAAAAGTCTTCCCACTATTACTTGGACTGACAATGACAGCCGAGAATGGGTGCTGCATTCTGCAGTCAAAAACATCTGTTTCACACATTTTTCAAAATATTGTTAAAACCCGTAAGGTAAGGTAGTATAATCTGGTTGGAGTACTCGCTTATTGTACACAAGTCTGAAACTTTTCACGATTGATCTATTGTGCAATGTGAATCCCCTCTTATTACGTGTAATGGTCTCTGTGCGGGGAAACAGTTGCATCGTGTCACGTGATTCCACATACGCACGCACTAGCCCTATCAGACTATGCAATGTGAGTATTTGTTCATTCTCTGCATTGAGTGTAATACCCTTCGCTTTGAGACACGTATAGCCTTTTGCTGTCTGATACCCATAAGATTTTGGTCCTGACGAGCAAAATTGTGTTATGAAATCATCTGGAACTAATTCGCTCGTGAGCTGACCGAGATAAGATCCTGTCTCAGGAATCCAATCATCGTTTTTTGATACAAAGATCACGCTGTCTGTATCGGCGTAAATCACACGTTCGCCTAATTTGTCCAAAAGATTATACAGCTCGAGTAGCGCGTAAGCAGTGGTGAAAGCACCAATAAAAAACGTTAACGTCCCGTGTGGGGCAGGGGTCACGTTCTGCATATGACCACTGAATCAAAGCCACTGAATCAGATACAAACGAAAAGTGTTTTATAATCCGACCAGCACCACCAAAAAGACATTGTGTGAATTCTTCAGGCTCTGTCAAAAGCTCTGTGGTAGGCAAATGGGTACGCAAAGAGAAACGGCCCCATAAGGTATTCAAAATTAGTTTACTTATGGATCTTTTTGCCGAATTATGCATTATTTTAGTGATGTCTAGCTGAACGCCCTGCTTATCAAGATAATCGTCAACGTACGCTTGTTTATCATCCTCTGTCACTACAGCCGAGGGAAAGCCAGTTGCCTCCTGTTTGGATTTTAGGAATGTTTTGACATAATCGGTAAACAGACTGTCAGAGCTTTGTGGAAAATGCCACACCTCGTGAATTTTAACCACCTGATAACCGTGCTGAATAGCTCAATGTAATTCAACGCTGACCCATGTAGCTGTAATACACACAAAGGTACGTAATTCATGTTATTTTTTATGCGTTTCTTTACTCATAACATCAAAAAGTAATCTGATTACATAATGCATGTTGCTTGTAATGCGTTTCCTTTCTCATAACATCAAAAAGTAATCTGATTATGTAATGTTCGTTATTTTAATGCGTTTTTTTTTACTCATAACATCAAAAAGTAATCTGATTACGTAATGCATGTTACTTGTAATGCGTTTCTTTACTCGTTACATCAAAAAGTAATCTGATTAAGTAATGCACATTACTTGTAGTTAATTACTTGTTAGATCAAAAAGTAATCTGATTAGGTAATGCATGTTACTTGTAACACATTACTTTACTTGTAACTTCAAAAAAGTAATCTGAATGGGTTATGCATGTTACTTGTAATGCATTACCCCCAACACTGATCATTTCAGATGAGATTGAAAAAACGTATCGCTAGGTTTTCTCAGAGGAGGGCTATGATAGAAATGTGCATGTCCATCTTGAACATAATCAGAATTATCAGCTAATAAGGGTAAATATCCATACTCTGGTGCACTGGAGGGAGCATCTGAGTGGTTTCCACAGTTGTACCTTACAGGCTGTAGAAAATTCTGATGGAATCACGTCCTCATGTTCTGATATCATAGATACGCGAAGTGCAACTTGTATGAAGTTGTATGAAGCCATTGCAATATTTTGCAGTTATATTTTTTGTATATATTTTATAGTTTTCACATTATTTGATATAATTGCATTGATTTGTTTGTTAAATTCACATACTTTATCTGTTTGATTATTGTCTTATATTTAATACAGTATATCTTCAGTTTAAACCAACCGCATGCTGTCCACTCAAGTGGACATCTGAAGATCTCTTTGAAAAATTTGTAAAAACAACAACAACAAAAAAAAATCAATTCTTGTTTTTCATGCCCTAAGAGCAATAACAACACATAGGAAAAAAATCCTGACTGAGGTTATCATAATTCATGCATGAAAGGGTTAAAAACTACACATATTCATAACACATATTCATAACTTTCAAGTGAAAACGCTAAAATAACAGTCAAATGAAATAAAAAGAAATCAGTAATTATGAAATGTAACACAACTTCTATTGAATGCTTCATGTCTTTCCATTAATAATCTGGATAACATTCAGACGTTCATTTAAAAAAGAGTTAATGCATTGTTACCATTATTAACTGCTGTCCAGGACGCAATAAAGATGGTTACGTAGTTCTCCGTTTACATCCTGACAAATCCCCAAAACGTTTGATTCACAGAATAAATATTCCTCTCGCTGAATAACAGGGCTGCTACTCCACAAAGATGCAACGAAACGTGTTCACCCAATAAATATTCCTCTCGCTGAATAACGGTGCTACTCCACAAAGATGCAACGAAACGTGTTCAATAAATATTCCTCTCGCTGAATAACAGGGCTGCTACTCCACAAAGATGCAACGAAAGTGGTTAATCCCATAAATATTCCTCTCGCGGTATTTGGTACTCCTCAAAGATGCAACGAAACGTGATTAATCCAATATTCCGTTCACTGATGAGCGTCGTTCCTCTGCACTTAAACAGGAGCTGAAGTCCGAGCCACGATCCACAGTAAGCTTAGTAATTTTTAGAGGGTTTTAAACAGAGCGCGTTATCCTGACAGTGGACAATAGGCTTGTTTGAGATGCGCCTTGCCTCGGCTGAAATGTAGTCGAGAGTAGGCGGCTGCAGTGAGAGGAGGAGTGAAAAAAGCGCAGGCAAGCCGGACAGTTCTCTCTTCTCGCAGTGGATCTGACACCTGTGAGATCAAAGATGGATATCGCGGGATTCACGGGATTCACGCTCGTGCACAGTGTTGCTATTAAACTGGATGGAATTTAAGTTCTGTTGCTTTTATATGAAAATAAATATAATGAACAAGACACCCAAAGTAGCCTACTTATTAAATTCCATTCCAAATACATGTTTATTAGTATTTTTTTCTTTAATACAGACATGTGTTTTTTCTTTTCTTTTTTTTAATAAAAATTACATTGCATAACCCATAGAGATCGCACTGTTAGATAGTTTGGGAATATTCACACATAACGTATACACATAAAACATGATATCAGAGTTTTAAAATCAAACATTTTAAAAGAGAACAATACATCACGGTTGTTTAAACCAATAAACATTAAGCTGTGTCGTCAGCAAGTCGTTTCCCATCATGCTTTTGATCAGCGCAGTCAGTGGAGAGCAACTTCGCTCGACTGCAGAATCCGACAGGTGTGCCTTGCGCTCGCGAGAGATTTTTGACATACGTCAGCATGACATCAGAGCAAGGCGGACCGCACTCGGACACATTTCTAACCGGCATGCATCTCGCGCTGATCACCGGTGATCGGTTCTGCGCAGATTTTGCTCATCTCAAACAAGCCTAATCTCAGCAGCATAGGGGAATCCCCGGTGATGTCATCGTCAGCGTCACCCTATGCATCCAATGAAATCCTGTGTGTTTGGTGAGGAGGCGGGGCCTCCGCAACTCTCAACACAGATGGAATTTTACCATTCCAAGACTGAATGGGCAGCACGTCGGTCGTCTTTTCTTGAAGCTGAGCTAGGAAATAATTTTGTTCACTTTTTTCTTTTTTGAGTGTAGAGATGTTTCACGTGTCGCTCCACACCTGATGGGTCTTGGTAATCTCTTGTGGATAGAGTACAATCCTCTGTGTATTTTTGCTCTGGAGAGATAACGTTTATTTTAAATATCCGAAGGATAAATAGTTAGTAAAAATTGTTTAGTATCATAACTCACCGTAACCCTGGATAACTTAATCGCGTTCCAATGGATGTGTTGTAAGAAAGCGATTCACTGCAGTTTGATAGCTCCGAGATGAGTTACATTCAGAAGTTCCGCGTTTGTGAGGAGAGGCTTGACTGGCTGTTTTGGGGGTAACCCCGTAATGATGTCACGTCACGTCTGTGTCATCCGGAGGCCTCCAATGAGACATAAGTAAATCCGTGTGTGTGTGTGTGTGTGTGTGTGTGTGTGTTAGGGGGCGGAGTCAGGGCCTGGACCATTGCATACTTTTGAGTCGTTCATTTCTTCTCATGATATAGGACTGAATGCAGGAACGGACTGGGACTAAAAAACGGCCCTGGACTTTTGACTAGGCCCGGCCCAAAGCAATCGGCACGAGGAAACTCAACAACAACAACAATAATGCCTGGCATGAGTGTCACAAGACTTAAATTGTGGCTCATGATACTATACCATCCAAATTATAGCAATAGCACTGATGTTGACTAGATGTTGTGTTAAAAGCATATTATTCTAGATTCACTTGAATACTCGCATATAAATGGACTTGGTCTAAGATCAACCTGAATAAACAAATGATGGAATGGATTTAAAAAAAAAAACAAAAAAAAAAAACAGGTTTTATTCCAAGAGAACATGGAATAGATTTTATAATATGCTGTGACAATCTATTCCATTCTGTCTTAAAATGAATTTATTACTTAATAATCTTAATTAATTTATTAATCTTACTGCACAAGTAATAATAACACATCTAAATGAATATACACCATTACAAATGTAACTTCTGTATTAAAAATCTTCAAAGTTTGTAAGCATTAACTGTAATGTTACAGTTTTTTTTTTTTGTCAAAAATGTCAAACATTTTTACCAACATTTTTAAAAGTAAAAGCACAACATATTTCTTAATATTAGCTACTGCATGTGGGATTTTACAGCTAAAATGTTTAAGTTTAGCTGTTTTAACTACTGTAATCATTAAAAATGTAGCAACCTGAATATCACTTCCTAACATCATCCCTAGCAAGTAACCCTCTTTCTCCTCATATGTTCCATACTTACTTGCCCTGGATCTGCCTGTGGAACCAGCTCATCTTTCTGTCCCTCGTCATCACTGGTGGCATGTTGCTGCATAGCTGTCTGGCTCACTTGCTGTCTGGCTGCTAATATGTAACTGTGAGGTGCTGCTGCTGGCTGTGCTGCTAAATATTCCAGTTAGTTTGCGACATTTAGCGGCTTCAGTATCTAAATTCCGCAATTTTTTTTTCTCTCGCCTTCTCAGCCCCACCCTTTTTTTCTTCCGTTTTTTACCCGCGGCCACGTTATGCATATTGTTTGTTTGTTTCTATGCTTTTATCTAACTTCTTTGCTTCTTACTTGGCGGCCACGGCCAGTGCAGCCAGGGGGGCAGGGATTTGTATTATTTTGAAGGTACCCCCGGGCGCCGCCATTGATTAGCGGACCCCCACCTGCTGTTAGCATCCCATTGACTCCCATTCATTTTGGCGTCACTTTGACAGCGAATAACTTTACATCTGAGGCGTTTAAAGACTCCATTTGTCCATTATTTATTTCTAAAGAAACACGAAAATGTATAAAAGGCTCCATTACCTTGTAACTTACGTTATGGCCCTGTAGAAGCAGTTTTTGTAAAAGTAGGCTAACGATTGCGTCACAGCCACGCGACTCTCTGTCGCACAGTAGGAAATTACCGTATGGACAGGAGGAGAAGCTCGCGGGCAATCGGGAGGACGTCGAGGCAAAATGACAAAATAATTAATCAGAACACCTACAAAAAGTTTCTCCTGCTCCAAGATCATAGACAGCTCCTACTCACGCTCTCCGTCTCTGCGAGTTTCGGAAGGTAATGATTCAGATTGATCTTGGCACAGCTACTAGAAGACAGACGGTTTGCTCACGTCACATCTACGTCGTCGAGCTCAGTTTGAGTCTGCGCAGTACGCTGGACCCCCAGGAAGTAAGAGTTTCTATTTGGCTTCACTTTGTCTCCGTTGAATCCAATGGGGTCGCTGTGTCCATTTCTTTTACTGTCTATGAGTGCAGCTGGCATCCAACTTAAAGGTGTATTGCTGCCGCCTACAGTACTGGAGTGTGAAACAGATTAGTGGGGAAAAAAAACAGGTGATGACTGCGTGCGTGGCGGGTGGTGGGCCGGCCCACCGGCCGTCCTGGAGTACCGGCCGTTCTGTGATTCTTTGTAATGGAAAAAAACCCCCTCTTAAACTCAAAAGTCTTTGGGCTGAAAGTTAAAATCATACACTATGACAATTCAACAGATTTATATAGAAAGGAATTAAAAAGAGATAAATGATAGTTATAAAAACGAATTAGAGTAAAATTAATTAAAGTATAAAGATGATACATAGTATAAACTTCTCATTTGACAAAAACACCGGATAAACTTATTTTGCATAGCACTGCTAATGCAGCATGAGGATTTTGAAGCTCTAAACCTTTGGTGATCGTTGAGGTGAATAACTTACCTTGTTCTCCTTTCAACAACAACAAAACGGAAATATAAATACGTAAGTCAGTTTTTAATATTGTGATTGTGTTTGAAACACTTTTTAAAAAGATGCTTTATATAAAATACTAAATGTATCTTTTTAATTGGGAAAAACTCTTAACTTTTTTACTTCTCCGTAAGTGTGTGTGTGTGTGTGTGTGTGTGTGTCAGTCTTTAGCGAAGCGTGGGAACTGTTTGTCGTCTTTTCCCACGCCTCTTCACCACCTGACTTGGGAGCGTCTTGGTGTGGGAGGAGTCTAGGGGGTGGAGCCTAGGTCTGGCTCCTGTGCAGTGGTAGCTATTGTCAGTCTTGACTCCTTTCTCCCGTGTTCGGACGTGTTTCATTGAGCTCCCAGGATATTACTTTACACAAAGTTGGATAACCTTTGTTCTAGTGGTGCAACGGATCATCATTGATCCGTGATCCGTTCGGATCAATATCTTCGGTTCGGCACACACGTGATCCGCGGATTGATTTATGGGGGAAAAAAAAGCACTCAACATTTGCTTATATTTGTTGTTCATTTAAACCGTTATGAACCGCAGCGAGCGTGACACCTCATTCGCGCCGCAAGACCTCCAGACGCGCGTAAACGCGTATTTACATTGACTTAACATTGAAATCACTCGCGCCAGACGCTCTATTCGCGTTTGGTGTGTGAACGCAGCACGAGGGTGAGGGCGGGCGAGAGAGAGAAAGAGTGCCTGCGAGTGCGAGTGAGTGAGCGAGAGTGAAGTCTGCGGTCTTGGCCATTAGTTGATTTACTTGTTTTTGTGTAGGTAATACGTTGTCAAATATGTTTAAACTTAAATAAACTACCTATACAAGTAGTTATGTCTCTTTGTATTAATGTGTCCTGTTATTGACATAATGCGCGTCATTGACAAAATGCGCAACCAGATGTTCGAATAGTTCGAATATATGTGTTTTTTTAGAGGGAATATTCGAACGTCATTTTTGAGCAATTTTGACAGCCCTATATGACAGTGGAAACACATCAAGCATTGGTCCATGTTTAAAGGAAGGAGATATGCCTTTTTATGTTGCACTTTAAGTTGTTTTTCATTAATTATGTTAAAAAGAAGATATTATGCCTTGTGCACTTTAAGTTGATTTTATATATTTTAATTTAATAATTTAAAAGTGTTAATAAACAAAAAAAAAAAGTTTTTTTTGCTGATCCGAAAAATGATCCGATCCGTGACTCTGATCCGAGAAACGATCCGAACCGTGAGTTTTTTGATCCGTTGCACCCCTACTTTGTTCTTCTTTCAACAAACGGAATTGTAAAAACGCAAGTCAGTTTTTTAAATGTACGTATGTGTTTATGCGTTTGATATGTTTTAATATTTGTTTAATGTCTTAATACTAATACATTTTGATAGCTTTAAGATAATGTTTTAACATTTTACAAATGTATGAACGCTAAAGACTTGTATTTTAACTTTATACAATGTTTTATACACCTTTAAACACTATGTAATTGTGAATGTACAACTTTTCTTCAAATGTATTAGAAAATAGAACTATTTGCTTGATATAATTTTAATACGTTGTTTTAACGTTTTAATGTGGATCGTGGGAAAATTTTCCCACGGTCACATGACCTGTACAGAAGTGGGGTGGGGTGGGGATGTTTGTAGGGAAGGGTACCGTGGGAAAATTCCCACTGTCACGTGACCTGTCCGGAGGTGGGAGGGTGGGGGTAGAAGGGGGCGGGGCAAGTGTGGGAATGTTCCCACGGCCAAAAAGGGGGCGGGGCTTAAGGGCAATAAATCACTCAAAGTGACATATAGTGCCCTATATTCTCTCTCTCAGGGGAGAAGTGAACCTCTCAAGCAGTGTTCAGTCTGCTCTCTTATAGCATAGCTGTGTAACACTCCTTACGAGTATCAGGTGTGGCTAATTAACTGCAAGGCAAGCAGAGTGAGGGAGAGACAGAACAGAGCACAAAACAAAAGAAAACAAAAAAATTAAACAAAGTTTAACAAAGTAAAATACATATCAAAAACACTTATTACATAATATGTCCACAGGACGTAACACAGGCATTACAGTGGTTTAGATCGTACCTGTCTGAATGTTACCATTTTGTTTATTGAAACGGAGAAATATCCAAGTTAACATCAGTAAAATATGGAGTGCCGCAGCCCGCAAGGGTCTGTTTTAGGCCCTCTGCTATTTTCAATACACATGATGCCCCTCTGTAATATTATAAGAAAACATGGAATTAGTTTCCACTGTTATGCTGATGATACTTAGTTATATATTTCATCACGACCAGGTGAAAACTCTACAAATTATCCAATTTGACAGATCTGTGTTAAAGATATCCAAAATATTGGATGACCAGTGTTTTTCTTCTATTATATTTGGTATTACTTATTGGACCAAAAATTTGTACACAGAATCTCTTAGAATAATAGAAGGATGTACTGTTACTTCATCCTCTACAGTTTAAGTTCTGGGTGTTACAGTTGTGGACAATTTCATGTTCCCAGTCCGCACTCAATCGGCCGAATGGAGGCATCCGATCAGCGGGGGAAGGTCTCTGCGCGTTACAGTCTTTCTGCGTGGCAAAGTCATATGTTTCTCATATGTATTCTATCAATATTTCATCTGACTTCATAAATGAAAAGGTTTTAATGATATCTGTGCATCATTAAATGTGAGCGAATGTTTGACTATTCTTTTTAACTCTTTACTGAAAATAAGTTAATGAGTCCATTAGAATAAAATCAAATGTTTACAATTTATTATGTCAGGTAAATGTATGATGCCAATTACATAATCAGTTCAATGATAATCAATACAAAACATCAAATGCTCTGGAATAAAGAGAAGAGATGCGAACCCGACATTAGGAAATACATGATGCTTAAGTCTTTGAGATCCTTCAACATCATGGGCTCATCTGAGGTACAGAATCCTCTAGTTGCATTTCATTATATAGACAGAAACTTCTTTCGCATGGAAACATCATTCTGCTAACAACGGGAATTTACATTCAGAGTTGACACCTTTTAGGAGCAGGAGGCCATTTGCCTAGATACCATATTCCTTTGTGTGCCAGATATCTATAAACTCTTAAAAACCTTATTACCTTTTGTTTTACTTGGAAATGAGACCTTTGTACACTAGTCACCCTGGTGTGCTAAAAATGAAAATATTAATGGGAATATACTTCAGAGATATTTTACTCCTAAAAAAAATTATATGGGTGTCAATAATTGTGGCCAAAATTTTTTGGAGAAAAACATTTATTTCATAATGTGATTTTCCCCCTACTTTTAATTATTTTACTTCAATGAAAGGTTAGATTTTTGCTTTTTTTAATTTATTTTTTTATTATAGATCAAAAGGATAAACAATGCAGATTCATTTTTACAGCCATCTTTGATCATATTTACCAGGGGTGACTCTCCTTGATCAGGAATGAGGAATTAAACTGCTTTACAGACACTCCTGTTTTTCACACGTCACTCAAACAAAGAACCAGGAAACTATTTCAGCTCCTCAGTTCAGAGTATTTTTGAGCTGTTGTGTGTTTGTGTCTCTCTGTATTCATACAGTAAAATGGCAGAAGCCAGAATTTCAGTGGATCAGAATGAGTTCACTTGTCCAGTGTGTCTGGATCTCCTGAAAGAACCAGTGGCCATTCTCTGTGGACACAGTTACTGTAAGATCTGTATTACAGGCTGCTGGGATCAGGAGGATGAGAAGAGAGTCTTCAGCTGCCCTCAGTGCAGACAGACCTTCAGTCCAAGACCTGCTTTAGCTAAAAACACCATTCTGGCTGAACTGGTGGAGAAACTGAAGAAGACTAAACTTCCTGCTGACTGTTACGCTGGATCTGGAGACGTGGAGTGTGACGTCTGTACTGGAAGAAGATACAAAGCCGTCAAGTCCTGTCTGGTGTGTCAGGAATCTTACTGTCAAACTCATTTAGACCGTCATGAGGAATTTCACTCTCGTAAACCACACAAAGTGATTGATGCCACTGGACGACTGCAGGACATGATCTGCCGTAAACATGATAAAGAGCTAGAAATGTTCTGTGTCACTGATCAACAATGCATTTGTTTGCGGTGTAAGGAGTATGAACATAAAAACCACAAAACTGTATCAACTGCAGCACAGAGGACAGAGACACAGGTATGAACTGAGAGATTGATCACGCAGAAATGAAAGTGTCTTTATTTACTCACTCATTTACTCATGTTGTCCCAAATCGGTTTGACTCACTTTCTTCTGTAGATTGTAAAGATGATATTTTGAAGAATATCTATTTTACTCTATACATTGAAAGTCAATGGGGTACAAAAGTTTCAAGCTCCAAAAAGGAGAAAAAAGCATCAAATTAATCTTAACAACTAGTAGTTTAAAAAAGAAATGTGATTAATTGTATTAACGTGCACTTGTAGTGTACTTCAAATTAAAAGTATATTTAAAAAAAAAAAAACTGTACTTGCAGATAATATAATATTAATGAAATGAAAGGCCATTTAAGTGCACTTAAAGAGAGTAAAATGTCATGACTGTTAATAAATACAATTAGTAAAAATGTCAAATTAAAAGTTTTACTTTAAAATGCATTTTAATAATATTTAATATTTCAATGTAACTCTTTTGTCATGCTTTAAAGAAAGTGCTCTTATTTTGATGTATTGACTGACATACCAAAGTACTTGATCATAATTACAACTCTAGTGTCTTATTCAATATATTTAAAGTTTATATGTTTAATGTACAACATTATTACAGTATATTTTAGTCTGTACATATGACCATACACTAACTATATTTTAAAAACAATAGAAGTAGCCTAATTATGAAATTACATATGAAGAAGTACTTAAAAAATCACTCTTAACTTTAGCTTATTAATTTAAATATCAATTTAAACTATAATACATGCTAATTTATTGGCAAATAACATGCAACTAAGTGTCTGTAAACATTAGCCTACTGGCCCTATCTTACATTATGCAATGCAGCGCCAAGCGAGACGCAAGTGTTTTTTGCAAGTTTCAGTCCGACGCAGTTATCATTTTCACGTCCTGAGCCACGTGGTTTAAATAGCAAATGCAGTGGCGCATTAATCCCAAAACACACCCATTACTCATTAAGAGAATAGGGACAGCCCTTTTAGACCATTCGCCTGGTGTGCTGACCTTTTTTCCCGTTAAACTAGCAAAAGTGGATTCGGACACGTACTAAGTGAACTTCCTCCCTGCGCTTTAGACCATGCGCTAAGATCGTTAAAATAGGGCCCTTAGTTCAGTTCACACTTAAGTATATTATTTTAAAGTATATTATTTACATGCATTTTTTTAAAGGAATGCTACTTTTAAAAGCACTTGTTTTTTAAAGGACCAATTTTGATTCACAAATCAAATCAAATCATTGATCAACTCATGTACGCAGAGCACAAATCAAAGATGATGACGTCAATAACATCAAACTTCACTGATGCTTGTGTGATGACATCATGATGTTTAGTCATGTGACATGCAAGAACCAATGAGATTGTGTCGTCATAATTTATTTGGCCTCTGTAAACAGCTGAGCCATTCTTCTAAATATCTTATGTTGTGTCTCACAATAGACAGAAAGTCATACAGGTTTGAAATGACATGAGGGAGAGTCAATGATGACAGAATTATTCATATAAAACTAGGCACTGATGAAATACTGCTGACATTTCAGTTTCATATTCATTCATAATCTCATTTCAGGAAACTATGAATCAGTGGTTTGAACTTATATAAACTTACAATGCTAGATCTTTAACCCTCCACCAATTCTGGATTCATGTAGCTTTAATTTTTGTGGTAGTAGTTTTATGTGTCATTCCCTGTTGGTTTGTCCTCCAGAAACAGCTGAAGGAGACGCAGATGAAGATCCGTCAGAGAATCCAGCAGAGACAGAAAGATCTTCATCAGCTGAGAGAGGCTGTGGAGTCTCATAAGGTGAGTCTGGAGAAGAAGAGAAGTGTGAGACGTCTCAGTTTGGACTCACTGAACTCACTGTGTGATTGTGATGTGTGTGTAACAGCGCTCTGCACACACAGCAGTGGAGGACAGTGAGAAGATCTTCACTGAGATCATCCGCTCCATTGAGAGAAGCCGCTCTGAGGCGACACAGCGGATCAGAGATCAGGAAAAGACTGCAGTGAGTCGAGCTGAAGGACGACTGGAGCGACTGGAGCAGGAGATCAATGATCTGAGGAGGAGAGACGCTGAGCTGGAGCAGCTTTCACACACACACCATCACATCCAGTCCCTGCAGGTAACAGAGATCTAGAAGAACTGGATCATAGTGGACTTGAGCAAGAGACTCACAGAGAAACATTTCATGAGAGCAGAATGAGACTAAAGGCCTATTTATACTTCTGCGTCAAACTCACGCCGTAGCTACGTCGTAGGCTGTGTATAGCGAGCGTACCCTTCGGCGTACCCTGACGTGCACCTCTCCAAAAATGTAACAACGCGTCAACTCTACGTGGACGCAAGCGATGTGATTGGTCTGCTAGGACCGCTCCCTCGGGTTTCACATGCTCCCTCTGCATGTGTAATTGCGCGTCAACGCGGACAACAATGCAGAAGTATAAATGAAAACCAACGCGTTGCCTACAGCGTAGAGGCTCCGGCGTAGGTCTGACGCAGAAGTATAATGAGGCCTTAACAGGGCAAAAAACACTCTTAAGCTCAGCTATTTGGATTTAATAACAAAATTAAACTATAGACCCCTTTTGCGCCGACGTCACAGTTACGTCACAGCGTTAGCTGGAGGCAAAACAAAGGGAAAACTGGAGGCGGCCAATACAAACCAGCACAGATTCGGCTACATAATAAGGAGCTTAAATTATTATTACTGTTATTAAATGTCATCTTGTTGTGTTGTTGGGTGCAAGAATCGACGGAGTACAGGCTCCAATTTGAAATTTTATCACATAATGTTTTCTAAATGATTGTGATTATTTCTGAATCATCTATGATTGTATACATTGTTTTGATTGTGACTAGACTTTTTGAAGAACCTGGTAAGAAAGGGTAAGCAAATACATAGTTAAAAAATGAATATGCTGTATCTGGAATTTTTATTTCTGGAAAATATTCACATCATTAAAATTGCACCGTAATGTCACTCTTTACATTGCCGTCTTCTGTCTGGCCTTGGCGCTGGCTAGGCAGAACTGCGGATCGTAGGCTACCACACAAGTCTTGTATGTGACCATATAGTACAGTTATAGGCATCTAAAGATTGATATGCCCTCAGTTTCTCTTTACGCTCAGTTTCTCTATCAGGTAGGTGTAGAAGTCAGGCCATTCAACCGGAGGTAGCGTTAACGTTAATCCTGTCAGATCGTCCATTCATTGACTGAGCGTGTACGGGTCAGCCAGCCAATCTGGGATGTCCGTTAAAATTAACTTTTGCAAATAACAATCGCGGTCCTGGACAGTGAGTGACCTTGCAATTAAGATAAAATCGGATTTTCTCCAGTCATTGTTAAAAAACAAGCTAACAAAACTTGCACACTAACGTTAGTGAAGCGGCCAAGGGGATCGTTCTGCCTCCAACTAAGCTCCGCCCACAAAAAAAGTCACCATGTTTACCAACTGAAAAGGGGTCTATACACCACATTCATTTAACTGCAAATAACATGCAATTACGTTTCTGAAAACATTACAGCCAATCTGCACATATATATTTTTAAAGTATATTATTTCTGTTACAAGTACGGTACTGGAGGCGGCCAACGAGGACCACAATGGAAATAAGTTTCTAACTTTTTTGTGTTATCCTCGACAGTTCTGATTAATGTATAATGTCACAGTGATGACTTTTTGTTATACATTTATTTTTTTACTGTCTAATAAATCAAATCAAATAAAAAAAATACTCTCTTTTTCACAAAGAGTGTGAGTGTCAAATACTAAAGTTTGTAGCATTAAATGATGAATATGAGAAGAATGTGCCGATTGTGTGAAAGTGCTGGATTGAAGCGAGTCACTGAAGAGAAGTGAAGTCAACAAGAGCCGCTCAGATCTGATATAGTGCAGGTTATTGGCTGAAGTGTGGAGATGATGAGTTTTGATTTCTGTTTTCTGTAGAGTTTCCAGTCTCTCTCAGCACCTCCTGAATCTACAGACGAACCCGACGTTTCCTTCAGTTCTCTCTCCTCTTTTGATGACATAAGAGAATCTGTCCGTCAGCTGAGAGACAAACTGGAGGATTTCTGCAAAGAGGAGCTCAAGAAGATCTCTGATAGAGGTAAAGTCCTGCGCCTCGTTTATACAGACGTGCGGAGAATGATCCGAAATGTGAACGTACAGCAGTTTCTGAAATGTTCATATGATTTATAAAACATACAAATAATTGTCCTAAACGCATCCCACTTTATAAATCATAGTTCATCTTTAATTCAAGTGCATCAACTCTACAGAACAGCCACAAACATCCCTTGATGGTTTAGAAGTAATAAATACTTTGAAGTTAAATTGAAATCCATTGAAATTTAGGATTGAATCCGAGACGTGTGTTTTACATTGGGGCAAAAAAGTAGTTAGTCAGCCACCAATTGTGCAAGTTCTCCCACTTAAAAAGATGAGAGAGGCCTGTAATTTTCATCACCGGTAAACCTCAACTATGAGAGACAAAATGAGAAAAAAAATCCAGAAAATCACATTGTCTGATTTTTAAAGAATTTATTTGCAAATTATGGTGGAAAATAAGTATTTGGTCAATAACAAAAGTTCATCTCAATACTTTGTTATATACCATTTGTTGGCAATGACAAACGTCAAACGTTTTCTGTAAGTCTTCACAAGTTTTTCACACACTGTTGCTGGTATTTTGGCCCATTCCTCCATGCAGATCTCCTCTAGAGCAGTGATGTTTTGGGGCTGTCGCTGGGCAACACGGACTTTAAACTCCCTCCGAAGATTTTCTATGGGGTTGAGATCTGGAGTCTCCAGGACCTTGAAATGCTTCTTACGAAGCCACTCCTTCGTTGCCCGGGTGGTGTGTTTGGGATCATTGTCATGCTGAAAGACCCAGCCACGTTTCATCTTCAATGCCCTTGCTGATGGAAGGAGGTTTTCACTCAAAATCTCATGATACATGGCCCCATTCATTCTTTCCTTTACAAGGATCAGTGGTCCTGGTCCCTTTGCAGAAAAACAGCCCCAAAGCATGTTTCCACCCCCATGCTTCACAGTAGGTTTGGTGTTCTTTGGATGCAACTCAGCATTCTTTCTCCTCCAAACACGACAAATTGAGTTTTTACCAAAACGTTCATCTGACCATATGTCAGTGTCTGGTTTGTGTTTCCCCGGGTGTCCACTAGAGGTCTCTTCCCCTTACTGTCACCATTCATTCTGGAACTGCATTTCCCACTATCCCTTTGTCTGTTCTCATCACTCATCATTGCACGCAGCTGTTTCCCATTACATTGTTTAGTTTCTGTGTATAAATACCCTGTCTGTTTTAGTCCTTGTCACGGAGTCATTGTTAATCGTCACTAGAATTCTGGTCTACGTTCTTGGCTGTTTCTTGTTTTGTTTATTGTGTTTATTGGACTGCTATCATGGATTTTGAACCTTGTCTGGATGACTACGAGATGGATTACACTTTAATAAACAATTACTGCCATACTGCATTTGGATCTACTTACTTTCCTGTGTGTCCCTGTGACAGAATGACTCCGTCACCATATAGATCCAGCGGTATGAGTTTTCGTGATTTTTCCTTAATCACAAGAAGGGAGAGGAGACAGCGGAATGGCAATCATCAAGCTGAAGAGGAGGAGCCACGCATGACGTTAGTTGAGTGTTATGCTTTGTGTGCTCGTATCAGGGAGGAGATTGCTGCGCTCCCGGTTAATTCCGGGGAGAGAACAGCACCCAGTCGCTCACGGACAAGGAGGAAGAAGAAGACTTCCCGTCTCCCTAATGTCCCGGAGGCCGTCCCCGTGCAGCCCGCTGTCGTCCCGGAGGTCCTCCCCGTGCAGCCCACTGTGATTCCGGAGGTCCTCCCCGTGCAGCCCGTGGTGGTTACGGAGGTCGTCCCCATGCAGCCCACTGTGGTTCTGGAGGTAGTCCCCGTACAGCCCGCTGTCGTCCCGGAGGCCGTCCCCAAGCTGCTTGCCCTGACGGCACCTCTCCAGCGCCTCGCCCTGCCGGAGCCGCCCCAGCATCTTGCCCTGCCGACACCGCTCCGATATCTCGCCCTGCCGGCACCGCTCCAGCGGCTTGCCTTGCCAGCACCGCCCCAGCGCCTCGCTCTGCCAGCGCCATCCCAGTGCTTCACCCTACCGGTTCCACCGATGCAATCTGCCGATCCAGAGACTGTTCAGGTCACGTCTGCGGAGCCAGTGTCTCCGGACAAGATGGCCGCCGCTGAGCCTGTGTCTCCGGACAAGATGGCCGCCGCCGAGCCTGTGTCTCCTGACAAGATGGCCGCCGCCAAGCCTGTATCTGTTCCTGTGCCTGAGCCGGTGTCTGATCCTGAGCCGGTGTCTGATCCTGAGCCGGTGTCTGATCCTGAGCCGGTGTCTGATCCTGAGCCGGTGTTTGTTCCTGAGCCGGTATCTGTTCCTGAGCAGGTGTCTGTATCTGTTCCTGTTCCTGAGCCGGTGTCTGTGTCTGTTCCTGAGCCGGTGTCTGTGTCTGTTCCTGAGCCGGTGCCTGTTCCTGTTCCTGTTCCGTGGCTGCCCGAGGGGTTGTCTCTACCATGGCCGCCCGAGGGGTCCTCTCCCCCGTGGCCGCCCGAGGGGTCGTCTCCGCCGTGGCCACCCAAGGGGTTGTCTCCACCATGGCTGCCCGAGGGGTCCTCTCCCCCGTGGCCGCCCGAGGGGTCGTCTCCGCCGTGGCCACCTGAGGGATCGTCTTCGCCATGGCTGCCTGAAGGGTCATCTCCTCCCTGGCCGCCCGATGGACTGTCTGCTCCGCCTGGGCCGCCTGAAGGGTCGTCTTCGCCCTGGCCACCCGATGGACTGTCTGCTCCGCCCTGGCTGCCTGAAGGGTTGTCTCCACCCTGGCTGCCCGATGGACTGTCTGCTTCACCCTGGCCGCCTGAGCGGAAGTCTCCGCCGTGGCCGCCCGATGGACTATCTGCTCCGCCCTGGCCGCCTGAGGGAAAGTCTCCGCCCTGGCCGCCTGAGGGAAAGTCTCCGCCCTGGCCGCCCGATGGGTCGTCTGCTTCGCCCTGGCCGCCGGCTAAGCCGTCACCTCCTGTTCCTGTTCCCTTTCATGGACCTGGCCCTCCATCCCTCCCCCTGATCCTCCACTGTTCCACCTCCCTCCTGGACTCTTGTTTTGGTTGTTTTTTGTGGGTCTTGGAGAATCTGGTAGCCGTTCCGTAGAGGGGGGGGGTTATGTCACAGTGTCTGGTTTGTGTTTCCCCGGGTGTCCACTAGAGGTCTCTTCCCCTTACTGTCACCATTCATTCTGGAACTGCATTTCCCACGATTCCTTTGTCTGTTCTCATCACTCATCATTGCATGCAGCTGTTTCCCATTACATTGTTTAGTTTCTGTGTATAAATACCCTGTCTGTTTTAGTCCTTGTCACGGAGTCATTGTTAATCGTCACTACAATTCTGGTCTGCGTTCTTGCCTGTTTCTTGTTTTGTTTATTGTGTTTATTGGACTGCTATCATGGATTTTGAACCTTGTCTGGATGACTACGAGATGGATTACACTTTAATAAACAATTACTGCCATACTGCATTTGGATCTACTTACTTTCCTGTGTGTCCCCGTGACACCATATGACATTCTCCCAATCCTCTTCTGGATCATCCAAATGCTCTCTAGCAAACTTTAGACAGGCTTGGACATGTACTGGCTTAAGCAGGGGGACACGTCTGGCATTGCAGGATTTGAATCCCTGGCGGTGTAGTGTGTTACTGATGGTAGCCTTTGTTACTTTAGTCCCAGCTCTCTGCAGGTCATTCAATAGGTCCTCCCGTGTGGTTCTGGGATTTTTGCTCACCGTTCTTGTGATCATTTTGACCCCACGGGGTGAGATCTTGCGTGGAGCCCCAGATCGAGGGAGATTATCAGTGGTCTTGTATGTCTTCCATTTTCTAATAATTGCTCCCACAGTTGATTTCTTCACACCAAGCTGCTTACCTATTGCAGATTTAGTCTTCCCAGCCTGGTTCAGGTCTACAATTTTGTTTCTGGTGTCCTTTGACAGCTCTTTGGTCTTGGCCATAGTGGAGTTTGGAGTGTGACTGTTTGAGGTTGTGGACAGGTGTATTTTATACTGATAACGAGTTCAAACAGGTGCCATTAATACAGGTAACGAGTGGAGGACAGAGGAGCCTCTTAAAGAAGTTGTTACAGGTCTGTGAGAGCCAGACTCAACTTTTTTGCCCCACAGTATATATGAGGCATCTGGAGATTCCTCTGTTCTCAGAAATGAGTCCTGCATCATCTAATATCAGATTAGAAACGTCTTAGAAATGGATGTGTTTTACCTTGTCATTTCTCTTCACACTGTTCATGTCTGTTTATTTCCACAGTCACATTCACCAACATGAATCCCAAGACCAGGAACAACTTCCTACAATGTGAGTCACTAAGAAACAAGCAGAATGAAACTCACTGAATGTGTTCATGTTCTTCCTGTAGAAGGAGAAATAAACATGATAGAAGAGTTTTATAATTGATCATGTAAATGATGATTTGCACAGTATATCTGATCAGCTGTACTGAGACACTGATGATACATTAAAAGATCAGACAGATTCATAATTCCTGTTTCTGATGTGTTTTCTCTCCATCAGATTCCCATCAGCTGACTCTGGATCTGAACACAGTGAATGAATACCTCAGTCTGTCTGAGAGGAACAGAGTGATTACTGTCACTGGCACACAACAGTCGTATCCTGATCATCCAGACAGATTTGATTGGTGGCCTCAGGTGTTGTGTAGAGAGAGTGTGTGTGGACGCTGTTACTGGGAGATTGAGTGCAGTGGTGATGTTGATATATCAGTGTCATATAAGAGCATCAGCAGGAAGGGATTTGGTAATGAGTGTGGATTTGGATATAATGATCAGTCCTGGAGTTTGATCTGCTCTTCCTCCAGTTACTCATTCTGGCACAATAACATAAAGACTGTTCTCCCTGTAAAGCCCATCAGCAGAAGAATAGGAGTGTATGTGGATCACAGTGCAGGAACTCTGTCCTTCTACAGCGTCTCTGACACAATGAGCCTCATCCACACAGTCCAGACCACATTCACTCAGACGCTCTATCCTGGGTTTAATGTTGCTTCTGGGTCATCAGTGAAACTGTGTTGATGTTTCAGAATAGACTGTAGAGAGATTTTACCCATAATGCTTTGAGCTGCACAATAAATCAGTGACAGTGAGATGTTACAGAGTCTCTTATTTTCTCTTACATTATCACATGATTTTTGGAAATCTCAAAATGTTAGTAAACAAGATGCAAAAATGTTAGGCTATTTCATTCTAATGTTAACAAATTTACAATATTTTGTTGCTCTTTAGATTTATATAATCCAAGTAGCCAGAATATAATATTACTAAAACAACTTGTCTTTTCTATGAAGTAATGATACAAGCTCAGAGACATTTATAATCTTTTGATGTTTTTGATGTACAGTACACAGAGTGTCTCGACTTGGTGTTCTGGATACTGACATTTTGTTATTTATTTTTAAAGTCCCCCTGTGGTGAAAATCAAGCTTTTAATGTAGTTTTTATGTCTATGTCCTGTTTTTAATATGCTTTAAGACAAAACATGTGCAAATTCATAAGTCGACACCATTGCTTAGTATTTTCTCCTTAAAACTGCAGTGAACCAAAGACAGTCTCAAAAACATTCAAGCTATTTTAAGGCATGAATCAGTTTTTTTCTAAGGAAAGAAACATTTAAATGTGTCAATTTGGTGATCAAATGTGAGTTTTAAGGGATAAAATGATTGACTACAGGGGGACTTTAACTCTTTTCAGACAGATTACTATGTGATAATGCAGCTGTTTTATTCACATATTCATCAAATCAAGTCAAGTCACCTTTATTTTTACGATACAGATTGTTTCAAAGCAGCAGTGATAATATTATAAATATATAAATATAATTATAGTAAAATAATGCAACAAAGTTTGTTTTGGCTGGACAGCACCCAATACACGTATGTGTGTGTGTGTGTGTGTGTGTGTGTGTATGTGTATGTATATATATATATAGTACAAACTTTAATTGCGATTAATTAATTTGACAGCACTAAACAATATTAATAAAAATTATAATAAAAAATATTAAATTAATTAAGTACACAAATACATTTGATCAAAATAATATTTTTTTATTAAAATAATTCAACACATTTATATTCCTAATTTTCCACAGTATTAATTAGGTCTTTATTGAAACTATACTTGTATATTTTATACTGTGTGTGTGTGTGTGTGTGTGTGTGTGTGTGTAAATTTATACTTATTTAAATCTACACATGCATATTTATATATAATTATAAATATGAATATTAAAAGAGAAAAGTGCACAAAAATGTCACGTGTCTAAAAAGTAAAAAGCTCAATAAATCTAAATATTGCATTCACTTTAAAAAAAAACTGAGTGCAAAAACTTGTAAAAGAAAAGTAAACTTCCGAGTTTTTGCTCTCAGCTTCTACTGTTTTTCAGTGCATTTTTGTGTTGTCGTTGTTTTTCTTGAAAGCAAGTACAGACTCTGTGTGAATGTCCAGATGTCTGCAATAACGACAATAAGCAGCAGATGTCAGCATTTATCTTTTGTTTCTGTCCGAGTGCACCTGTCAGAGAGGACCGCGCGTGATGTCCCACACCTCACCTTATCCGTACCGCCCCTGACGTCGCATCACACAACATGCTGGAAACTCAGGTAAACTCCCACTGCAACGTTACAATAATAGGCTACTTTTATCAGCTTGACGTTGAACTAATGCTCTATGCTCGTACCATGAAAACGTTACATTGACTGCATTTAGCCTATGTAATGTGGTGTTACTAGGTAAATTTACGGTAAGATAACGAAAATGGTTAGTGAACTACACTGAACAATTTCAGTATACATAGTTCCTACATGACGTCACAACATACGGGCATTTGCCGACCCGGCGCCATTTCTGTGGGCATGCTGTGGGCAGAACATTAGAAGAAGAAGCTGAAACAAGTTAATTTCGTGATAAAAAGTGAAAATGGTCATCTCCTGCTGGGTCAATGGATGTTCAAATCGTGCCGGAGGTTCAGTTAAATTTGGATTTTACAGTATAAGTTACCCGTCATTAGACTTCATGAATGTGAGAAGTCAGAACAACGACGGAGGTTATGGCTGGCGAGGATAAACAGGAAAGAAACTTGAATGATGTCACGTATTCAAAATGACGAGGTACTAAAAACATACAAAACAACATTGTTTCCACTGTTCGATCGCGCCCGCGCCTCTCTCTCTCTCACTCTCTCTCACACACACACACACACACACACACACACACACACACACACACACACACACAGACAGACAGACACACACACACATTCCAGCATTGCAATCTCAGATTATGTCCCTAAAGAACCCGCGTATAAAGTAGTTCCGCATTCCATTAATTAATTTGCACGCAAGTTTTATTTATTTTTATACCGTGTATATTCATGCTACTTTTCCATTGATTGCACTTGAGCAAACTGATTGTACGCCTCCAGTGACTTCCAGGCTCGGAATTGCTCACATGTGTAAAAACTCCTAGCCAATACTAGCCTGGTTAAAACCAGACCCTTCTCAGTTGAAACTGAGTGTAGGGTCTGGCGAAGCTATGTAGACAAATCATTTCCAAAAGGGCGTCACCAACCGACGTAACTCAAATTCCTCTGGGCGCAATTGGATAGTCTTAAAACCAATCAGATCGATGAAGGAGATGACGTATGCTTCGAGTGTTGTTCTTTGCTCCGGTTTTAACGAAAACGGTAAGTTTAAATCGCTCAAAACAGACGCGATAACTGATTCGTTTATATACTGTCTATGATTCGAACGAGTGATGTTCCACGGCGGCATCCATCTTTGTAATGAAATCTCCTTCAGCATCGCTGCGCTGTCGTCATCATGTAAATCCCTCCCCAAACGTTTCTGATTGGTGCCGCGATTTCGGCGGCACAGAAATGAGTTTGAATGGGCTCTTCTCCAGACTATCCTGGAGAGAGAATTAAAATTCGCCGGAAGTAGTCTGGGTTTTCCCAGGCTAAGCCAATACCAGATAATGGTACACATGATAATACTGTATCTGAGGCAAAGCTGCATAATCAGTGCTCAGTGCTTCCTTCGTTAGAGCATAAATCCACACCATTTATGACTGAAATTTTTGCATTGTACCTCTCTCTGTCTTGTGTTAATAGAGTCTCTTTATAATCTCTGTCACTTTGTCTCTTCATGACTTTCGTAACATTATAAACAAAGAAATATTCAAAATTTGCTTGTAAAACTTATGACATCAAAGATGACGTCTCCGGTGAGGTCACGTGACATTAATTCGCCTGTGGGAACTATGTATAACAGTAAGACCGTAGTAAGTAACATTACTGTACTGAATGTGTCTGGAATTGTGTAGTATAAACAATATAATAGTAGTGGGATGACAAACGTTAGACAGGAGATTTAATACATAAAATAAAAGTAACATTCTGAAGCACTTACTTTGTGTTATCCTGGAACAGTCTTTTGTATTCATTTCATGTCTCATATATGTTGTAATTTACGTTGCTATTTCAAAGCGGAAGTTTCTCCATGATTCAAATGCCTTGCCGATGTTGATCTGTATTTTCGTCCTAAGTTGTTCCGATTCACGTCTGGCCTACGAGCTTCAGCAGATAAAACTTTTGTTTTTGTTTTTTATCAATATGTGGAGTTTGTGTTGGAGTCTGTGTTGTGCTGGGAGCAGGTCGTTTATTAGTGTTATCAGACATGTCATAAGTTGCATGTGTCAGTGTCGTTGCTCCCTCTTGAGTGCAAGGTCAGTAGAGGCGAGAGGCTCGGGAGCGCGCATGCAGGTCTCAGTCACGTCACTGCCGACCCGGCACCTTCACACAAAAATAAGAATACTTGCTTTCCGAGGTAATAGCAAAACCTGCAAAGTGGATCATTTTAATGTGAGATTACAACCCCTTCACACACACGCAAAAAAAAAAAGGATTTGTATTAGTAGAAAAACTACATACAGCACCTTTAAGGAAATCTATAGCACAGCTCTTGTTATTGACCGTCTTGCTATGAGGACTTTCGGGAGACGATAAGCGTGCTGTCCTGTCCGAGTTATTTTGGAGTAATTTTCGACTGAGAGGAGAGTCTTTGTCGACATTTGAGTGCGCGCTCTCGACTTGAGAGGGGCAGAAGAATGTCGCGCGACCAAACTGACCGAGGTGAACAAACTGACCGAGAGCACTTACAAGGTGAGAGAAATGACGCTTGCTTGCCTCAGGAAAAAAACACCAATATTATTCACCTGTTGAGTTCACAGTGGCTTGCTTAAAGGGTTAGTTCACCCAAAAATGAAAATTATGTCATTACCCAGACAGCACGTTCCGTCTTACCAACGTTGGCAATTGGAGGGCACCAGCGGCAAAGTATCGGAAGGGGTTTTTCCCCTGCACACCAAAAAAACTTAGGTGGGTAAACCATTGGCGGGATGAGTCTACAGCCACTCCAATTCATGCACACTCCGGAGATCGGCGGAGGAACCGTGAGGAAACATTTTGCCGATCCCGCTTCTTTTTTTCTTTTCTTTTTTTTTCCACAAATGCTGCTGCCTACTAGATCTACCGTTAGGTGGCGCGTGCACGTTTTTATGCGCATGATCAAGTCTACACAGAAGCATCGCCTCGGTAGTACTCAACGGACTCTCTTGTGATCAGGTATGTTTATCCATTTCAAACACACAATTTTCAGGCCAGTATGTGTTCATTTTGTTTTGTGTAGCCTACTTATTTTTTTATTGAAAAATATTATTTTGTTAGAAAAACGTCGAGTTTTCTGAGAAATGTTTTCGATAAACGGATGACAGAAATTGGCGCCGGAGGATTAACGTTAACGCTACGTGTTTTTAGACTTGGTTAGTTGTTGTTAACTGACTGTTATATGTTCTCGTATTAAATATTTTCAGTGAGTTATTTTAGACATGAGGGGAACTCGTTTTTCTTTTTCAGAGGAGAATCGTTCAGTAAACAGCCAGGTTAAACTAATAAACGGTCATAAAATTGACGGACTGTCTTTTTTCCACACAAAAATGACATCTGTCCTTTTATAATATTAACCCCTTCACTCTGAAGGCATTTTTAATGATTTTGTCTAAGTGACATGCTTAAAATTAAAGGCAGCTCTTTTTTTGTGCGTTTCTATGGTAAAGTTAAAAGTAGCAGCTAGACCTGTCAAGCACTGTAAAAACTAAAGGAGCCTCAAATATCCTGTCGGATACTCAAGGAACTTCAAAATGTAATGTAGGTGCCTCAAAGCTCTTTCTCCTATAGGGTTACTGGAGGAGCATTGACAATCTTTGAGATTCTTGCTGGAACTTATGGGATCCTTTAAGCACTTTGTATTTAGTTCAGAGGTTCTGGAGTCACCTTTTCATTACCATGAGACCTTGAAGTGCTTTGGGGGAAAATAGAGGTACTTGAATGCGATAAAAGGGTTATTGGAAGATCTTTTAACATTTAAGTGGTTCCTGGAAGATCTCTTATGTTAAAGCCAGCATCTGGAGAAGCCCAATGGTTCAGTGAGGCCAGAATAAGATTATTATTATCCTATTATTATTATTATAGGCTACTTAAGTTTGATTCAGTATACATACAGGTGAAAAAGACGTACTATTAAATGTATAAAAAATGTACTTGAGTGTGTTTTTAGTAGACCTACAATACAAATATACTTTAATGCATTTTTAATACATTTAGCCTACGTCTTTTTCACCTGGGTAGCTTACATTTATTTAAGTACAGGCCTATTTTATTAAGTAATTTAAACCTTAAACAACAACACTAAATACAAATAATATTAATAATATGAAGAAGAAGAACCAGGAGGAGAGAAGTTTTATTCTGTCACGAAACTGCTGCTATTCCTCTGCTGTCGTCGCTTCAGTGATTCTCGCGCTGCTCGCGCGCAACAAAGCTCAGCTGATCGACGTCATCGGGTTTGAAAGTAACTTTTGTTTGTTCGGCTCTCCATTACTAGGTTTGTAAACTCGCCAAATACAGAGTCTACTCACTATATATTCAAACACATAAACTACATTTATTATACATTACTACGTTTTTACAGTGTTTACCACTCGTTTATTGCACAGTATCTGTTATGAAGGTTTTAGCCGCGATGCTAACTACGTTGATCTAATGAACAAATGGAAATTATTGACTTATTGTCTTAGATTGATTTAGTCATTCAATTCAACATATTCTGTACAACTGTGTCTTCAAATTGCTGATATAGCCTAACTAATTTAGCTGATTCCTGCTGTCGTCATTGGCGTTTGTTATGAATAACAAAAGCAGGTTCATATAGTTTGGTCTGTTTTTGTTTAGCCTAACTTTACTTACTACAGGTGCCCTCATTCTCTCAAATACCATTTTAAAGCCATTTACTGGTCAATAAATATTATGTTGTGAATAATCAGCTTTATTCTTTTGTTTCCCCAGAACAACATCATTTCAGTGGCAACATTGAATTGAGTTACAGTAAGTTACCTGCACCACATGAAAGTACTTTATTACTATGAACTTTCTCTGTGTGAAATTGTATTGTTTGACTGTGTACTTGTGTTTTTTAATCAGTTATTCTCTGAAAATCTTCCCTCATGCTCTCAAATCTCATTCATGTTACTCAGAAAAATAATATTACAGGTTTGGCGCCAATAATGCTATGCATTTTTTCTTATATCTTTATCATTTGCATTTGAATATAAGACATTTTAACTCTGAATTATAACTTCAAGTTTAGTCTTTTTCCACAAAAAAAAGGGAAAAATCTATTACATGGCTTCAGAAGACTTACAACACAGCCCCATAACACATGAGTTGTGAACTCATTGATTATTTTTAGGATCTTTTCTGGGACATTTTTGGAGCTTAACCATTTTTACATAAATTGTTGCATTGAATTGAACTAGACAAGTGTACATAAGAATGGTTTCATGAATGATTTACAAAAAAAAATTCTGTTCGTGTATCATGCAGTGAAAGCGAATGGTGACTGGGGTTGCATTATGCCTGAGATCTGCTTTTGGGTTCCACAGACAGAAAGTCAAACAGGTTTGGAACGTCACAAGGCTGAGGAAATTATTTAAATTTCACAACTATCACTTTAATAACCTTACTAACAGTCAATTTTGTACTTTGCAGGGATCTCGGTAAGCTGAAATACAAGTTTGGACAAGAATAAAAATCCTTCTGTAGACCTGAAAATCATTGAAGTGCCTGGACCATCCACCAGAAAAGAGGAAAAACAAACGGAAAATGAATCTGCTGTACCTTTTCACTTTTCTAACTCTTTAAGTACCTCACACCAACTTGGTCCAATAGTGACATTTTTGACCACAAACGAAATTGCTGATCGTGTGGATTCTTATTGAAATGACTGGAATTCACCAGTGAACATTCACAGAACAACAGATAATTTTACTGCACCTTAATACTGTTTCCGGGTCGAAGCCTCTACTTCCTCTTATCTTGTTTCATGAGAATACTCGGTAACACTTTAGAATACTGTATCTTACTTACTGCATAACTTATAAGGAATTATTGAAGTACTAATAGGTAATTCTTCATTAACTACTTCTTCACTATTGTTAACTACTAAGGAAGTTGTGTTAACTAATCAGTATGTAATATAATTTTATTGTTGTGTTAAGTAACAGTTAGTTAATCAATAACTAATGAATTCTGTCATACCTCCCTATGAGCTATTATTAATTATCTACTAATTAAGGTTCAAGAAAAATAACTAAGAAGTAACTAACATACAATGCCGATATGGTGCATTTCTTCAGCGAAATACAGGTTTGTGTACGTTTTATTGAATCTATAAAATCATTACTGTGCTGTAAATCATGTTATTTTATGCAAGGCAACATACAAGGACACAATATCAGTTAGCTAGCTAACGAGTCTGTCTTTTTTGCGTGATGGAAACGCCTGATTCCTTGCATAAAACAAATGTTTTTATTTCTAAAGATCCTAAAACATCAGATGTTAAAATATGTTCTTAGAGCTGTGCACTGTTTGTTTATGGGCAGGTTATGGAGTCAGTAACAGCATATTTTGGCTATGAGTGAAATGCAGGGCGGCGGTCTTGTAATTCTTTATTAATTACTAATGAGTTCCCTATATTTTCACTTTAGAATACTGTATCAGGTTCTAAGTAATTCCTGAAGAATTATCTAATAATTATTTTTTAATTACTAATAAGTTCCCTATATTTTCACTTTAGAATACGGTTTCAGGTTAAAAGTTGCCTAATTCCTGGAAAATTATTTGATAGTTCTTTATTAATTACTAATGGGTTCCCTATATTTTCACTTTAGAATACTGTATCAGGTTAAAAGTAGCCTAATTCTTGGATAATTATTTGATAGTTCTTTATTAATTACTAATCAGGTAATTCCTGCAGAATTATTTGACAATTATTTATGAATTACTAATAAGCTCCCTTTCAGTTTCCCTCAGTCGTTGCCTCAAATACATGAATTTACTCAATGGCATATATGCTGAGGAAAACAGACACACACAGTACTTTACAGGTATATAAAATATAAAAAACTAATCTGAGGTAAGTTGAGTGGGGTTCCTTTCTGAAGTTGATTTCTTACAGAACACACTCAAAAAACCACACAGGTAAAAACCTCTTTAACATTGTATGCATTTGTTAAAATTGTATTTTCATAATACTACTTCTATTAATAACATTAGTAAATAAGGAAGGTCACAACTCAATGTAGTTTGTATGACTGTTCATTAGTTACTTCTTAATTATTCTTCTTGAACCTTAATTAGTAGATAATTAATAGTAGTTCTTCAGGCGGTATGACAGAGTTAATTAGTTATTGATTAACTAACTGTTACTTAACACAATCATAAAATTATTTTACATACTGATTAGTTAACACATCTTCCTTAGTAGTTAACATTAGTGAATAACTAGTTAATGAAGAATTATCTATTAGTTCTTCAATAATTCCTTATAAGTTATGCAGTAAGTAAGATACAGTATTCTAAAGTGTTACCAGTAGTTCTTATAGTCTTCAGTGAGGTATGAAAAATAGTAGTTATTGATTAGCTAATATTTAACTACCACATCCGTCTGAGCGCTATTACTTACTAATTCGTTAATCAGAGTTTTTTGTTAGTTAATAGTAGTTACTAGAGTGTTACTAATGCATTACTCATTTGTTCCTGTGTAGTTATTCATTAATGAAGGAACAGTATTCTAAAGTGTTACCGCACGTTCAAATAATTAATCCAATCTACTTGTCATCAAACAATTATGTCTACCCTAATCAGCATGACAAGAATATATATATTCACTCTGTCAACTCACCTAACATTCCTTGACAGTTTTTCAGCATCCCTCCACCGACTCTTCACTCTTGGCTCATTCTTCCACAGCCAGGAATACGGGGGGAGTACTCTGGGTTCGGGCCGAATACCGAGCCTGGAGCCTCTCCTCGGACAGCACGCCAAATACGCTTCTATTCTATCTGACTTATTTGTAAGTGTGAACTCGTGAAAGACATATTAGTGTCAAATACTATATCTTTATAACTTCATAGAACATTTTCAGAAAATCATAAGTTCTCTTATTTAATGACAAATCACTCTGTCTGTAACCAGCCACCCGTCCATCCAAACAGAATGTCACTGAATTTAAAGCAGAGAAAATAAATGGCAATTAAAGGTCACAGAAAGGTTACTTTGTGATATTTCAACCGCATCTGTCCCTGGCATGTACCACCTCATTATTCTTTAAAGAGTCTTTGAGGCAGTCTGAAATGCTCTGTAAAGAATTAAAATGTTTAAACTGTCACAGTCAACAACATCGACAGCACCAGACCTCTACACTCCATCACTCGTTCCCAGTCACCAGAGTACTGATCACCGTCACCTGTCACCAATCTTCACTGATCATCACACAGCACTATATAACTCTCCCCACTGCAGTTCACCATTGTCTGGTCTCGTCGTTCCCTCAAAGAACATTAACCTGACTCCTTACCTGCACAATACCTACTACTATGATTTGTCTTCAGTCATCTGCTTAGATCTCCATTTCTGAACCTACAACAGATAAGACCTTTACTCATCCAGATATCCATCCTGAACATGTATTCATCAGTTACTCGCCTGCTTCCATCGTTGTGATCATTTACTTCTGCAAATAAACCTGTTGATTACTTATTCTGTGTGAATCCTACTGTTTCATGACATAAACAAGCTGGGAAATGGCAGACGGTTAATAAAATAAATGGCTTATGTCTGTAATAAATGATCAGTGCCAATATTGAGAGCTGAAACGAAGCAGCCGATCAAAGCTCCTCCCTCACTAAGTAGATGTTGGGTGAGGGCACTATAAACCCTATGGGCAATCAATATGCCCAATCAAATACAGCCTGACTACGCCACCCTGAATCTCTCAGGGAAAGTTAAGTGGAGTTATAAACACAGATTCAGTGTGTACCTTACCAACAGAAGGAACAGAGACGCGCTTCTCAGATATAACAAAATTAACAAATTATTAGCAGACATACAGAAAATGACACACCCAATTATAAGCCTTAAATCTTCATCTGGGTAATCACACATGGGGCTGTAATCTTAAGAGAGAACCGAACACCAACTACAAGAAACAATACAAACCCCCAAAAACCTAGCGGACACTCGAGGAGGACTGACCGGCCAGTGGCGTGAGCCCACTCTATTTCCCCTGCAAAATTCACCAGTAAATGTGCCTAAAAAAGAAGAGACAAACACACACCACACGCACACACACACAGAGAGAAAAGATGTGCACACCACAGTATACATGCAGCACCAACGGAGGGTCTCCACCACAGGGACCACACCCATGTTCCAGCCAGCACCCCTCAGTGATCCGCTAAAACAAAAAAAATAAATATAGAATTCTCAGAATAAAAGAATGCTCAGGTAACTGACCATTATAGTTTCATGAATTCACACTTCATAAAACTGAGTAAAGATTATGCGTATTCTGCGTGCTGTCCGGGAGAGGAATTTGGCCCGAACCCAAATTCTGTCATTACTCGTGTCACATTGTTCCAAACAGTGCACATACAACGCATACAGTATGACTAAACTTTTTTTTGTGTAATATTCAGTGCAAAATCCACCATCTTGTTTTCCTCAGATGTCTGGATGTTTGAAACAATGAGACACTGACTAAATGAGGGCATAATATAATTTTTTTAAAGTAAATAATTCTATTAATTTATTTTATTATTATTGTAATGTTCTACAGGATGAGCTGGATGACACTGCACAGGTTTGTAATGCACACACCATTAGGCCATCAAAGAACATCAGCAACCCCAGTGGTACGGCCCAGTGTAAGGTATGGACTGCCTGAACTCCACCTCACCAGAGACTTCCTCACCTCTGCTGACACAGAAAGTATTACATTCTGCACTCAAGAATGAGTGCACTTTCCGACGCCCCATACCCAAGGCTGGATTAGTACCCCCAGGGGCCCCTGGGCACTGAAGCTCATGGGCCCCCCTCCCCTACCTGACAACCACACCCTCCAAAGAAACACACACACACACACACACACACACACACACACACACACACACACACACACACACACACACACACACACACACACACACACACAGGTGGCCCAGGTGTGGGATTTAAAGGGATACTTCAGGATTTAGCATTAAGCTTTGTATTAGTAGAAAACCTGTAGTATTCTCGAGTGACCGTGCTTTCCACCCTCATATCCCCCTGAGAGGAGAGATTTATGTATTTTTTGTCTGAAAAAAATCCTCAGATGACGCAAAAATCGTCATTTTGCGTCATCGGAGGATTTTCTGGCCAGAGGCTAAAGACTACAGCCAGTAGTAGGGGCTATTCCGCATTTGTTCAACCCGCCCATAGAGGGTGGGATCTCACTCACAGAATGTACACACAGTCAGCCGTCTTTCTTTGGAAGCTAAGCTTGCAGGCTCTTGTTCTGTGCAGAAAGCTGAGTAGTAGGAGAAAGCTGAGTAGTAGGGGTTACCATCCTCCTTTTCCCGGACTTGTCCGGCGGGCGAGATCGTTCAAAATGTCCGGGATTCGGCTTTTGCGTTCTGCGGTCGCCATTCATTGTTTACATGCACACCTCTTGTTTCAATCTAACTGAATTAATTCCGATTGGTGAATCTGAATGTAGTGTTTACATGAACGCTAAACAAGTGATCGGTTGATGTGCGTTTTAACATTGCTAAGAAAATTCCCGCACCTCCGTGAGAGATACGAGACCGACGTGTCTCAGTAATGACGCCACCGGCCTCGTGTCGTTCTCCCGCGGCCGTCAGCCTCGTCCTGCTCGCCACAGTAAACATGATGAATGGCGACTGTAGAACGCAAAAGCCGAATCCCGGACATTTTGGGCGATCTCGAAATCCCAGGCAGACTCGTCACGGAGACTCACTGGTAGCCTAACCTTGTTGTTTTCAACTGCGCTCTCTAACCGGTAGGCGTGGCCTCCTAGGGCAGCGAAGCAAGTGCATTCTGGGAGTTGTTGCAGTGATTGGCATGTTAAAGGGATACTTCACCTCTGGAAAGATGAATGTGTATTTAAAATTGGTCATTTATGTAGAAGAAATGTGAATACATTTTTTAATTTGGAGCTTTCTAAACTGAGAAAAGCCAGAAAATGTATTTTTGGCTCATGTGGATGTAAGACACACTGTAAAACATTTCTAACCCTCCCAAATCAAAAATTTCAAGTGACCGATAACATCTAAATTTTTCAATTGGCCCAAGTGAAAATCTGTGAATTTAATTTGATAATTTACAGAATTTCACTTGGGCCAAGTGAAAAAATTAGATGTTATCGGTCACTTGAAATTTTTGATTTGGGAGGGTTAGAAATTTTTACAGTGTATGACAGAAGAACCAGAACAGAAGCGGAGACATTTTTCTGCTTTGCTTTGGTCAGCGTTTCTGACATAACATTGCAGAGGATTGAATACCATCTGTTCTTTCTGAGAGCGAATCACCTGTGTTGTTTGAAGCAGCTGTGCCACTTTTTTTTGCCCGTGGCCTTCTTTGTGCCATAGAGAGACAGGAGACTTTCCTGGTCTGGCACATTCAGCAGTGTTAATGGCATGGTTTTGGAGAATCAATCTATTATATATTTGGGCTCTTCAAGAATTGCTTTATGAGCCATTGTTTGTCTGGCAACTTCCATGGTGTTTGTTGGAGGGATGCAATGAGAGCCCATTCTTGTGAAGAGGTCAAGCAAATCCTCTTCATCACATTCCTCCAGTGTGCCCTGATGAGCCTCTGCAACAGCAGATCGTTCAGTTGAAGAGAGGTAGTTGTGGAAAGATGACATCAGGACATCATCACTGACTGAGTCAATTCCATGCATGCTAAAATGAAAGCACTGGAAAGCCTCACTGGCAGTTCACCGAGGTCAAGTAATCCTTTTACCCAGATCCTTCCTTCTGCCTCTCATTCAGCTTCAGAGAAGTCTGGTCTTAGTCTAGGAACACGCTCATCTTCCCCTTCACACTGTTCAAGGAACTGATCCCAGAATGCAGTGTAAACTTCTCTGGACACTCCAGCATCATCTACAGCATTCTCATTTACAAATCCCATGAATCTGTATCCATGAACACAGCCAAAAGATCTTCTACAACCTTTACCCTGTGTATTAAAGCATGCACATCTTTTGGATTTGCTGAGTTTCCAGATGAAATTGTAGGAGAAAGATGGTTTCTTGAATGCGATGGCAAATCTTCTGGAGCTGAAGGCGTTTCACTACCCATCTAGAAAAAGGTAAAAAAACATTTAGAACTATTATTTGTATTATTACATTTTCAAACCAATATTTTCTTTTGTGTCACTGTAAAGTGGCACATTTATATATAATTACGACAAATTACAAAGTAATCAACTTTTAAAATATACTGTGTATCAAAATTATAATTACACTTGTTCTCAATCGCTTTGGCACAAAACAGACTCAACATTCTCAGAACTGTAATTTCAATTGTCATTACTGTTTGCCGGACCATCAGAACTCTACAGTATATTGCATGTCTGCAAAATGTAGTTACTAACCCAAAACATTTACAGGTTTTCTCAATCGCTTTGCCTCAATTCTCAAATTAGACTATTTTTTGGCTTGTTCATCAAAAGTGATAATTGGTTACATTTATATAGCGCTTTTCTGGGCACTCAAAGTGCTTTACATGGAAGGGGGAATCTCCTCAACCACCTCCAGCTTTACAGTGATAATAGGAAATTAAAGTAACAGAGATTGTTTTGGCTTTACAGCAGCTCTAGAATAAAGTTATTGTCCAGCTAAAGTTAGTTTTGTTTCACTTCCGTCACAATGATCATTAGTTATGAACTTAAGGGCCGCTAACACGACACCGTTCTCACAGAAAACCCTTAACGTGCTCCGGCCCGCTCACCCGCACAACAACAGCCCTGGCGGCTCGAGAACGCAAACCTTGCATTAATAAAATAATAAAATAAAAGTGTTTTTATAACATACATAAATATTTTATTATATACAGTACAGTAGCCTATATATATATTTCTATCTATTTTTTATTGTCATTGATATACTATACAATAATGTCAGTTTTGTCTCGCTGAATGTTCTTGTGTATCACACTGAGCTTTTTAGGTACATTTACAGATAAATGTACTGTATGAATGAAATGAAACATGCAAAACATGAAAGTGAGACACATTGTTACAAAAACATAAAAAAGTGTCACTGTAGATAATGTAACAGTTGCCTATGATGAGTGAGAAGCACAAAGCTGGGGACATCGTATGTACTGTGACCTTAAAAGCCCCCTGGATTTATTTTTTATAATTAGGATATACATTATAGTTTTAAGGTTATTTTATAACTCTTTTAGTCTGAATATTTCCTTTTTTCACATCTATACTGAGACATTTGGTACATTAGGACCACATTTACCAGTATGATGTTCTCGTTCAGATTCCATGTCATCACAATTGTTTGGTCTTCATGTATTTGTCCAAGTTCATCACCTTCATTCCACTTAGCTGAGTCTTCCTTATCATCATCTCCAAGGGTTTCAGATATGTTGTTGTGTTGTGGAGGAATCTGATCGGTCAAGTCAACACATTCACAGCCTCGTTGTATATCATGTGAATGCTGTGGACTCTTCGGTTGCTACACACTTTGAGTCCACAGTTCATCAGTCTCCTCGTCACTTGAGGCGCTTGTGAGTCTTTGGACTGTGCCGGTTCTTTTGGTAACATTTGGTGATGAAATGAAGCTGTGTGAAGTGCTGGGTGTCTCTACTAATATTAATTAGTACTCTACTGATATTAATAGCCACTCAGCTAAATTAAACACATTTACAACAATTCTGTCACTGTATTTAAAAATGAAGCCCAGCATACATTTAAATTACTTAAAGTCAAAGTCTTGGTGATTTTATTAACACTTGGTGTCTCTTTTAGATGAACGTCCGTCATCCAATATGTGTGATTGAATCCTCAGAATCACTGTCACATCCATGCGATAACAGTTTTCAGCAGGTCTCTCAGTATCACTGTCTAATCCAAGTGTTGAGTGTTCATTACATTCCTCTTTTTCTCCATCAGATAAAGACTCTACGTCTGTGACACACACCTCCTGTTTAGTGCGAATGTAAAATCTCAACATTTTCAGTTTGTTTGTTCATACAGATATCCAACAGTGCTATCCAAAGGAATTTGGTTCTTTTAAAATCACAAACATGAAAAGTGAAGTCTGTTTCTGGACCTTTTGGTGACTGTCCACTTGGGAAAAAAAGGTTATTTCTCATTTCCATGATTTGTAAAACAGTTTTTTTTTTTTCAGCCGTCACATGTCTAGTGCCACCACCATTACTGGTCCTCACTTGTTGGTCTCCATTACAGCAGAAGTGAAGCCATCCTATTTCAATTCATACATTTTTGTGTCTTGCCAATAAATTATTATTTTTGCTTAGGGAAGACACATGGTTTAACATTCAAAGTTTTAGCTGACTTTGATCCCAGTTTCGCGGCTTCAGTTTTCTCTCTCAAATTCTGTAACAGAGATTCTTCATGTGAGCAGGACGCTGTTTGCTGACAGAAGGAGAGGAAAGCCAGTCGATCACCATATGAATTAATATACTTTGCCATTTGCTCATCAGTCATGACAGAGAGCACAGACTTGTCAATCTGAAAGTGCAGAGAAGATCTATTTTTATAGATTGGTTCTTGAAAGAACATAAATGCACTCATGAACTCATAATATGTTAACACAGTCTAGATTTATTAAAATCCCAATTTTTTTCCACCACCATGTCCCTTCTGTAGAGTTGAGCTGAGAGTCGAGGCTTTTTCAGTCTTATGAGCGCGTGAATGAATGTGTGTGTGTGTGTGTGTGTGCGACGTCAGGGGCGGGACGGATAAGGTGAGGTGTGGGACGTCACGAGCGGTCCTCTCTGACAGGTGCACTCGGACAGAAACAAAAGATAAATGCTGACATCTGCTGCTTATTGTCGTTATTGCAGACATCTGAACATTCACACAGAGTCTGTACTTGCTTTCAAGAAAAACAACGACAACACAAAAATGCACTGAAAAACAGTAGAAGCTGAGTGCAAAAACAAGTTTACTTTTCTTTTACAAGTTTTTGCACTCCGTTTTTTTTTTAAATGAATGCAATTTTTTTTTCCGATTTATTGAGCTTTTTACTTTTTATGCACAATATGACATTTTTGTGCACTGTTCTCTTTTTATGTTCATATTTGTAATTATATATCAATATGCATGTGTAAATTTACATAATATTCACACACACACACACACACACAGAGAGAGAGAGAGAAACACACACTCAAATATATTAACTTTTATGTTTGTGTTTTTGAAACATCTTGCGAGGGGTGGCAACACCAAAGCAAACACCCATGCATAGTTTTATTGTGGATTTGTGGCCTGACATATATTCATATTCATATGTTTATGAATGTGTATTGGGTGCTGTCCAGCCAAAACAAACTTTGTTGCATTATTTTATTATAATTATATTATATATTATCACTGCTGCTTTGAAACAATCTGTATCGTAAAAAGCATTATATAAATAAAGGTGACTTGACTTGATTTGATGAATATGTGAATAAAACAGCTGCATTATCACACAGTAATCTGTCTGAAAAGAGTTAAAGTCCCCCTGTAGTCAATCATTTTATCCCTTAAAACTCATCTTTGATCACCAAATTTACACATTTAAACGCTTTTTTCCTTGAAAAAAAAAATCTTCATGCCTTAAAATAGCTTGAATGTAACTCTACACTCTCAGAAAAAAAGGTACGAAAGCTGTCACTGGGGATGTACCTTTTTAAAAGGTACATTTTTGTACCTAAAGGGTGCATATTGGTACCTTAATGGTACAAATTAGTACCTAAAAGGAACAGCTTTCGTACCTTTTTTTCTGAGAGTGTACACCTTTGCCTAATTTAGTATATGCGGTGCTATGAATATGCAAATTAGCCCCACCTCCACTCACTCGCACCAGCTCAGAGATCCACTCGTTCAGTAACTCAGAACGTCAATGGAGAAAGGCATAGTTCATCATTCACCCGCTATATTTCTAAATGTACCCGATTTTTCATATCAACTGAAAAATATACCGGGATGACATGGCATCTCTTGAGACTCCCCAGCTTCAGAGAATAGTTAATGATATGCTAAAGCCTGGCTGTATGTTGATGTGATTGGTTACAAGGTAGTTTGAGATGTCAGAAACACCTGCGATTTCAAACCGTGTTTTTGAGACTGTCTTTGATTCACTGCAGTTTTAAGGAGAAAATACTCAGCAATGTTTCGACTTATGAATTTGCATATGGTTTGTCAAGAATAGAAAAGACAAGTTGTTTTAGTAATATTATATTCTGGCTACTTGGATTATATAAATCTTAAGAGCAACAAAATCTTGTGAATTTGTTAACATTAGAACAAAATAGCCTAACATTGTTGCATCTTGTTTACTCACATTTTGAGGTTTCCAAAAATCATGTGAAAATTTAAGAGAAAACAAGAGTCTCTGTAACATCTCACTGTTACTGATTTATCGTGCAGCTCAAAGCATTATGGGTAAAATCTCTCTACAGTCTATTCTGAAACATCAACACAGTTTCACTGATGATCCAGAATCAACATAAAACCCAGGATAGAGCGTCTGAGTGAATGTGGTCTGGACTGTGTGGATGAGGCTCATTGTGTCAGAGACGCTGTAGAAGGACAGAGTTCCTGCACTGTGATCCACATACACTCCTATTCTTCTGCTGATGGGCTTTACAGGGAGAACAGTCTCTATGTTATTGTGTATGAATGAGTATCTGGAGGAAGAGCAGAACAGACTCCAGGACTGATCATTACGTCCAAAACAACACTTAATACCCGATCCCTTTCTGCTGATGCTCTTATATGACACTGATATAGACACATATTCACCACTGCACTCAATCTCCCAGTAACAGCGTCCACACACACTCTCTCTACACAACACCTGAAGCCACCAATCAAATCTGTCTGGATGATCAGGATACGACTGTTGTGTGTAAGGGACAGTAATCACTCTGTTCCTCTCAGACAGACTGAGGCGTTTATTCACTGTGTTCAGATCCAGAGTCAGCTGATGGGAATCTGATGGAGAGAAAACACATCAGAATCAGGAATTGTGAATCTGTCTGATCTTTTAATGTATCTGAACAATGTATCATCAGTGTCTCAGTACAGCTGATCAGATATCCTGTGCAAATCATCATTTACATGATCAATTATAAACTCTTCTATCATGTTTATTTCTCCTTCTACAGGAAGAACATGAACACATTCAGTGAGTTTTTCTGCTTGTTTCTCAGTGACTTACATTGTAGGAAGTCGTTCCTGGTCTTGGGATTCATGTTGGTGAAATAAACAGACATGAACAGTGTGAAGAGAAATGACAAGATAAAATACATCCATTTCTAAGACGTTTCTAATCTGATATTAGATGATGCAGGACTCATTTCTGAGAACAGAAGAATCTCCAGATGCCTCATATATAAAACACACGTATCGGATTCAATCCTAAATTTCAATGGATTTAAATTTCAATATATACATAAGTATTTATTACTTCTAAACCATCAAGGGATGTTTGTGGCTGTTCTGTAGAGTTGATGCACTTGAATTAAAGATGAACTGTGATTTATAAAGGGGATTTTATTTGTGCGCATGTTTTATAAATCATAGGAACATTTTAGAAACTGTTGTACGTTCATATTTCGGATCATTCTCCACACGTCTGTATAAACGAGGCGCAGGACTTTACCTCTATCAGAGATCTTCTTGAGCTCCTCTTCACAGAAATCCTCCAGTTTGTCTCTCAGCTGACGGACAGATTCTCTCACGCCATCAAAAGAGGAGAGAGAACTGAAGGAAACGTCGGGTTCGTCTGTAGATTCAGGAGGTGCTGAGAGAGACTGGAAACTCTACAGAAAACAGAAATCAAAACTCATCATCTCCACACTTCAGCCAATAACCTGCACTATATCAGATCTGAGCGGCTCTTGTTGACTTCACTTCTCTTCAGTGACTCGCTTCAATCCAGCACTTTCACACAATCAGCACATTCTTCTCATATTCATCATTTAATGCTACAAACTCTAGGATTTCACACTTACACTCCTTGTGAAAAAGAAAGTACCGTACTTGTAACAGAAATAATATACTTTAAACATATACAAGTGCAGATTGGCTGTAATGTTTTCAGAAACTTAATTGCATGTTATTTGCAGTTAACCCTCTGGGGTCTGGGGTGTTTTTGGGGTCCTTGAGATGTTCTGACATGCCCTGACATTTGTGCTTTTTTCAGTTGCTTATAAACATATTAATGGCAAAGGTGTAAATTCACTCTATATAGCACAAACAGGACTTCAATAATATGTGAGCCACATGTATGTACATGTTTTCATTTTTGAGAGAATAATGTTTATGGATGGTTATCGAAAAAACTAAAAATTAAAGTTTCTGAAATAAGGCCACAAAACACATACTAAATATGTGGCAATAAGACTTTTGACTAATGGATGTCATCGCCTAGTGTTTTTTCTTCAAAATGATATGAAAATCATCCTGCCTAATCATTCACAAAAAAACGATACATTGATTTTAGTTTTGTGAAACACTTTTAGTTTGGAAAGCCAATATGCGGATGGGGCGTAAACGCTCCAACAGCATCATGCATATTTAGTAGTTCACACCTGGTGAGACTACGTCCCTGCATACTTAATGAGCCATTCATTCAGGTGTGTCACCTATAGCTAACTTAAATATACAAGCTTCATAAAAATGATCATTCTAGGAGAAAATTGCAGATGGCATTTAGAGGCTTTTGCATCTGAACTCTTCATATATACACACACACATATATATATGCATGCACATACATACTTTATAATCTTTTCAAAACTAGTCAACGTCTTTCAAAACTAAAGTATACATTTTATCATACGTATTTCAAAGTAAAGGATTCATTAGTTAGTTGATGACTTTATTTTTGACAAAACACATACAGTATATATTCCTCATCTCAGTATAGCAATAGAGTTTGCTAAAAGCTGTTCATTCAATACAGCAGTATTTGAAAATCGATCATATTTTGTAAAATTACATTTATATTTACATTTATGTCAAAACCTAGACACTTTTAAACATCAAAAGGACATTTATTAATATGTATTCGTGTCAAAATGACAAATAAACAGATTTTCCTATTCAATTTTGCATGGAAACGCTTCCAAGACGCTTGCGTGTCACGTGAAAAATAGGCGTCGGTTCTATTTCTAGAATGCACGCGTTTTCCACGCGGCTCGTGCCGCGCCTGAGACGCGCGTCTCACACAGGCAGTATGCAAACTCTAAACTGTTAACATGGATGGGAGCCGAAATAAAAACGGACACGCCACGCAGCTGAGACGCTTACGTCACGCATCCAGTGTTTCACCGGCCTTATCCAGCGGATGTGGGCGTTTCACAGGTTTGTATGGATCGCCTCACATTTGCGTTTGAATAGCGCGGTCTCCGTAGGCGGAGTCACATTAAAACTTAATTAGCTGAGATGAGAACGACTGACATCTCTCTCTTTACATACATATTATATAAACTGTGAATATTTGTTTTTTATAAAAATTACTTCATTTGAAAGAAGAGAATTCAAGCTTCATGCCTGTGTGACTGTATGCCTGTTTGACTGAGTATTCGCTGAGTTACAGTTCATTTTCGGACGCGTTTCAGAATTGACTTCACTGACGGAGAGTAGGCAGAACTCGCATCATGTTTATTTTTCTTTATTTGGCGAAAAGCACAACACTTTGTTTTTATTATGAGCATACACAAAAAAAATACACACTAAACAGGATCGATTACAGTTTTTTTCAGTCGCTAACAAGCGTTTGTCCAACCAGTGTTCACATTTTCAAAACTCTAAACACAATTAGCACAGCATCAGTCTTTTGTGGCCATACCATTCACATATTTCTTGTATTTTTCACACAATATGCAGTCAGTGAACACATTTCCATAATGCTTAAATTTTCTTAACAGACAAGCTATACCTCCCAACAAAATTATAGAGTGTTTTTGTAGTATTTACAAATGTTAACACACAACATCCCACAACAGCAAAAACAATATTCCAAACCTTAGATACAGTATGGACTGCATTTATTTACCATTTACATGAAACTTTTACCATTTTTGTAAATTTCATGATTTTAGCAAAATGTGATTTTGATTGCTAGCAAAATGTGTTGCTTTTGAACAATGTCATGAAGAAACAAGCTTTTCGAGTCCATATGCATCTTTGTGAGGAAATAATAGGAGGATGCAAGATGCAAGTAAAACTCAGTTTATTGTTGGTGGTAAGATGTAAACACACAGGTCGGGGACAAACACTCAGGTGGCTGTTGAAGCAGGGACGAGATGGCGATCCGGTGGTGGTGCAGTGGTAAGCGTGCTCGAGTGAAACCCAGGAACCGTGGAACATCCAGACGACACGAGGAACTGACGAAATCCAGACGACACGAAGAACTGACGAAATCCAGACGAGGAACCTTGTAGACGAGGCACGAGCACAGGACACACACCGGGAAACAACCACAACGATCTGACAACATGAGAGTGAAGTTACTGGGCATATAAAGGAACCTGGGATTGATGACAGCTGGTGACACTAATTAACACAACGAGTAACCACACCCACACAATTACACTCACGCAGACACATCAGTGAGAGACAGCCGATTCATGAACCGTGACAGTACCCCCCTCCCTAGGAACGCCTCCTGGCGTTCCCAGACAACCTTACCTGTCGATTGTAATCATCGATAAGGGAGTGATCCAGAATGTCTCTAGCAGGTACCCAACTTCTCTCCTCCGGACCGTAACCCTCCCAGTCCACCAAGTACTGAAATCCGCGTCCCCTCCGTCTCGAGTCCAGAATACGGTGTACCAAATACGTAGGTTCCCCATCTACGAGTCGCGGCGGGGGGGGAACCGGGGCAGGCGGATTAAAGTGAGAATAAAACACGGGCTTGACTTTAGACACATGGAAGGCGGGGTGAATTCTCCTGTACGCAGGAGGGAGTTTGAGTCGGACTGTCACCGGACTAATAATCTTGGTGACAGGAAACGGGCCAATGAATTTGGGAGCTAACTTGTTAGACACGGAGCGGAGCGGAATATTCTTGGTAGAAAGCCACACTTTTTGACCCACGACGTAGACGGGAGGCTTTGACCGGTGGCGATCGGCCTTGGCCTTCATGCGCCCCCCCGCTTGGAGTAGAGTCTCACGGGCTCTAGTCCAAGTACGGCGGCACCTCTGGACGAATGCGTGAGCGGAGGGGACCGCGACCTCGGATTCCAGACTCGGAAAAATTGGTGGCTGGTAACCTAAACTACACTTAAATGGCGAAAGGCCCGTGGATGACACTGGTAATGAATTGTGGGCGTACTCCACCATAGAAAGCTGTTGGCTCCAGGACGACGGATTCTTGGCAACCAAACATCGCAACATTCTCTCGAGGTCCTGGTTGGCTCGTTCAGACTGACCATTGCTCTGTGGATGATAGCCCGAGGACAGACTGACCGTGGCCCCCAGTAACTTACAAAATTCTCGCCAAAATTTGGATACGAATTGGGAACCTCTGTCAGAGACCACGTCCATCGGGAGGCCATGTAACCGAAAGACGTGATCTATGACTGTGACCGCTGTCTCCTTGGCTGAAGGTAATTTGGGCAAGGGGATGAAATGTGCCGCCTTCGAGAACCGGTCCACTACGGTTAAAACAACCGTCATGCCTTTGGAGGGCGGGAGGGCGGTGACAAAATCTAGAGCGATATGGGACCAGGGTCTCGAAGGGACAGGCAGCGGTCGAAGTAACCCGTCTGGGGGTTGGTTAGATGTCTTACCAGTGGCACAGACTGAGCAAGCCAAAACAAAATCGTGAATGTCGCGAGCCATTAATGGCCACCAGAATCGTTGCTTAACTAGAAAACTCGTGCGAGTCACTCCTGGATGACACGCCACGTTGGAGCAATGACCCCATCGAATAACGTCGGACCGTAACCCCTCCGGAACAAACAAACGACTCGGTGGGCAACCAGGCGGAGGCGTTACCCCTTCTAGGGCTGTCTTGACCCTCGATTCGACCTCCCATACCAGAGTGGAGATGACAACCTTCTCAGGTAAAATACACTCGGGAGTCACCGGGCGTTCGGATGGATCAAAAATACGAGATAAAGAGTCGGGTTTGATGTTCTTGGAACCCGGGCGGTACGAGAGAACAAAATCAAAACGTCCGAAAAAAAGAGCCCACCGAGCTTGCCTGGAGTTGAGTCTTTTAGCAGATCTGATGTATTCAAGATTCTTGTGATCGGTCCAAACGATAAAGGGTACCCCCGAACCCTCTAACCGATGACGCCACTCCTCCAACGCTAACTTGACCGCCAACAACTCTCTGTTACCAATGTCATAATTACGTTCGGCAGGCGATAGTCGATGAGAAAAAAACGCGCAGGGATGCATCTTGTCGTCTGAGGAAGCGCGTTGTGAAAGCACTGCTCCTACTCCCACCTCTGACGCGTCGACCTCCACCACGAACTGACGTGTGGGATCAGGGGTGACAAGAATTGGAGCCGAAACGAAGCGACTCTTGAGGTTGGTGAACACTGCCTCGGCAGTGTTCGACCACCTGAACGTCGTTCGGGGGGAGGTCAAGGCAGTCAGAGGTGCGACTAGTTGGCTGAAATTGCGAATGAAACGCCGGTAAAAATTGGCGAACCCCAGAAACCGCTGTAGGGCCTTACGGGAATCTGGACTTGGCCAATCAACCACAGCCTTAACCTTGTCAGGATCCATGCGCACTCCCTCAGAAGAGATGATGTACCCTAGGAAGGGAACAGACTGTGCATGAAACGCGCATTTCTCCGCCTTGACAAAAAGCCCATTCTCTAACAGTCTCTGGAGCACTCGTCTGACGTGTTGAACGTGTTCCTGGAGAGACGAAGAAAAAATCAATATGTCATCCAGGTAAACATATATGAACTGATCTACCATGTCTCTCAACACGTCATTCACGAGTGCCTGGAAAACCGCTGGGCTGTTGGAAAGCCCGAAAGGCATAACCAAATATTCAAAGTGCCCCCTGGGGGTATTAAAAGCGGTTTTCCATTCATCCCCCTTCCTGATGCGAACCAAATGATATGCATTGCGTAAGTCCAGTTTCGTGAAAATGGATGCTCCCTGCAACCTCTCGAAAGCTGAAGACATCAACGGCAAAGGATAAGAATTCTTTACCGTGATGTTGTTCAGCTCTCGGTAATCAATGCAAGGCCGCAGAGAACCATCCTTCTTCCCAACGAAAAAGAACCCCGCCCCCGCAGGAGAAGAGGAAGGCTGGATGAATCCAGAGGCTAGAGAATCAGAAATATATTTCTCCATGGCCTCCCTCTCGGGAACAGAAAGAGAGTAAAGTTTGCCCTTAGGCGGAGATTTACCTGGCAGTAGATCTATCGCACAGTCATAGGAACGATGCGGAGGGAGAGAAGCAGCACGAGACTTACTGAACACTTCCTTCAGGTCGAGGTACTCCGCGGGCACGTTAGACAAATCCGCTGCCTCACCCTGAAACACAGAACCAGACACAGAGGGACAGGCAGACACTAAACAGGACTCATGACAGTGGTTACTCCATGTGGAAACAGTATTAGTGCACCAGTCGACACGGGGGTTGTGTCTTGAAAGCCACGGGTGTCCCAAAACCACTGGTGCAAGTGGTGAGTCCATGAGTAAAAATGAGATGAGTTCTGTGTGATTGCCAGAAGTGATGAGGGTGATGTTTTCAGTAGAATGCGTAATCCGGGGAAGTTCCTGTCCATTGAGTGCGTTGACGATAATCTGGTGCGGGAGGGGAGTGACGGGAATCTGAAGTTTAAGTGCAAGTTTGGAGTCCATGAAATTACCCTCCGCTCCCGAATCCAGTAGTGCATTGGTGCAGTGCGTCGACGTTCGCCATCTCAGTCTTACCGGGAGGAGGGTCGATGATGGTGATGAGGTCTTTTCGGCGGAGATCCCACCCGATAGTAGCCTCATACTTACTACCGGGCTTGCTTCTTTTGCCGGGCAGGAGTGGATGAAATGGCCCGCCCGGCCACAGTATAGGCAGAGTCCTTGGGATCTCCGCCTTTCCCTCTCCTCCCGGGAAAGCCGAGCTCTCCCCACCTGCATGGGCTCGTGGTCGAATGCGGGGCTGACCGCGCTCACACCACCGGGCTGGTGGTCCCCCGTGTCGGGCTGTGGACGGCTGGGATGCGTCAATCTGGTCACACGATTCAGTCGAGCGTCCACTCTCAGAGCAAGATCCACCAGTCCGTTCAATGACTCAGGTAAGTCCAAAGTATATATCTCCTTTTGAACGCGGTCAGCCAGCCCATGCAGGAACATATCCCACTGCGCCTCCTCGTTCCAACGGCACTCTGCGGCCAGGGTGCGGAACTGAATGGAATAGTCCGCCACCGAGCCTTCCCCCTGTCGCAGTTCGGCGAGTAATCTGGCCGCCTCCTTACCCGCCACTGCACGATCGAACACTCTCCTCATCTCCTCGGAGAGTGCCTGGAACGAGGTGCAGCAGTTGTTTCCGTTCTCCCACACCGCCGTTCCCCAAAGCGCTGCTTTCCCTGACAGCAGGGTCAATACAAATGCCACCTTTGCATGTTCACTCTGGAAAGTGCGTGGCTGCAAGGCAAAATGCATGGAACATCTCGTGAGGAATGCTCTGCAATATTCAGGCTCACCGGAATACCCCTCAGGTGTAGGTAGGCGTGGCTCCGGTCCTTCCGCTGCTGCGGGCGCTGGTGGTGGGGGAACGGGCGGTGTGGGGGGCGCAGTGGGAATCCGTAGCTGTTGTACCTGTTGGGAGAGCTCGGACACCTGCTTCATGAGTGCTTGTACCGCACGACCTGTGCCCGAGACGTTCTCCTCTTGTTGGTCCATACGTGTGATGCATTGAGCGATGAAATCGTTGAGTTGAGTTGTGCTTGCTGCGTCCATGATTGGTCAGATCGTTCTGTGAGGAAATAATAGGAGGATGCAAGATGCAAGTAAAACTCAGTTTATTGTTGGTGGTAAGATGTAAACACACAGGTCGGGGACAAACACTCAGGTGGCTGTTGAAGCAGGGACGAGATGGCGATCCGGTGGTGGTGCAGTGGTAAGCGTGCTCGAGTGAAACCCAGGAACCGTGGAACATCCAGACGACACGAGGAACTGACGAAATCCAGACGACACGAAGAACTGACGAAATCCAGACGAGGAACCTTGTAGACGAGGCACGAGCACAGGACACACACCGGGAAACAACCACAACGATCTGACAACATGAGAGTGAAGTTACTGGGCATATAAAGGAACCTGGGATTGATGACAGCTGGTGACACTAATTAACACAACGAGTAACCACACCCACACAATTACACTCACGCAGACACATCAGTGAGAGACAGCCGATTCATGAACCGTGACAATCTTCCTGTAATGATGATGAAAATCCAGCTTTTCATCACAGGAATACTGTAAATTACATTTTACACATGACATACATATTTTTAAAAAGAAATCAGTTATTTCAAATTGTACTAATATTTTACAATATGAAAGTTTTTTTTAAAAAAAACTCTGCTTCTGCAATGATATCAGTTCAAAAACAATATATCAGTGAGAGAGTCAAGGAGCTACAACGACAATATGTCCAGATATAGTGTACTGTATATTCAATTCAATGTCCAGTTCTATAAGCTTTGCACTTTGCAAGTAGGTAACCTACACAGTAATATGTTACAGTACAGTATAGTATACAGTGATGATATGATTTACATAAACTTTGTTTTGAGAGTTATGGAATTGGAGGCCAACCAGGCCCCTCATGAATTCATATACATAGATGAGGCAGGATTCAATCTGGCCAAAAGGCGTCGACCTGGACAAAATGTAATGTTTTTGCTGTTGTTTTTTTGTTCAGAATGCTCTTGTGTGTTTCATGGATATTTTTCTACTGTACCTCCTGTAGTAAACAGTAAAGGAATAAAAACTGATTTGCTTTTTACTGGAATGTTTATGAATGTGAACAGTACTGTACATGTGGACATACAGTTCCCAACCAAGAAATTTAGTGTAAAACGGTGGATTGCATGTTTTGCATGCAGATACCTGTAAAACTGAAACATAAAAGTCTATGCAGTTTTAGTAATGTCAACAATAGCCAGTATTTTGAAACCTGGTGTACTTTGATTGACTGCATGTACCTTGTGAAGTGAAAACAAGTGTTATTCTTTGACAGAATAATTTCATTTTGAGTCAGATTTCCAGTGTTTTGGTAAAGTTAGTGTGTGCACAGAGAAACATGTGTTCTGTTTTGAAATGAAGAGTTAGTGTATATTTAACAAAATGTGTTTTTGAGAAGACAATTAACCATTTGGCCAATTGTGTTTTGTAGGTGTGAGTCTGTGTTAAGAGTTTAGAAAAATTATCTGAAGTATGGGTAAGCGCTTGTTAGCGATTGAAAAAAACTGTAATGTATAACACAAGCATATAAGATAAAAATTAATATTTTTTTTTTATTTTATTTTTGCACTCATACGGAAAAAAACGAGCCTATCGCGCCGGCGCGATAGCCGACCTCAGGGGGTTAAATGAATGTGGAATAGTTTAATGTTTTTATTAAATGCAAATAGCTGAGCTTTAGAGTGTTTTTTTGTCCTGCTTAAGTTAGTCTCATTCTGCTCTCATGAAATGTTTCTCTGTGAGTCTCTTGCTCAAGTCCACTATGATCCATTTCTTCTAGATCCCAGCTAGAAATTTTTTGTTCTAAAAATGTTCTAAGAACATTAGCATGTATTGTTCTATAAATGTTTTCAGCGGCTAGTTTTAGTTTTGTTCTCAGAATGTTCTTTTAAAAATTTGGAGAACATTCTTTAAAAACATTATTAAAATGTTTAGTAGTAACATTCTTTTAACATTATTCTCTAACATTCTTAGAAAGTTTTCAGCGGCTAGTTTTAGTTTTGTTCCCAGAATGTTCTTTTAAAAGTTTGGAGAACATTCTTTAAAAACATTATTAAAATGTTTAGTAGTAACATTCTTTTAACATTATTCTCTAACGTTCTTAGAAAGTTTTCAGCGGCTAGTTTTAGTTTTGTTCCCAGAATGTTCTTTTAAAAGTTTGGAGAACATTCTTTAAAAACATTATTAAAATGTTTAGTAGTAACATTCTTTTAACATTATTCTCTAATTTTCTCAGAACGTTTTCAGCGGGTAGTTTTATTTGTGTTCCCAGAATGTTTTTTTAAATGTTTAGAGAACATTTTCTAAAAACATTATTAAAATGTTTAGTAGTAACATTTTTATAACATTATTCTCTGACATTCTTATAATGTTTTTAGCGTGTAGTTTTATTTTTGTTCCCAGAATGTTCTTATAAATGTTCGTATAACTTTTTTTTAAAAACATTATTAAAATGTTTAGTAATAACGTTCTTATAACATTATTCTCTAACGTTCATAGAACGTTTTCAGCGGGTAGTTTTATTTTTGTTCCCAGAATGTTTTTTTAAATGTTTAGAGAACATTTTCTAAAAACATTATTAAAATGTTTAGTAATAACATTCTTATAACATTATTCTCTAACGTTCTTATAATGTTGTAAGCGGATAGTTTTATTTTTGTTCCCAGAATGTTCTTTTAGATGTTCGGATAACATTATTTAAAAACATTATTAAAATGTTTAGGTGTACCATTCTTACAACATTATTCTCTAACGTTCTTAGAAAGTTTTCAGGGGGTGTTTTTATTTTTGTTCCCAGAATGTTCTTTTAAAAGTTCAGATAACATTTTTTTTTTACAACATTATAAAAATGTTTAATGATAATATTGTTAGAACATTATTTCTCCTAAAAGGTAGGATAACATTCTCTAAGAACACTCTAAAAATGTTTTGTGATGATGACCTTCTATAAATGTTTAATCATAACATTTTTAGAACATTATCCCTTTATTCTTATAAAGTTTTTAGCAGGAAGTTTTATTTTTATTCTTAGAACGTTCTTCTAAAAGTTAGGATAACATTCCCTAAAAATACTCTTAAAAATACTACTTAACATTCTAATAATTTTTTTAGTGGGAAGTTTTATTTTTGTTCCCAAAATGTTCTCTTAAACATAAAAAATGCTTAGCTATAACATTGTTAAAACATACAATTTTATTAATCTCTAAATAAAACAAAAATCTAACAGGTTTATGAATGGCATTCACATAAATTATTAGAAGTTCTGCGTACAGTAGATGCCCAACATTAAATGAAGAACTCAGTAAAGTCCAATGTGCAATCACACGTCTTGACTGCTGTTTGCTCAGAGCGCTCATCATCAGTCTTTGGTTGTCTTGGTTCTTGCAGAAAAAGAATAAAGTCATCTGCATTAATAGGTGTTCTACTGTTCTTCTCTTCTTTTTCAGCTGCTATCCCAGTTAGCAGAATTGAGCTCCATTCTCTGTGTGCATGGTAGAGTTTTTCCTCATAGCCTATAAAAGAAGATCATGCAACAGTGTAAACAAAAAATAATACAAATACATATTACATATTAAGATCACAAGCAATATTGACTTTGAAAACTTTCAAAATTAACCAGCCTAATTATTAATCAGAAATTAATTAGATTAGTTTATTTAAAAGTATAAATATGATACCTTATGAGTATCTATTTTGTTTCTGTAATTTAAAACATATACTTAATCCATTATATACATGTTAAAGGGATACTCCACTTTTTTTGGAAATAGGCTCATTTTACAACTCCCCCAGAGTTAAACAGTTGAGTTTTACCGTTTTCTAATCCATTCAGCCGAGTTTCTGATATTTAGAAGAATGTCAGTAACCAGACAGTTTCTGGTCTCATTGACTTCCATAGTATATATTTTTTCCTACTATGGAAGTCAATGAGACCAGAAACTGTCTGGTTACTGATATTCTTCCAAATATCAGAAACTCGGCTGAATGGATTCGAAAACGGTAAAACTCAACTGTTTAACTCTGGGGGAGTTGTAAAATGAGCCTATTTCCAAAAAAAGTGGAGTATCCCTTTAATAACACAACTAGAGGCTAAATTATTTTAACAAACTACAAACTTGGCTTGAGAAGTGTGAACCTCGAACTCAGGTAGCCTTGAGCACAGCTGCAGCATGTCACAGCACTGCCCACGATGCTTTTGCTCTGATGTAACAGCTCATTTTCATCAGTTATATTGTCTATGGATTGTTACATTTCTTACAGATTTCTGCTTGTTTTAAATCAGATACAGATAATGTAGTACTGCATTTGAGATAGAACAATTTCTAGTGTGATTTAATCATACCTGTGAATCGTCTCTTTGCTATTAGCTAAGCTGTAAGTTTTAGTTACTTCAAAAGCAGAAAGAAAAATATGCTATAAATTCTGTTTCTTATTGAGAAATCACAGGACAGTGTTGACACTAACTTTTTGTGCTCCAGTAGGTTTCTGTGTGCGCACAATCTGCATGTTAAATGTGAGCTACTGTCTGTGCATATGAAAGCTTGTTTCCGCCATGGAATACAATTTTTAAAAAAGGTAATTGCGAATCACAATTCAAACTTTTTTTTCTCAGAAGTGCGAGATATAAACTCGCAATTGGCCGTTTGAAAGTCAGAATCACAGGATAAATTAGTGAAACCTGAGAAAAAAAAGCAATTCTGGCTTATTTTTTTTTTGCTGTCTTTTCTATATGAGAACATTAATGCACTTCATCAATACAGCCGCTCTGAGAGTCACTTCAGCAGCATTTTAGCTTCATTTGAGAAAAACTATCATCATATCATAAAACACAGAGAAACTCAAAGGTCTACACGGCAATCCGTCAAATAAAAGTTTGGTTTAACCTTTGAAGAACGTTTTGCTTAAATCATTACATTTTAAATAATTGGTTATAGCAATTTAATTAAACCATTCAAATGGAATCAAGAAAACAAAAAAAAATTAACTTTTGGGAGATGCGAGAGCGAAGTAGTCCAGTGATAATTAACAGGCAGCCATGGTTAATGCAATTTGCAAAGACCCGCCCCCTTTAGTTACTGTTGCTATGTCCAACAAGCCATGGCGCTCTCACGCCACACATCATGTTGTCACGCAATGAAAAATACATTGCGGATCACAGAAAAAACGCTGAAACGTTTAAACGCAGAGACAAGACAGAGCAGGTTACTTTTGATATGAAAGTTGAAACAAAGAAAAAAATATTTTTGGTAAAATAAAAATGTAAAAAATACCTGTCAATCAAACTCCCTCGAAGGGTGAATTCTGAGGGGAGTAAAAAAGACAGCTCACAATTCTGATATTTTCTTGCAATTGTGTGTTCTTGCCTCACAATTCTGAGAGAAAAAAAAACCTGTAATTTTACTGATGGAAACAGACAGTTAAAAAAGTGGACTTCAAAGATTTCTTATTCTGTAGCTCCCTGTGGGATTTTTTTGACAAGTCCATAAAAATGCATCCATCCATGATAAAAGTACTCCACACGGCTCTGGCAGGTTAATAAAGGCGAAAGGTGAAGCGAAGTGATGCGTTTGTGTAAGAAACATATCCATATTTTATATTTTAGGGCTGGGAATTGATTAAAAAAAGTAACTGATTATTTACACAATTTGCTGTAATTATATGCAATTAATTGCATTTCCCCCAAGCTTGTAATCATCAATATTTAAACTTAGAATAACCTAATTAAACAACAAAAAGGAAAAAAAGGAACAGAAAATAGCCCTGTATTAAAATAATATTAAACATCAATATATCAATATATTATTATTTTCAATAATCAATCAACATAATAAATTTAACAATTTATTATTATAATTTTTTTTTTTTACTAATTATCAAAATAAAACATAGTCCTACAAAGCTATTAGCCTATTACAAGAGCATGTGATCAGAGCAGGTAATTTTACCATTGTTGTCAGCATGACTATACCAGCTCAGTAGGGCTATTTCACAGAAGTCTACTACTGAGAAATTTCACGTTATTTGACTTTGCTTTTCCAGTGCATGATCGGTACATGATTGGAGCGTTTGGGCCGTTAACATTGAGCAAAGAGCTCAATGTTTGCTCAGTGTTGTGTGTGTGTGTCAGTGCGCCGACACACACACACGGAATGGAGAGCACGGCGCGGAAAAGACCCGCTCATGAAAGCTGCGCGAGAATAAAACCTGATCGCCAAACACGGAGGGGCGGGACGGCATATTTTGCAGCCTTTTCCGCAACAGGAAGTCATTAAAATGAGGCAAAAGAAAGTGCTGCGTTAATTGCATTTTTTTTATAAACTCGTTAAGCATCTCAAATTAATCGCGAAGATTAACGTGTTAATTCCCCCAGCCCTACCATATTTATAATTTTATCGACTTAAATAACTAGCTTCCAGCAGACAGCCATATGCAAGTCAAATTACGCCCAAAGAGTTATAGAGTCAACGCATCGATACGCATATGCGCCTGCAAGGCTACGCATCACTACACTTCGGCCGCCATATGCGTCTATGTGTGTCGTCCCAGTTTTTGATACGCGACGCACCGTTGTATGCAATACTATGCGTTGTTGGTGGGGGCAAAACTGCAAGTTGCTTGCGTCCGACGTGTTGACTATAAAAGGCTCTTGTCGGTGCATGACATAGGAGTAGCATAAGCTTTGACGGCTCTTGCGGTTCAAACAAACAGGGCTAGGCAATAAATTCAAGCTCCTCCCACATTTCTCTTTATATGATTCTCTTTAATGATAATTTTTCTAAAAATCTCTGTGGAAAGAAAGTCAGATATAAATCTGGGACAGATATAAATCTGGCACGAGGGAGAAAAAAATAGATCATTTTTATTTTGGAGTGCATTGTGCGTTTAAAATTGACTACGGTTTTATAAAATGCAGTGGATACTTACTAGTGATGGACTTGTTTCTCTGTTGGTGCCTGTTCTGCTCCGTAAACATTGGTCCAATGCTTGATCTTAAGAAAATGTAAAAAGTGTGTTAATGTGTGTTAACAGACTATTGATCTGGGTGACATAGGACCATTTTTTATGTTTTTCTTAAGTGTTAGGCTATATAAATCTGGAGAACCCTTACTAACATTAACCATGGTTTTGCTACACTAACTAAATGGTAATAAATTATTGTAATCAATCCACCATAAAAATATTGTTTCTACACTTTACTATAATAAAAACCATGGTTAATTTAGCAAAGGACCCTGGGAACATGTCCTAAAAAGAACAGCTCATCCAAAAAATAGAGTTCTCTCGTTATTTACCGGTACTCCATGTTGTTCCAAAACTGTATGAATTTATTTTGTATAACCTTAATTAAGATATCTTGAGAAATGACTTCGCTGTTTTTTTTTTTTTTTTTTTTTCATAAAATGGGTTCCAATGTTGTTTTATTCCCAACATTCTTGTGTTTCAGAGAAGTAAGTCATACAGGTTTGAAAATAATTTCATTTTGAAAGGACATTTATGTTATGTATAAAGACACAATGTTCTCAGTTCCCTCATTGTAAAGCTCCTATTCTGAGGTTTATTTTATTTTATTTTTTCAAAATGTTGCAAGTAAAATGTTCTAATTGTGTTAACTCGTCACATTAGAAGAACGTTTTATGAAGAACATTCAACATCTCATCTCTCAATGATATCCTCAAAACATTTCCCTAACGTGACAGAGAGAATGTTCTTCTTTTGTTATCATGAAACATTGGGACAATGTTATATTGAGATCATTGTACAAACTTTAACTTTAGCAACATTCCCAAAATATGCTCAAAATGTTGCAAGTAGAATGTTCTTCTTTTGTTATCATGAAACATTGGGACAATGTTATATTGAGATCATTGTACAAACTTTAACTTTAACAACATTCCCAAAATATCCTCAAAATGTTGCAAGTAGAATGTTCTTCTTTTGTTATCATGAAACATTGGGACAATGTTAATGTGTGTTAACAGACTATTGATCTGGGTGACATAGGACCATTTTTTATGTTTTTCTTAAGTGTTAGGCTATATAAATCTGGAGAACTCTTACTAACATTAACCATGGTTTTGCTACACTAACTAAATGGCAATAAATTATTGTAATCAATCCACCATAAAAACATTGTTTCTACACTTTACTATAATAAAAAAACATGGTTAATTTAGCAAAGGACCCTGGGAACATGTCCTAAAAAGAACAGCTCATCCAAAAAATAGAGTTCTCTCGTTATTTACCGGTACTCCATGTTGTTTTAAAACTGTATGAATTTATTTTGTACAACCTTAATTAAGATATCTTGAGAAATGACTTCGCTGTTTTGTTTTTTTCCATAAAATGGGTTCCAATGTTGTTTTATTCCCAACATTCTTGTGTTTCACAGAAGTCATACAGGTTTGAAAATAATTTCATTTTGAAAGGACATTTATGTTTGGGTCAGCTTGGCCCGTAAAAACTCATATCAAGAAGACAGGTACAATTTTGACTGGAGGGTTTGGACCAGTGTGCCTTTGAGCAGAGTTTACATGTTCTGCCTCTATTTCACGTGTATTTTACTATGACAATACTCACCGCAACTGAAGATCATGTGGCTGGATAATTTATTCCCAAAATTCCTGGATAATGGGAAACACACACACACAGCAATATTATTAGCTATTTGTATTTACTTACTAAAAGAGACATAAAAAGCTTGCAAAATTTTACTCACCAGCTCAAAAACATATTATGATGATGACTCATCATTTTGACGGTAACGTTAGGCCGATATCCCGCGATCATTCAAAAGCCTAGTTTTCATAGTGTGGTTCGAGTTCCTCTCTGTATAAAGACACAATGTTCTCAGTTCACTCATTGTAAAGCTCAGACTATGCTGAGGTTTATTTTTATTTATTTTTATCAAAAACTAACTTAGCTGACAATATTTAGCCTAACGTTACACATGCAGCCTGAAACATTGACATTATATCGATATTGCTCTAATCGCATTTAAAATTAGCTTCTCAATTTAACACACTATATTTTGATATAGCAGAATGTATTTTTATATAAAATAAAGTTATTTACCTTCCGCAGATTGCAATATGTCCGTTACACGTAGGCTACGTTGTTAAAATTCGTTGTCCATTTACATCCCGCAACTCGCTCAAAATAAAAATGTAACAGTACGATGCAAAATAATCCATGTTTTAAACAATGTAAAAGCCACAGAACCGAAGGAGGCTAGTACTGAAGATCCTCCCGAGCAGCAGCAGCGCGCACACACACACTCACTCTAACAGACGAATATTCAAACTTCAAACTTGACCAGTAAAAGGCGCGCATAGCTGCTATTGGCCAGATTCCTGGATGACAGTCTGAATAGCCAATCATGCTCAAAACAACTCGAAGAGACAGCCAATAATGTGGTAACATTGCAATTACAGGAAAAAATTACATGTTTTAAAAGAAAGAATATGAAAAAAATGTGCACGGCTATTTATTTAGTTGTATTTGTAAGCTGGCTGTTATATTTAATCAATTGGTTAAATGGTGTCTTCATTGCAGTGCATGATAAAAAAAATAAACTTACAATAACATATAAATAATAATAATAAATTACACAAATAATATATACCATGTATAACAACATATATTTACCACTGCTCTGCCAAACAGCAGTTTAAAAGAGCAAACATATTATATATTAAACAGAGCAAACATTGCATATGTAGGCTATTCATATACAATTCTGTATACCTACCTACATGAAAAACTAATGGATTGGTATCATGGTAACATTAGAGTTACATTCATGTGACCCATAATAATCCTTTTGCACTTTAACAAAATATTGACCTTTCCTTTAGAAACACTCTTATGCCTAATAATGTCAACTTGCTTTTCACCCTGTGTGGCACAGTTACACAACCTTTTGGTTTAGGGTTAATCCTCTGTCCAACACAACACTTTGCTAACATTGGCATAATTCTATACAAGTTGCAACATATACCCCAGATTTCACAGGCATGGTTTAAGCCTGTAGTCCCAGACTAAAATGCACGTTTGAGCTGTTTTACCTGAAAGCAACTTGCACTGACATATCTTAAATGTCAGTGCCATTGTTTTGTCTCAAGATGCACACCAGTAATGTTTCTTTTTCTTTTTTCTAAGGCACATTTTTAAAAGCTAATTAAATGCACTAAGGCCTAATCCTGGCTTAATCTAAACTCTGTGAAACCGGGTCTGGGTTAGAAATTAAGGGTTAAGGTTAACCCTAACCCTAACTCTAACCCTAACCCTTGTCTACAGACTTTTATTTAACAGCATGGATAGACTCCAAGGTGTTGACTGCAGTGGTTAGGCCTTTAGCGTTGATACAGGACAAATAACTTCTCACTGTGACAGTCTGTAATGTATTTTAACAAGAGTGTTTGTATGGATTGTCCCTAATTAAGCTAGAGCTATTGGTGCATTCAAGTCATGTCATAAAGATCGTATTTACAAGTTGAACGCCACCACAATGATGAGAATATGAGTAGGAAGCTCAGGATTTTCTTTAACCCCGATCTTGAAGAGTTAGGGGTGTGTCAGTGGGAAACATTGTGGGATACCACTATACTTAGGTATTCAGCAGTGACAATGAAGTAAGCTAATGCCTGCACAAAATATGATAGCATTAATATGTAACAGTATAATATGTGATGATAAAGTTTACAGTGGCTTCATTAATTTAAAACATTAAACAAAATTGTAAAACCTCATGAATACAAACTTCCCAGGAGGACTTAAATGCACCATATGTTCCATCGTGAACCCTGTTGGCCTGCTGTCTGACCAGCAAGCTCAATTTAACAATAATTGTGTAGTTTGATTGCTAAATGTTACATTTAAAATGTTCTAGTTTTGTTAACACGTCACATTACAAGAATTTTTTTTAAAAACACTCATCATCTCAGGTCTCAGTGATATACTCAAAACATTTTACGAACGTTGATTTGATAATGTTCCTCCTCTGTTATTATGGAACATTGTGCCAATGTTTTACTGAGAACATTATATAATCTGTTATCTCAACAACATCCTCAAAACATCCTTAAAATGTTGCAAGTAAAATGTTCTAATTGTGCTAACACATAACATTACAAGAACGTTTTATAAAGAACATTCAACATCTCATCTCTCAATGATATCCTCAAAACATTTTCCTAATGTGACAGAGAGAATGTTCTTCTTTTGTTATGACAAAACATTGGGACAATGCTATATTGAGATCATTGTACAAACTTTAACTTTAACAACATTCCCAAAATATCCTCAAAATATTGCAAGTAGAATGTTCTTCTTTTTTATCATGAAACATTGGGATAATGTTATTTTGAGATCATTGTACAAACTTTAACTTTAACAACATTCCCAAAATATGCTCAAAATGTTGCAAGTAGAATGTTCTTCTTTTGTTATCATGAAACATTGGGACAATGTTATATTGAGATCATTGTACAACTTTAACTTTAGCAACATTCCCAAAATATCCTCAAAATGTTGCAGGTAAAATGTTCTAATTGTGTTAACTCGTCACATTAGAAGAACATTTTATAAAGAACAATAAACATCTCATCTCTCAATGGTATCCTCAAAACATTCTACAAATGTGACAGAGAGAATGTTCTTCTTTTGTTTTTATGAAACATTGGGACAAAGTTATTTTGAGATCATTGTACAAACTTTAACTTTAGCAACATTCCCAAAATATGCTCAAAATGTTGCAAGTAAAATGTTCTAATTGTGTTAACTCGTCACATTAGAAGAACGTTTTATAAAGAACATTCAACATCTCATCTCTCAATGGTATCCTCAAAACATTTTCCTAACGTGACAGAGAGAATGTTCTTCTTTTGTTATGACAAAACATTAAGACAACGTTATTTTGAGATCATTGTACAAACTTTAACTTAAACAACATTCCCAAAATATCCTCAAAATGTTGCAAGTAGAATGTTCTTCTTTTGTTATCATGAAACATTGGGACAATGTTATTTTAAGATCATTGTCCAAACTTTAACTTTAACAACATTCCCAAAATATGCTCAAAATGTTGCAAGTAAAATGTTCTAATTGTGTTAACTCATCACATTAGAAGAACGTTTTATAAAGAACAATAAACATCTCATCTCTCAATGGTATCCTCAAAACATTTTCCTAACGTGACAGAGAGAATGTTCTTCTTTTGTTATGACAAAACATTAAGACAACGTTATTTTGAGATCATTGTACAAACTTTAACTTAAACAACATTCCCAAAATATCCTCAAAATGTTGCAAGTAGAATGTTCTTCTTTTGTTATCATGAAACATTGGGACAATGTTATTTTAAGATCATTGTCCAAACTTTAACTTTAACAACATTCCCAAAATATGCTCAAAATGTTGCAAGTAAAATGTTCTAATTGTGTTAACTCATCACATTAGAAGAACGTTTTATAAAGAACATTCAACATCTCATCTCTCAATGATATCCTCAAAACATTTTCCTAATGTGACAGAGAGACTGTTCCTCTTTTGTTTTTATGAAACATTGGGACAATGTTATATTGAGATCATTGTACAAACTTTAACTTTAACAACATTCCCAAAATATGCTCAAAATGTTGCAAGTAGAATGTTCTTCTTTTGTTATCATGAAACATTGGGACAATGTTATATTGAGATCATTGTACAAACTTTAACTTTAACAACATTCCCAAAATATTCTCAAAATGTTGCAGGTAAAATGTTCTAATTGTGTTAACTCATCACATTAGAAGAACGTTTTATAAAGAACATTCAACATCTCATCTCTCAATGATATCCTCAAAACATTTTCCTAACGTGACAGAGAGAATGTTCTTCTTTTGTTATGACAAAACATTAAGACAATGTTATTTTGAGATCATTGTACAAACTTTAACTTAAACAACATTCCCAAAATATTCTCAAAATATTGCAAATAAAATGTTATAATTTTGTTAACTCGTCACATTAAAAGAACGTTTTATAAAGAACAATAAACATCTCATCTCTCAATGATATCCTCAAAACATTTTCCTAATGTGACAGAGAGAATGTTCTTCTTTTGGTTTTATGAAACATTGGGACAATGTTATATTGAGATCATTGTACAAACTTTAACTTTAATAACATTCCCAAAATATCCTCAAAATGTTGCAAGTAGAATGTTCTTCTTTTGTTATCATGAAACATTGGGACAATGTTATATTGAGATCATTGTCCAAACTTTAACTTTAACAACATTCCCAAAATATTCTCAAAATGTTGCAGGTAAAATGTTCTAATTGTGTTAACTCATCACATTAGAAGAACGTTTTATAAAGAACATTCAACACCTCATCTCTCAATGATATCCTCAAAACATTTTCCTAACGTGACAGAGAGAACGTTCTTCTTTTGTTATGACAAAACATTAAGACAACGTTATTTTGAGATCATTGTACAAACTTTAACTTTAGCAACATTCCAAAAATATTCTCAAAATGTTGCAAATAAAATGTTATAATTTTGTTAACTTGTCACATTAAAAGAACGTTTTATAAAGAACAACAAACATCTCATCTCTCAATGATATCCTCAAAACGTTTTCCTAACGTGACAGAGAGAATGTTCTTCTTTCGTTATAATGAAACATAGGGACAATGATATTTTGAGATCATAGTACAACTTGTTATTTCAGAAACATTCCCAAAACATCTTTTGAATGTTGCAGTTAAAATGTTATATCTTAGTTTTCATATAACGTTATAGGAACATTTTTTAAAATGAGAAAACATCCTTAAAATGTTCGGTAAACATTACATTCAAATGTTTTCTTTAGAACATTAACCAAACTTGTAGGGAATGTTAGCGAAAGTTCTGAGAACGTTCCCTGCTAGCTGGGATCTCTGTTACCTGCAGGAACTGGATGTGATGGTGTGTGTGTGAAAGCTGCTCCAGCTCAGCGTCTCTCCTCCTCAGATCATTGATCTCCTGCTCCAGTCGCTCCAGTCGTCCTTCAGCTCGACTCACTGCAGTCTTTTCCTGATCTCTGATCAGCTGTGTCGCCTCAGAGCGGCTTCTCTCAATGGAGCGGATGATCTCAGTGAAGATCTTCTCACTGTCCTCCACTGCTGTGTGTGCAGAGCGCTGTTACACACACATCACAATCACACAGTGAGTTCAGTGAGTCCAAACTGAGACGTCTCACACTTCTCTTCTTCTCCAGACTCACCTTATGAGACTCCACAGCCTCTCTCAGCTGATGAAGATCTTTCTGTCTCTGCTGGATTCTCTGACGGATCTTCATCTGCGTCTCCTTCAGCTGTTTCTGGAGGACAAACCAATGACAGCAAATGACACATAAAACTACTGTCACACAATAAGGGTTAAAGATCTAGCATGGCAAGTTTATACTGTAGGTTCAAACCACTGATTCATAGTTTCCTGAAATGAGATTATGAATGAATATGAAACTGAAATGTCAGCAGTATTTCATCAGTGCCTAGTTTTATATGAATACTTCTGTCATCATTTACTCTCCCTCATGTCATTTCAAACCTGTATGACTTTCTGTCTATTGTCAGACACAGCAGAAGATATTTTGAAGAATGTCTCAGCTGTTTACAGAGGCCAAATAAAATATGACAACACAATCTCATTGGTTCTTGCATGTCACATGACTAAACATCATGACGTCATCACACAAGCATCAGTGAAGTTTGATGTTTTTGATGTCATCATCTTTGATTTGGGCTCTGCGTACATGAGTTGATCAATGATTTGATTTGATTTGTGAATCAAAATTGATAAAAAAAAAAAAAAAGCACTTTTAAAAGTAGCATTCCTTTAAAAAAAGTGCATGTAAATAATATACTTTAAAAGAATATACTTAAGTGTGAACTGAATGTAATGTTTACAGACACGTAGTTGCATGTTAATTGCCATTAAATGAAAATGTATTATAGTTTAAATTCATATTTAAAGCAATTAGCTGAACTTATTAGTGATTTCTAAGTACTTCTTCATATGTAATTTCATCATTACTTCTATTGTTTTTAAAATATAGTTAAAGTGTGCTGTCATCTGTACCGACTAAAATATACTGTAATAATGAAGTTGTACATTAAAAATATATTAACTTTAAATATATCGAATAACACACTACAGTTGTAATTATAATCAAGTACTGTGGTCAGTCAGTCAACACATCAAAATAAGTGCACTTCTTTAAAGCATGAAAAAAGAGTCACATTGAAATATTAAATATTATTAAAATGCATTTTAAAGTAAAACTTTTAATTTGACATTTTTACAAATTGTATTTATTAGGCTAAGTGAAAGTCATGAACATTTACTCTCTTTAAGTGCACTTAAATGGCCTTTCATTTCATTAATATTATATTTTCTGCAAGTACAGTTTTTATTTTAAATATACTTTTAATTTGAAGTACACTACAAGTGCAAGTTAATACAATTAATCACACTTCTTTTTTAAACCACTAGGCTAGTTGTTAAGATTACTTTTATGTTTTTTTTATCCTTTTTGGAGCTTGAAACTTTTGTACCCCATTGATTACAATCTACAGAAGAAAGTGAGTCAATCCGGTTTGGGACAACATGAGTAAATGAGTGAGTAAATGAAGACACTTTCATTTCTGCGTGATCAATCCCTCTCAGTTCATACCTGTTTCTCTGTCCTCTGTGCTGCAGTTGATACAGTTTTGTGGTTTTTATGTTCATACTCTTTACACCGCAAACAAATGCATTCTTGATCAGTGACACAGAACATTTCTAGCTCTTTATCATGTTTACAGCAGATCATGTCCTGCAGTCGTCCAGTGGCATCAATCACTTTGTGTGGTTTACGAGAGTGATATTCCTCATGACGGTCAAAATGAGTTTGACAGTAAGATTCCTGACACACCAGACAGGACTTGACCGCTTTGTATTTTCTTCCAGTACAGACGTCACACTCCACGTCTCCAGATCCAGCGTAACAGTCAGCAGGAAGTTTAGTCTTCTTCAGTTTCTCCACCACTTCAGCCAGAATGGTGTTTTTAGCTAAAGCAGGTCTTGGACTGAAGGTCTGTCTGCACTGAGGGCAGCTGTAGACTCTCTTCTCATCCTCCTGATCCCAGCAGTCTGTAATACAGATCTTACAGTAACTGTGTCCACAGGGAATGGCCACTGGTTCCTTTAGGAGATCCAGACACACTGGACACATGAACTCATCCTGAGAAATTCTGGCTTCTGCCATTTTACTGCATGAATACAGAGAGACACAAACACACAACAGCTCAAGAACACTTCAGTTTCTGTTTCTCTGAACTGAGGAGTTGAAATAGTTTCCTGGTTCTGTGTTTGAGTGACGTGTGTAATATAGGAGTGTCTGTAAAGCAGCTTCCTCGTTCACACACACACTTTACTGCTGTGTTTACTGTATGTGTCCTTCAAGTGGAGTCGAACATTACGAAAATTAGCTCATGAATGACAGAGCGAATATTAAGACTACTCACGAATGCATATCTCTGTGTCAAAGTATGTCAATATGTCAAAAATGTACAGTTCTAAGATAATATAGATCAATATCGGGCTAACATCATGTATTCATTTATTTTAACTGTAGAGGTTGAAGTAACAGTACATCCTTCTAGATTCAAAATTTAGAGATTTTGTGTACAAAATTTTGGTCCAATAAGTAATACAGAATTTAATAGAAGAAAATTACTGGTCATCCAATAACACAGATCTGTCAAATTGGATAATTTATAGATATTTCACCTGGTCGTGATGAAATATATAACCAAGTATCATCAGCATAACAGTGGAAACTAATTCCATGTTTTCTTATAATATTACAGAGGGGCAGCATGTGTATTGAAAATAGCAGAGGGCCTAAAACAGACCCTTGCGGGCTGCGGCACTCCATATTTTACTGATGTTAACTTGGATGTTTCAATAAACAAAATGGTAACATTCAGAGAGGTACGATCTAAACCACTTTAATGCCTGTCCCTGAATACCAGTGTAATTTTGTTATCCATTTAAGAGTATGTCATGATCTATTTATAGTGTTGAACACAGCACTAAGATCAAGTAAAACTAGTATTGAGATGCAGACTTGGTCAGAAGCTAAAAGTCATGATGGGGCCTGAATCCTGAATTAGATTTTTCATACAGATACATTTTTTAGCAAGAAGGATTTGACAATCATTTTATGGTCCTCTGCCTTCCACAGATGATATACAGTAGGCTATACAATAATATATATACATATGTTTAGACTACTTAACTTAGTGATTGCTATCAGGATGTGAAGGGACTTCACAGAGAGGGAACAAATCACCTACCCTGCTTTCACATGATCGCTTTATGCAAATCTTTATATTTATTCACTAACACGAAGAATCTCGGGACAAACAATATATTGTATTATAGTAGATGTAAGGATAAAACTATCACGTTCGCATGACTTCGATAAATGAATGTTGATACATTAAACTCAATGTAGCCAGGCCTTCTATTGAAATTGATTTCTGGACTCCTGTCCCACCCTAGCCTAACCCAGACAAACTTCCGGCAAATTTAGATTTGCTCTGCAAGTAGTCTGGCAAAGAGCCAATTCAAGCCGATTTCTAATCCGTCCAAATCGAGGCACCAATCAGAAACGTTGAGGCGGGCTTTACACGATGACGATCGCTCTGATTGGTTTTAGATCTATCCAATTGCGCCAGAGGCATTTGAGCGACGTCCGTTGGTGATGCCCCTTTGGAAATGAGTTATTAATTAAGCTTTTCCAGACCATAACTCAGTTACTACTGTGGGATTACAATTTTATTAAATGTTTAATTTAGTTTGCAACAGTAAAAGTTGAGTACATTGAAGTTAGCATTTTAAGGTTAAGTTAGGAGAATGGTATCAACAGTTTCTGCCAGACCTGTTTTATGCTGATTGGATTAGCTTTAGGTGAGACTTTCACCATTTGTCTTTAATGGCTCTGGGATGGCGTGGAACCGTAGTTCCTGGCCAATATCAGCATTTGAATAGTTACGCATATTCAATTGAAACTGGTAGCGCTCTCTGAGTAGGGTGTGTTCCTACTCATTTACATGCTTTGTTTGAATTTGTCTCCACCTTCAAAAGTCCCTCCTCCTAAAATGCCTATAAGACACCATGAACAATTATATACTTTAGATTATGTTGGATTCCTGCAGCCACGTACAGCGGAGTTCTCAATAAAGAATAACGTCTGTTGAACGTGATCCCAACTGTCTCCTGGTCTCTGCTTCGATGAAAAGCAGTCTGCTTCAGTGCAGGTTTGTGGGGCTAGGAGAAGATCTCAGGGAACTGAAAGTGTTACTCACAACTCTTCTGTTGTCCAAATACAAACTGTTGTCAAAACATCTTTAGGTCCTAAAGATATTGAGAGAATTGCTGAAAGTTTGCCATCAGTGCAAAGAAATTTTTCTGAATTTAGAAGAGCATTGTTCAGTAAAATGCATCTTTACGACATGTCGTTGCCGGAAGTCACACAGCTGATGTCACAAATTCTAACTGAATCTGAATTCAACCATTTTGAGTCTGCTGTTACTTCCGAACTGCAACATGTCAGTAAAGGCGATTTGAGAGAAGGTGTTTTGAAAATCCTAAAGAATATTTTAGGACCCAAAATCGATTGGTCGAGAGTTACTAGCTGTGTACAAGAGAAAGAAGAAACTGTGAGTGAATGTACTGAGAGGTTCTGTCAGGTAGCTGCAGTGTACAGTGGAATTGCAGACACTCCAGAAAAGGTGCTAGGTGATAATGGTCCCCTAGTTCGCGCATGGTTTCAGGGTCTTCTGTCAGAACATAAAAATGCATTGCCTTACTTAGAATTAACATGGTCCAGTAGAACCCTGCAAAACAACTTGGACAAGTTAGCTACTTGGGAAAGAGACTCTGATGTCAAGGCAAGAGTAAAAATTGCAGCAGCATCCTTTAAGGTCAATTCAGAGAAACAGAAACGCAAAAGTCCTAGAGAAGCCAGTTGTTCTTACTGTGGCAAGCACGGACATTTTGGAAAAGAATGTAGAAAAAACAAAAATAACTTAAGACAAGTTAACAATGTTATGCAGATTTTACTACATTTGTTTGCTACTTTGAAGCAACCCCTCCCCTCGTCATTGGACTCGTGGGTAAGCTTTTTGAGGTGTTAACCATTTGGGCTGTGATTGCTTAATCTCCCCAGTAACTTACAACAAAGATGAAAGACTTATTGACTGTCACAACCTTTGTTTGGGGGACATTCAGTATACTCACAGCCTTAAATGTTATGCCACAGAATATTGCAGTCAGACAACCATCCTCTTTTAATGATGTCTAGTAGGACTGATGTTTCACTGGAGAATGGAAATGTGCCAATTTTCTCACACACTGTACAGTGTGTACACAACACAGGGACAGAATAGGACATGGACAAGTGAGGTGCCCTGGGAAGAACTGAACGCAACAGGCGTTCAGGGGTGAACCCAGGGTGAAGACACTACCTCATAGGCCTTTCCCCATTTAGTCCATCCTTACCTCACTGGTCCATAGGTGTCGAATCAATTAAGATTAGGAAAAGAAAAAACACTATACGATCACAATGTTTTCTGTAATATAGTTATATGTAAAAACTATATGGTCACCAGAAGTTTTAGACGTAAAACCACTATACGATCAAATGACTTATGGAAGAATGAAGTCTATGCATGAATACTGCTGGTCTGCCGTTTCTTTGTTTTCTTGTGTTACAGGTATGTGTTGATGTCTTCGCAAGCGGAAACCTGGTGTAAATCATCACCTCAGATATCCATGAACAAGCCTCATGAGGGACAAGTCATCAGAGCGACTCTATGTGGGAAATGGACTCTACAGGAAACAGACTTCACAGCTATTCAGACGCCATGGACTTTCAAGACTTCCACTCTTATGCTACATGGTTTTCTGTGTAATCATGTAGTTTATATGACATTTTACACCCTGCGTCGCAGGTGTCAACAGTTATGGTTTCGAGAAGAACTATGACACTCATGTAAATCAAGGACACAACACAGAATAAGTTATACGTGCCTGTAACTTACACAAGTTACAAGAATGAACTTTTAATTGTATAAATTTGTATATTATGTGAGAGTTATTAGAACTCTCAAAGGGGGAAATGTGGGATTACAATTTTATTAAATGTTTAATTTAGTTTGCAACAGTAAAAGTTGAGTACATTGAAGTTAACATTTTAAGATTAAGTTAGGAGAATGGTATCAACAGTTTCTGCCAGACCTGTTTTATGCTGATTGGATTAGCTTTAGGTGAGACTTTCACCATTTGTCTTTAATGGCTCTGGGATGGCGTGGAACCGTAGTTCCTGGCCAATATCAGCATTTGAATAGTTACGCATATTCAATTGAAACTGGTAGCGCTCTCTGAATAGGGTGTGTTCCTACTCATTTACATGCTTTGTTTGAATTTGTCTCCACCTTCAAAAGTCCCTCCTCCTAAAATGCCTATAAGACACCATGAACAATTATATACTTTAGATTATGTTGGATTCCTGCAGCCACGTACAGCGGAGTTCTCAATCAAGAATAACGTCTGTTGAACGTGATCCCAACTGTCTCCTGGTCTCTGCTTCGATGAAAGAAAACTTTACAACACTACTGAGAATGGTCTGGTTTTAACCAGGCTAGTCCCACCCACTTTTTAAAACAAAGTTACTCCACAATTCACTATAAAACCTCTTAATGGAAGGGACACTTCTGGTCTTAACAGGAGCATGCTTATCTAAGATATCCGAGATTGTGGAGGGATAGTTAGATACTATCAGGGAGGGAGAAGAGATATCAAAGACATCAGAGAGATTAGAAGAGGAGATGGAGGTACAAAATAATGCAGTATCAACAGCTTTGAGATTGCGGTAGGATATAACAGTTGTTGAACATTTCTTATGCGTAGGCAGGCTTAAGCTAAAATCAAGAAATTTATGATCAGAAATGCCAGTGTCAGTAGAAGTGATGGAAGAGATATTGGCCCTTGAAGTACAGATCAAATCAAGGGTATGACCACGCGTGTGAGTAGGAAAATTAACATGCTGAGTCAGATTAAAACATTCAAAGATAGAAAGTAACTGGTTGGTGTTAGAGCAAACAGCATCAACATGAATATTAAAGTCACCAAGCAGTAGAATGGGGAATGACAATGAGCAGGCAAGGGTCAACAGTTCACTGAATTCAGAAAAGAAGTTGGACAGGACCTAGGAGGTCGATAGAGCAAAATAATTATGAGAGAGTCAGCCTTCAAAACCATGTACTCAAATGTATTGGTGTCACGATGGATGATAGCGAGACCACCCCCTTTACCATGGAGTCGCGGTCTAGACAGATACTTATATCCATCTGGCCTAAGTAGATTTAACTGTAGAAAATCTTCAGGAACTTGCCAAGTTTCAGTGAGAAGAAAAATGTCAAGTTTATTGTCAGTGATCATTTCATTGAGATAAGGGGCTTTGTCCGAAATTGATCGACAGTTCAAAAGTGCAAAGTGATGATGCAAGAGATTCAAATCAGATGTATGTTGCTGATCGCTATCAGTGATATAGATCAGAGAGTGCTGAATGGTGGGACCGGCAGGCAGTTGTCTAGGTATGGACGCTAGTCTATTGTTGGTCCAGATGCATGGAGGAGCATCAGGCTTTGAACAAAAGGAACTCATGAACGGTGAACGGCGAATGGTGTATGTATCTTGGGCGACGGAGAATCCCTAGGCTCTGACAGTATTCATACGTCATCGGATCAAGACGCGGGTGGCAGTTAAAGGCCCTCAGTTGTGATGGAAAATATTCAATATCCATCACGGATGTAAGAGAAATGCCAGAGAAAAAAAGACAAGAAAGATACAGTATAGTGTAATAAATGATGTTTTATAAACAAAGTTCGGGAGGAGCACGTTCAAATAATTAATCCAATCTACTTGTCATCAAACAATTATGTCTACCCTAATCAGCATGACAAGAATATATATATTCATTCTGTCAACTCACATAACATTCCTTGACAGTTTTTCAGCATCCCTCCACCACCCCGACTCTTCACTCTTGGCTCATTCTTCCACAGCCAGGAATACGGGGGGAGTACTCTGGGTTCGGGCCGAATACCGAGCCCGGAGCCTCTCCTCGGACAGCACGCCAAATACGCTTATATTCTATCTGACTTATTTGTAAGTGTGAACTTGTGAAAGACATATTAGTGTCAAATACTATATCTTTATAACTTCATAGAACATTTTCAGAAAATCATAAGTTCTCTTATTTAATGACAAATCACTCTGTCTGTAACCAGCCACCCGTCCATCCAAACAGAATGTCACTGAATTTAAAGCAGAGAAAATAAATGGCAATTAAAGGTCACAGAAAGGTTACTTTGTGATATTTCAACCGCATCTGTCCCTGGCATGTACCACCTCATTATTCTTTAAAGAGTCTTTGAGGTAGTCTGAAATGCTCTGTAAATAATTAAAATGTTTAAACTGTCACAGTCAACAACATCGACAGCACCAGACCTCTACACTCCATCACTCGTTCCCAGTCACCAGAGTACTAATCACCGTCACCTGTCACCAATCTTCACTGATCTTCACCCAGCACTATATAACTCTTCCCACTGCAGTTCACCATTGTCTGGTCTCGTCGTTCCCTCAAAGAACATTAACCTGACTCCTTACCTGCACATACCTACTACTATGATTTGTCTTCAGTCATCTGCTTAGATCTCCATTTCTGAACCTACAACAGATAAGACCTTTAGTAGTAGTATAGCTTTATTGGTCACTAGTCACAGGTACCAGCGAAATTCCGCCATCAACCTGTCCATACAAACATACATACAATATGACAAGGGGGTAGACAGAACAGGAAGACAGAGCATTGAGGAAAAAAATACAGCATAACATGAGGAGAGGTGAGGAGAAAAAAAAAGGCAACCCCCAGACTATGCTCCTGTAAGGAGTACAGTTTGGGAACAGTAAAAAAACCTCAGCAACATTAGCACATAATCAGTACACAACATGAACACACAAGACTTGCAACCGGGGAGGGGAGTGGGGGGTGGAGGTAACCCAGCACAGGCAAGCAGCCATCCGGTCCTGCAGCCATTCTTGGCGCTGGTCACAGACCCGCCTGTCAGACTGGGGGTACAAAGCGTCGAAGGCGAGGGATGGGGGGTGGGGCGGGTGATTGCATATCTGTATATATGTAAGAGTCCGTGTATGTGTAGGCCTCGAGAGTCGCTACGCCTGACATCCTAATCTAGGTGCCTCAGTCCGCAGGATGTCATAGCGATACACAGCAGTTGCCATGGAGTCAACCTTGATCAGGTCCCAGACAGAGTCAACAATCAGCAGGTGTCATTGTGGAGTGGGGTAAGGAACGCAAGAGCGTCTCACAGCAGTGCTCTACTGGAGGAGTTGTTGTTGCAGCAGCAGCCAAGGCCAAGGCCAGTGCTGGTAGAGGGGGGCCGAAAGCAGATAAGATAGGGATTGTTTGGTCTTGGAACGAGTAGCCGCATTCCAATTTACACAGCTCCTGGTCCATTTGGGTCTCCACGATCCATTTGCCTTTGCAAAGCTGTAAGCTTCTCCAAGATGTTATCAATATTTTGGTTCATAGTCACCAAAGTCACAGTCTGAGTGCTGACAGCTCTGCCCACTGCTTCAATCATGACGGGCAGCCTTGTGGGGTTTTGGACAGCTGTCACCGTCTTCTTAATTCCTCGATAAACCAGGGCAATGCCCAATCCAAACAGCAGAAAACCTGTTATCATGGTTCCGAATAGGTAGATATCTTCAATGTCCTCCACGGAAAGAGCCGCCAGACACACGACCCGCCACCTCTCCCACGCGTCCATCGTGTAGCCAGCTGCGAACGTCCCGGCAGGGCAGTCAGGTTCCCCCGAACCCAAGCTTCTCGTTGAGAAGATGGTGTCAATTGCGTTGAGAGACCAGTTTATCAAATCCATAATTTCTTAGTTTGGAGAGCAGTGCGGAGAGAGTCTCTCAAAGTACAAGAAAGTAGACTAGACAAGACGAGAGGAGCAAAGCAGGGGAGATAAGGGAGAGGAGGGTAAGAAAATGTGACCGCCTTCGTTGAGAGCCAAAGAGAAAGACTCATCCAGATATCCATCCTGAACACTTATTCATCAGTTACTCATCTGCTTCCATCGTTGTGATCATTTACTCATTTACATTTACTGAATCCTTCTGTTTCATGACATGAACAAGCTAGGAAATGGCAGACGGTTAATAAAATAAATGGTTCATGTCTGTAATAAATGATCAGTGCTAATATTGAGAACTAAAACAAAGCTCCTCCCTCACTAAGTAGATGTTGGGGGCACAATAAACCCTATGGGCAATCAATATGCCCAATCAAATACAGCCTGTCTACGCCACCCTGAATCTCTCAGGGAAAGTTAAGTGGAGTTATAAACACAGATTCAATGTCTACCTTACCAACAGAAGGAACAGAGACGCGCTTCTCAGATATGACAAAATTCACAAATTATTAGCAGATATACAGAAAATGACACCCAATTATAAGCCTTAAATCTTCATCTGGGTAATCACACATGGGGCTGTAATCTTAAAAAGAGAACCGAACACCAACTACAAGAAAAAATACAAACCCCCAAAAACCTAGCGGACACTCGAGGAGGACTGACCGGTCACTGGCGTGAGCCCACTCTATTTCCCCTGCAAAATTCACCAGTAAACGTGCCTAAAAAAGAAGAGACAAACACACACCACACGCACTCACACACACACAGAGAAAAGATGTGCACACCACAGAATACATGCAGCACCAACGGAGGGTTTCCACCAAAGGGACCACACCCATGTTCCAGCCAGCACCCCTCAGTGATCCACTAAAACAAAAAAAATAAATATAGAATTCTCAGAATAAAAGAATGCTCAGGTAACTGACCATTATAGTTTCATGAATTCACACTTCATAAAACTGAGTAAAGATTATGCGTATTCTGCGTGCTGTCCGGGGGAGGAATTTGGCCCGAACCCAAATTCTGTCATTACTCGTGTCACATTGTTCCAAACAGTGCACATACAACGCATACAGACAGTATGACTAAACTTTTTTTTGTGTAATATTCAGTGCAAAATCCACCATCTTGTTTTCCTCAGATGTCTGGATGTTTGAAACAATGAGACACTGGCTAAATGAGGGCATAATATAATTTTTTTAGGTAAATAATTCTATTAATTTCTTTTATTATTATTGTAATGTTTTACAGGATGAGCTGGATGACACTGCACAGGTTTGTAATGCACACACCATTAGGCCATCAAAGAACATCAGCAACCCCAGTGGTCGGCCCAGTGTGAGGTATGGACTGAACTCGACCTCACCAGAGACTTCCTCACCTCTGCTGACACAGAAAGTATTACATTTTGCAAGAATGAGTGCACTTTCCGACGCCCCATACCATGCGGTCCAGATGTAAATGAACTGTGCAACATCATAATTTCTGACTCTCATTTGAACCTTCCAAGTGACCCATATCAAGCTGTGAACTTATACATGCATTTAAGAGATGTGATCAGGGCATTACTGTAAAAACTACAAGGTCCTTTTTTTATCCAAAACGTGTTTATATAGTCTGACTTACATTGTATTGTATTGCATTGAGCTTACACTGTAGACAATACTGTCCCCAGGGGCATCCTGAAATGTTGTAGAAAGTTTTTTTTTGATAAAGAACTACAATACATGAATTTCATAATACATGAATGTCATAAAAAATGAAACCAACATGTGCAAAATTGTTTATTGTTTACAAAGTTGTTTATAAATGGACAAAAAAGCTACTGATGAAATCTGTTTATTTCAGACAAATTTGAACCTATAACATCATGTAAACTTTGTATTTAAACTTTATGGAATAAACAAAGAGGTTCAGAGAACTTTCCTTACCAACAATCAAAGTGGTATTACATGGAAAACATTACAGCCATTTGTTAACATTTCCAGTATATTTTTTAATTAAAACATTACACTAACACTTTTACACTTTTTTCTTGTGTAAACACAATACATATAAGACTTGAATAACATACAAATCAAATAACAATTTATCAGTATTAATGGATGTACTTTCAAAGAAAAACCTGATCACTTACTATGTCTGTGGTTGAATTTACTGTCATTAACAGCAAAAGTTGATTGTTCAGAGTAATCTTTCTGTACAGAGTAAGTATTTCTGTACTAATAACAAAAGTGATATTGCATAAGATGAAAAACAGATCAGCCATCTTTGCAGCTGTAGAGAACATTTCAAAATATTATAATAAAATGTATTTTCTTTTGTGTAAACAAAACGCATGCAACAATAAGACTCTAACAAATAACAAAAAAACTGTACTAACAGCTCTGGTGATGTGCTTTAAATGAGAAAACCTGACCACTTATTGGAAAACAGCAAATTTATTTGAAAAGTAAATTCAATGTTATGAAAATCAAATGTAAAACATATTAATAATATAGCGGCCATTTAAATGGAATGTTATCCAAAGACGGCATGCTGTTCTTTTCCCCATGGAACACACAAAATAATCACATAGATTGTTACCAACAAGTTTATAATAACTACAGACTGTCAAGTTCCAAAAAAGTGATTATTATGACTATGAACTATTCCTGAGCAGCATCAAATTCACAGGATGTCCATTTCAAAGTATTCACTGGACAGAATGTGATCAATCTCTGTGCGGAGGTCTGGGTAAGAACTGTAAGTATATGGTAAATCAAGAGTAGCTCCAGTATGAGCAACTGGTCTTCTGCTGAGGCCAGATTCAACACTGAAGCTTACCTTGATTTGATCAACACATATGACAGAAGAACCAGAACAAAAGCGTAGACATTTTTCTGCTTTGCTTTGGTCAGCATTTCTGACATAACGTTGGAGAGGATTAAACACCATCTGTTCTTTCTGAGAGCGAATCACCTGTGTTGTTTGAAGAAGCTGTGCCACTTTTGTGCCAGTGGCCTTCTGTGTGCCATAGAGAGACAGGAGACTTTCCTGGTCTGGTACATTCAGCAGTGCCAATGGCATGGTTTTGGATAAGCAATCTATTATATATTTGGGCTCTTGAAGAATTGCTTTATGAGCCATTGTTTGTATGGCAACTTCCATGGTGTTTGTTGGAGGGATGCAATGAGAGCCCATTCTTGTGAAGAGGTCAAGCAAATCCTCTTCATCACATTCCTCCAGTGTGCCCTGATGAGCCTTTGCAACAGCAGATCGTTCAGTTGAAGAGAGGTAGTTGTGGAAAGATGACATCAGGACATCATCACTGACTGAGTCAATTCCATGCATGCTAAAATGAAAGCACTGGAAAGCCTCACTGGCAGTTCACAGAGGTCAAGTAATCCTTTTACCCAGATCCTTCCTTCTGCCTCCCATTCAGCTTCAGAGAAGTCTGGTCTTAGTCTAGGAACACGCTCATCTTCCCCTTCACACTGTTCAAGGAACTGATTCCAGAATGCAGTGTAAACTTCTCTGGACACTCCAGCATCATCTACAGCATTCTCATTTACAAATCCCATGAATCTGTATCCATGAACACAGCCAAAAGATCTTCTACAACCTTTACCCTGTGTGTTAAAGCATGCACATCTTTTGGATTTGCTGAGTTTCCAGATGAAATTGTAGGAGAAAGATGGTTTCTTGAATGCGATGGCAAATCTTCTGGAGCTGAAGGCGTTTCGCTACCCATCTAGAACAAGGCTTTTTTTTATTTTTTTTTATTCCCCTCAAAACAATAAGTTGGCTTGTTCATCAAAACTGATAATTCGTTACATTTATATAGCGCTTTTCTGGGCACTCAAAGTGCTTTACATGGAAGGGGGAATCTCCTCAACCACCTCCAGCTTTACAGTGATAATAGGAAATTAAAGTAACAGAGATTGTTTTGGCTTTACAGCAGCTCTAGAATAAAGTTATTGTCCAGCTAAAGTTAGTTTTGATTCACTTCCATCGCAATGATCATTAGTTATGAACTTAAGGGCCGCTAACACGACACCGTTCTCACAGAAAACCCTTAACGTGCTCCGGCCCGCTCACCCACACAACAACAGCCCTGGCGGCTCGAGAACGCAAACCTTGCATTAATAAAATAATAAAATAAAAGTGTTTTTATAACATACATAAATATTTTATTATATACACTCACCTAAAGGATTATTAGGAACACCTGTTCAATTTCTCATCAATGCAATTATCTAATCAACCAATCACATGGCAGTTACTTCAATGCATTTAGGGGTGTGGTCCTGGTCAAGACAATCTCCTGAACTCCAAACTGAATGTCAGAAATGGGAAAGAAAGGTGATTTAAGCAATTTTGAGCGTGGCATGGTTGTTGGTGCCAGACGGGCCGGTCTGAGTATTTCACAATCTGCTCAGTTACTGGGATTTTCAATCACAACCATTTCTAGGGTTTACAAAGAATGGTGTGAAAAGGGAAAAACATCCAGTATGTGGCAGTCCTGTTGGCGAAAATGCCTTGTTGATTCTAGAGGTCAGAGGAGAATGGGCCGACTGATTCAAGCTGATAGAAGAGCAACTTTGACTGAAATAACCACTCATTACAACCGAGGTATGCAGCAAAGCATTTGTGAAGCCACAACACGCACAACCTTGAGGCGGATGGGCTACAACAGCAGAAGACCCCACCGGGTACCACTCATCTCCACTACAAATAGGAAAAAGAGGCTACAATTTGCACAAGCTCACCAAAATTGGACAGTTGAAGACTGGAAAAATGTTGCCTGGTCTGATGAGTCTCGATTTCTGTTGAGACATTCAGATGGTAGAGTCAGAATTTGGCGTAAACATAATGAGAACATGGATCCATCATGCCTTGTTACCACTGTGCAGGCTGGTGGTGGTGGTGTAATGGTGTGGGGGATGTTTTCTTCGTAGGCACTTTTTTTTCTTTTTTTTTTTTTGCTTAGGGAAGACACATGGTTTAACATTCAAAGTTTTAACTGACTTTGATCCCAGTTTCCCTGCTTCAGTTTTCTCTCTCAAATTCTGTAACAGAGATTCTTTATGTGAGCCGGACGCTGTTTGTTGACAGAAGGAGAGGACAGCCAGTCGATCACCATATGAATTAATATACTTTGCCATTTGCTCATCAGTCATGACAGAGAGCACAGACTTGTCAATCTGAAAGTGCAGAGAAGATCTATTTTTATAGATTGGTATAAATAAAGACATAAATGCACTCATGAACTCATAATATGTTGACACAGTCTAGATTTATTAATGTGTTTTTTTTTGACAGTAAAGGTCACATCACTTTATCTACATGCCATCCTGGTTCTAAAATGGGGCTCAATATTAAAGGAAAACGCCGACTTTTTGGGACTTTAGCTTTTTGGGACTTTCTGTGCGTGCCGTAACTCTGTCTGACGCACCCACCGCTAGCCTAGCTTAGCACAAAGACTGGAGGTAAACGGCTCCAGCTAGCATACTGCTCCCAATAAGTGACAAAATAACGCCAGGGTTCTCAAGTCTCACGCATTGGCCGTGAGACACACGCAATTCAACCAGTTCACACGCTCACACGCCACACCGTGTATTTCTCACGCTGAAAAGGCAATGCCAACCAAGTTGTCCTACAAGCTTTATATATAACGTTGTATATGAGGCGCGGGCACACAAAGTGAAGATTCCTGCCGCCAGCACGTATCTTGGCCAGATTGCATTCGTTAATAGGCAACGTAGATGCGCGAACACACGGAAGTTGACGGAACATTCTCGGCCACCGTACGTTCGTTACTAGGTAACCAACAACATCGCGCGAACACACGTCGTGATGTTGGAGAAGGTAAGTTGGAAGAAAGCTCGTCTAACATTTTAAGGCTAGAACATTTAATATATAACCCATCGTATACATTATTATTGATGCAGTCAAAAACTCTACAACTACTTTGCAACCAGGCCAGAAGCTTTGGCTCAGTTTGGCTAGCTTACGTTATCTGAAACTAAGGGAAATGTTAGTGGGTATGGGAAGGAATGAAGATGTATTTCTTCATTTTATTTTAAATCAATTTAAATGTATTTATTTTATTTTAAATTATATTATATATTATACTGTATTAATAGTATTTCTAGTTACATTAAGGCTACATACGTATTAAAGCAGAGTGCTCTGGGTAATATTTTATATCCTGTCAAAACATAACATTACATTAATCATTGATTGCCATTGCATTTGTATTTTTCAAACACTTGCAACACAAAACACATTTCATAAGCTGGAGTGTGTACTCTTGTGTACACACACACACACACACACACACACAAACACACACACATACCTTAATAATACTCTAATATGTCATTTGTTCTCAATGTCCCACCACACAATAAATCATTATACCATTTCGACTAGACACATTCAAAATGCAAAAATATTTGTTTTTCCAAACTGTTTGGAGCAATTTGTTATATTTTTGTAATTTTAGTAACTTAATTGTAATTTTGAAATATAACATTAAAGAGTATATTTGATGTGATTAATTGCTCTGTCATTTATCAGATTTACCAATTGTTATAATTTCAATTTGTGCTGGTTAATTATGAACAATGGGTAAAATTGGGGGGCGGGGACAGGTGGGGGCGGGGCTCCATTAGGGCTCCTCCCCCAACAGCATGTGATCTCACTCCAAGATTTTGATAAAACTTGAGAACTCTGATAATGCCAACATTTTCCTATTTACATGTTGTGATTTGTATAGTCACACTGTGCACAAATAACAAGGTCACATGAGCTGTTTACCTTCAGTCTTTGTGCTAAGCTAGGCTAGCGGTGGGTGCGTCAGACAGAGTTACGTCAGGCACGGAGATGAAAAGGGAATGTATGGACTTATCTAACTCTGAGGGATACGGTGAATAAGCTAAAGTCCCCAAAAGGATGGTGTGTTCCTTTAATATTGAGCATATTGGGTATAGTTAATCTAACTAGCTTGTAGCTACTGGTAATTACAATATGTGTGTGTGTGTGTGTGTGTGTGTGCGACGTCAGGGGCGGGACGGATAAGGTGAGGTGTGGGACGTCACGAGCGGTCCTCTCTGACAGGTGCACTCGGACAGAAACAAAAGATAAATGCTGACATCTGCTGCTTATTGTCGTTATTGCAGACATCTGAACATTCACACAGAGTCTGTACTTGCTTTCAAGAAAAACAACGACAACACAAAAATGCACTGAAAAACCGTAGAAGCTGAGTGCAAAAACTCGCAAGTTTACTTTTCTTTTACAAGTTTTTGCACTCCGTTTTTTAAAGTGAATGCAATTTTTAGATTTATTGAGCTTTTTACTTTTTATGCATGTGATATTTTTGTGCTCTTTTCTCTTTTTATGTTCATATTTATAATTATATATAAATATACATGTGTAGATTTACATAAGTATAAATTTACACACACACACGCACACACAAACACACACACACACACACACACACACACACACACACACACACACACACACACACACACAGTATAATAAAGTACAATAAAGACCCAATTAATACTGTGGAAAATTAAAAATATAAATGTACTAAATGTGTAAATGCTATTTATTTTAATCAAATGTTTTTGTTTAATTATTTAGTTAGTTAATTGCTTGTTTACAGTTTTTTACGATTGTTATGACAGATTTTTCAATACTTTTAACAATTTTCCAAAACTCTTAACACAGTTAGCACTACATCCATCTGTGTAAGCTATACTATTAACACATTTCTTGTTGCTTTAACACAAAATGCATACAATTAACACAAATTTAAAATGCTTGAACTTCTTTTACACACAAGCTCAAACAAGACCAAAACAATGGATTTTTGCTGTCAAATTTACCAATGCTTTAACACTGTATGTCAGAACAGATAACACCATGTTCTAAACCTAACCTTACAGGCTAAAGTCAAGGTAAACAGCTGCTTATATTGTGAATTGAAACACAAATATATCCCCTGTATTTTATTCCATTGCTACTGAGAAACAGCTGATTGAAGTTATGCAAATACCGTATGGGACATGGCATTCCACCATTCCCGTAGTCACAGCCTGGTTTGCCGCCCATCAGAGGATGCTGTCCATTTTCCTTACTTCCCTTTCCTCAACCCCATTGAGGAGTTTTCTCAGCCTGGAGATGAAAGGTTTTTGACCATAGTCCACAGGACCAAATGTCCCTCCTGTATGCAAAAGATGCTGCATACCAAGACATCACAGCTGAACACTGCCAGGATAAGGCAAGCCAAAAGATTCTTCCCAAGATGCCTTGCCAGGGAAGATATCAGGTGTGATGTGGATGAGAACATGTGCCCAAAAGCAGAAGACTGCGCAGATTAGAAGATGGCCTTTTTCTGTTTGTATATTTTGTATTTTCACATACAGTAATACTGTAAATGGCAGCTATATGCATATTTTTGTTATCTTGCAGAAATGTCCTGTTGCAAATAAAGCCGTTACTGCAGCAATTCTGTCTCTGTCTTCTTTTTTCATAAACCACATTCTATAAAGCTACTCTAAGAAGGGGCATTTATTTTGTTGTATTGAATTTCTGCTGCAAAAAAACAACAACAACAAAATGCATGAATTTACATTACAAACAAAACAAAAATGTAGAGAGACTTCAAAAAAAGAAAAAAAAGAAACTGCAGTGCAAAACACCAGTGGCGTCATGCCCATTCAAAGTGAGGGGGCACGTGCCCCCTCAGATTTTTCCTCCCTGATAATTTTTTTGTCACAACTTTATTCCTATTATGCTCCATAGTATACCAGAGCCTATAACGACTCAAATGTATTCTTCTGGATGTGTAATAAATTGGTCAGCATCAGCCCGCCCCTTTTTCCTAATATGGTGTCTGTGTATATCAAATCTAGAGCGCTCTAGAATCTTTGCTGTGTATGTTCAAGAAACTCACTCGTCTCGCACGTTGAGCTGGCAATGTTTTACAGATGGTCTTGAAGTGGTAAGTGGGCAAAGCAACAAATCGGCATTGAATTAGTTATCGGATAATATTACAGTTTTTCTCGATTGTTTACACACATTTTCTGAAAGCATGCCTCATATTCTCAGAACTCTACACACAAATCCAAAAACACACACACAATGGGCAAAACCCCTCAATTCTCCTGCAAAATGAAACTTTACATTCAAAACAATGTTATTTCTTCTCAAAATGGTATTTTGTTTTCAAATGACACACACAAACCATCATATGAATAGACATTTATAAGAACCAGTTGAACACTGATGTGCTCAATGTAAAACACTAATGAATGGAAAACACTTCTTCTCCATTCATCATAATGATTTAGGCCTTTTTTTGTTCAGTGTTACACTTTCTACAGACAGTACATACATAAGTGTGTTGTAAAATATCTGAGAATATTGTTTTTATACTCAGAACACACAAATACACGGTAACGAATATATTTTATTTTTCCCACAAAAACAATGTACACAGTGTACATCCCAACCAACACAAAGTTGTACATACAGTGGTCTACATACAAAACAACAGAAGAATTTACTGTATACAGTTACAGTAATAAAAAAAAAATCCAATGTTGGCATCCATTGCTCCATTGAAGAGCTGACCTTTTGCCCTTTTATGCTAAAGCTCTGATTGCTAATTGTAAAACTGTGTGACGGGTGTCTGCCCATGTGAAGAGTTGGTGTGTGTATCTGAATGGCAGTGTGTTCCTTGTGAAAATAAGAGATTTTCTGCATGAAAATTGTGCCAAAAGCAGAGAATTGTGTGTAGTGTTTTGAAAAAAGTGTGTTTTAGAAGTGCAATTTGAGTGTAAAGCAGGAATTGTGCTTGTAGTTTAGCAGAATTGGCTCAGGGGGTTGGTGAATGAGTTACATGTTGTGGTCATTGTGTCTCAAGTACCAGAAAATGTGTGTAAACAATCGAGAAAAACTGTAAAAGGTAGTGGGATTATTTGTGGTTGACCTGGAAATTTTAACTTGATCAAAAAGTTATGGATTTGATATTAGCTGCCAATTCAGAGCATTAACTTACAGTTTTTTACGATTGCTATGACAGATTTTTCAATACTTTTAACAATTTTCCAAAACTCTTAACACAGTTAGCACTACATCCGCCTGTGTAAGCTATACTATTAACACATTTCTTGTTGCTTTAACACAAAATGCATACAATTAACACAAATTTAAAATGCTTGAACTTCTTTTACACACAAGATCAAACAAGACCAAAACAATGGATTTTTACTGCCAAATTTACCAATGCTTTAACACTGTATGTCAGAACAGATAACACCATGTTCTAAACAGGCTAATGTCAAGGTAAACATGCTTATATTGTGAATTGAAACACAAATATCCCCTGTATTTTATTCTATTCTTACTGAGAAACAGCTGATTGAATTATGCAAATAATTAGAAGATGACTCTTTTTTTTTTTCTTTTTTTTTATTCTTCTGGTGCTTTTTCTGTTCGTATATTTTGTATTTTCAAATTATTCCATTGCTAGTGAGAAACAGCTCATTGAAGTTATGCAAATATGGGACAATGTGGCATTCCACCATTCCCGTCTATAGTCACAGCCTGGTTTGACGCCCAGGATGATGTCCATTTTCCTTGCCCCTTACTTCCCTTTCCTCAACCCCATTGAGGAGTATTCTCAGCCTGGAGATGAAAGGTTTTTGACCATAGTCCACAGGACCAAATGTCCCTCCTGTATGCAAAAGATGCTGCATACAAGACATCACAGCTGAACACCAGGGGTGGATAAGGCATGTTACTGTAAAAGATTCTTCCCAAGATGCCTTGCCAGGGAAGATATCAGGTGTGATGCGGATGAGAACATGTGGACAAATGCAGAAGACCGGGCAGATTAGAAGATGGCCTTTTCTGTTTGTATATTTTGTATTTTCACATACAGTAATACTGTAAATGGCAGCTATATGCATATTTTTGTTATCTTGCAGAAATGTCCTGTTGCAAATAAAGCCGTTACAGCAGTAATTCTGTCTCTGTCATCTTTTTTTCATAAACCATACATTCCATAAAGCTACTCTAAGAAGGGTCATTTATTTTGTTGTATTGAATTTCTGCTGCAAAAAAAACAACAACAAAATGCATGCATTTACATTACAAAGAAAACAAAAATGTAGAGAGACTTCAAAAGAAACTGCAGTGCAAAACACAATCTATGATCAATACAATATCTATAGATATAATAGATATAGTATAATATATCTATAGAATAATATGTCTGTTGTATAAGGGCAGACCTGACATATAAAATAATGCAGTTTCTGTAATTCCATCTGATGTTAGTGTTTTTTATGACATTGTGCTATGATTGACTAAATGTTCCTGGTGTAAGAGAACATGTGTTAATGTTTTGGTAGACATGGTGTATTGTGTTAGAGTATTATTGTATTTTGAAAATTAGTTTTGCAGTTTAGTTTATAATGTGTGATTTTGAGCATGAAATTAACCGTTTTGCCAATTGTGTGTTTTAGGTGTGTTGGTGCGTTAAGAGTTTAGGAAACTTGTTAAATGTATTGAAAAATCTGTCATAGCGATTGTAAAAAACTGTAAGTTGTGTCAGTGTAATGTTATCGATAGCTAGCCTAGTCTAACCGTAAACTAGTTGGCTAACGTTACTGCCATACAAAGCCATAGTAACGTTATCTGATCGGTTTTGAAACATCTGTTCCTTATTTAAAATATAATAATGAGCAGTGTAACTACAGTATTTCAATGATTTTACTAAAGTAATGTTATATATTACATTTCATTTGATTACTTTTTTACATTTCTGTCAAATATGAACCATTTTCAAATAAACAGGGTAGTGTTAACCTTATTCAGCACTGAAATCTGTCAAACTTCTTTCAAAGTCCTTCATCACATATTAATATTAAAATAACTTAATTTCAGAGCACCACAAAGTCAGACCTCAGCACCTTTATGTACCTTTAATGTAAGATCGTTCTTAGGTTACATACCAATTTAAAATCATAACATAAAAACTGCAATGGTACTGTTTTTAAAATCATGTGTAGTAGGCCTAAGACAGTAAGTGTGTGTGTAAACATGCTTTAATGAAGTAGACTTCAAAAGCTTTTGAATTTGAGCTTACAGTTCTTTCATCAACCTGTCTTTTACATAAACTTACAAAATAGATACTTTAACTTAGTCCTCAGATAGAGGAGGGTTGCTGCTAGCTCCATTAAGGTATTTCTGTCCCTCCCAAACTGCATTGAAATGGTATGTTTAGCAGCCAGAATTTAAAAAATTTCAAAATTTTCCCCCTGACCCCTCCTAACATGATCCATATCACCCATCAGAAAACAATTGCAACGTCTCAGATTGTGCCCCCCCCAGAATTTTGGCTTGCATGACGCCCCTGCAAAACACAATCTATGATCAATACAATATACTGTCTGTTGTATAAGGGCAGACCTGACACGTGTAAAATAATGCAGTTTCTGTAATTTCAGCTGATGATAGTGTTGTTTTGTCATTGTGTTATGATTGACTAAATGTTCCTGTTGGAAGAGAACATGTGTTAGTGTTTTGAATAATTATTTGATTTTGAAACATGTTTGCAGTGTTTTGTTAGACATAGTGTATTGTGTTAGTGTATTATTGTATTTTGAAAATTAGTTTTGGAGTTTAATTTACAATGTGTGATTTTGAGCATGAAATTAACCGTTTTGCCAAATGTGTGTTTTAGGTGTGTTGGTGCGTTAAGAGTTTAGGAAACTTGTTAAATGTATTGAAAAAACTGTCATAGCGATTGTAAAAAACTGTAAATCAATGTGTATTAATTTATATTAATCAATTTATTATTATGATAAAATGTATTTGTGTACTTACAGTTTTTTACAATCGTTATGACAATTTTTTCAATACTTTTAACAAATTTCCTAAACTCTTAACGCACCAACACACCTACAACACACAATTGGCAAAACAGTTAATTTCATGCTCAAAATCACACATTGTAAATTAAACTCTGAAGTCTCTCTACATTTTTGTTTTGTTTGTAATGTAAATGCATGCATTTTGTTGTTGTTGTTTTTTTTTTTTTTTTGCAGCAGAAATTCAATACAACAAAATAAATGCCCCTTCTTAGAGTAGCTTTATAGAATGTGTGGTTTATGAAAAAAGAAGACAGAAACAGAATTGCTGCAGTAATGGCTTTATTTGCAACAGGACATTTCTGCAAGATAACAAAAATATGCATATAGCTGCCATTTACAGTATTACTGTATGTGAAAATACAAAATATACAAACAGAAAAGGCCATCTTCTAATCTGCCCGGTCTTCTGCATTTGTCCACATGTTCTCATCCACATCACACCTGATATCTTTCCTGGCAAGGCATCTTGGGAAGAATCTTTTGGCTTGCCTTATCCTGGTAGTGTTCAGCTGTGATGTCTTGGTATGCAGCATCTTTTGCATACAGGAGGGACATTTGGTCCTGTGAACTATGGTCAAAAACCTTTCATCTCCAGGCTGAGAAAACTCCTCAATGGGGTTGAGGAAAGGGAAGTAAGGGGCAAGGAAAATGGACATCATCCTCTGATGGGCGTCAAACCAGACTATGACTATAGACGGGAATGGTGGAATGCCACATTGTCCCATATTTGCATAACTTCAATCAGCTGTGTCTCAGTAACAATAGAATAAAATACAGGGGATATATTTGTGTTTCAGTTCACAATATAAGCAGCGGTTTACCTTGACTTTAGCCTGCAAGGTTAGGTTTAGAACATGCTGTTATCTGTTCTGACATACAGTGTTAAAGCATTGGTAAATTTGGCAGTAAAAATCCATTGTTTTGGTCTTGTTTGAGCTTGTGTGTAAAATAAGTTCAAGCATTTTAAATTTGTGTTAATTGTATGCATTTTGTGTTAAAGCAACAGGAAATGTGTTAATAGTATAGCTTACACAGACAGATGTAGTGCTAACTGTGTTAAGAGTTTTGGAAAATTGTTAAAAGTATTGAAAAATCTGTCATAGCAATCGTAAAAAACTGTAGTCAATCACAGCACAATGTCATAAAAACACTATCATCAGCTGAAATGACAGAAACTGCATTATTTTATATGTCAGGTATGCCATTATACAACAGACAGTATATTGTATTGATCATAGATTGTGTTTTGCACTGCAGTTTCTTTTGAATCAATTAAAAAAAGACCCATCTCAGAGTGCTTTATAGAATGTACGGTTACAGTATACCATATGGTCATGCGACTGAAAGAACCTCAACTCCTGAGTGTGTTTCCTAGATGGGAATCAGCTGTGATTTATATACAGTACAGGTCAAAAGTTTGGAAACATTACTATTTTTAATGTTTTTGAAAGAAGTTTCTTCTGCTCATCAAGCCTGCATTTATTTGATCGAAAAATATAGAAAAAAATGTAATATTGTGATATATTATTACAATTTAAAATAATTGGTTTTCAATTTATTATACTTTAAATGATCATTTATTTCTGTGATGCAAAGCTGAATTTTCAGGATCATTACTCCAGTCTATCAAATGATCCTTTAGAAATCATTCTAATATGATGATTCATTATCAAAGTTGGAAACAGTTCTGCTGCTTAATATTTTATCATAACCTGTGATACTTTTTTAGGATACTTTGATGAATAAAAAGTAAAAAAATAAAAATAAAAATAGAAAAAAGAAGCACATTTTTTAAAAATAGAAATCTTTGTAACAACAATATACTCTACTGGTCAGTAATTTGGGGTCAGTAAATTTTTTTCTTTCTTTTTGATGAAATAAATCAATACTTTTATTCAGCAAGGATGTGTTAAATTGATAAAAAGTGATAGTAAAGAAGATTTATATTACAGTTTTTTTCAATCGCTAACAAGCGCTTACCCATACTTCAGATACTTTTTCTAAACTCTTAACACAGACTCACACCTACAAAACACAATTGGCCAAATGGTTAATTGTCTTCTCAAAAACACATTTTGTTAAATATATACTAACTCTTCATTTCAAAACAGAACACATGTTTCTCTGCGCACACACTAACTTTACCAAAACACTGGAAATCTGACTCAAAATGAAATTATTCTGTCAAAGAATAACACTTGTTTTCACTTCACAAGGTTCATGCAGTCAATCAAAGTACACCAGGTTTCAAAATCCTGGCTATTGTTGACATTACTAAAACTGCATAGACTTTTATGTTTCAGTTTTACAGGTATTTGCATGCAAAACGTGCAATTCACCGTTTTACACTAAATTTCTTGGTTGGGAACTGTATGTCCACATGTACAGTACAGTCACATTCATAAGCATTCCAGTAAAAAGCAAATCAGTTTTTATTCCTTTACTGTTTACTACAGGAGGTACAGTAGAAACATGGTTTGATAGAACAGAAAAAGTTTTACAGTATTGCTTACAGTGAACAAAATATCCATTAAACTCACAAGAGCATTGTGAACAAAAAAACAACAGCAAAAAAAAAGGGGGGGGGGGGACAAAAAAAACATAAAATTACTGTATCTAATCTCTGCGATCTTCAGGGTTAGGCATGTTTTCATCAAGATCACATCTGATATCATCCAAGGCGATGCACCTGGGATAAAACTGCTTGGTATGTCGGATCCACCCTTGGAGCCAGCATCCATGGCTTCAAGGAGGGACATCTGCTCATGTGGCTGATGGTCATAAACCTTCCACCTCCACATTACATTTCGTCCAGGTCGACGCCTTTTGGCCAGATTGAATCCTGCCTCATCTATGTATATGAATTCATGAGGGGCCTGGTTGGCCTCCAATTCCATAACTCTCAAAACAAAGTTTATGTAAATCATGTCATTACTGTATACTATACTGTACTGTGTAGGTTACCTACTTGCAAAGTGCAAAGCTTATAGAACTGGACATTGAATTGAATATACAGTACACTATACCTGGACATATTTGTCGTTGTAGCTCCTTGACTCTCTCACTGATATATTGTTTTTGAACTGATATCATTGCAGAAGCAGAGGTTTTTATAAACTTTCATATTGTAAAATATTAGTACAATTTGAAATAACTGATTTCTGTTTAAAAATATGTATGTCATGTAACAAATTTATTCCTGTGATGAAAAGCTGCATTTTCAGCATCATTACTCCAGGAAGATGCATATGGACTCGAAAAGCTTGTTTCTTCATGACATTGTTCAAAAGCAACACATTTTGCTAGCAATCAAAATCACATTTTGCTAAAATCATGACATTTACAAAAATTGTAAAAGTTTCATGTAAATGGTAAATACAGTAAATATATGCAGTCCATACTGTATCTAAGGTTTGGAATATTGTTTTTGCTATTGTGGGATGTTGTGTGTTAACATTTGTAAATACTACAAAAACAATCCATAATTTTGTTGGGAGGTATAGATTGTCTGTTAAGAAAATTTAAGCATTATGGAAATGTGTTCACTGACTGCATATTGTGTGAAAACGACAAGAAATGTGTGAATGGTATGGCCACAAAAGACCGATGCTGTGCTAATTGTGTTTAGAGTTTTGAAAATGTGAACACTGGTTGGACAAACGCTTGTTAGCGACTGAAAAAAACTGTATTAGAAAATATTTGTTGATTTTGAATAAATGCAGTTCTTTTTAACCTTTTAGTCATCAAATATATTAGTCAGCAGAACTGTTTCCAACACTCATAATAAATCAGAACATTAGAATGATTTCTAAAGGATCATGTGATGTGACACTGAAGACTGGAGTAATGATGCTGAAAATTCAGCTTTGCATCACAGGAATAAATTATTTTTAAAAGTATATTCAAATAGAAAACTATTATTTTAAGTTGTAATAATATTTCACAATATTACTGTTATTTTTCTGTATTTTTGATCAAATAAACGCAGCCTTGATAAGCATTAGAGACTTCTTTCAAAAATATAAAAAAATGTAATGTTTCCAAACTTTTGACCTGTACTGTATTTGCAATCAGCTGTTTCTCAGTAACAATAGAATAAAATACAGGGGATATATTTGTGTTTCAGTTCACAATATAAGCAGCTGTTCACCTTGACTTTAGCCTGTAAGGTTAGGTTTAGAACATGGTGTTATCTGTTCTGACATACAGTGTTAAAGCATTGGTAAATTTGGCAGTAAAAATCCATTGTTTTGGTCTAGTTTGAGCTTGTGTGTAAAAGAAGTTCAAGCATTTTAAATTTGTGTTAATTTTATGCATTTTTTGTTAAAGCAACAAGAAATGTGTTAATAGTATAGCTTACACAGACGGATGTAGTGCTAACTGTGTTAAGAGTTTTGGAAAATTGTTAAATGTATTGAAAAATCTGTCATAGCAATCGTAAAAAAAACTGTAATTTAACATTTTATATTATTGTATTAATTTTGTTTAGTTCTGTCAAATCGATTAATCGCAATTAAAGTTTGTACTATATATATATATAGTACAAACAAAATGTCAGTATCCAGAACACCAAGTCGAGACACTCTGTGTACTGTACATCAAAAACATCAAAAGATTATAAATGTCTCTGAGCTTGTATCATTACTTCATAGAAAAGACAAGTTGTTTTAGTAATATTATATTCTGGCTACTTGGATAATATAAATCTTAAGAGCAACACAATCTTGTGAATTTGTTAACATTAGAACGAAATAGCCTAAAAATACGACTAGTAGTAAAAGATAATTCTGATTTGAATGAGCCTTTTATCAGTTTTGAAAGCATTGAAAAAATTTGCTGCAAATATAAGGTGTTTTGCAGATGGTGAAATATGAATGACAAAAGTGTTCATAGATTTTGGGAAATGTGGTCATTGAATGCAGTTTGTGTGAAAGCAATGAAAAAATATTCACAGTTTGGCATAGACTTCTGTTTCACTGAATGTGTGAAGAGTTTTGAAGATGAGGCTTCAGTATCGACCAATGCTTGTTAGCAATTGACAAAAAACTAATGCAGACGTTTATTCGGATGTGTTATAGCAGAAGTTCAGCTATATTACTGAAAATTAAAATAAGAGCTTCACCATTGTTCGGTTCACCGGCATAGATGCCCCCTCTGCCTTAGTTGAGCACGGACACTCCAATGTTTGGGTAAGATGATGACACACAACTCGATGGGTAGCTGGCTGAGCAAGTTCAGCATCACTGAAGATTATACATTAAAAAATAGCACTCATATTCATGAATGTGTATTATATTATTAATCGATTGCATGGAGAGAGACGGGCCTTCCGTTTTAGTGATGAAAGCTAGTTGAACGCCCGGAGAGTGCGATGATGGAGGATAAACTTGTGGTGCTCTCGCGGGTTACCAGGAGCTTAACGACTTAACGAACCGTAACTACCACAATGTTAACAGAAAGTAAATAAAGTTAATAAAAGGGTGATTTGACGTTTACTTGACTGACAGGACAGCTGTTTCAGTGGTTGCCTAGCAACATAAAAAACGCAGCGCACTGCTCGTTCTGTGTGATGGTAAAATTAACTTGTGCTTATTTAACTTTATTCAAAAAAATATTATTTAATTCTGCAATTTGCCTTCATTAGCGATCATCATCAATTTGATTACACAGATACTAATTAAACTAAACTGAGCTAGACGATGACATCTCTGAATTCAATAATAAAATGCCTTTAACTGAAAATTGAATGTTTAATCTTATTATACATTACTGACACTCTATCCTCCAATTTGATACTGTTAAGTGCTTTGACACAATCTGTATTTTTAAAAGCACTATATAAATATAAATAAAGACTTGACTTCATGTTGATCCAGTGAGCATTGTTTTCGCGTGTGATGCGCGCACGTTTGCGTTTAAATCTGTTCATCAAATAACGTTAATGTATTAGCATTTAGCCTATGCTTTTGAACAAGTGCACTACCTCAGGACATTTTTGTTCATGTAAAATATAACGTTACCTCATTGTCATGTTCTAGACTTGTTATATTTAGCTTTAAATAAAAAAAATACCCACTTAATATTATATTGTGGCAGTTTTTTTCTCTGTGGTATCAAAAATGGTATCGAATATCGATATTTTTCAAGGTATCGTATCGAAGTTAGAAATTCTAGTATCGTGACAAGACAACACTAGCGTATAGTGCTCTATAGCCTATATAGTGAGAGATACAGATGCTAAACACATTAATAATCATTTTAGGTTATAGTTCAGTTATAGGTTCAAACAGGAAATGTATCATATTGACCTTAAAACAAAGTAGTTCAGTAAAACTGTACAGGAGGTTGTATATGATGAACTAGGGCTGGGCGATATATCGGATGACATTATGCGCATCTCGTCAGTAAAGACGGTTCCTTGATTAGTACTAGTAAATCGTGGGCGCCATGTTTAGAGGCACGATCTCTGTTTACCTTTTCGCCGCCCGTTGCTATGACATGTAATAGTGGGTGTGTTTGGCTAAAATGAGGTACAATTGAAGAAGAACGGAAGGAATTGAGAAGTTGAAAGAAAAAGAGAAGGGACCCTATCAGGAGAAACTAAATGCCACTGCCAAAAAACGGGACAAACTGTCCGCGATAAACAACGTTGATCCATATGATTTAGCAGCCCAAGACTGGATTAATGTTACGGATCCACACACACTACCTCCGCTCACAAATCTGGACATTGTTAATTACCTTCCCAGCAAACATTTGGACGTTTAATGACCGTTGAAAAGACGTCCGTCCGAGACGTCCCGTCATGGTTGAAAAATAGTTCCAAAATGGAAGTTGAACCGACGTCTTTTCTGGCCGTGAATTCCACGTCTCTTCTGCGCGTCCCTGGACGTCTAAATGCGTCGTCATATGTGTTTAAATGTGTTGCTGCATAATTTAAGTGTATAAGCCTGCATATAAAATAATCACACACCTATTGTGTAACATCGTGAAAGACAATCAAGTCTTGAGGTTTAGCCTACATATCTTGACAAAGGTTCTAAAAAGGTCCAAAATTGGTCCAGTCAGACCTGAACGTCAATAAAACGTTTTAATCACGTGTACATCAAAAACAATAACACATTATTTGTGGACATAAGCAAAAAAGAAGCATGTTCTGATTAAGCACAACATTTTATTGATCTTGAACAGCCAAAATTTCTCTTTATTTTTTTCAATGTTTAACATTTCGTGAGCTTAGAATTATAAGGTTCTATCTCCACTTTTGGTCGAAATTGAGTTTTTGACAGTCTGATTCATTAGGTGTTTATTAATGCCTGTGTGGTGTTATTTTTGTAAAAAAAATATTTTGTTAGTAGTTATTAATAAAATAAAAGGTTCCATCTCACAAAACATAAACCGAGTTTAAAAACTTTGATCCTCAATAAACTACAATAAACGGAGATAGAACCTTATAATTCTAAGCTCTCGATTTGTTAACCAAACTAAATACCAATAGCAAAATACTGAATTATTATATAAAGATAGTTCACCCAAAAATGAAAATTATGTAATTTACTCACCAAATTCCAAACCTGTATGAGTTTCTTTCTTCTGCTGAACACAAAAGAAGATATTTTGAAGAATGTTTGTAACCAAGCAAATAGAGCATCCACTGACTACCATTATTGGAGAAAAAATGATTATTAATGGGAAGCGACATCTGCTTGGTTACAAACATTCTTCAAAATATCTTTGTGTTTAGCATAGAAAGGTATACAGGTTTGAAACATGAGGTTGAGTAAATGATGACAATTTTCATTTTTGGGTGAACTATCCCTTAAACACATTGTTTGGCTCATTTTTTGTATCCACCACCCCCAGCTCTTCCTGGAGCGTGTTTCAGGTGTTCTGCCATTGCTGCATCAATTTCAGTGTCTGTAGCATGTGGGCTCCACCTCTTCACAGCATCTAAGGGAAGAGAATATATTTCTTTTTAAAATAAATGAAAATTAAAAATTTGAGGTAAATGACATGCACTTATTTTCAAAATATTTTTATGGTCTTCAGCTAAATTCAAAACAGCATTTGTCCCCTGCCTCTTCAATACCACTGTGGTGCCCTTGAGAAAGACCCTTAACTAGGTGTGTAACAGTGAGAAAGTGAACAGGACATTTCTGATAAAGACAGGTGGGCTGTGATGTCCCCTGAATAGACATGTTTAGCAATTCTAAAATTACAAAATATTTTTAAAGCAGTTACTGAAAACATACATGTTCAAATCCAGGTAATTTCATTCTACTTCAGATAATTTACTTTCTGAAAGAAACTCTCAAAAGGCTACATTAATAATTTACAGTAATAACTTTGACTGTATCATTAAACATACTTTATACTATGGTATACCGTTGTATAAGTTCAAAGTAACTTTTAGCCTACTAGCTAATTTTAGCCAAACTCAGTTAGCCAATTTCAGTTGACAATGTGGGCATCATTTCTTTCGGTTCATTCATGTCAAACAAGTAAAACTAGCACGTGAATCTAATAATACAAAATGTACGTACCCAACAGTAGATTTCTAATAATATGGGCCTCAATTCCTCCTCTCTCCGTGGTTATTCAAACTTCAGTGTTCCGGAGTGAGTCTATGGGGAAAACGCGTTAACATCTCGTGAGATAATCTAACCTATCGCGGGATTTGGTAATGTCGGGAGATCTTTTGTTACATCTTGGCAGCACAGTTTTGGCAATTACATCCAACTCAGACATAAATGGTGACCAGATATATTTCTGTTTTACATGTATATGCATACATTCCATAAAAAAAAAAAACTAAAAAAAACACACAACGTATCAGGTAGGCTACAGGTTGAAATAATGACTAGAATGCAGAGGCTTTGCATTCACTTAACCACACTAGGAACTGTGTGATTATAATTTATTTAAACAAGATAAAGTAAATATATTTACTTTGTATACAATTCGTGTATTTCATAAAGATAATTCCTGTTTTTTTTCTGTCTTGCTTGACTAGACGTGTAAAAGACATCAGTGGACGTCTGTTCACAGCCTTGACGTGTAAAGGACGTCAGTGGACGTCTTCACAACCTCTTAAAAACTACTTGGGCAATTAAATTAATTTTTGCAGTATTAACCATGCAAGGATTAAGCACAGCTTTTGCATATTTCACAAGGATTCCATGATGGAGGGTCATGATGGACTATAAATGCACGTGTAAAAGACGTCACCAGGTGACGTCCTCTCACCCGATACACTATATTGAACTACACGTAGCTAAAAGTCAAAATAACAATTATACATGCAACCCCAGAGAACTGTAGACATGTACAAATGTATCTGAATGCATTTTTAGGAAATGTTCTGTGTTACATATTTTTACCGATTTATGCCGTCATACCGCGACTATTTTTGGCCAGGGACACGACGTTGCCGTCGGACCAATGTTTGCTGGGTTGTTTTTGGATTGAGTGCGCACACTTTGCAGGAGTTTAAGAGCTATAAATCCCTTCAAAATAGATTGATGTATCTTTGCCCATCCCAGTTTATGTGTACTTAAGAGTCATTGTGGATGCAATCAGTACAGAAACAGATAAAAGTCACTTAATGTATTTATTAAGCAGTTATATAAAACCTTGATTCACAAACATTTTAAAAAGTAATGTAAAAAGATGTACAGAATATCAAAGCAAATTGTTAATTGAAAACAAAATAAATATAATTTATTTGATTCATGCAATGTGGTCTGGCTTTATCGTCTGACATGAACCACAAGTTCAACATCATTCGTCAACTATCCTACAAGACATCAAGGAATATACAATACACAACCTCTTGCTTTTTACAACTTTTAACAAACGTTTTTACAAACCAGTTGATTTAGCAGTCACTGCACAACACTTGGCCACATGTTTGTAAGAGCACAGCAGACTAAGACAACTTTGTCCAAGAAAACCACAGTCTCACCCTCACATGCCAGAACCATATTTATGGGAATTTTAGAAGATAGTATTTTGTATTTGTTTATTAAAATAAAAAATTTTCCTCATGATTGCGGCAACCCACGCGATCCGGCGTCTTCTCGTCAGCTCCTCCACCTGCTTCCCTTGTTGTTTTTTCCGTATTCCGTTGTTCAGTTTCCTCCCTGAACGATCGTGTGACCTGCTATGGCAGTTCTTGATCGAGCAGCACTGACCAACCATATCGCTGTTATTAAAATCTCGACAGAAAATCCAAACACAGCCTCCAACACACGAATTCAAATACAGCGGGTAGAGCGGGATAGGGCGCAATGCTCTAAATATGGCGGCGGACCCATAATGCAACACGGCGTGACGTCACCTTCACATTCCCTATTAGCAAGCTAATAATATAATACACATTCATGAATATGATTGCTATTTTTTTATGTATAATCTTCAGTGATGCTGAACTTGCTCAGCCAGCTACCCATCGAGTTGTGTGTCATCATCTTACCCAAACATTGGCGTGTCCGTGCTCAACTAAGGCAGAGGGGGCATCTATGCCGGTGAACCGAACAATGGTGTAATGATTCAGTTCGACTCCCAAGACAAGACGATGCTCACTCGACTGGCCAATAGGAACGTGGCCCCGCCCATGACACAATTTTCACAGTGAAAGCAAAATCCTGACACGAGAGCAAGAAATTGCATCCAGAGCAAAGGAAAGCGTTTTGAGAGAAACACTTTTTTTTGAGAGAGAGAGAGAAAATGTTTTCACACTGATAGCAAAAAATATATATTTGAGAGTTCCCTTTCGAGAGGTCTCTCGTATTGCGTAAGCTAGCTTACGCTATGGGAAAACTCCTTTTCTCGAGAATATTGAAGCCAAATCTTTAAAACGCAGTGCAGCTGCACAGCATACACAGATGAACGGCGAGAGCGGTCATTGGCTGTGCTGCGGCAACTGCACGAACCTATGGCGAGGCGGCTCAGACGCGCGAACCAATGAGGACATTTCGCACCCTAGCACGTCAGAGCGCGCGAGAATGGGCGCGCCCGAAGGCTATAAAGCGCCCACCCCGAGCCATGTATAATCTAGATTTTTACTCCTTCAGCGAATCTCCACTTCACTGATCTCCGGAATAAGCTCCACGCCGCCGTCGAAAAGCCGTCAGCGGATCAGCACCTGCTTCGCAGTTTGAGGACGCCGGCTCTACCGTCGCCGCCTTCAACCCGCTGTTCTGCTGTGCCATCCGGCGCGCTATATCCTTTACAAATGCAATTGTTAGTGTGCTCGCAGCTGCGTCACACTCTAAAAGAGAAATTTCTGAGGTGTTGTTTCAAATGCCTCGCACTACGTGCGCCTCGTGCCTCTCATCAGTGGAGACCGACACATCCTCTGCGCTTCCTGTCTGGGCCCGACCACGCAGAAGCTGCACTCGCTAAGGGCAGCTGCCCTAAGTGTGATGAGATGGACCTCCACCCTACGGGCTCGATGATTTCGCCTATGACGTCTCTTCCCGCTCTCTCTCCCTTTGTTGAGCCGCGCAAACTGCGCCGTTCATAAGGGATGTCAGAGCGGACGGTCGCGAGCCTCCTGGGACTAGCTTTCTTTACGTTACAAGCAAGCTAACGTCCCCGCCCTCGTGTGTCACTCACCGGCGAAAGGAGGAAAGAGTGTTTTAGTCCCGTCGAGGCCGGACCAACTCCATTTCTCACACATTTCTCAGTCCCCTCTTAGCAGACGGCTGGAAATATCAATATTGCAGCAAATGAGCCATTTTTAATACATGCACGCCCCTCGCGCCCTCCCGTTTATGGCGGGGCTCGAGTATGAGCGTTTACAACATATGAGCCCACGCCGACCCTGCCCTCCGCGTGACTCACGTGACGCTCTCTTATTAGCTCACACTACTGAAAGCTTTTGTCATTTCCCCCTGTGGCTCAGTGGCGAAATCTAAGGCTTACGCGCCAGAGACCCGTGTTCGAATCCCGGCTCTGGCGGCAGATAAAAATTATGCTGCTCTCGTCTAGAGCTCGCGGCCAGCTCTCTTACGTACAGAAAGCGAACCCGCCCCTCGCACCCTCCCATTCACATGGCGGTGTTCGAGTATTTATTAGCCCCTTCTGTGGCTCAGTGGTGTAATCTGAAAATTTCGCGCCAGAGACCCGAGTTCGGATCTCGGCGGTGCTGAATCTTTTCACCGAAGTAAACGAGCTCAGGCTGGCGCCGCCCCCGCGTGACTCACTCTCTTTGGCAGCGTCCGAAGACGGGGTTGGTCGGGCTCAACTTTGACCCCGCCTCCCATGTAATCCCAGCAATATATGCTCCCCTGCAAATATAAGCTGTTCCACATTCCCCAGTACTCTTCTCAGGTGGCTGGAAACGTCGATGTTGCAGTCTATGGGCCTGTTACAAAACACGCTCACATGCAAACAGACGCCGGTTTTACAGTGACGCAAATAAAGCTCAAAATGGAGCTCTTTTCTGTCTGTGTCACTTGTAGGTCACGTGCCCGCGACTATGCGCGCACCCCTACACACAAGCACTGTTACCACAGTTTCAAATATTTCCCCAGCTCAGGCTGGAAGTCACATAAAAGTAGCGCGCGTGCCTGCTGTTATGTACGCACCCCTGCACAAAAGCACTGTTCCCACAGTCACAGAATCTGTCTGTGTCATATGTAGGTCATGTGTCCACTGTAAAGTACGCACCCCTACACACAAGCACTGTTCCCACAGTCCCAAGTTTTCCCCCAGCTCAGGCTGGAAGTGTAATAAATGTAGTGCCCATGCCCATTATGAAGTGTGCATCCCTACATATAAACACTGCCAAAAAAGTATTAACTCTCCCACCCACCAGTGCGGGAGAGATAATAAATGTAGATTGTGTGCCCACTGTACAGAACGCACCTCTACACACAAAAACTGTTCCCCGATCAGTTTCTCATTCGTCTCACGCTGGAACTGTATTAAAGAGTGCGCCCGCAGTAAAGTGCGCGCCCCTATACATGAGCGCTGTTCACACAGCAGCAAACACACAATGCGGCTGGACGGCCGGGTCCCTGTCTCACAGCGACCCGTCTCCAGTTTTCATTCAACTCCTAGCTATGCGGGCCAAAGCCTGGGAGGCTATCCCCGGTGTATCAGAATGGGTGCTGAACATATTAAAACGAGGTTACTCGCTACAATTCGCTCGCAGACCGCCACGCTTTTCAGCCGTGGTCGAGACGACAGTGAAAGTGAAATGGGGCGTTGCCACGTTCTTCGCAAAAGTGTCGAACTGTTAGAAAAGGGAGCTGTAGAACCAGTTCCCTTTTCTCAAAGCGAGTGGGGCTTCTACAGCCATTACTTCCTCGTTCCAAAGAAGGATGGCGATCTCAGACCCATCCTGGACCTCAGACACCTGAACAAAGCGCTGATGACGCGTCCGTTCAGGATGCTGACAACCAAGCACATCCTCGCGCAAATTCGCCCAGGAGATTGGTTTTCTCAGTGGATCTGAAAGATGCTTATTTTCACATCCAAATATCGCCCCATCACAGGCCATTCCTGAGATTCGCCTTCGAGGGGCAGGCTTACCAGTACACAGTACTTCCCTTCAACCTATCGCTAGCACCTCGTACATTTACGAAGTGTATAGACGCAGCACTTACCCCCCTGAGACAGTGGGGAGTGCGAGTGTTGAACTACCTCGACGATTGGCTGATTATAGCTCAATCGGAGGCACAGCTGATAACTCACAGATCCTGGCTCCTCAGCCATCTAGAATGCCTGGGGCTCAGGATCAACACTTCCAAGAGCACACTGTCCCCCAGCCAGAATATTTCTTTCCTGGGTGTGGTGATAGACTCTATGCAAATGAAAGCACGGCTCACACGGGAGCGCACGCTCACCATTCAACGCATAGCGGCATATTTCAGAAAGGGCGCTCTCGCTCCCCTCAAAAGATTTCAGAGGATGTTAGGTCTCATGGCCTCAGCATCATCAGTACTCCAGCTCGGACTACTGCACATGCGTCCTCTTCAGCGCTGGCTAAAACTCCGCGTACCAGCTCACGCGTGGCGATCGGGCCACTTACTAATCAGAGCGGATCACGGCTGCATAAAAGCCCTGACTCCCTGGAAAGCGACCGACTGGTTTCAGTCTGGCGTGAGTATGGGTGTGGTTTCAAAGAGAAAAGTGATCTCGACAGACGCCTCCAACCTAGGTTGGGGAGCCCTTTACGAGGGCAGGCCGGTCTCTGGCCTTTGGTCAAGCCCAGAGAAGCGCCTACATATAAACTGTCTAGAGATGAGAGCGGTCGCTCTAGCACTCAAGGCTTTTCTCCATACCTAAAAGGTCACCATATCCTGGTCCGAACGGACAACATGGCAGTGGTGTCTTACATAAATCGCCAGGGTGGTCTCAGGTCAAGCAACCTGCACACCATGGCCAAGAGTCTCATTATATGGGCTCAGCACAACCTGCGCTCGCTGAGGGCAGCGCACGTGCCAGGCATCCTGAACCAGGGCACGGATATGTTATCCAGAGACAAAATTCCCCCAGGGGAATGGTCTCTTCACCCTCAGACGGTTCAGCTAATCTGGAGCATCTTCGGCGAGGCAGAGGTCGACCTCTTCGCTTCAGAAGACAATGCTCATTGCCAAACATACTTCTTAAAGAGCAAGGACGCGCTCGCCCACGACTGGCCGAGCCGTCCGCTATATGCTTTTCCCCCGATCGCGATGCTGCCACAGGTCATTGAGAGGATCAGGGAAAACAAGTGTGCAGTGCTACTAATAGCCCCTCTCTGGAAGACCCAGTTATGGTTCTCCGAGTTGGCTCAACTGCTGGAAACAGCCCCTTGGCCGATTCCTCTGAGGAGAGACCTCCTCACACAGGCAAACGGGAAAATTTGGCATCCCCGTCCCGACTTGTGGGCCCTTCATGTATGGCCCCTCAACGGGTACCCGGGTGTCTCCCGGATAGGGTGCTAAAAACCATCACTGAGGCTAGAGCGCCCTCAACCAGGCACCTCTATGCTCAAAAGTGGGCAGTGTTCTCCAGCAGGTGCGCAGCACGGAACCTGGACCCATGCTCATGCGAGGTACCAAGTGTACTCATTTTTTTACAAGAGCTCCTGGACGCGGGTCGCACCCCCTCCACGCTCAAAGTATATGTGGCGGCCATAACAGCATATCCCGCTCTTGTGGCCGGACACTCACTGGGAAGGAACAAACTCATTGTGCGCTTCCTTAAAGGGGCAAGGAGGCTGAATCCCCCGCGACCCCCCTCTGTGCCTATCTGGGACCTCTCTACAGTCCTGGAAGCTCTGAAGGGCGCCCCATTCGAGCCGCTTCGGTCTGCAGACCTGAAGCATCTCTCGCTCAAAACCTCTCTTTTACTGGTGCTCGCTTCAGTTAAAAGAGTGGGCGATTTGCACGCGCTGTCAGTGAGCGCGTCCTGTCTTGAGTTTGGACCTAACAACTGCAGGGCTGTTCTTAGGCCAAGACATGGGTATATTCCTAAAGTGCTCTCTACCCCCGTCAGAGCACAGGTTATTTCCCTAACAGCTCTCTCCTCATCAGGGGAATGAAAGAGACGCAAATTTACTCTGTCCCGTCAGGGCTCTCAGAGTTTATTTGGAGCGTTCTGCCTCATTCAGACAGTCAGAACAGCTTTTTGTATGCTTTGGCGGCCGCACAAAAGTGCTCGCTGTCTCAAAGCAGAGATTATCGTGCTGGGTAGTTGACGCTATCGCGCTGGCTTATGAGTCTAAGGGCCTTCTTTGCCCCTTAGGCATCAGAGCTCATTCTCACGAGAGGCATGACCTTGTCATGGGCTTGGTCGAGTGGAATACCCATTGAAGATATTTGTGCGGCGGCCGGCTGGGCCTTGCCGTCCACATTTATTAGGTATTATAACTTGGAAGTTCCCAACTTACATACTAGGGTTCTTTCAATATAAAATGTGTAAGCACAAAACCCCTTGAACGCGGGCCCAATATTTTATGCGGTCCGGGTTTAACTCGAACTACGGTTCTCATACATATATATATATACAGATATATTTACATCATACAGTGTGGCCCTCCTCAGGCCCACCTTTGTTTGCCCTATTGAGCCCGTCTCGGGTTCATACTTTACTCTTACAGCCTCAGGCTTTTGCTTCGGGCCACTACATGAGCGACGTTAAGCACGCACGGCGTTTCAAAAGGGGTTCCCATAGCGTAAGCTAGCTTACGCAATACGAGAGACCTCTCGAAAGGGAACGTCTCGGTTACTAACGTAACCTCGGTTCCCTGAGATGAGGGAACGAGTATTGCGTAACCCGCCGTGCTTTGTGCTTTATCTGGGGATTGCTTCAGTCGTTTAAACCTAGATTATACATGGCTCGGGGTGGGCGCTTTATAGCCTTCGGGCGCGCCCATTCTCGCGCGCTCTGACATGCTAGCGCGAAATGTCCTCATTGGTTCGCGCGTCTGAGCCGCCTCGCCATAGGTTCGTGCAGTTGCCGCAGCACAGCCAATGACCGCTCTCGCCGTTCATCTGTGTATGCTGTGCAGCTGCACTGCGTTTTAAAGATTTGGCTTCAATATTCTCGAGAAAAGGAGTTTTCCCATAGCGTAAGCTAGCTTACGCAATACTCGTTCCCTCATCTCAGGGAACCGAGGTTACGTTAGTAACCGAGACGTTTTTTTCAAAGTATTTTGAGAGAGATTTTTTTTCTCAGAAATAATTTTAAAAAAAATCAAATTTATATTTTTTTATGTTCTATGAGAAAATATTTTGTCTCAAAACTTTTTTTAGTCTCAAATATTATTTTTTGCTATTGGTATGAAAACTTTTTCTCTCAAATATTCTTTTTTCTCTCATGAAATGCTTTGTGTGATCAGTGTGATCAGCAGGGGTGATAGTAGAAAAAAAATCCTGAGCCTGAACTTTTTTCCCTGGGAGGTAAGCGGGCCCCTAAGCCAAGATATATGCCCTGATCAACATAATTGTCAAGCGGGATCCAGGGGTGTGCTCCCCTAGGAGAACATTTTGATAAATAGTCCCTTAAATGATAGATTCTGGTGACTTTTGTGGATATAAATGGACATCATTCAGACATGAAATGAACAAACCCAATACAAGCCTATATTACAGTAGCAGGTTTCAGTAAGTCAAATTTAAGTCCTTTTTAAGACATTTTAAGACCATAAAGATTGAAATTTAAGACTTACACAACGTATTGCCAAACAATCTTCAAATCAAAGAATTAATTTTATTTACATGAATTCAGTAATTGAAAAAGCATTAATTTAATTTACAGATAAAGCAATCACATTAGTAACGTTCCACACCCAACAACGCGTCAGAGAAAAGAACAGAATCAGATATATTTTTTTTAGAGAAAATTGTACTTTGCATATTATACTGTAAAAAACACATAATTAGTTGATTTTAGTTGATCATAACTAGAGATAAAATGGCATGAAAATTTCATTTCATGATTATAGTGACAAAAATGATCATGATTATCACAGAATCCTGTTTAAAAAGTACTAATACTACACAATGAAATCAATTCACCAAGTTTTATGTCAAAAACCAGCAAATAACAAATAAAGCATCAATATGCACTTTTTGTTTACATAAACATTAAAATAATACCATTAAAAATGATAGCCAGATTTTAAGTGTCTTGCAACATGTTATATACTAACATGTACAAGTTCAAATAAAGTTTTGACAAAAAAGTTTTTTATAAAAAGAATGAGTCAAAAAAAAAAAAGATATATTACTGACATATACAATGCACTTTCGCTTATCTTTTATTATTAATAGTAAAATTAGGTCTGATTTTCCCGTGGCGTCTGTCGTTGCTATGCAACCATGCTCTGCGCTCTCCACAACGACAAAAAAGTTTTAGGGGCTAATGGATTTCCACCGCCGAAAAACGCCTGGAAAAAAACGAGCGCGTCGCTTCAATTATGAGCGCGCTTACCGCGCACCTACATTTGAATGAACTTGAGCGTACAAAAGACAAGCCCCGGCTTGCTGGTGTGGTTTAGTGAAAGCGCCTCTCAGATCTTGGGATAATTGTCAGATCACGCGAACGCGAACCTGTTTTTTTTTCGCAGACAAGTCTGTACGCCGGAAGTCCGGCGTGGCGCCGGAGCGCTATCAGGCCTGGATCAGTGTGATAACTTTTTCTCTCAAACTTTTTTTTTTTTTTTCTCTCAGATCATTTATTTTCTCGCATGTAATAAAGACACAATTCTAGCTCCATAGGATTTAGATAAGTGTTTAACACAAAATTAACTTGAGTAATATAGAGCATACATAATACAGAGGATACACATGTATGAGGCAACTTCCCTACAAATAGGCTGTAATAAAAGTTAAACACACAGAAAGAACTCCACAGGTTATGTAGAACATACATGATACTTAAGATATATGTGAGGTAAATACTGGTGATCAATTCAGCTTATTGGAAGCAGTTTTGAGACCGTTGTTTGTATTAAACCACAAGTGGGTTAATTTCAGTCTATTGGTTTTGGAGACAAAAGTCTCTGGAATTTACAGCTGCAGAAAGGAGGTGTCCCTGGTTGGGTTTGTGGGGATTCCGGGCCATGGGGATGCCTTAGCATCCTTCGTTTCCTGATAAGGCTGTGGATTTATGCATTGGGGTCACCACAGGGTTTCTTGGCCATTTGGTCTTAAGTTTGGGGAACAAAGAGAAATCTTTTCCTGCTGTCCTGGCATCGCTGGTATGAGATTAGTCAGGCACAAAAAGGGAAAGGGGGGTGACATCTCCTTTAGCCATCTCGGCACCATGACTGTGTTTTATGACTTACTACTAATGGTTCGATGGGGAATCGTTCCGAACTGTGGAATGCGGTGTTGGGTTCATTTAATGAAATGGACTGTTCACGGATAATCCTACAGCTACATAATCAATGGAGCTTCAGTCTATATGTATATGTGTGGAAAATTACTACGTTTATCAATTTCTTGGCCAATGAGAATCATTCAACCTGTAAGCAATGACGTAGCTTAGACCTTGGAAATGGTATAACTGCTGTGATCTTTGTAACTGTAAGCGGGGCGGCCTATGTTGGAACTCCTGTGTGAGTCTTGAAGCTGACTTCTGCTGATGAAACTGCAAACTACCTTCAGTAAAACTTTTCTTCAATTTTTTTTAATAATTCTGACTCCTGGTCTTCTTTCAAACATCTGGTCCTTGGGTCCTAAACTGTTAAAGGAGAACTCCGGTCAATTTTAACATTGAGCTCATTTTTTTGTACATTTGGAGTGCTGTCAATACAGAGAACAACGACAAAAATCGGTGTTGCCTACACCGTGTTATCCTCTTTTTAAAATTTGCACCCTGTTGACTTCAATGGTGATTGCCGAGTTCACGCGCATAGGTTTAGTTACCTATGATCACGCGCGTTAACTCGGCAATCTACTACTTTGGACTTCAACCGAAAACAGGATGTAAACACAGGTATTTGCGCTGGCTTAAATACCATCATTTTTATACATATCTTTCACATCTACTGCAGTCAGATTCACTCGTGTTCACTCTGGAGGAATCACTAACATTTTCTGTGCACTTGTAATGACACATCAAGGATGTTAAGAGGCTAAAAGCAGGTTTAAAACTTGCCCCACTGAAGTCAACAGGGTGCAAATTTTAAAAATAGAATAACTCGGTGTAGGCAACACCGATTTTTGTCGTTGTTCTCTGTATTGACAGCACTCCAAATGTACAAAAAAATGAGCTCAATGTTAAAATTGACCGGAGTTCTCCTTTAACCCCTAACAGTATGTTGTTTCTGCATTCTAGAAACGTGTTAATTGACTGCATTTTGTGTGAAAACAACTTTAATTGTGTTAATGGTATGGTCACAACAGACAGATGTTGTGCTAATTGTGTTTAGAGTTTTGAAAATGTGACTACAGATTGGACAAAAAGATGTTAGCAATTGAAAAAAAAAAACTGTAAGAAGCTGAAACAACAACAACAACAAAATCCTGAAACAATAATAATAATAAAAAAACTTGTCAAGTATAATGGCGTATGTGCAGTATTGCAGTCCAGCTGTGTCCGGAGGCCTTTCTGTGTGGAGTTTGTATGTTCTCTCCGTGTTGACGTTGGTTTCCTCTGGGATTCCCACACAAACCAAAGACATACAGGACAGGTGAAGAGGAGACTGTAAGTTTGCCCACAGGTGTGTGTTTGTGTGTGTGAATATGAATGTGTGTGTCTCATCCAGTTATGGACCGGCCATTCTGTCCAGGGTGTTTTCCTGCCTATGACCCGAGACGCTGGGAAAAACTCCCCCACGACCCTACAGGACAAGCTTCACTTCTGGAAAATGTATGGAATAGTTGGATGAATGTATGGATGTACAGTACAGTGAGGATTCTAGTCCTCCCTCTCTCTGCCACTCTTCTTTCCTCACCAATGTGTCGCCTTGATCCAAGTTTCCATGATCCAGACTAAAAATAGGACTGAAATTGCAATTAGTTCTGTTTGTAATAATTATTTAATTTTATTGTAAATATTCTGCTAATATTTTAAATTTCAATATAATACCTGCAGAAATGCACAGTTTGCCATAATTCTGATTTGAATGAGCTTTTATCAGTTTTGAAAGCAGTGTGTTAGCATTGGAAAAATCTTCTGCAAATATATAGTGTTTTGCAGATGGTGAAATATGAATGACAAAAGTGTTCATAGATTTTGGGAAATGTGGTCATTGAATGCATTTTGTGTGAAAGCAATGAAAAAAATATTCCCAGTTTGGCATAGACTTCTGTTTCACTGAATGTGTGAAGAGTTTTGAAGATGAGGCTTCAGTATCGACCGATGCTTGTTAGCAGTTGAAAAAAAACTAATGTACACATTTATTCTGATGTGTTATTTCAGTAGCAGAAGTTCAGCTATATTAATAAAGATTAAAATAAGAGTCTCTGTAACATCTCACTGTTACTGATTTATCAGCTCAAAGTATTCTGGGTAAAATCTCTCTAGTCTATTCTGAAACATCAACACAGTTTCACTGATGATCCAGAACAAACCCTAAACCCAGGGTAGAGCATCTGAGTGAATGTGGTCTGGACTGTGTGGATGAGGCTCATTGTGTCAGAGACGCTGTAGAAGGACAGAGTTCCTGCACTGTGATCCACATACACTCCTATTCTTCTGCTGATGGACTTTACAGGGAGATCAGTGCGTATCTTATTGTGCCAGAATGTGTAACTGGAGGAAGAGCAGAACAAACTCCAGGACTGATCATTACCTCCAAACACACACTCATAATCCGATCCCTTCCTGCTGATGCTCTTATATGACACTGATATATACACACCATTATCTCCACTCCACTCAATCTCCCAGTAACAGCGTCCACACACACTCTCTCTACACAACACCTGACGCCAATAATCAAATCTGTCTGGATGATCAGGATACGACTGTTGTGTGTTAGTGTAAGTAATCACTCTGTTCCTCTCAGACAGACTGAGGTCTTCATTCACTGTGTTCAGATCCAGAGTCAGCTGATGGGAATCTGATGGAGAGAAAACACACCAAAATCAGGAATTATGAATCTGTCTGATCTTTTAATGTATCTGAACAATGTATCATCAGTGTCTCAGTACAGCTGATCAGATATCCTGTGCAAATCATCATTTACATGATCAATTATAAACTCTTCTATCATGTTTATTTCTCCTTCTACAGGAAGAACATGAACACATTCAGTGAGTTTTTCTGCTTGTTTCTCAGTGACTTACATTGTAGGAAGTCGTTCCTGGTCTTGGGATTCATGTTGGTGAATGTGACTGTGGAAATAAACAGACATGAACAGTGTGAAGAGAAATGACAAGATAAAATACATTCATTTCTAAGAAGTTTCTAATCTGATATTAGATGATGCAGGACTCATTTCTGAGAACAGAAGAATCTCCAGATGCCTCATGACACACGTATCGGATTCAATCCTAAATTTCAATGGATTTCAATTTCAATATATACATAAGTATTTATTACTTCTAAACTCTAAGACTGGAAAATACTGGTTGAGGCCTGGTCTAATGAGACAAAAGGGCCCTGCTGGCTAATTACCATTTGACCTCCCCCATACAACCTCACACTAAGAACTCACACAAGACAGGGCTCCAGACTAACATTTTTTACTAGGAGCGCTGTAGCCCCTGACTGAAAATTTTAGGAGCGCAAGCAGAAAATTTAGGGGTACACCTTAAATCAGCTTGCAATGCAATTATTCAAATTTCCCCCAAAATAACTGTATTACTGACAAATTATTTAATAATAAATAGACTTTACACGTACAGATATTACAATGTGCAGTTTTATTTTAAGTTCACAGGCACCAGACTAACATCTGAGGGCAGCGGCACCGGAGCCACTGAGTTCTACAAAAAAATATCTGGTAGCACTGGGGCTGACAATAAAGCACTAACCTTAATTTAGGGTGTAGATGAAATTAACTTTAATTATTATCATTCATAATGTCTTAATATTAATTAAAAAGCAAACCGAGTGAAAAAAAAAATATATTAGGGAGTGAAAATAGCCAATAAGCATCCTACTGTTTACAATGGTAATTTATTTATTTTATTATTTTTAAATAAGTGTTTAAATAAGACAATTTTTGAAGGATGAACAAAAAATGTGTTGGTCATCACATTAAAAATAACATTTATATATGATAGTTTTGAAGTGCTGGAAAAAGATGAGTAACAGTAAGTACTTGTAAGCGTTTGACTATTTCTGTCACATTATGGTTACAGTTACTACATTAAATGGACTGAAAGCCTTCTATAAGTGTTTCTCCTGGTTTCCATGTCAGCGCTGTTTTATCTGATATCGAGACCTGGGTAAGGAACTCGAAGCGATATCGTTTCCTGATCTAAGCGGGTAAAATATAAATTAAAGAGTAAATAGAATAATCAAACGTTAAATGGCCATTTAAAAAGACTAAATGAGAAGAAAAGGTATTTGAAACCTAGCAAAGAGAAAAGAGTAACAGCGAATGTACATCATATCAGCCCTGAGCCAAAAAGCCTTTTCATATGCAAATGTATTGACATGAGAACAAGTAGAGATTTGACCATGCGTTAAGTTGTTCCGGAGACTCTTCAGAGACCGAAAACAATATATTTTGACTTGTATTGTTAAAGAATAACATTATATTACACTCGCTGAGCAGGACAATAATTGGAGAAGTGTGACTTTCGTCATTAAAATTGAATTTCTAAAACAGAATTTCATTTGTGTGCTACCCAGTGCCAAAAAAGGGGAGGGGTATGCCTTGATTTTTCACCGTTAGAAAACACGGCTAGAATTGTGGCACAGGGAATAGCAAACCAAATTGTGCAACAACTAAAATGTAATCTAATCAGAGAAGTAAATTTACGAGGAGGGTGTGAAATGATAAACAGCAGACAGAAGTACCACAGTTTTTTTGCAGGTCTAAAAATATCTACACTAACTAAAATGTATGAATGACACCATAAACAGCAAATGCTAACCAGACAACCCACAGATCTGGCTGTAATGAGAGAAAGCAATGAGCATTGCACATGCAGCGGACTGAAGGCTGAACTGAAAAAGCAGCGTCAGGTGTCACAACACACTGAAACAACAGCAACAATTCAGACTTGGTCAATGAAACTCGGTTTCATGTGACATCTGGAATAAAAATTGCAACTGACATGATAATGGAATAAGTGAAAGAATTCCACACGTCTGAATTTAATGTTTTTGAAATATTGGAATTGTCTGTGGTTCGCTCTCCTGTTTTCTGTCTCAGGCTTACTTCTGCAAATTCCTCGGAAGACGGATGCCAGGAGGGGCAGGAGCCCACCTGGAGCAAATCCAGGACAGTGGAATTGTTAGAACATAACCGGGAGATGGGTGAAAAGACATTACAAAAGGCCTTTTCACACGTCACACTATTACATTACTGCATAAATATGGCCTCCCAGTTTACAACTGGATCGAAATTTGCAACACAATTGTTATAGATTAGATTCCACCCATCTCCTAGACATGAACACTGAACACACACCTCCATCACTATACCCCTACACGTCATACGAATATGTTTCATCTTCACACTAACAGATCCAGATAGCTTCACACACACAGGATGGAGCTGATCTCATGACCGTGGTCTAACAGAGACACAGAGAATAGCATACGCTATTCACAACAAACTGCCAACTAATGTAACACACATGGACAACTGAATGGCTACAGTCACAAATCAAGGCAAATTCTAAGGCAGACCTGCCATTACATTTCAAACTCTATGATTGTTGGTGGGAGTTGGAAAATCAGAGGGCCCCTGATTTCTCAACATACCTACTAATAACAGAAACATAATTAAAATGGATAAATCTGAAGTGTGAGCGCTTCAATCAATTACAAAATTTACAATTCAACTCTGTCATCGACTGTGACTTAGCCAGATCAACACACACACACACACACACACACACACACACACACACACACACACACACACACACACACACACACAAACACTCTCTGTCACAGACACAGATAAACACACACACACAAACACACACACTCTATCACAGACAAAAACACACTCTGACATTCTAAAAAAACACTCTCACACAAACACACAAAACCATTGATCCTACCATTTATTTGATTATTTGGTTTACACCGACCTCTTGCTGCATTTCTGAAACTTATTTTGATTTTCATTTCTGAAACTTATTTTGATTTCTGCTTTCCTTTGAGTAATTCAGAAAAACATTTCAGAAACTTATTTTGATTTTAATTTCTGAAACTTATTTTGATTTCTGCTTTCCTTTGAGTAGTTCAGAAAAACATTTCTGAAACTTATTCTGATTTCTGCATATCTGTATATTGTCCACTTTACTTGCAACAATGTTTTTGGACATCAATTCAATTGAATCTCTATTTTTGGTTACACCAAAAGTTTGCTGACACTCTTCATGAAATGTTGTTTTAACCCAGCACTGATTGTTTTGTTAGAATGCCATTTATTTAAATGTTTCTAGAAACAGGGTAAGAGCTTGTAAGATCTTCCTTTGTCCTTCCTTGACCCTCTATAGGAGTACTATTGGCGTGGTAATTACATGGTATTTTACATTGAACATGACATGATTTTGCTTTATTGCATTATGCGTTCCTATGCATTTCCTTACGACTGTAAGTTCATATGTGCTCAATCGTGAAGCGGACATTTAAGATGCTTTTCAGGTGTCTCACACAAAGCAGTGTGGATCAAAGGAGAACCCCTTCATCCACTGAGGTCTGCCCAGGCCACCGTACCGCTGGAGGTGACAGGGTTGGTCAAGAAGGGACAGATCATCATCGTGGAGAAGGTGCCAGGGAAGCGGAAGTTTCTCCATGAAGGAATGACACGTCAACTGAACAAGTCACAAAAGGTCCAGATTGACTCTATGAACTTTGCTCACGTCACAGGATTACAGGAAGAGAACCTGAACGCATTCATCCACCTGCTGGACTCAAGCTATACACCTGGTGAGAACAGGTGTTCTGCAGGTGAACACAGCCCACTGAGCGTCTACAGATGCCAACATTGCAAAGACAATTTTTGTGCTACATCTTCAAGGATTATAACAAACGTCTTACTGTGACCCCGTAAGTGTTCATCAGAATGTGACCCACGGGATCAAGGAGGGAAATCTGTAAGACTGGAAATACTGGTTGAGGCCTGGTCTAATGAGACAAAAGGGCCCTGCTGGCTAATTACCATTTGACCTCCCCCATACAACCTCACACTAAAAACTCACACAAGAACATGGTTTAATGTGAATGTTTATCATTGACTGTTATGTTTTTGGTGTCATTTGAAATGTCTCAAAGTGAGTGGTACAGATATCTCATATCCAGATAGATAAAATAAAAGGTAATGAGGTTTATAGAAGTTTAGAGAAAAGTAGGTGTAGTAGGTGGTGTCTCTCTCTCTCTCTCTCTCTCTCTCTCTCTCTCTCTGAGCGGATGCTGTGAGTGAGTGGGCGGAGTCAGCGTGTGTGCCTGAGAGTGTTGCGGTGCGAGTGAGTCTATTCTTTCTTTCTTTCTTTTTACACTGTCCCTGTTTTGGGGTTTTTGGTTTAAAAATTGTTTGAAAAGAATACAAAGAAAGTTTAAGGAGTAGGGGGTTTGAGGAACGTTGTTAACCAGCGCTTTGCTGGTTAGCAATGGCGGGTCCAAGCCAAACAAAGTTTGAGCAGCTTTCACGCAGGCACGGGATAAAACTCGCGCCTGTGATGAACTGCTCTGTGGAGGATTGTAGTTTGGCTGTGGGTAACGCTGTTGGTTTTAATAGCATAATATCTGCTTCTCGAATGAACAGTGCTGTGGTTATCTTCCTTGATACCATTGAGAACGTAAACAGTGTAGTGCAGACCGGAGTAGTAATTCAGGACACTTTTACTCCAGTAATACCGCTGGTTCAGCCTGCAAGAAAGATAACATTATCGAATGTACCACCTTTCATTAAAGATGAGCTATTGATTAATGAATTGTCTAGGCATGGAAAAGTTGTCTCACAAATGAAAAGGATCCCATTAGGGTGTAAATCGCCTTTGCTTAAGCATGTTGTGTGTTTTAGACGGCAACTACATATGATCCTAAAGAGTGATTTGGATGAACTGAATGTGTCGTTTAAATTCAAAATTGACGGCTTTGATTACGTTGTGTTTGTATCATCTGATACTATGAAGTGTTTTGGCTGTGGGCGAACAGGGCACGTTAGGCGTGCGTGTCCTGAGAGAGCAGATGAGTTAGACCCAGAGCCAGAGCCGGAGCCGGGGCCGAGCGGAGATACCGCGCGCGATAACAGTAGCGCGATGGTGACGGAGGATTCTGTTAGTGAAGAAGATGATGATGGCAGTAATGCCGCGGGGCGAAATACGGAAAGTGGGGAGAAGGAAACTGATGCAGTGTCTATTGTTGTTGCGGGGGGAAATACAGAAAATGTTGAGAAAAAACTGGTTACAGTGTCTACTGATGTTGTTAATTTGGCTGAGTGTATTGTGGAGGAGGAAGAGATGGTGACAGACATTGCTTGTGATGAAACACTTTTCAAAATACCCAATACTAAGAGAAAGAGAAATAGGAAGAGTCCGGAAATGGCAAAAATGAGCAGACAAACAAAAACAGAGTCTGATAAACTTGATACTGAAGGCAGTGTGATTGATGATTCTGATGGTGAAGTAGTGGACAGTAGGACAGGACGAAGTCGACGCAGTGATTACAACTTTGACAAAATAAAATCATTCCTGCAAAGAACGAAAAATGTGAAAAATGTCCAGTTTGAGGATTTTTTTGCTGACCGCAGAATGTTTATTAACTCAGTGACAATGCTAATGAGAAATGAAGGAGGGGAACAGTTTACAGTTCAAGAAATATACAGATTAAAGAAACTTGTTTCCAAACTGAAATTAGAAGTACAAACTGAAGATGGCTTCGAAACCACATAATCGCTGTTTTCCCATGTTTTTGTTTGGTTTATGTCCCCTCATACTATTTATTTTAATGAGTGTGATGAGGGTGAGCTCTCTTAATGTGAATGGAGCCCGAGATATACATAAAAGAGCAATGCTGTTTGAGCTTATCCAACAAAAGAATATTGATGTAACATTTGTCCAAGAAACACACAGTGACTGTATTAATGAAATTGACTGGAAAAAAGAGTGGGAGGGTGAAGTGTTTCTTACTCACATGAGTTCTACTAGAGGAGGGGTGGCTGTCCTTTTTGCTAAGAATTTCTCACCTATCTCATGTGAGGTTAAACATGTGATACCTGGCAGACTAATATTTTTAAGGGCTCAGTTTGAAAAATTCAAGGCTGTTTTTATTAATGTTTATGCACCAACAAATGGTAATGAAAGAGTACTCTTTCTCAAAAATGTAAATACAATTCTACAGAATTGTAGTTCTGATGATTTTCTGTTTTTGGGCGGGGACTTTAATTGTACAGGGAATTATAGTCTAGATCGGAATCATATGGAACCTCATGCTGCTTCAAGTCGTGCTTTAAATGAACTGATTGAGACTCATAGTTTATGTGATCTATGGAGGGATCTAAATAATAATGTAAGACAATACACGTGGTTGCATAATAGAGAGAATTTCATTTCTTTAGCCAGATTGGATAGGTTTTATTGTTTCAAGCATCAGTTTAATGTTGTGAAAAGTTGTTTTATTACACCAACTGGTTTTTCTGATCATTGTTTAGTCACATGTAATGTGTTTATAACAAATGTGAAGCCAAAGAGTGCATATTGGCATTTTAACACTTCCCTGTTAAGTGATGTGAATTTTAGAGGTGTTTTTGTTTCTTTTTGGAATGATTTTAAATTAAGAAAACCATGCTTTGTAAATTTACGTCAGTGGTGGGACTGTGGAAAGGTTGAAGTGAAAGTACTTTGTCAACAGTATACTTTCAGTGTCTCTCGGGACATCACTAGATCAATGAAAAAACTTGAATCTGAAATAATGGAGGCACAAGGGTTAGCAGAGATCACTGGGGAGGGAAGACATATCGAGACACTTAAAACTAAGACATCTCTTCTGTCAGATTTGCTCGGCATTAAAGCAAAGGGGGCTTTGGTCCGATCTCGCTTTCAAAACTTAACACAAATGGATGCCCCATCTAAGTTTTTCTTTAGTCTTGAAAAAAAGAACGGTCAGAGTCGTTATATTCACTCCTTACGCTCTGAAAATGGGCAGGAATTGACAAAGACATCTGAAATTAGAAAACGAGCTGTACAGTTCTATGAAAAATTGTATAGTAGTGAATATAGAAAGGATGAGGAGTTGTCTGCTTGCTTCTATGAAGGTCTGCCAAATGTCTTGGAGGACTCAAAGGCAGAGCTGGAGAGGCCTCTTTCAGAAGAGGAGCTTCTGAACGCTCTCAAGGGCATGGAGAGTGGAAAAGCTCCTGGGATGGATGGACTCCCAGCTGAGTTTTATAAAGAGTTTTGGGCTGTGCTGGGCGAGGACCTGCTGGCTGTCCTGAATGAAAGCTTGGCTGATGGCTTTTTGCCCCTGAGCTGTAGGAGAGCAGTGATCACATTGCTACCCAAAAAGGGTGATTTGCAGGAGATTAAAAACTGGAGACCTGTGAGTTTGCTTTGTTCTGATCTCAAAGTCCTTTCTAAGACTCTGGCTAATAGACTGAGAAAAGTGATGGGGCAGGTCATTCATTTTGATCAGACATATTGTGTGCCGGGTAGGTCAATCACAGATAATGTCTGTCTCATACGGGATATTTTAAGTGTTTCGAGTCTTTTAGGGGTAAATTTGGGGTTTATCTCTATTGACCAAGAGAAGGCTTTCGATAGAGTTGAACATCAGTATTTATGGGACACCCTAGAAGCTTTTGGTTTTAGTTCTGTTTTTGTTGATATGATTAAAGTGTTGTACCAGGACACAGAGTTTACTGAAGGTCAATGGTGGTTTGAGTGCTCCGTTTAAAGCTAGTAGAGGAATCAGACAAGGTTGTGCTCTGTCTGGTATGCTTTACTCCTTAGCTATTGAACCAATGCTGAATAAATTAAGAGATAGGATTAAAGGTTTAACATTGAATCATGATATACAACATCAAATTTCAGCTTATGCCGATGATGTTATGGTTTTGGTAAATGGGCAACAAGACATTAATCAGCTGGTTTCTGTTGTTAATGATTTTGGAATAATTTCAGCTGCAAAAATTAATTGGGAGAAGAGTGAAGCACTGGCTGTTGGGAAATGGGAGGAAGGGATGCCAAAACTACCTGGTGGGATGAGTTGGAAGAAAGAAGGGTTAAAATATCTAGGAGTACATCTTGGGGATTTAAACACCCAACAAAAGAACTGGGAAGGGGTGATTGAAAAAATAGAAGGAAAATTGAAAAAATGGAAATGGATTCACTCACAATTGTCATTTAGAGGGAGAGTTTTAATAATCAACAACTTGGTTGCCTCTACATTGTGGCATAGGTTATCTTGTGTGGATCCACCTGTTGGACTACTGTCCCGATTACAGGTAATCCTAGTGAATTTTTTTTGGGATTGTTTGCACTGGGTTCCCCAAAGTGTGCTCTTTCTTCCGAAAGAAGAGGGAGGACAAGGCTTGGTGCACTTACCGAGCAGACATGCTACTTTTCGTCTGCAGTTTATTCAGAAATTTCTGACTGGCCCTGTTGAGCTTGTGTGGAGGAAGATGGCAAAAACGATTTTGCACACAGTAGACGGACTTGGACTGGATGCTGCGCTGTTTCTAATGGATGCTAAGCAACTACGTTTTGCTGGAGTGCCTCGATTTTATTGTGAACTTTTCAAAGTATGGGGACTTTTAAATGTTTGCAGACTGGAGGAGACCAATTCTTTGTTCTGGTTACTTGAAGAACCTCTAATCAGAGGAGCTCGCATGGATATTGCGGGTGAGAATGTTCTGGGACTTACCCAGATACTGTGTGCTTCTAAAACTGTGGCATTGAGGCACATAGTTAATGTGGCTGGACCTGAGATGAGTGATATAAATGCAGTAGCTACTCTGTTGGGTCAGAGGTCAATGCGCCACATGCTAACCATAATGGATATGTGGAAAACAAGACTGACAAAGGAGGAATTGACTTTAATAAAGGATTTTAAGAATGGAACAGTGACTCTGGACATAAGAGACCCTTTTCCAAAACTTGGGATTACACCAGACTTAAAAGAAATGTCAGGTCCTTTGTTGGATCTCAACGGACTGAAAGATTTATATCTGAATGAAGTCAGAGGGAAAGTGATGTATAAATGCTTTGTAAAAGTTTTTAATAAAGGAACACTAAATGGGAGGGTTGATACAGTGTGGAGGGATAAGCTTGGGTTGAAAGAGGACATGAAACCTGTGTGGAGAGTGCTGTACAAACCACCATTGACCAAACGATCTGGTGACTTACAATGGCGAATATTACATGGGGCTGTGGCTGTTAACGCTTTTGTTTCAGTCATTAATCCAGATACTGATGATAAATGTGTGTTTTGTGGATCTAGAGAAACTATTTTTCACTGTTATTTGGAGTGTAAAAGACTTCAAACGCTTTTTAATTTGTTGGATTTGTTATGTGGTAAATGTGGGGAAAAGTTTACTCCAGATGTTTTTATTGTAGGGGCAGGATACAATCAAAAGCAAAAGATTAAATGGCAGCTGCTTAATTTTCTGTTTGGACAGGCAAAGCTCGCAATTTATAAAACAAGGAAGAACAGAATAGAAAATAGTGGTGGTCAGGAGATTACAGCCTTATTTAAAGCTTTTATTAAGTCAAGAATTGTTGTGGAGTTTAAGTATTACAAAGCAATGAATGATATAGAAACTTTCAAATTACAGTGGTGTTACAATTCTGTTTTTTGTACGGTTGTGGAGGAGGAGTTACTTTTTGAATTTGTGTGGATTTGAAATTGTTATTTATTCTTTTATATCATGATTGAATAAAGTTTGTTATTAAAAATAAAAAAAATCTCTCTCTCTCTCTCTCTCTCTCTCTCTCTCTCTCTGATACAAGCTGGGTAAGATTATTTGGTGTAACCAATGTATAACCATGTTCTAGATATTTGAATTGATTGTGGAATTGATCTCTGATATCTGAAATATTAAATTGTTACATATGTTTATTCTAACTGATTTTGACATTGTTCATTTAATGGTTAAAAGGAATAGTCAAACATTCGCTCACTTTTAGTGAGGCACAGATATTATTAAAACCTTTCATTTATGGAGTCAGATGAAATAACGAGCAAATATATGATTAATGTATTGCAAATTTAACCAACCAATACTTTGCATGAGTGAGGACAGAACACGTGATAACCTTCCGCGCTGGTCGGACGCCGGACTTTGGGCCGATCAAGCGCGAGCTTACAAAACCATCAAGGGATGTTTGTAGAGTTGATGCACTTGAATTAAAGATGAACTGTGATTTATAAAGTGGGATGCGTTTAGGAAAATTATTTGTGCTTATGTTTTAGAAATCATAGAAACATTTCAGAAACTTTTGTACGTTCAGATTTCGGATCTTTCTGCGCACGTCTGTATAATCGAGGCGCAGGACTTTACCTCTATCAGAGATCTTCTTGAGCTCCTCTTTGCAGAAATCGTCCAGTTTGTCTCTCAGCTGACGGACAGATTCTCTCACGCCATCAAAAGAGGAGAGAGAACTGAAGGAAACGTCGGGTTCGTCTGTAGATTCAGGAGGTGCTGAGAGAGACTGGAAACTCTACAGAAAACAGAAATCAAAACTCATCATCTCCACACTTCAGCCAATAACCTGCACTATATCAGATCTGAGCGGCTCTTGTTGACTTCACTTCTCTTCAGTGACTCGCTTCAATCCAGCACTTTCACACAATCAGCACATTCTTCTCATATTCATCATTTATGCTACAAACTCTAGTATTTCACACTTACACTCCTTGTGAAAAAGAAAGTACCGTACTTGTAACAGAAATAATATACTTTAAAAATATATAAGTGCAGATTGGCTGTAATGTTTTCAGAAACTTAATTGCATGTTATTTGCAGTTAAATGAATGTGGAATAGTTTAATATTTATTTATTAAATGCAAATAGCTGAGCTTTAGAGTGTTTAGAGTGTTTGCCCCGCTTAAGTTAGTCTCATTCTGCTCTCATGAAATGTTTCTCTGTGAGCCTCTTGCTCAAGTCCACTATGATCCAGTTCTTCTAGATCTCTGTTACCTGCAGGAACTGGATGTGATGGTGTGTGTGTGAAAGCTGCTCCAGCTCAGCGTCTCTCCTCCTCAGATCATTGATCTCCTGCTCCAGTCGCTCCAGTCGTCCTTCAGCTCGACTCACTGCAGTCTTTTCCTGATCTCTGATCCGCTGTGTCGCCTCAGAGCGGCTTCTCTCAATGGAGCGGATGATCTCAGTGAAGATCTTCTCACTGTCCTCCACTGCTGTGTGTGCAGAGCGCTGTTACACACACATCACAATCACACAGTGAGTTCAGTGAGTCCAAACTGAGACGTCTCACACTTCTCTTCTTCTCCAGACTCACCTTATGAGACTCCACAGCCTCTCTCAGCTGATGAAGATCTTTCTGTCTCTGCTGGATTCTCTGACGGATCTTCATCTGCGTCTCCTTCAGCTGTTTCTGGAGGACAAACCAATGACAGGGAATGACACATAAAACTACTATCACACAATAAGGGTTAAAGATCTAGCATGGCAAGTTTATACTGTAGGTTCAAACCACAGATCAGTGAAGTTTGATGTTATTGACGTCATCATCTTTGATTTGGGCTCTGCGTACATGAGTTGATCAATGATTTGATTTGTGAATCAAAATTGGTCCTTTAAAGGTGGTATCAGTGATTTCAGGCCCCAAATTTTTTTATCACATTCATCTAATCTTCCCTAACGATCCGCTAGCTGCCCGCCCCATAAGCATGCCGTCAATGATTCCAACCAATCACCGACAGGGGGAGGGTGTTGTGAGGTTTTGGGCCAGCTTCTTCTTCAGCTCCGACTTCGCGTGCAGTCGTGCACGAGCACAAAACCTCACAACACCCACCCCCTGTCGGTGATTGGTTGGAACACTATTTGTTTTGGTTTTGAGTGGTTGGTGAAACCAATTGTTTTTGTGAGCAGATCTCAGAGCCTAGGCTGCCTACAGAGATGCGTTTTTTTGACGGCATGCTTATGGGGTGGGCAGCTAGCGGATCGTTAGGAAAGATTAGATGAATGTGATAAAAAAAATGTTGGGCCTGAAATCACTGATACCACCTTTAAAAAAAGTACTTTTAAAAGTAGCATTCCTTTAAAAAAGTTCATGTAAATAATATACTTTAAAAAGAATATACTTGAGTGTGAACTGAACGTAATGTTTCCAGACACGTAGTTGCGTGTTAATTGCCATTAAATGAAAATGTATTATAGTTTAAATTTATATTTAAAGCAATTTGATGAACTTAACAGTGATTTCTAAGTACTTCTTCATATGTACAGTGGGGCAAAAAAGTATTTAGTCAGCCACCAATTGTGCAAGTACTCCCACTTAAAAAGATGAGAGAGGCCTGTAATTTTCATCATAGGTACACTTCAACTATGAGAGACAAAATGAGGAAAAAAAATTCAGAAAATCACATTGTAGGATTTTTAATGAATTAATTGGTAAATTCCTTGGTAAAATAAGTATTTGGTCACCTACAAACAAGCAAGATTTCTGGCTCTCACAGACCTGTAACTTCTTCTTTAAGAGGCTCCTCTGTCCTCCACTTGTTACCTGTATTAATGGCACCTTTTGAACTCGTTATCAGTATAAAAGACACCTGTCCACAACCTCAAATAGTCATACTCCAAACTCCACTACGGCCAAGACCAAAGAGCTGTCAAAGGACACCAGAAACAAAATTGTAGACCTGCACCAGGCTGGGAAGACTGAATCTGCAATAGGTAAGCAGCTTGGTGTGAAGAAATCAACTGTGGGAGCAATTATTAGAAAATGGAAGACATACAAGACCCATAATCTCCCTCGATCTGGGGCTCCACGCAAGATCTCACCCCGTGGGGTCAAAATGATCACAAGAACAGTGAGCAAAAGTCCCAGAACCACACGGGGGGACCTAGTGAATGACCTGCAGAGAGCTGGGACCAAAGTAACAAAGGCTACCGTCAGTAACACACTACGCCGCCAGGGACTCAAATCCTGCAGTGCCAGACGTGTCCCCCTGCTTAAGCCAGTACATGCCCGTCTGAAGTTTGCTAAAGAGCATTTGGATGATCCAGAAGAGGATTGGGAGAATGTCATATGGTCAGATGAAACCAAAATAGAACTTTTTGGTAAAAACTCAACTCGTCGTGTTTGGAGGAGAAAGAACACCATACCTACTGTGAAGCATGGGGGTGGAAACATCTTGCTTTAAGGCTGTTTTTTCTGCAAAGGGACCAGGATGACTGATCCGTGTAAAGGAAAGAATGAATGGGGCCATGTATCGTGAGATTTTGAGTGAAAACCTCCTTCCATCAGCAAGGGCATTGAAGATGAAACGTGGCTGGGTCTTTCAGCATGACAATGATCCCAAACAGACCGCCCGGGCAACGAAGGAGTGGCTTTGTAAGAAGCATTTCAAGGTCCTGGAGTGTCCAGTCTCCAGATCTCAGCCCCATAGAAAATCTGTTGCCCAGCGACAGCCCCAAAACATCACTGCTCTAGAGGAGATCTGCATGGAGGAATGGGCCAAAATACCAGCAACAGTGTGTGAAAACCTTGTGAAGACTCACAGAAAACGTTTCACCTCTGTCATTGCCAACAAATGGTATACTATATAACAAAGTATTGAGATGAACTTTTGTTATTGATCAAATACTTATTTTCCACCATAATTTGCAAATAAATTCTTTAAAAATCAGACAATATGATTTTCTGGATTTTTTTTTCTCATTTCGTCTCTCATAGTTGAGGTATACCTATGATGAAAAATACAGGCCTCTCTCATCTTTTTAAGTGGGAGAACTTGCACAATTGGTGGCTGACTAAATACTTTTTTGCCCCACTGTAATTACTTCTATTGTTTTTAAAATATAGTTAAAGTGTACTCTCATATGTACCGACTAAAATATACTGTAATAATGAAGTTGTACATTAAAAATATATTAACTTTAAACCTCTGGGGTCGACAAACACGCCGGCGTGTTTTGCTGGATTCTCTTCACATATCAGCAAAATAGACTTACAATACTCCGTCATTTATGGTCATGCAGGCATAAGAAATATGAAAACATTAATTGTGAAATGTCTACTTTTTTATGTGTTAACTTACAATTGAAACAAACATTGTGTTTTTGTAAAATAAAGAAAATAAATGGTATGATTTCTGCCTCTCTGTCTCCGTGAACTTTTTTTCTGCAGCACGTCTCTAAACTTAAACAACACTCAGCGAATACTAGTCACACAGACATGAGCAATATCTTTATAAACATTTAAGTGTCTACTTTTTAAATTATCTAATTCAAAACGAAAACAAACATTCTGTGTTTATGTAATCTGTATGAAAAGAGAGAGATGTCAGTCATTCTCATGGCAACTCATTATCTGCTAATGTGAACACGGCCCTGTTTGTGCTGAATAGAGTGTAATGACACCTTTGCCATTAATATGTTTATGAGCAACTGAAAAAAGCACAAATGTCACTCAGCACAAACAGGTTGGACCCCTAAGGGTTAAATATATTAAATAACACACTACAGTTGTAATCAAGTGTGCTTTAGTATGTTAACACATCAAAATAAGTGCACTTCTTTAAAGCATGGAGCAAAAGAGTCACATTGAAATTATTATTAATTATTATATTATATATAAAAAAATAATTATTAAAAGGTACTTTAAAGTAAAACATTTAATTTGACATCAAAAAGTGTATTTATTAAGTGAAACAGTCATTAACATTTACTCTCTTTAAGTGCACTTAAATGGCATTTCATTTCATTAATATACGGAAGAGGATAATACGGAAGCCCTGAACCGCAACATAAAAAATAAAATAAAAAATTTACGTAAAAAAGTAAAAAAAAAAAAATGCTATCATTTCGAGATTAAAGTCGAAATATTTCGAGATTAAAGTCGAAATATTTCGAGATTAAAGTCTAAATGTTTTGAGATTAAAGTCGAAATGTTTCGAGATTAAAGTCGAAATGTTTCGAGATTAAAGACACAGTGTGTGTGTGTGTGTGTGTGTAAAGAAATGCGCTTGTGAAGTCGAACTGCTGTCTATAATAGGCACCGTACGTTCTGGATACATTTTAAGTGCATCATTCTGTATCCAATAATTTGGCCGCATCCCGTGATTTCCTCAAATATAATAACCACTGGTGGTTGAGGAGAGATTCCCTGAAATGATTGTAAAGCCCTTTTAAGTGTAGGCCTACAGTAGACATATGAAAGCGCTATAATAATGCCTCATTCATGCATTCATTCATTCATTCATAAAGCTGGATATCTTGGTCCAGTCTGACAGTATATTTTATAACGTCCTATAGCCTAATGCCATGTTGGTAGACCTGTAGAATATCCTTTTGTTGAAAGCCCAGATAAAAGTAAAAAGCTATTATTTTGTGTAGATCCAGTTTACACACACACACACACACACACACGCAAGCACACGCATGAATGCCTGTGTGGCAATGTGAAATAACGGCAAGCACACACACACAACTTCTACGGAAGGTTTTCTATGGGAGGAAAATGCTTAACGTGTAGCCTATATTCTGGGCTCATCTGATTTTTTGTAAATAGCATAGCCTACTTTGTTATGATTTTAGTAACATAATGATTAATAAATGCACGCACAATTATCCGTGAACTTAATTTGAACAAATGCCTTTCAACCTTTGTGTGCAAAATTCAGAATTAAATGAATGTGCATCAATTTGTACAAATAGAGAGTCTGTAGGCCTACTATGCCTGTTGTAGCCATTAAATAAGCGCATTTAGTTTCATATTTGTTAAAATATTATAAGGTAATTTTTTTTTTTCATTTATGTTGATTTGTGAAAAGTGAACAACACGAGTGAAGATAGGATGCGCAATATAAGACATGGAGTGGGTCAGACATGATTTTGACCACTTCATTAAGTTTTGTTTTGTAGAAAACCTTTCTTTAAAGTGAATTTCATTTTGTATAAATTGAATCTTAATTTTAATCAATTTTTCATCAACCAATTGCCTGTATTTAATAAATAAGAAGCAAATATAACTGACAATATAATCATGGAGGCGCCTGCGCGGTCACTTGCATTGCACGTTAACTGGAGCGCATCTCATCCTAACTTAACGAAACTCAGAGTATGCCTCACACAGACATGAGAAATACATCAAATACACAAAGCTTGAAATGTCTATAAATGAAATAATTCAAAACGAAAAGAAAAAGGCTACTCTCTGATTATGTAATCCATTATGTGCATTTCTCTCTATATAGGCGTGTTCACTATGAATATGGCGATCGTCAACTTCATCTTCATCTTTCAACTTCATAAACACTAGTTTATTAATAAAAATCAATGCACGTGTCACCGGATTTACAAATGCACATCTTGCTTGTTGCACGCACACATATTGTGTCGAAATAACGAGATATTATGTTGAAATAACATTATTATTAATAATACATCTTTTAGAATATTTGTTTGAATGCTGAATTTTGCGCTTGTTCAATTTAATAAAATTAAAACTTTAATTGTGACCATTAAAATAATTGAATATTGAATATTTTTGCTCATATATATACACTGCTCAAAAAAATTAAAGGAACACTTTGAAAACACATCAGATCTCAATGGGGAAAAATATCATGCTGGATATCTATACTAACATGGACTGGGTAATGTGTTATGAACGAAAGGATGCCACATCGTTTGATGGAAATGAAAATGATCAACCTACAGAGGATTGAATTCAAAGACACCCCGGAAATCTAAGTGAAAAAATGATGCAGCAGGCTTGTCAGTTTTGCTGAAATTTCATTGCAGCAACTCAAAATGGTACTCAGTAGTTTGTATGGCCCCCACGTGCTTGTATGCATGCCTGACAACGTCAGGGCATGCTCCTAATGAGACGACGGATGGTGTCCTGGGGTATTTCCTCCCAGATCTGGACCAGCACATCACTGAGCTCCTGGACAGTCTGAGGTGCAACCAGGTGATGTCAGATGGACCAAAACACAATGTCCCAGAGGTGTTCTATTGGATGTAGGTCAGGTGAGCGTGGTGGCCCTTCAATGGTATCATTCCTTCATCCTCCAGGAACTGCCTGCATGCTCTCGCCACATGAGGCCGGGCATTGTTGTGCACCAGGAGGAACCCAGGACCCACTGCACCAGCATAGGGTCTGACAATGGATCCAAGGATTTCATCCCGATACCTAATGGCAGTCAGGGTGCCATTGTCTAGCCTGCAGAGGTCTGTGCGTCCCTCCATGGATATGCCTCCCCAGACCATCACTGACCCACCACCAAACCGGTCATGCTGAACGATGTTACAGGCAGCATAACATTCTCCACGGCTTCTCCAGACCCTTTCCTGTCTGTCACATGCTCAGGGTGAACCTGCTCTCATTTGTGAAAACCACAGGGCACCAGTGGCGGACCTGCCAATTCTGGTGTTCAATGGGAAATGCCAATCGAGGTCCCTGGTGCTGGCAGTGAGCACAGGGCCCACGCGAGGACGTCGGGCCCTCAGGCCACCCTCATGAAGTCTGTTTCTGATTGTTTGGTCAGAGACATTCACACCAGTGGCCTGCTGGAGGTCATTTTGTAGGGCTCTGGCAGTGCTCATCATGTTCCTCCTCGCACAAAGGAGCAGATACTGGTCCTGCTGATGGGTTAAGGACCTTCTACGGCCCTGTCCAGCTCTCCTAGAGTAGCTGTCTGTCTTCCTGGAATCTCCTCCATGCTCTTGAGACTGTGCTGGGAGACACAGCAAACCTTCTGGCAATGGCACGTATTGATGAGCCATCCTGAAGGAGCTGGACTGCCTGCGCAACCTCTGTAGGGTCCAGGTATCGCCTCATGCTACCAGTAGTGACACTGACCCTAGCCAAATGCAAAACTGGTGAAAAACAGTCCGAAAAGATGAGTAGGGAAAAAATGTCAGTGGCCTCCACCTGTAAAACCATTCCTGTTTTGGGGGTTGTCTCACTGTTGCCCATCTAGTGCACCTGCTGTTAATGTAATTAACACTAAAGCAGCTAAAACTGATTACCAACCCCCTCTGTTACTTAACTGACCAGATCAATATCCCAGGAGTTTAACTGACTTGATGCTATTCTCTGATTAAAAAGTGTTCCCTTTATTTTTTTGAGCAGTGTATATACACTCACCTAAAGGATTATTAGGAACACCATACTAATACTGTGTTTGACCCCCTTTCGCCTTCAGAACTGCCTTAATTCTACGTGGCATTGATTCAACAAGGTGCTGAAAGCATTCTTTAGAAATGTTGGCCCATATTGATAGGATAGCATCTTGCAGTTGATGGAGATTTGTGGGATGCACATCCAGGGCACGAAGCTCCCGTTCCACCACATCCCAAAGATGCTCTATTGGGTTGAGATCTGGTGACTGTGGGGGCCATTTTAGTACAGTGAACTCATTGTCATGTTCAAGAAACCAATTTGAAATGATTTGAGCTTTGTGACATGGTGCATTATCCTGCTGGAAGTAGCCATCAGAGGATGGGAACATGGTGGTCATAAAGGGATGGACATGGTCAGAAACAATGCTTAGGTAGGCCGTGGCATTTAAACGATGCCCAATTGGCACTAAGGGGCCTAAAGTGTGCCAAGAAAACATCCCCCACACCATTACACCACCACCACCAGCCTGCACAGTGGTAACAAGGCATGATGGATCCATGTTCTTATTCTGTTTTCGCCAAATTCTGACTCTACCATCTGAATGTCTCAACAGAAATCGAGACTCATCAGACCAGGCAACATTTTTCCAGTCTTCAACTGTCCAATTTTGGTGAGCTTGTGCAAATTGTAGCCTCTTTTTCCTATTTGTAGTGGAGATGAGTGGTACCCGGTGGAGTCTTCTGCTGTTGTAGCCCACCCGCCTCAAGGTTGTGCGTGTTGTGGCTTCACAAATGCTTTGCTGCATACCTCGGTTGTAACGAGTGGTTATTTCAGTCAAAGTTGCTCTTCTATCAGCTTGAATCAGTCGGCCCATTCTCCTCTGACCTCTAGCATCAACAAGGCATTTTCGCCCACAGGACTGCCGCATACTGGATGTTTTTCCCTTTTCACACCATTCTTTGTAAACCCTAGAAATGGTTGTGCATGAAAATCCCAGTAACTGAGCAGATTGTGAAATACTCAGACCGGCCCGTCTGGCACCAACAACCATGCCACGCTCAAAATTGCTTAAATCACCTTTCTTTCCCATTCTGACATTCAGTTTGGAGTTCAGGAGATTGTCTTGACCAGAACCACACCCCTAAATGCATTGAAACAACTGCTATGTGATTGGTTGATTAGATAATTGCATTAATGAGAAATTGAACAGGTGTTCCTAATAATCCTTTAGGTGAGTGTATATATATATATATATATATATATATATATATATATATATATATATATACAGGGTGGGCCATTTATATGGATACACCGTAATAACATGGGAATGGTTGGTGATATTAAAGTCCTGTTTGTGGCACATTAGTATATGTGAGGGGGCAAACTCCTCAAGATGGGTGGTGACCATGGTGGCCATTTAGAAGTCGGCCATCTTGGATACAACTTTTGTTTTTTCAATAGGAAGAGGGCCATGTGACACATCAAACTTATTGGTAATGTCACAAGAAAAACAATGGTGTGCTTGGTTTCAACGTAACTTTATTCGTTCATGAGTTATTTACAAGTTTCTGACCACTTATAAAATGTGTTCAATGTGCTGCCCATTGTGTTGGATTGTCAATGCAACCCTGTTCTCCCACTCTTCACACACTGATAGCAACACCGCAGGAGAAATGCCAGCACAGGCATCCAGTATCCGTAGTTTCAGGTGCTGCACATCTCGTATCTTCACACCATAGACAATTGCCTTCAGATGACCCCAAAGATAAAAGTCTAAGGGGGTCAGATCGGGAGACCTTGGGGGCCATTCAACTGGCCCACGACGACCAATCCACTTTCCAGGAAACTGTTCATCTAGGAATGCTCGGACCTGGCACCCATAATGTGGTGGTGCACCATCTTGCTGGAAAAACTCAGGGAACGTGCCAGCTTCAGTGCATAAAGACCTCAAGGCCACTGGATATTTGAAATTGCTACATGATGATGTGTTTCCCTCTTTATGCACTGAAGCTGGCACGTTCCTGGAAAGTGGATTGGTCGTCGTGGGCCAGTTGAATGGCAATTGTCTATGGTGTGAAGATACGAGATGTGCAGCACCTGAAACTACGGATACTGGATGCCTGTGCTGGCATTTCTCCTGCGGTGTTGCTATCAGTGTGTGAAGAGTGGGAGAACAGGGTTGCATTGACAATCCAACACAATGGGTAGCACATTGAACACATTTTATAAGTGGTCAGAAACTTGTAAATAACTCATGAACGAATAAAGTTACGTTGAAACCAAGCACACCATTGTTTTTCTTGAGACATTACTAATAAGTTTGATGTGTCACATGGCCCTCTTCCTATTGAAAAAACAAAAGTTGTATCCAAGATGGCCGACTTCTAAATGGCCACCATGGTCACCACCCATCTTGAGGAGTTTGCCCCCTCACATATACTAATGTGCCACAAACAGGACTTTAATATCACCAACCATTCCCATGTTATTACGGTGTATCCATATAAATGGCCCACCCTGTATATATATATATATATATATATATATATATATATATACAGGGTGGACCATTTATATGGATACACCGTAATAACATGGGAATGGTTGGTGATATTAAAGTCCTGTTAAAGTCCTGTTAAAGATATTAAAGTCCTGACCATGGTGGCCATTTAGAAGTCCACAAACAGGACTTTAATATCACCAACCATTCCCATGTTATTACGGTGTATCCATATAAATGGCCCACCCTATATATATATATATATATATATATATATATATATATATATATATAGCCTATAATTGCGCAGCTCCCCGTCAATGATCGTACAGTGGACAAATGCAAGGTTATCGAGGTTTCGCGGTTACCCATGATACCATAAGATGCATTATTAAACTTATTGATCCTCAAGGTGTGGAATTTCGACGAAGGAGATGCTTGAGAAGACGCCAGTAGGCTACACTTGCACTGGCCCAAATGCACTCTGGCATATGGACAGCTATGATAAATTAAAACTGTATGGCATTGCCATTAATGGCTGTATAGATGGTTACACTCATTACACTGAGTTTAATAATGTGTCTTCCTCTTATGGTATCCTCCTGGGAAACCACGAAACCTCAATTAGCCGCTTACAAGTTCTATTTAAAGTTCGTACTATTATTATTCTGTCATAATTAGCTAAAATAGATAGTAGGCTAGCCTATTTCTTTGTTACTGAAAGAAAGTCTAAAATATAGCTTGACTAAGTGATCCAACTCTGCCATGTCCTCTATCTGTAGGCTATCCAATGAACACTGATCGAATGCGTTATTCTCTACATTTCATTTAGACTTTTTTTCTCGAAACACAACGACTTTATTCTCGAAATTTAATGAGTTTATTCTCAATATTGTATTTCGAGTTTTTTTCTCGAAATTTAACGATTTTTTTCTCGAAACACAACGACTTTTTTCTCAAAATGTAATGAGTTTATTCTCAAGATTGTATTTCGAATTTTTTCTCGAAATTTAACGATTTTTTTCTCGAAACAAAACCACTTTATTCTCGATATTTAATGAGTTTATTCTCAAGATTGTATTTTGACTTTTTTCTCGAAATTTAACGAGTTTTTTCTCGAAACACAATGACTTTATTCTCAATATTTAATGAGTTTATTCTCAAGATTGTATTTCGACTTTTTTTCTCGAAATTTAACGAGTTTAATTTCGCATTATAACCATAGACAGTATATAAACTGGACACAGCGACCCCATTGAATTCAATGGAGACAAGTGAAGTCAATTAGAAGCATAGACAGTAAAAGAAATGGACACAGCGACCCCGTTGGATTCAACGGAGACAAGTGAAGTCAATTAGAAGCACGCACTTCCTGGGGGTCGAGCGTACTGCGCAGACTCAAACTGAGCTTGACGACGTAGATGTGACGTGAGCAACCCGTCTGTCTTCTAGTAGCTGTGCCAAGAGAAATCTGAATCATTCCCTTCCGAAGCTTGCAGAGACGGAGAGCGTGAGTAGGTGTCCATGAGCTTGGAGCAGGAGAAACTTTTGCTAGGTATTCTGATTAATTATTTTGTCATTTTGCCTCCACGTCCCCCCGATTTCACGCAAGCTTCTGCTCCTGTCCATACGGTAATTTCTCTACTGTGCGACAGAGAGTCGCAGGTTATGACGCAATCGTTAGCTTATTTTTACAAAAATTGCTTCTACAGGGCCATAACGTATGATACAAGGTAATGGAGCCTTTTATACATTTTCGTGTTTCTTTAGAAATAAATAATGGACATATGGAGTCTTTAAACGCCTCAGATGTAAAGTTATTCGCTGTCAAAGTGACGCCAAAATGAATGGGAGTCAATGGAATGCTAACAGCAGGTGATGGTCTGCTAATCAATGGCGGTGCCCGGGGAAGCTAAAAAAAAAATATAAAACCCTGCCCCCCTGATTAGAAGTCCTCACTTCCTGATGGCTGAGAGTACGCATACTCAAACTGAGCTTGACGACATAGATGTGACGTGAGCATCCCGTCTGTCTTCTAGTAGCTGTGCCAAGATGCGTGGGATTTCCCCCTTTCTGGTCAATGTATCCCTGCCTCTGCGCGTAATTATTTGTATCCCCCCCTCAAAGTGATCAGTGCTACTACATAGTGGCGAGACGGATCACAAAACTTATCACGGATCCGTGGTTTGATTAAAGTCAAGTTTATTTTAAAATGCGCTACTTTGGCTGGCTCTGATAAAGCTGCGCAGCCGCAGCCAGAGTAATCACCACTCTGCAGACTTGCTCAATGTCCCGCCCACGGCGCTATCTGATTGGTTACACCTCACGAGTAATAGCCTATCAACACTTGCGAGACGGTTGCAGGTCCGCTGGCCTGGGGAGTGGAGCTGTGTCGATGTCGAAAGGAAGGCAGCATTACATTACATTTACATTTATTCATTTAGCAGACGCTTTTATCCAAAGCGACTTACAAATGAGAACAATAGAAGCAGTTAAACTAGCAGTAGGACAACAAAAATGCAAGTGCTATGACCCTTCTCAGTTTAATTCAACGCAATTTATTTATTTTTTTTAATTTTTTATTTTTTTTTGTTATAGAACAGAATAGAGTAGTAGAGAGAAAGTGTTAGTATTACTGGATCAAGTGCTGTCGAAAAAGAAGTGTCTTCAGCCGTTTCTTAAAAGTGGCTATGGACTCAGCCGCTCTGGTTGAGTTCGGCAGATCATTCCACCAGCAGGGAACAGTCATGGTAAAGGTCCGAGAAAGAGATTTTGTGCCTCTTTGAGATGGCACCACAAGACGCCGTTCACTTGCAGAGCGCAAGTTCCTGGAAGGCACATACGTCTGAAGTAAAGAGTTAAAGTAAAAGGAAGCAGAACCAGTGGTTGTTCTGTAGGCAAACGTCAGTGACTTGAATTTGATGCGAGCGGCAACTGGCAACCAGTGCAATTTTGTGAGGAGAGGAGTGACGTGTGCCCTTTTCGGCTCGTTAAAGACCAATCTAGCTGCGGCGTTCTGGATCAGTTGCAGAGGTTTGACAGTGCAAGCTGGAAGACCAGCCAGGAGAGAGTTACAATAGTCAAGTCTGGATAAAACAAGCGCTTGGACAAGGAGTTGAGTAGCATGTTCTGATAGGAAGGGTCTGATCCTCCTAATGTTGTACAAGGCAAATCTACATGACCGGGCAGTTCTTGCAATGTGGTCTGTGAAGTTCAATTGATCATCAATTACCACACCAAGGTTCCTGGCTGATCTAGATGGAGTTATGGATGACGAGTCTAGCTGAATGGTAAAGTTGTGGTGAAGTGTTGGGTTGGCCGGGACCACGAGTAGCTCTGTCTTCGCAAGGTTTAGTTGAAGGTGGTGGTCCTTCATCCAGCCAGAAATGTCTGTCAGGCAGGCTGAGATACGATCAGCTACCGTCGGATCGTCGGGCTGGAATGAGAGGTAGAGTTGTGTGTCATCAGCGTAGCAGTGATAGGAAAAACCATGTTTCTGAATCACAGATCCTAGTGATGTCATGTAGATGGAGAAGAGAAGTGGTCCAAGCACTGAGCCCTGAGGCACTCCAGTAGCTAGATGTTGTGTCTTAGACACCTCACCCCTCCACGAAACCCTAAAGGACCTACCTGAGAGGTAAGACTTGAACCATTGGAGTGTGGTTCCCGAGATGCCCTTCGTCTTTAGGATTGACAGGAGGATCTGGTGGTTAACTGTGTCAAAGGCAGCAGACAGATCCAGCAGGATGAGAACTGAGGATTTGGAGGCTGCTCTTGCCAGTCTCAGAGCTTCAATTACTGAGAGCAGGGCAGTCTCAGTTGAGTGTCCGCTTTTGAAACCAGATTGATTGTTGTCCAAGAGGTTGTTCTGTGTAAGGAAGGAAGAGATCTGGTTGAAAACAACTCGCTCAAGTGTTTTCGCGACGAATGGAAGGAGAGATACCGGTCTGTAATTCTCCAGATGTGCTGGATTTAGAGTGGGTTTCTTAAGCAGTGGGGTTACACAAGCCTGCTTAAATGCTGTGGGAAAGGTACCAGTGTGAAGAGAGGTGTTTATGATGTGTGTGAGTGTGGGTACAACTGAGGATGAAATGGCTTGAAGTAGGTTAGTGGGAATAGGATCAAGCGGACAGGTGGTAGGGCGATTGGAAAGGAGGAGATTGGAGACTTCTGTCTCTGAGAGTAGAGAGAAGGAGGGTAGAGAGTGCGTGTGTGGTGGATTTTAATTAATCAACGTTAATTAATCAACTAACATTTGTTTTTCTTGCAGGAATAACATTCATATGCTTTTAATGTGTCAAAACTCTTTGGGGAAAAACTTGTGATTTTGAGTATGTGTCTATGGGTAAAAATAACATAGTTATGGGAAGTGAAACTAGACAGTCTGTTAGAACAAATTAAGTCATCTTTAAAACCTTGTGATAAGTAATCACAAGATGAGAGTTTGCTTTACCTAGTAACAGAGGGGTTTGCATATGAAGAACCAATCAAATAGTGGGGAAATTATGTAATGCAGCATGAAATTTATGCCATACCCTGATTCTATAAAAACTGTTGTATATGTATTTTTCGGTGGGATTCTCAATGGAATTTGTCTGAGATCCTCCGGCCTTGCTTCTTGGGAGAGATTCCCTGAGAACTGCTCGGGAAGATCTCCCGGCCGTGATTAAAGCATTTAAAGGACAATTGCAGGTCTGTTTGTCAATTTATTCCTGCGCAGGAAGCTAGTTTAGGTAGGAAGCTAAGTTAGAAAGAAAACTAGTTTATGGAAATCGAGTCAGAAAGCTGGTGATCTATAAAGTGGGGACGTCAGGAACGAGACCCAAAAGATAGAGCCAGGTAGTCAGTTACAGGTGATCTATAAAGTGGGGACGTCAGGAACGAGACCCAAAAGATAGAGCCAGATAGTCAGTTACAGGTGATCTATAAAGTGGGGACGTCAGGAACGAGACCCAAAAGATAGAGCCAGGTAATAGGTTTAGGGAAAAATATCCACGACACGTGTTAGCTGGAAAAGTGTGTGTGTCAATTTGTGGATTGCTAAATTGGCCGCTGATGGAGGTTGTTTTATTTATAAAGAATGTAGCAAAATCGTCAGCTTTTAGTGTTGATGAAGGAGGAGGAGGAGGAGGAGGGTTGAGAAGAGAGGAGAAGGTTTTGAAAAGCATGCGAGAGTCTGAAGAATTGTTAATTTTGTTGTGATAGTAAGTCATTTTAGCAGTAGAGATATTATCAGAGAAGGAAGAGAGGAGGGACTGATAAAGACCAAGATCAGTAGGATCTTTTGATTTGCGCCACTTCCTCTCTGCACCCCTGAGTTTCGAACGATGTTCCCAGAGAACATCAGATAACCAGGGGGCAGAGGGTGTGGCGCGGGCTGGCCTGGAGGAAAGGGGGCAGAAGGTGTCCAAGCAGGATGTTAAAGTGGAGAAAAGATTATCAGTTGCACTGTTAGTATCTAGTGTTGAAAGCTGATCAGGTGGAGGAAGTGTGGATGAGACCAGAGAGGATAGACGAGAGGGTGAGAGTGAGCGTGGGTTTCGCCGAAAGGTGACCTGTGGAGGAGTGTGTGTTGTGTTCCGTGGCAGGTTGATGTTGAGAGTGAGGAGGAAGTGATCTGAGGTGTGCAGTGGAGTGACCAGTGTATGGTCAGTGGAGCAGTAGCGTGTGTAGATAAGGTCCAATTTATTACCTGATCTGTGAGTAGTCGCAGTAGATACTCGCTTGAGGTCAAATGAGGCAAGCAGAGTGTGGAAATCAGCAGCCTGAGGTTTTTCTAGGTGGATATTGAAGTCTCCAAGAACAACGAGAGGAGTACCATCCTCAGGGAAGGATGAGAGTAGCACATCAGCTCTTCCAAGAAACTGCCGAGCTGCCCTGGGGGACGATATACAACTACAAAATGGATATTAATAGGGCTAGTGATAGTAATTGAATGTGATTCAAATGAGCTGTTGTCACACAGAGTTAGTAAATGATCAAATTTCCAATCGTTTGAGATGAGCAGACCAGTACCACCACCCCTTCCAGTCAGGCGAGGGGTGTGTGAGAAAGTGAATTTAGTGGAGAGGGCAGCCGGTGTGGCAGTGTCCTCTGGTCTGATCCAGGTCTCAGTCAGGGCCAGTAGACTGAGACCCAAATGGCTAGAAATAGATGTAATGAAATCAGCTTTGTTTACAGCGGACTGGCAATTCCAGAGACCAATAGGAAAAGAGAATATAGTACTAGAAGACACCGGAAAAGTATGCAGGTTGTTAGGATTGGACTGCCTCTGACGTGTGACATTTGATTTACGTGTGTTAGTAATAGTAGGGATTTGAAAACACATAGTGTAAGGTCACAAACAGACAGATCAGATGAAAAAGTTGTGTAGACGAGAAAGTAAAGGAATAAACAGGAAAAATTAATACTCAAGTGCCTTGTCGGTGTCCTTGCTCGGTGGAGTCGCACAGGTAGAGTCGTTGGTCTTTACACTCTTCGGTCTTCACACGAGGGCTGCCGCGGTGCACTAACCAATTTTATACACACCTAATACCTCTTTATTGAATACAGCAGGTCCCGCCCTCCTGTTTAGTCAAGCGAAACTAACAAGTCACAACGCACAAACAAAGTCACACGTGCGTTTTTACCACAGTAAAAACACGGTAAACAAAACACGCTTCCTAGCAACACAGAGCCGCGCTAAAATCTACTGGGAAAAGTAAACACTCACAGACTGCTGATCTCTCCTGTTGTTCGACTGCTTCTTCTGATAAGTACTAGCAGTTTGTTAGAATAAATACTTTAACTGGCTTTGGTCCCGCCCTCCTGTTTAGTCAAGCGAAACTAACAAGTCACGACGCACAAACAAAGTCACACGTGCGTTTTTACCACAGTAAAAACACGGTAAACAAAACACACTTCCTAGCAACACAGAGCAGCGCTAAAATCTACTGGGAAAAGTAAACACTCACAGACTGCTGATCTCTCCTGTTGTTCGACTGCTTCTTCTGATAAGTACTAGCAGTTTGTTAGAATAAATACTTTAACTGGCTTTGGTCCCGCCCTCCCCTGCTGGAAAAACCAGCATAGACCAGCATAGCTGGTCATACCAGCTAGACCAGCATATGTTGTGTTTTGGTGCTGGTATGCTGGTGACCAGCATGGGATGCTGGTATGTTGGTATGCTGGTGACCAGCCTGGGATGCTGGTATGCTGGTCTGACCAGCCTGGGATGCTGGTGTGCTGGTGTGACCAGCATGGGATGCTGGTGTGCTGGTCTGACCAGCATGGGATGCTGGTGTGCTGGTGTGACCAGCATGGGATGCTGGTGTGACCAGCATGGGATGCTGTTGTGCCCAGCATGGGATGCTGGTGTGCTGGTATGCTTGCTGTATGCATTAATTAAATGCATCCCATGCTGGTCACACCAGCACCAACATTGGATGCTGGTTACACACATTGGAAACTATGCTGATAAACAGTAATAGATGTTAAGGATGGTAGCCTGTTCACCAGGGTGGAATGCAGGACAGCTACATTGAATTTTGGTATGATGAAAATCATGAAAATACAAGCTTACATTAATACATGTAACAAGTTCATTTAATAATAACAAATAAACATTAATACGTTAATACAATAATAACAATTATTTAACAAAAAACAACACTCTTCTGGCTCAACAAGCACATTACAATAAAACGCATTAACAACAATTGATCTTAATTAAGTGCTCACTATGGGGTTCTAAAAATGAGTCGACTGCTTTGTGCTTTGTACTACACATTTGTCCTTGTCAACAGTAACCTGCTAACAGTAGCCTACTTTTTCAGATAAATTAGTATAAGTTGATGTGTTTGCTCTCTGTTTATGTCGTTTTGTTCTGTCATCCTTACTGTATTGATCCTACTTTTTCAGGTAAATTACTAAATGTTGATGTGTATGTTCTTTGTTTATGTCGATTTGTTCTGTCGTCCTCAGTGTCATCTTAACTGTCGTCTTGTTCTGTCATCTTAACTGTTGTCTCTTTCTGTCGTCTTGTTCTGTCGTCTCGTTCTGTCGTCTCGTTCTGTCGTCTTGTTCTGTCGTCTCTTTCTGTCGTCTTGTTCTGTCATCTCTTTCTGTCGTCTCTTTCTGTCGTCTCTTTCTGTCAACAAGACGACAGAAAGAGACAACAGTTAAGACGACAGACCAAGACGACAGAACGAGATGACAGAACGAGACAACAGTTAAGACGACAGAAAGAGACGACAGAACAAGACGACAGAAAGAGACGACAGAACAAGACGACAGAACAAGACGACAGAAAGAGACGACAGAACAAGACGACAGAACAAGACGACAGAAAGAGACGACAGAAAGATACGACAGAAAGAGACGACAGAAAGAGACGACAGAAAGAGACGACAGAAAGAGATGACAGAAAGAGACGACAGAACAAGACGACAGAAAGAGACGACAGAACAAGACGACAGAACAAGACGACAGAAAGAGACGACAGAACAAGACGACAGAAAGAGACGACAGAACAAGACGACAGAAAGAGACGACAGAAAGAGACGACAGAAAGAGACGACAGAACAAGACGACAGAAAGAGACGACAGAACAAGACGACAGAAAGAGACGACAGAACAAGACGACAGAAAGAGACGACAGAACAAGACGACAGAACAAGACGACAGAAAGAGACGACAGAAAGAGACGACAGAAAGAGACGACAGAAAGAGACGACAGAACGAGACGACAGAAAGAGACAACAGTTAAGACGACAGAACAAGACGACAGAAAGAGACGACAGAACGAGACGACAGAACAAGACGACAGAACAAGACGACAGAAAGAGACGACAGAAAGAGACGACAGAAAGAGACGACAGAAAGAGACGACAGAACAAGACGACAGAACAAGACGACAGAACAAGATGACAGAAAGAGACGACAGAACAAGACGACAGAACAAGATGACAGAAAGAGACGACAGAACAAGACGACAGAAAGAGACGACAGAACAAGACAGAAAGAGACGACAGAACAAGACGACAGAAAGAGACGACAGAACAAGACGACAGAACGAGACAACAGTTAAGACGACAGAACAAGACGATAGAACGAGACAACAGAAAGAGACGACAGAACAAGACAGAAAGAGACGACAGAAAGAGACGACAGAAAGAGACGACAGAAAGAGACGACAGAACAAGACGACAGAACGAGATGACAGAAAGAGACAACAGTTAAGACGACAGAACAAGACGATAGAACGAGACGACAGAACAAGACAGAAAGAGACGACAGAAAGAGACGACAGAAAGAGACGACAGAAAGAGACGACAGAACAAGACGACAGAACGAGACAACAGTTAAGACGACAGAACAAGACGATAGAACGAGACAACAGAAAGAGACGACAGAACAAGACAGAAAGAGACGACAGAAAGAGACGACAGAAAGAGACGACAGAAAGAGACGACAGAACAAGACGACAGAAAGAGACGACAGAACAAGACGACAGAACAAGACGACAGAAAGAGACGACAGAACAAGACGACAGAAAGAGACGACAGAACAAGACGACAGAACAAGATGACAGAAAGAGACGACAGAAAGAGACGACAGAACAAGACGACAGAAAGAGACGACAGAAAGAGACGACAGAACAAGACGACAGAACGAGACGACAGAAAGAGACGACAGAAAGAGACGACAGAACAAGACGACAGAACGAGACGACAGAAAGAGACAACAGTTAAGACGACAGAACAAGACGACAGAAAGAGACGACAGAACGAGACGACAGAACAAGACGACAGAACAAGACGACAGAAAGAGACGACAGAAAGAGACGACAGAAAGAGACGACAGAAAGAGACGACAGAACAAGACGACAGAAAGAGACGACAGAAAGAGACGACAGAAAGAGACGACAGAACAAGACGACAGAACAAGATGACAGAAAGAGACGACAGAACAAGACGACAGAAAGAGACGACAGAAAGAGACGACAGAACAAGACGACAGAAAGAGACGACAGAACAAGACGACAGAAAGAGACGACAGAAAGAGACGACAGAACAAGACAGAAAGAGACGACAGAACAAGACGACAGAACGAGACAACAGTTAAGACGACAGAACAAGACGATAGAACGAGACGACAGAAAGAGACGACAGAACAAGACGACAGAAAGAGACGACAGAACAAGACGACAGAAAGAGACAACAGTTAAGACGACAGAAAGAGACAACAGTTAAGACGACAGAAAGAGACGACAGAAAGAGACGACAGAAAGAGACGACAGAACAAGACGACAGAACAAGACGACAGAACAAGACGACAGAAAGAGACGACAGAACAAAACGACAGAAAGAGACGACAGAACAAGACGACAGAACAAGACGACAGAAAGAGACGACAGAACAAAACGACAGAAAGAGACAACAGTTAAGACGACAGAAAGAGACGACAGAACAAGACGACAGAAAGAGACGACAGAACAAAACGACAGAAAGAGACAACAGTTAAGACGACAGAAAGAGACGACAGAAAGAGACGACAGAAAGAGACGACAGAACAAGACGACAGAACAAGACGACAGAACAAGACGACAGAAAGAGACGACAGAAAGAGACGACAGAACAAGGCGACAGAACGAGACAACAGTTAAGACGACAGAAAGAGACGACAGAACAAGACGACAGAAAGAGACGACAGAACAAGACGACAGAACAAGACGACAGAACAAGACGACAGAACAAGACGACAGAAAGAGACGACAGAAAGAGACGACAGAAAGAGACGACAGAACAAGACAGAAAGATACGACAACAAGACGACAGAAAGAGACGACAGAAAGAGACGACAGAAAGAGACAACAGTTAAGACGACAGAAAGAGACGACAGAAAGAGACGACAGAACAAGACGACAGAACAAGACGACAGAACAAGACGACAGAACAAGACGACAGAAAGAGACGACAGAAAGAGACGACAGAAAGAGACGACAGAAAGAGACGACAGAACGAGACAACAGTTAAGACGACAGAAAGAGACGACAGAACAAGACGACAGAAAGAGACGACAGAACAAGACGACAGAACAAGACGACAGAACGAGACAACAGTTAAGACGACAGAAAGAGACGACAGAACAAGACGACAGAAAGAGACGACAGAACAAGACGACAGAACAAGACGACAGAAAGAGACGACAGAAAGAGACGACAGAAAGAGACGACAGAACGAGACAGAAAGAGACGACAGAACAAGACGACAGAACGAGACAACAGTTAAGACGACAGAACAAGACGATAGAACGAGATGACAGAAAGAGACGACAGAACAAGACAGAAAGATACGACAACAAGACGACAGAAAGAGACGACAGAAAGAGACGACAGAACAAGACGACAGAAAGAGGCGACAGAAAGAGACGACAGAACAAGACAGAAAGAGACGACAGAACAAGACGACAGAACGAGACAACAGTTAAGACGACAGAACAAGACGATAGAACGAGACGACAGAAAGAGACGACAGAACAAGACAGAAAGATACGACAGAACAAGACGACAGAACAAGATGACAGAACAAGACGACAGAAAGAGACGACAGAACAAGACGACAGAAAGAGACGACAGAAAGAGACGACAGAACAAGACGATAGAACGAGACAACAGTTAAGACGACAGAAAGAGACGACAGAACAAGACAGAAAGATACGACAGAACAAGACGACAGAACAAGATGACAGAACAAGACGACAGAAAGAGACGACAGAACAAGACGACAGAAAGAGACGACAGAAAGAGACGACAGAACAAGACGACAGAACGAGACAACAGTTAAGACGACAGAACAAGACGACAGAAAGAGACGACAGAAAGAGACGACAGAACAAGACAGAAAGAGACGACAGAACAAGACGACAGAACGAGACAACAGTTAAGACGACAGAACAAGACGATAGAACGAGATGACAGAAAGAGACGACAGAACAAGACAGAAAGATACGACAACAAGACGACAGAAAGAGACGACAGAAAGAGACGACAGAACAAGACGACAGAAAGAGGCGACAGAAAGAGACGACAGAACAAGACAGAAAGAGACGACAGAACAAGACGACAGAACGAGACAACAGTTAAGACGACAGAACAAGACGACAGAAAGAGGCGACAGAAAGAGACGACAGAACAAGACAGAAAGAGACGACAGAACAAGACGACAGAACGAGACAACAGTTAAGACGACAGAACAAGACGATAGAACGAGACGACAGAAAGAGACGACAGAACAAGACAGAAAGATACGACAGAACAAGACGACAGAACAAGATGACAGAACAAGACGACAGAACAAGACGACAGAAAGAGACGACAGAACAAGACGACAGAAAGAGACAACAGTTAAGACGACAGAACGAGACGACAGAAAGAGACGACAGAACGAGACGACAGAACAAGACGACAGAAAGAGACAACAGTTAAGACGACAGAACAAGACGACAGAAAGAGACGACAGAACGAGACGACAGAACAAGACGACAGAACAAGACGACAGTTAAGACGACAGAAAGAGACGACAGAACAAGACGACAGAAAGAGACGACAGAACAAGACGACAGAACAAGACGACAGAAAGAGACGACAGAACGAGACAGAAAGAGACGACAGAACAAGACGACAGAACGAGACAACAGTTAAGACGACAGAACAAGACGATAGAACGAGATGACAGAAAGAGACGACAGAACAAGACAGAAAGATACGACAACAAGACGACAGAAAGAGACGACAGAAAGAGACGACAGAACAAGACGACAGAAAGAGGCGACAGAAAGAGACGACAGAACAAGACAGAAAGAGACGACAGAACAAGACGACAGAACGAGACAACAGTTAAGACGACAGAACAAGACGATAGAACGAGACGACAGAAAGAGACGACAGAACAAGACAGAAAGATACGACAGAAAGAGACGACAGAACAAGACGACAGAAAGAGACGACAGAAAGAGACGACAGAACAAGACAGAAAGAGACGACAGAACAAGACGACAGAACGAGACAACAGTTAAGACGACAGAACAAGACGATAGAACGAGATGACAGAAAGAGACGACAGAACAAGACAGAAAGATACGACAACAAGACGACAGAAAGAGACGACAGAAAGAGACGACAGAACAAGACGACAGAAAGAGGCGACAGAAAGAGACGACAGAACAAGACAGAAAGAGACGACAGAACAAGACGACAGAACGAGACAACAGTTAAGACGACAGAACAAGACGACAGAAAGAGACGACAGAACAAGACGACAGAACGAGACAACAGTTAAGACGACAGAACAAGACGATAGAACGAGACGACAGAAAGAGACGACAGAACAAGACGACAGAACAAGACGATAGAACGAGACGACAGAAAGAGACGACAGAACAAGACGACAGAACGAGACGACAGAACAAGACGACAGAACGAGACGACAGAAAGAGACGACAGAACAAGACGACAGAAAGAGACGACAGAACAAGACGACAGAACAAGACGACAGAACGAGACGACAGAAAGAGACGACAGAACAAGACGACAGAAAGAGACGACAGAACAAGACGACAGAACGAGACGACAGAACGAGACGACAGAACGAGACGACAGAACGAGACGACAGAAAGAGACGACAGAAAGAGACGACAGAACAAGACGACAGAACAAGACGACAGAAAGAGACAACAGTTAAGACGACAGAACAAGACGACAGAAAGAGACGACAGAACGAGACGACAGAACAAGACGACAGAACAAGACGACAGAACGAGACGACAGAAAGAGACGACAGAAAGAGACGACAGAAAGAGACGACAGAACAAGACGACAGAACGAGACGACAGAACGAGACGACAGAACGAGACGACAGAACGAGACGACAGAAAGAGACGACAGAAAGAGACGACAGAACAAGACGACAGAACGAGACAACAGTTAAGACGACAGAACGAGACGACAGAAAGAGACGACAGAACAAGACGACAGAAAGAGACAACAGTTAAGACGACAGAACAAGACGACAGAAAGAGACGACAGAACGAGACGACAGAACAAGACGACAGAACAAGACGACAGAACGAGACGACAGAAAGAGACGACAGAAAGAGACGACAGAAAGAGACGACAGAACAAGACGACAGAAAGAGACGACAGAACAAGACGACAGAACAAGACGACAGAACGAGACGACAGAACGAGACGACAGAAAGAGACGACAGAACAAGACGACAGAACGAGACAACAGTTAAGACGACAGATACAATATAAAATATGATTCGTTAACAACAGTCTCCTGGTGATCTTCTAAAATGAGGGCGAGCCACAAATCCGTGAGTACAGTTTACAAACCCGTGGGAACGGATTGCGAAAGCGTGCCCAGCAAACATTGGTCCGACGGCAACGTCGTGTCTCTGGCCAAAAATAGTCGCGGTATGACGGCATAAATCGGTAAAAAATATGTAACACAGAACATTTCCTAAAAATGCATTCAGATACATTTGTACATGTCTACAGTTATCTGGGGTTGCATGTATAATTGTTATTTTGACTTTTAGCTACGTGTAGTTCAATATAGTGTATCGGGTGAGAGGACGTCACCTGGTGACGTCTTTTACACGTGCATTTATAGTCCATCATGACCCTCCATCATAGAATCCTTGTGAAATATGCAAAAGCTGTGCTTAATCCGTGCATGGTTAATACTGCAAAAATTAATTTAATTGCCCAAGTAGTTTTTAAGAGGTTGTGAAGACGTCCACTGACGTCCTTTACACGTCAAGGCTGTGAATAGACGTCCACTGATGTCTTTTACACGTCTAGTCAAGCAAGACAGAAAAAAAACAGGAATTATCTTTATGAAATACACGAATTGTATACAAAGTAAATATATTTACTTTATCTTGTTTAAATAAATTATAATCACACAGTTCCCAGTGTGGTTAAGTGAATGCAAATCATCTGCATTTTAGTCATTATTTCAACCTGTAGGCTAGCCTACCTGATGTATAGCCTACGTTGTGTTTTTTTTTTGTGTGTTTTTTTTATGGAATGTATGCATATGTAAAACATAAATATTTCTGGTCACCATTTATGTCTGAGTTGGATGAAATTGCCAAAACTGTGCTGCCAAGATGTAACAAAAGATCTCCCGACATTACCAAATCCCGCGATAGGTTAGATTATCTCACGAGATGTTAACGCGTTTTCCCCATAGACTCACTCCGGTGTGATGAACAATCGGGTCCGGCTGAAGAAATGGGTCCGGGCTGAGGACCCCATTAGTATGCCAGTAGTATGCCTGATCTAAATCTGTTCTCGCGATAACTTGTAGCTAACGTGAGCTGTTTTAGTGTTATTATGTGGTAGCTTTATGTAGAATGCTAAATCCCGCTGCTATATGCAAGGTAAGATTGAATTAAATTTTATATTGTATATGTAAATCGTGTATATTCTATAGCTAATATTTAAAATCTCAAGTTGCGTCAATAGCAGGAGAAAGACCGCGAAATTTAAAAATACTACTGTTATTGTGTCACGAAATGTAGTTTTAAGAGTTTTTCAGTCGATAATGTAGTTGTTTAAAGCTCAAATATGTTGTTTGTTTATACAGATAGCGCCTATTTAAAAATTTGATCTGACGTTTTCGGAGATGTGAGATCCAAGGGATCACCGGTTGCTCAGCGCTCATGTATCCCGCTTGGAACAGCCTTACCTCGGCTAGAGCTGCTGCTGCTCTCTAGTCTAGTGGAGTGGTTAAACATGAGATATAATTCGTCTTGTGGGACGATCTTTGAAATCATTAATCTATATTTTGTTCCCTGGCAAATCGTTTTGGCTGAGGGCAAAGTTTTAGTTTCATAACTTTATATAACGTTAAATTATTTAGGCTTTTTATCTTTAACGTTGTAGCCTGCTGACTTATGTTTGACTGAATCGTTTAATTACTTTATTTCTTGACTTGTATGGCTACTTATACTTTCATAATTGCTATTATTGATCAATAAAACTGAAATTTAACAAAAAGAGACAGGGTTGTGTCATTTTATTTTATATAGCCTATGTAAGAATATTTATATATATATATATATATATATATATATATATATATATATATATATATATATATATATATATATATATGATATGATATCACCAACATGGCATGTATTTTTTTCATGTATGGGATGGGAAGTATTTCAGAGTATCACTGACAAAGGCTCAAAAGAGTCCATGACTTTCTAAAAGATCTTTTAAATACAGATTGTTTGTGTTTTTGTTTTACTTTTAGGACTGGAGAACATCTGGTAATGAGATGTCACTTTTTTCTGTTTGTTAAATGCTTAGTTACGGTTGGGATCTCTGCAAAGGAATACCTTCTCACAACATAGCGACACTTTTTAGTTAACTTAATGAATTACTAACGTAATGATAGCAGTAACACCAAAACGTACTTTGCAAGATTAATCGCTGTTTTATATGGATTAACCCTTTCATGCATAGTGGTCACTACAGTGGACAGCTATTAAAAAAAAAAATTCTTAAATTTGCACGGGTTTTGATGGCATAGTTGCACATCATCCTCTTCAGTGGACCCACCCTGGTGCATCATCCTATATATTTAAACCAAGTGGCAAGCCGTTGTGCTTCGATTTTTTTCCCCCTCCAAACCAAGATGGCAAATGGTCAGTCAGAAATGCCAAGTTGCTCCGGAATATCCACCCATTCCTTCTATCCTAGGAGACTCTTGTAGGTAAAAAAAAATATTGCAGCATCAAGCAATATCTAATGCAGGGTTCACCAATCTCGGTCCTGGAGGGCCGCTGTCCTGCAGAGTTTAGCTCCAACCCCAATTAAACACACCTGAACCAGCTAATCAAGGTCTCACTAGGCATACTAGAAACTTTCAAACAGGTGTGTTGGAGATGGTTGGAGCTAAACTCTGCAGGACAGCGGCCCTCCAGGACCGAGATTGGTGAACCCTGATCTAATGAGTCCTATCAAAGTTGGGTCATTATACGTAAACGTGCCATTTTGTGTCCCTTAGAAAAAAAAGCTCTGTAAATCTTAATAAACCATAAAACAAATAAAATATTTTATAATTTAGTTTCCATAATATGTCTAATAATATAAGAATAAATTAATTTCTGTTTCTTTTGTTTTTAAAGGATTTTAATCACATTTTTGTGCACAGCATCTTGCAGAAATGTTGAAAATGGCATGTCCCTCAGTATGATTTTTCTACTTCTCCTTGCATCATCTGCCTTTCATGAAGTTGATGGTAGAAGACAAGTGTTCTCTTCTTTTCTTTGAGTTCATGTAATATCTGAAAGACAGGGACACGCTCATTGTGTCAGCCCTGTTACCAGAAAAGCATATGTTAAAAAGTTATTTGTACATATTTAAAAAGGGATCTCCATATCTCAGCTCAGGAGAGGTGTAGAGAGCCAGGACTTGCACTCATCTCTACGCCTCATCGCCCTCTATCAGAATCCAAGGTTTCAAGAAGATCCGAGAAACTTTATTTTTCGACCCAAAAAAACTATAAGGCCTACCCTGTCGTTTTTTTTGGGTCGAAAAATAAAGTTTCTTGGATCTTCTTGAAACCTTGGATTCGGATAGAGGGTGCTGATGCGCAGACAGGAGTGCAAGATTGGAGGCTCTAGAGCCTTCCAGAGCTGAGATATGGAGATCCCAGGTAGCATTTGTTACACTGTGCAAAATAGTGGTTTCACGGACAGTGGAATTTTGGGATGACACTTGGTGCTACGGACTCAGGGGAGCCCGCTGAGTGCTGATAAACAGGTTTCATCAAAATATTTCGAAAGCTGAGCTTAAAAACCACCGTGTCCGCGAAGCCACTATTTTGCCGCCAAATAGTGGTTTCGAGGACACTCATTTTTATGCAAATTAAACACTGAAATGACTTGAAAATTAGTGTGATGTGTTCAGTTGAGCGTGCTTAGTACAGTGGGGGTGGTTTAATTAACGAGAATTGATATCACACATGACGGGAGAGCAAAAACACATAAATGTCCCAGATCCAACCTATTCAGAGGATGCAAAATAAGGGTTTCACGGACACTGCATTTTTTATGCACATCAAGCACTAAAATGACTTGAAAATGAGTGTGATGTGTTCAGTCGAGTGTGCTTAGTACAGTAGGGGTGGTTTAATTAACGAGAATGAAACTTTTTTAAACACCAAACTTTTCCGCCCGCTCCAGGGGGCCGTGTTCAGTTGCATGTGACGTGTTGTGTGTGTGTTTTTGCAGAGTTCCTCGTGCCAGTCCATCCATGACACCCAGGTTCAACGAGCTAACTACGTCTGCTGCTGCGTTGCACCTTTGAGTTTGCATATCAAAGCAAAAACAGTGAGTGATGTTCCACAGCACTAAGGACTGCAAGTGTTCAGTTGCATGTGACGTGTTGTGTGTGTGTTTTTGCAGAGTTCTTCGTGCCAGTCCATCCATGGCACCCAGGTTCAACGAGCTAACTACGTCTGAAGCTGCGTTGCACCTTTGAGTTTGCATATCAAAGCAAAAACAGTGAGTGATGTTCCATAGCACTAAGGACTGCAAGTGTACAGTTGCATGTGACGTGTTGTTTGTGTGTTTTTGCAGAGTTCCTCAAGCCAGTCCATCCATGGCACCCAGGTTCAACGAGCTAACTACGTCTGCTGCTGCGTTGCACCTTTGAGTTTGCTTATCAAAGCAAAAACAGTGAGTGATGTTCCACAGCACTAAGGACTGCAAGTGTTCAGTTGCATGTGACGTGTTGTGTGTGTGTTTTTGCAGAGTTCCTCGTGCCAGTCCATCCACGGCACCCAGGTTCAACGAGCTAACTACGTCTGCTGCTGCGTTGCACCTTTGAGTTTGCTTATCAAAGCAAAAACAGTGAGTGATGTTCCATAGCACCAAATACTGCAAGTGTTCAGTTGCATGTGACGTGTTGTGTGTGTGTTTTTGCAGAGTTCCTCGTGCCAGTCCATCCATGACACCCAGGTTCAACGAGCTAACTACGTCTGAAGCTGCGTTGCACCTTTGAGTTTGCATATCAAAGCAAAAACAGTGAGTGATGTTCCATAGCACTAAGGACTGCAAGTGTACAGTTGCATGTGACGTGTTGTTTGTGTGTTTTTGCAGAGTTCCTCAAGCCAGTCCATCCATGGCACCCAGGTTCAACGAGCTAACTACGTCTGAAGCTGCGTTGCACCTTTGAGTTTGCATATCAAAGCAAAAACAGTGAGTGATGTTCCATAGCACTAAGGACTGCAAGTGTACAGTTGCATGTGACGTGTTGTTTGTGTGTTTTTGCAGAGTTCCTCAAGTCAGTCCATGACACCTAGTCCAGCCTCCTCACCTACCAGGTCACGACCGCACCATCTAAAGGGGAAACTGACTGACTGCATCATCTAGGCCTTAGGATGGTTCCACAAAGAATTGACTGCACATACAACATGAATTTACTTCAAACTAAAGATCTGACTTTACATACAGCAAAAGACACTGCATCTATTTGTGTCTCATTAGCTCTCAAAAAACTTTAACCTTACAGTTCATTAAATATTTTAACACAGCTAACTCAACATTAATTGTTTTTAAATCTCCACAATGTATAGCCAGAGGACTATCACAAAAGTGTTTAGGAAAGTAAATACATACTAGAGTATGTTTGTTTAAAGCTGCTTTGTATTGTTGTGTATTTTAAAAAGCTCTATAAATGTCCTAAAACGATGTGCATTTTGCTTGTAGTTTTGTGTTAATAAAAATGTAATATATTACATCTCATAATTCAGTTGAATTCATTATGTATTGTATTGTGTAATTTAATTAAATTTTTATATAAGTTTTGGTTCTCTCATTTTATTACATTAAATGTTATTGTGTTGTATGATGTTCTGTATTAAGAATTAATTCTGACATAAATCATATGCATTAGTACACAAATGACATGCTTGTAATAAAAAAGCATTTTATGCCCCATTGCTTAATAACAAATAACTTTGTCACAAAACATACTTTAAAAATGTTATTTCTTTCAAATAAAAGATTATTATATGAATTAAGGGGTTTGATTAATTACATTAAAAATTGTGATTCCATAATTTTATTATACTGTTCTTTAGTCAAGGCTAGATTTAATATTTATACCCACAAAACATAGCTAGCATTCTGTAATTTATTTAAATGTCTAAACTGGTAATACGAAAAATAGTAATATACACAAATAAGCATTATTTTAAGAATATTTTAATAAATAAAAGTGTACAAAATAATTACATAATTATAATTGCATTACGAATGGCTGTGAATATGGTAAGGCAGTATCAGTGCAGTATAAGCTCAGGAAAAGCTCATAGCACGAATCACGATCATCGGATAACGTTAGCTGTATGCTATGCTATTATCTAAGCCAGGTGTCACCAACCCTGCTCCTGGAGGGCTACTGTCCTGCAGACTTTAGGTCCAACCCTGTTCCAACACACCTGCCTGTAATTATCAAGCAACCCTGAACAGCTTGATTAGCTGGTCCAGGTGTGTTTGATTGGGGTTGGAGCTGAAATCTGCAGGACTGTAGCCCTCCAGGAGCAGGGTTGGTGACACCTGATCTAAGCTAACTAAAAAACACTACCAACGAGAAATGTTTAATTTCACAATCTATAGCTTCGGTTAAATACTAGTATATGAAACGTATACTTTAGAATACATTAAATACATTAATGATTCGTTATAACGTAGTACAAACGTCTTCTATAATAAAGTGATTTTGTATGATTTGTAACCAGGCACTAAAGCGATTACCCATAAAACGGGCTTTGAACCAATCGGATTGCTTGGGTCCTCAGCCCGGACCCATTTCTTCAGCCGGACCCGATTATTCACCACACCGGAACACTGAAGTTTGAACAACCACGAACTCACTAAGAGAGGAGGAATTGAGGCCCATATTATTAGAAATCTACTGCTGGGTACGTACTAGGGGTGTGCAAAGCAGCCGGTATTTGTATCTGTATTTGTATTTGTTGAGGGGGGAAAAGTATTTGTATTTGTATTTGTATTTTGTATTCGAGTAAAATTCAAAATAGCCGTAAAAATCAATTTTTTTTGCGTTACACTTCTAATTTACGTTATAGTGTAAGTATTCTTTAATTATATCCATTATAATAATTATGGATATGCAATATTGGTTGATGTTTTTCCATAAATCCAGCAATGAACATGTAACAAGGAACGTCATTGAAAAGAAAATAACATAACAGCCATTACCAACGTTAACGTTACTCTGTCAACAGCCTATTGTCTAAATTACCGAGCTAACAGAGCTACTAGTGTTGTCACGGTACCAAAATTTCAGTGTTCGGTACCAATACCAGTGAAAATCCACGGTTCTCTGTACCAATTTCGGTACCAAAGCTTAATTTAGATTACAAAAGATGGAAACTGTAGTATTAAAAACACTTTACAATAAGATTCCATTTATTAGATAACATTAGATAAAATGACCTAACAATAAACAATAGTTATATAGGCATACTGTCGCAATTATTCTCCTTGGGGTTAATTTAAAAATACATTTTTAAAATCATTATTTAATGCACAATGAATGAAGTGAACAAACATGACCAATCAAGTGTTTGTATTAAATAACATTCACAAACATTAATTAATGTTGTAAAAATATATTGTTCACTCAATGTGTTGATGTTAGATAACGCATTACGTGATGTTAATGAATGGTATCTTATTGTAGTGTTACCAAACTATACAGGAGATAAAACGTGTTTTATTTGAATTGACTGTACTTTTATTTAATCCAAAACTGCATTCATATTTAATTTTAAAAGGGCTTTTTAAACCTGCTAAGAGTTATCCAGCCAAGAATAAGCCTTGAACTGCTTTTCTGACGGACTGATAATGACGGCTTTTTATTTCATTTCTCATCTCCATAAATATATCTAAGGCTAATGCCCAGCAAACACAAAAACGTTGCAAAAACGTTTTTTTCACGTCGTGAAAAAGTTGTCACAACGTTTTTATCCTACGTATTTAATACGACAGATGTCAGGTTTTTTAAACGTTATAAACACGTATTTTCACAACGTGGCTGAAACATTTTTTAAACGTTATAAACACGTATTTTCACAACGTGGCTGAAACATTTTTTAAACGTTATAAACACGTATTTTCACAACGTGGCTGAAACATTTTTTTAACGTTATAAATACGTATTTTCACACCATTGATGAAATGTTTTGTAAAAAAAAACGTTGTTTTTTTAACGTTGCTTCGACGATATGCGTCATGTTCAACATTTTCAAAATGTCAAATATCACGTCTCATGTGGTACTTTTTTTTCTATTGGTTTTTACCACGTTCACCCGAAAAATTCACTGAAAGAACGTGTTAATCACTAAAACCTGAGATGTTTCCATCCTTGGATGTAGCCTGTAAGTGTTTGCAACTGCTGCCACGTCCGTCTTCAAAGAATCCAGTGTGAAGAGTAATCGATCCAGTGGGCTATAAACACAATTCTTTCTGGGACCCGTTAAAAACATTGAAAAATCACTGGACACAAAACATAAAAGTTAATCAAATTCTTTAGAATTTATTGATTAATAACACAATATGATTGATATATGATTAATGATTTTAATTAATGAGTGCATTTCTGTAATGTATTACTAATTCTAGAATAAATAATGATACAATCTATTATATATATATATATATATATATATATATATAACATTTATGATTATTATCAGTTGTACGGCTTCATATTTTTGTGGAAACTATGATACAGTTTTCAGTAAGAGCAACATTTATTTTAAACATAATTTTTTTAGAACAATTTAAAAGTTTTTACTGCAACTTTTGATCAAATTAATCTATCTTTTCTGTATAAACATTTTTTTCAAAACAATAAATCTTTAAAATATTGAAAATGTTTATAAAACAGAACAATGGCCAATTATAACCACATTAGAAAACAGTAAAGGGATAGTTCACACAAAAATGTAAATACTGTCATTAATTACCTACCCTCATGTCGCTCCAAACCCATAAGACTTTTGTGGAGAACACAAATGAAGATATTTTTAACAGATACCTTATGTGCGCATACAATTACATCTTTATTCACAAATTATGTATCTCCAACGCATGTTGCGCCATGAGATCGCTGGCTCTCTCGCCAACACAACACTGATGAATCGTGGTGCTCCGTGAACACGTGTCAGAGACGTATATTTTGTGAATAAAGATGCAATGGGTTTTTTTGCACACACACAGCATTTACTTCACTTCATAAAGTTGAGGTTAAACCACTGGAGTCATATTGATTATTGTTATAATGTCTTTACTACCTTTCTGAAGCTTGAAAGTTGTAGTTGCATAAACTGTGAAATGGAGGGCCAGAAAGCTCTGATTTCATTAAAAAGATCTACATTTGTGTTTCAAAGATGAACGAAAGTCTTACAGGTTTGCAACGACATGAAGGTGAGTGATGAAAATGTTTGGTTAAATTTGACGCATTAGGTGAATCAGTTCCTCAGGGGCACCAGTAGATCTCTTCCTGATCTCTGATCTGCTCCTTCCACCGTTGAGCCACGACAGAAGTTTCCACTTGGAATGCTTTAGCCTGGCTGTTTTTTCTCCAGCATCTAAAGTGAGAAAGAAAACAATATCCAAAATGTAAATGTAAAAAAACAATGGTTGTCCAAAATGTGAAGTATACACTTGAGTTTTCCCTCTACATACTTGTGGAAGATTTCAGTCATAAATAAATTGTAAATGTTTGCTTGATTAGACATTACCTGTCTAGAGATGTTATGTTTATGCTGAAATATAATATTGGTTTGTGTTTTAAAATCACCTATCACATGTCATTTTGTAGCGAACTGTCTCATGTGATAAAGTTTTGTGCTTCAGAACTTCCGATAACATAGTGAGTTTTTAGGGAGCGAATGTTTCAGTGCACTGTAAGGATTTTGTGATAAAGACGGCCACTGACTACTGAGATAGAGACCTGAGTGATATGCACCCAGAGTTATGCACCTTGATTAGCTTGTTCAGGTGTGCTGGACTAGGTTGGAGTAAAGCTCTGCATGTAAGTGGACCTTGAGAGACAATGTTGAGATCTCCTGCAATATGTTCTGAACTTACAACACTGGGACACCTGAACACGGGAACACTGAGACCAAAGTCCTGCAGAGTTTCTGGTGATCCTGGATCAGCTGCTCAGGTCTGCTTAATTGGGTTTGGAGATAAACTCTGTGATCAGAACTAGATGGCAAACAATACTGTACAGGGGAGAAGACAAACAATATTGTTTTGTTGTAAATAATTTGTTCTCTGTTCATCTGCTTACCTGTACAAAGTATGCATCATGAATAAGCGGTAGGCTTAATTTGATATTTTAATAACACTGTTTTACTACATTAATACTAACTACAAAGCCTTAGTTTGCCCTCCAGGTGGGCGTAATGGTGCGACGTGACGTCACATGCTAACTATGAATTAACCATACAGTGCATACTTTTATATAAATAAATTAGCTTATTCCCATTCATCCATTGACCAATTGTCAGCAAAACCTTTACAAAAATATCTCATCTACACATAAGTGATTAAAAGCCCAAACTTACAGCTCAAGTCTAGTCAACCTAACGTTAGCTAGCTAACTGTAAAGATGCTAACGGACTTTTTCGAAGACACTAAACCATTTCTATTAAGTAAATATTCAACGAAAGCGAGTGATTTACATGAAAGAAAGTCTCAGAAACATTTGTATGTACTATTTGTGTAATTTTATGTACTAAACTTACCTTAAAGTTGTTAAAACAACAGTGATAGACGGAGTTTCGCTGATTGTCGGTTGAGCTGCTGCCTCGTTTCCATGGTAACGTCCTCCGCTCCAGTTCAAATGCGGCTTGAATGTTCAGCGCGCGCACCCATTAAAATACGTAAAAGTCACGCAGCATTTACATTTAGATTGATGGAATGAATTATTTGATAATCAGCTAAAATATCATGAAACCTGATATATTATTAAGTGGATAGTAGGCCTGTGGCCATCGCAAACTGTAAATTGAATGAAAATATCCCATACACAAAATAAATATATTTGAAATATATTTTCAGTATTTTGGAATATATGCAAATATTTGAAATTGGCCCAATAAATATATTTCACACTTAACATCATATATTTTTGTTATATTTCAGAATATATTTCAATGTATTTTTTTTCTGTATGGGTCCCCAAAAGTGTCAAAATATATGTGGCATATATTCCAAATACATTGAAATATATTCTGAAATATAACAAAAATATATGATGTTAAGTGTGAAATATATTTATTGGGCCAATTTCAAATATTTGCATATATTCCAAAATATATACTGAAAATATATTTCAAATATATTTCTTTTGTGTATGGGATGAAAGCATTAAAAATGTAAAACAATGTTTCAAATCATATATAATAGGCTACATTATAACATAATATATGTCTACCTTTAGAAATGGTAAACGAGGTAAACGAAAATAGCAAAAACTACATGATATAATTATGAACATATTTTCATACAGTATGTCAATCATCATTAGAGCGTCACCCTCAGGCTGCATGAATGCAAGGACATTAACATTTTTCCAAAAGTTTATAGGCTATTAAATGAGAAGAGACGACTGAGAGTAAGCATTCACATATCACCTCTAAATCCTTTTGATACTTGATATTCAGGCTGCCTACAGCGGTCTCGTCTGTTAGGCTACTCGGTCAATGAAGAATCGCTTTAATGTTAAAATGTATTTTATACACAAACAGAACGTAGCCTACCATTGGAGATTTGGCATGGTTGTATTAATACTGTCGTGACGTTTCTTTTAAAACCTATTTCAACGTGCAGACTACGTTATTTTAACACCTAAATAAAACGTCTCGCCAAAGTTGCATTTTGGTCTGGTTTTGTTTTCGTAGTAGACGAACGTGATATTTACGTTTTTTTTTACTACCTAAAGAAAACATAGCCTACCTGGTTGGTATTTTCACAACGTTTCTAAAACGTTTTATTTTGGTTACATTATTTTTATTTTTATTTTAGGTGTGGTTTCTTAAACGTTTTTAAAACTGCAACATTACCTAATTGCAACCAAAAAACAACGTTGTGAAACGGTAAAAACGTTTTGTGTTTGCTGGGAGAACGCACCATTGGAGATTTGGCATGGTTGTATTAATACTGTCGTGGCGTTTCTTTTAAAACCTATTTCAACGTGCAGACTACGTTATTTTAACACCTAAATAAAACGTCTCGCCAAAGTTGCATTTTGGTCTGGTTTTGTTTTCGTAGTAGACGAACGTGATATTTACGTTTTTTTGACTACCTAAAGAAAACATACCTGGTTGGTATTTTCACAACGTTTCTAAAACGTTTTATTTTGGTTACATTCTTTTTTTATTTTAGGTGTGGTTTCTTAAACGTTTTTAAAACGTTGCACTGCAACATTACCTAATTGCAACCTAAAAACAACGTTGTGAAACGTTGTAAAAACGTTTTGTGTTTGCTGGGTGCAGAGCTAGAAATCAATTCATTCTTTGCTGATACTTCCTCGTCATCATGGAGAGCGCAGTTCGCACCGCTTTCTCCTTTCCACAAACGCTCGCTCTCTCGTGGCGTCTGTCGTTGCTATGCAACCATAGGCGCGCCTGGAAAAACGAGCGCGCCTACATTTGAAATCTGCACGCGCAAAAACCGCGCTATGTGAACGGCCCCTTATGCCAACGTGATAATAGCCTAATCCAAAATATTTCCATATGTGGCTCTTTCCTCCTTTCTTATCAACAAGTGGATTTACAGCCACCACATCAGCAGCACCACATGAAGAGGACGCAACTGCACGCGCTTCGTGGCTCGGGCATGCACGCGCATCAACTACCGGGTTTGAGAGGTGTCAGTCACCTCTTTTACTCACTCACTCAGCACTGCGGTCTCATGAGGAAACGCAGCTTTTTGATATAAAGTTTTTCTTGTTCCCGAATACAAATATTTTTTTAAGTATTTTTTCGAAATAAGTATTCGTAAAAAACACGTTATTTGTGCCTTTCCGAATACCGTATTCGGGTTCGGCTCCACCCCTAGTACGTACATTTTGTATTATTAGATTCACGTGCTAGAGTTTTACTTGTTTGACATGAATGAACCGAAAGAAATGATGCCCACATTGTCAACTGAAATTGGCTAACTGAGTTTGGCTAAAATTAGCTAGTAGGCTAAAAGTTACTTTGAACTTATACAACGGTATACCATAGTATAAAGTATGTCTAATGATACAGTCAAAGTTATTACTGTAAATTATTAATGTAGCCTTTTGAGAGTTTCTTTCTGAAAGTAAATTATCTGAAGTAGAATGAAATGTTTAGCTGGATTTGAACATGTATGTTTTCAGTAACTGCTTTAAAAATATTTTGTAATTTTAGAATTGCTAAACATGTCTATTCAGGGGACATCACAGCCCACCTGTCTTTATCAGAAATGTCCTGTTTACTTTCTCACTGTTACACAGTTAAGGGTCTTTCTCAAGGGCACCACAGTGGTATTGAAGAGGCAGGGGACAAAAGCTGTTCCCCCCGCCCCCCCAACTGATCTAACACCAATTCAAAGCAGAACATCTTTTATACAATAAAATAAAATGTAATGCATGTTGATTACCTTTTTCTAATGTTTCGTTAATGATTCATTCATCTTGTTCCATGTTTTTTTTAAATTTAGCTGAAGACCATAAAAATATTTTGAAAATAAGTGCATGTCATTTACCTCATTTATTTACTTTTCATTTATTTTAAAAAGAAATATATTCTCTTCCCTTAGATGCTGTGAAGAGGTGGAGCCCACATGCTACAGACACTGAAATTGATGCAGCAATGGCAGAACACCTGAAACACGCTCCAGGAAGAGCTAGGGGTGGTGGATACAAAAAAATGAGCCAAACAATGTGTTTAAGGGATAGTTCACCCAAAAATGAAAATTGTCATAATTTACTCAACCTCATGTTTCAAACCTGTATTCTATGTTATGCTAAACACAAAGATGTTTGGAAGAATGTTTGTAACCAAGCAGATGTCGCTTCCCATTAACTACCATAATCATTTTTTCTCCAATAATGGTAGTCAATGGATGCTCTATTTGCTTGGTTACAAACATTCTTCAAAATATCTTCTTTTGTGTTCAGCAGAAGAAAGAAACTCATACAGGTTTGGAATTTGGTGAGTAAATTACATAATTTTCATTTTTGGGTGAACTATCTTTATATAATAATTCAGTATTTTGCAATTGGTATTTTAGTTTGGTTAACAAATCGAGAGCTTAGAATTATAAGGTTCTATCTCCGTTTATTGTAGTTTATTGAGGATCAAAGTTTTTAACTCGGTTTATGTTTTGTGAGATGGAACTTTTTTATTTTATTAATAACTACTAACAAAATATTTTTTTTAACAAAAATAACACCACACAGGCATTAATAAACACCTAATGGATCAGATTGTCAAAAACTCAATTTCGACCAAAAGTGGAGATTATAATTCTAAGCTCACGAAATGTTAAACATTGAAAAAAATAAAGAGAAATTTTGGCTGTTCAAGATCAATAAAATGTTGTGCTTAATCAGAACATGCTTCTTTTTTGCTTATGTCCACAAATAATGTGTTATTGTTTTTGATGTACACGTGGTTAAAACGTTTTATTGACGTTCAGGTCTGACTGGACCAATTTTGGACCTTTTTAGAACCTTTGTCAAGATGTGTAAACCTCAAGACTTGATTGCCTTTCACGATGTTACATAATAGGTGTGTGAATATTTTATATGCAGGCTTATATATACACTTAAATTATGCAGCAACACATTTAAACACATATGACGACGCATTTAGACGTCCAGGGACGCGCAGAAGAGACGTGGAATTCACGGCCAGAAAAGACGTCGGTTCAACTTCCATTTTGGAACTATTTTTCAACCATGACGGGACGTCTCTGTCGGACGTCTTTTCAACGGTCATTAAACGTCCAAGTGTTTGCTGGGTAGGGACAGAAAAATGGACATTTCCATAGAATGACCCATTTCGAGATTAAAGTCGAAATATTTCTAGAATAAAGTCGAAATATTTCGAGAATAAAGTCGAAATAATAGCTTTTTACTTTTATCTGGGCTTTCAACAAAAGGCATTAGGCTAGGACGTTATAGGCTATGCGCCGGAATAGACTTTAGCCTACAGGCGAAAACACCTTTCCGACTGGATCGTGATATCCAGCTGTATGAATGAATGAGGCATTTATATAGCGCTTTCATATGTCTACTGTAGCCTATAAAAGCGCTTTACAATCATTTCAGGGAATCTCTCCTCAACCACCACCAGTGGTTATTATATTTGAGGAAATCACGGGATCCGGCCAAATTACAGAATGATGAACTTAAAATGTATCCAGAACGTTATGATGAAGAGGGAGACAGTGCGGTTACTGTTAAGTGTTCTCAACCCAGATAGTGTTATTATAGGCGACGCCACGAGCACGAAAACACGTCAAAAACACTGCCACATAAAGTTTCGACCAGATTGTGAACCTACTCCGGCGGAGTCTGTGTGCTTATAGGCAACGCATGATAATGCATGTACATTGGCACCTGTCGAATTTTCTTTTTGTTGAAAGCCCAGATAAAAGTAAAAAGCTACTATTTTGTGTAGATCCATGTCCGAGGCAGTTCGATTTCACAAGCGCATTTCTTTACACACACGCACACGCACACACACCTCATTCATGCATTATTCATTCATTCATAAAGCTGGATATCTTGATCCAGTCTGAAAAGTGAGTAAAACCGGTTTGGGACAACATGAGTTGGCCTAAATGAGTGAGTAATTGAAGACCCTTTCATTTCTGCGTTATCAATCCCTCTCAGTTCATACCTTTTTCTCTGTCCTCTGTGCTGCAGTTGATACAGTTTTGTGGTTTTTATGTTCATACTCTTTACACCGCAAACAAATGCATTCTTGATCAGTGATACAGAACATTTCTAGCTCTTTATCATGTTTACGGCAGATCATGTCCTGCAGTCGTCCAGTGGCATCAATCACTTTGTGTGGTTTACGAGAGTGATATTCCTCATGACGGTCTAAATGAGTTTGACAGTAAGATTCCTGACACACCAGACAGGACTTGACGGCTTTGTATTTTCTTCCAGTACAGACGTCACACTGCACGTCTCCAGATCCAGCGTAACAGTCAGCAGGAAGTTTAGTCTTCTTCAGTTTCTCCACCAGTTCAGCCAGAATGGTGTTTTTAGCTAAAGCAGGTCTTGGACTGAAGGTCTGTCTGCACTGAGGGCAGCTGTAGACTCTCTTCTCATCCTCCTGATTCCAGGAGTCTGTAATACAGATCTTACAGTAACTGTGTCCACAGGGAATGGCCACTGGTTCCTTCAGGAGATCCAGACACACTGGACACGTGAACTCATTCTGATCCACTGAAATTCTGGCTTCTGCCATTTTACTGCATGAATACAGAGAGACACAAACACACAACAGCTCAACAACACTTCAATTTCTGTTTCTCTGAACTGAGGAGTTGAAATAGTTTCCTGCTTCTGTGTTTGAGTGACGTGTGTAAAATAGGCGTGTCTGTAAAGCAGCTTCCTCGTTCACACACACACTTTACTGCTGTGTTTACTGCATGTGTCCTTCAATTAGAGTCGAAAATATCATAATTACGAATTCCGAGCTCATGAATGACAGAGCGAAGATTTAGGCTACTCACGAATGCATGTTTCATATATAGGCCTATATATAGCATATAGCATATATATATATATATATATATATATATATATATATATATATATATATATATATTGTCAAATTAATGTCAATGTCAAAAATGTATAGTTCTAAGAAGACACAGATCTTGCTAGTTAACATCATGAATTCATTTAGGCAGAAACAATGAGCTCATTAACCCTTTCCCCACCACTAGTTTTTTAAAAAAATTGCAACTTCCAGAGTTTTTGATCATTTTCACAAAACTTTCATGACCCCCAGAATATTTTAATGAATATCTGACCATACAATATATCAAAAGAAATAACAGATCCTCTGTAGCTTTAGGCATTATTTTTTTTATCAACACTTAAATGTGGGTAAGTTTCATAAAAACAACAACATTTTAAACAAAATCTGAGAAAATTGCGTTTGTTTTCAAAGACTACAACGTGCATAAGCAATGCTTTTATCGCTTGCTTCTGCTTCTTTTTTGCTTGTTTTGATCAGGAGATTCTGTACTCTTTCAGAAGATGTGTGATAGCGCCCCCTACCGTATAACAGTGAAAACACAGAAAACGTACTCAGTTACTAACGTAACCTCGGTTCTCTCTAGAAGAGGGAACGAGTACTGCGTAAGTATCTTACGCTAGGGAAAATCCCTTTTCAGCGAGATATTGAAGCCAAAAAATTATCCTTCATTTTGTATTATTGTAAAACACGTTGCGGCAGCATACAGACATAGGCAAGACGACTCGCGTGCCTATTGGCTGTTCTGCGGCAACTGCAGCAGCCTATCGAGCGAGGCCTAGCGTGACGTCAGACCCAATGAGGGTGCTTCGCGCCCGCTGCGTCACGTCCCGCCGAAACGGGCGTGGCTTAGGCCTATAAATCCGGCTCGCAGGCAGCTAATATCTGGTTTTTCATCGCCGAAGCGAACCAGAGCGTGTGCATGCACGGCAAGATACGCAGTACCCTCTTCTAGAGAGAACCGAGGTTACGTTAGTAACCGAGTACGTTCTCTTACGAGAGGTCTCTCGTACTGCGTAAGTATCTTACGCTAGGGGACCCAATGTAAGATGCCGTGCGTGCTGGGATCTGACACCAAAGACCCAAGGGCGAAAGCCCGGGGTTCATATAGTGCACAATCACCAAGGGAACTCACAGGGAGTCCGGGAAGAGGGAGGGGCGGAGCCGCGCTCTTCCACATATAGCAGCGTCCCTCAGACGCAAAATTACATCATACAGACAGGGCGGAGTTCGGCCTGAACTGATGGAAAATTGTGGGTTTTATTCAATTTGCCCATAACATTTTATGGTCGATCAGCGAGCAGTGCTCAGCAGACACAGTATTCTGAACCGATAGCATCAGAACAGACAGTACTGGTTTATTTAGACCGACAACAGCCTGGCCTGCAAGGCGGGAACCTCTAGGTTATAAACCTTATAAATGTAGACGGGGAGGCCCAGCCTGCCGCCATACATATATCTTGCAAGGCAATCCCACTTGACCAGGCCCACGATGAAGCCATGCTTCTCGTGGAGTGCGCTCTGACACCCAACGGGCACTGCATGCCCTTGGAAGTGTACGCCAGCGCAATGGTGTCAACTATCCATCTGGATAGGCTCTGTTTCGACGCGGCTAGTCCCTTGGAACGTCCGCTGAACGAAACAAAGAGTTGCTCCGTCTGTCGGAAGACAGATGAGCGAGACACATAAGCTCTTAATGCCCTGACTGGGCAAAGGAAGCTTGCGTCTCCTTCCTCGTCAGACACCGGTAGGGCTGACAGGGAAATGACCTGCGCCATAAACGGTGTGTTGAGGGATTTTGGAACATAACCGTGCTTAGGTTTGAGTATAACTCTTGAGTCATTAGGCCCAAACTCCATGCACGTCGCGCTTACTGAGAGCGCGTGTAAGTCCCCTATGCGCTTCACTGAAGCGAGAGCCAGGTGTTTAAGATCAATCCTCTGTAAAGGCTCGAATGGGTCACCTTTCATGGCTTCCAGCACCGTAGAAAGGTCCCATACAGGGACTGAGGGAGGTCTGGGAGGATTCAGTCTCTTAGCTCCTCTAAGGAAGCGGATGACTAAATAGTTCCTTCCTATTGACTGACCCAGCGTTGTTTTTGAGAACGCTGCTATGGCCGCCACATACACTTTGAGCGTGGAAGGGGTCCTGCCCTTGTCCAACAGCTCTTGTAGGAAGGAGAGAACCTCTGTCACCCCACAGTCTGGGGGTGACACGCCACGAGCTGTGCACCAGCTGGAGAACACTGACCATTTCGAGGAATAGAGACGTCGCGTAGACGGAGCTCTAGCCTGCGTGATCGTGTTTAACACTCCGCTTGGGAGGTCAGCAGGTACCCGTTGATGGCCCAAACATGAAGGGACCACAGCTCTGGGCGCGGATGCCAAATCGAGCCCTTAGCCTGAGAGAGGAGGTCCCTCCTCACTGGCACTGGCCATGGGGCAGTGCTCGCTAGCTGCATCAGAACTGGGAACCAGGGTTGGTTTTTCCAGAACGGTGCTACGAGTAGCACTGAGCATCCTTCTTCCCTGATCCGTTCTATCACCTGAGGCAGGAGAGAGACGGGAGGAAAGGCATAGAGTGGGCGGCGGGGCCATACATGAGCCACCGCGTCCCTGCTCTTGGAGAAAAATTCCCGACAGTGAGCGTTTTCTTGAGACGCGAACAGGTCTACTTCCGCTCTGCCGAATTTCTTCCACAGCAGCTGGACTGTCTGTGGGTGTAGAGACCACTCGCCTGTTGGAACATTGTTCCTGGACAGTCTGTCCGGTCCTACGTTTAGGAGCCCTGGCACATGCGCTGCTCTCAGTGAGAGCGTCACCAGGAGGCGTCCTGTCAGCCTGTGCAGGTTTCGGGACCTGAGGCCGCCCTGGTGATTTATGTAGGACACCACTGACATGTTGTCCGAGCAGACCAGGACGTGGTGTCCTCGTATTTGGGGACAAAGACGCGTCAGCGCGTTGTCTACTGCCAACATTTCGAGGCAGTTTATGTGTAGAAGCTTCTCCCGTTCTGACCATTGGCGGAAGAACCGTCTGCCCTCGAGCAGTGCTCCCCATCCCGAGGTGGATGCGTCCGTAGACACTACCTTCACACTCGAGGAAGTCCCCAGGCTTACACCTGATCGGTACCAGTCGTCCGCTTTCCAAGGTTTCAGAGCTGCGATGCATTTCTGATTGACCTTGAGACGAAGCAGAACGGAAGCCCACGCTCGGCGTGGTACTCGCGCTTTCAGCCAGAACTGTAGCGGGCGCATGCGATAGCAAGCCCAGCTGAAGTACTGATGATGCTGAGGCCATGAGACCTAGCATCCTCTGAAATTTCTTGAACGGGACAGATGCGCCGCAGCGGAAAGAGCTCGCTGCGCGCTGAATGTCTAGTACGCGCTGTGGTGACAGTCGCGCTATCATAGACAGCGAGTCCAGTTCTGTGCCCAGAAAATATATTATCTGTCTGGGAGACAGAGAACTCTTCGCCCAATTGACTCTGAGACCCAGATTCTCGAGGTGATCGAGCAAAATGGTCCTGTGCTCTATGAGCACCGAGTGAGATTGAGCTAGAATCAGCCAATCGTCCAAGTAGTTCAATACTCGCATGCCCTGTAGTCTGAGGGGTGTGAGCACTGCGTCCATGCACATCGTAAATGTACGGGGTGCTAGGGACAAGCCGAACGGTAGGACTGTGTACTGATATGCCTGGCCCTCGAAGGCGAATCTCAAATATCGCCTGTGACGTGACGCTATCTGTTTTTGAAAATACGCGTCTTTCAGATCTATTGACACAAACCAATCTCCTCGGCGAATCTGCGCGAGGATTTTTCTGGTCGTGAGCATTCTGAACTGTCGCTTCGCAAGCACTCTGTTCAGTTGCCTTAGATCTAGTATGGGTCTGAGACCCCCGTATTTTTTCAGTACCAGGAAGTATCTGCAGTATAGCCCTCCTTCGCTCTGAGCTTGAGATAAAGGCTCTATGGCCCCTTTGCTCAACAGTTTCAAAATTTCGGCTCGAAGTAGGTGTGCTAGTTCTGTTTTTACCGTAGTTTTGATGCGCGACGCATAGCGGCGAGGGCGTCGGCGAAACTGTAGCGAATAGCCTCTTTCTATAATGTCTAGCACCCACTTCGAAACCCCTGGTAGCCTTGCCCATGCATCTGCACGAATGGCTAGGGGCTGAATGCGGAGCACGCTCTGGTCGCTCAGCGACAGAGGGGCTTCGGTGTGCTGCAACATATGAGCTGCAAGCTTATGACATTCGAGGCAGGGGGCGCGCTGATAACAGCGGGCAGATTGCCCGCGCTCGACTCCTCTGCGGTGGTCAACCGAGAGGGGGAGGGCTGGGAGAGTCCCGTAGGACCTGTCATGTCTATGTGTGAATGTGGGCGCGGGATAGCGGGCACATTTACAACACTGAGAGCATTGTCCGCCTGAGCAGAGCGAATGCACGTTGGTTTCGTTTTTACAGAAACCTTGAGACATGCAGAACGTAGTGTTTGTGGGCACTGGGCAGTGGGCACATTTACCACGTTTAATGCGCAATCGATCTGGGTCGATTTCATGTGCGCGAGCCCTGTGTGACGGGCTGTGTTTGTGTGTAGGAATGAGCACTGGGCAGTGGGCATTTTGTCTACACACATAACACCATCGGCCGTGGCCGGGACACCAGAAAATACACTCTTATGGGATTTATCTGGGTAGCCGTAAAAGCGGCGTTTGTGTGCAGGCAAGCGTGCTGCGTCGCCGACTGGTTTACTGCAGAATACACTGGAACAGTCGCATTTACTTGAACTGAACGAGCGAGAAGTTGCCATAGAAACAGAGAGCGTCAACATGCTGGCGTTTGTTTGCAGGCGTGCGTGAATTACAACAGGCTTGTTCACTGCAATATTGACATTTCCAGTCGCCTGAACTTCAGAGGGGAATGAGAAATGTGTGAGAAATGGAGGTCGGTCCGGCCGCAGCGGGACTAGAAACACTCTTTTCTCCTTTCGCCAGTGACGCACGGAAACCATAGAAACGGTGTTTGGGTGCAGGCCAGCGGGTTGTACCACGCACTCGTTGGCTGCAAAATACACATCTGGGGCCAGTTTCACAAAGATAGACTTTGACTATGGCTTAGATATAGTAGGTAGTCAGACTTCAGATAGACATCTAAATCAGACCGTTGCACAAAGCACTTAAGACTCTGACTATCTTAAGTAGGACTACACTGCAATGCATTATGGGTAAAATAAGACACTTTTCAAAACAAAAAACATGGCGGATCGAGTAAGCGCATTCAACCGCTCAGGGAAAATATGTGTTTGTTGGAGGAGTATAAATGACGGAGACGGAGTATGTTTTTATGTTTCCACTGTTCGATCGCGCCCGTGCCTCTCTCTCTCTGACACACATACACACACACACACATTTCAGCATTGCAATCTTGACATCGCAGCCTGTTATTATGCAGCATTCACACCAAAAGCGAATAGAGCGTCAAATTCGCGTCTATCGCGTCTAGTTCGACGCTTGAACATTTTGAATCCATTCGCGCGTCCAAGGCGAATAGGACGCGCGTATAAAGCGAGCGTTTGAAGCGAAATAGACGGGCGTTCAGAGCTATGACTCCACTATGACTTTCCTATTAGACATTCTCTGACTCTACTAGCTGCTACCCCCTGTTGCGTGAGCGGTGTATTGCATTTCACGCATTGCCCGTGACGCTTGCGTCTACTGTTTGACTATGAAAGGGAGCGCGTCGATCGTTGCTCGCGTTGACTATACAACGGCCATACAGTTACACAGACATTTTACTTGGGAATGTAGTAACAAGAAGAAATGTTTAAATTATGAGCCATTTTCCCTTTTCTTTTGGCAGTTTGTAATGTAACTGATTGTTACTGCTGGTTGCCAAGGTAACATAGAGTCTTAGACCTAAGTTAGCCTGGGGGTAAGGTGTCTAATTTTTTTGGTCTAAATTAAGTCAGTCTTTATTTTTGTGAAACAGTCTAACTTGCATTAGACTAGTCTATGAACAAATTTTAGACTTGTCTAACACTATAGACCGGTCTAAAATAGCTTTGTGAAACCGGCCCCTGCAGTCGCCTTTTCAGGGAACTGACAGAGCGAGCATTGACGGCATAATTTTATCTGCCGGTAGACCCGGGATCGAACACGGGTCTCTCGCGCGAAAACCTGAGAATCTGCCACTGGGCCACAGGGGAAGACACATAGGCATGCAGTTAGCGCGAGTATTATCAGAGAGCATCAACATGCTGGCGTGAGAAATGTGTGAGAAGTGGAGGTCGGCCCGGCCGCAGCGGGACTAAAAACACTCTGTTCTCCTTTCACCAGTGACGCACGGGAACCATAGAAACGGTGTTTAGGTGCAGGCGAGCGGATTGTACAACGCGCTCGTTGGCTGCAAAATGCACATCTGCAGTCGCCTTTCAGGGAACTGACAGAGCGAAGTATTGGCGGCATAATATATCTGCCGTTAGACCGGGATTCGAACACCACCAAGATTCCGCCACTGAGCCACAGGGGGGAACACAAAGGCTTTCTGATGCACGAGCATATAAGAGAGCGTCAACATGTTTTCTTCGGCGTTTGCTTGCAGGCGTGCGTGTTTTATAACAGGCTCGTTTGCTGCAATATTGATATTTCCAGTCGCCTAATCAGGGAACTGAGAAATATGTGAGAAATTGAGGTCAGTCCATCCTCGGCGGGACTAAAAACACTCTTTTCTCCTTTCGCCGGTGAGTGACGCGTGAATGGGGCGCAGGGACTGGGTAGCTTTCTTGTAACGTAAAGAAAAACTAACCCCGACCGTCCGCTTCCAGCCTCCCTTGTGAACGGCGCAGTTTGCGTGGCTCGAACAGAGGGAGAGAGAAAGCTAGCCCCGTGACCGTCCGCTCCTGACATCCCCTGTGAATGGCGCGGTTTGCGCGGCTCGAACAGAGGGAGAGCAGGTATCATCCCCCAAGCAGGCAAGGCAAGCGGGCGAACCGGCGAGCTTTGCGGGTTGGGGGCGGAGGAGCAGTCTCGGAGAAGGATGCCAGGTGAGTCCTCAGAGTCACCATAGGCAGTAACTGGCTCGCAGTGAGGGCAGTCGCCGTCAGCGAGCGCGAGAACTGCGTGATCCTCAGGAAAGGGGCGTCTTGAAAAAGACGCCCGGCTCTTTTAGTGCAATGAGAGTGTGTGTCGCGGCGGCGAGCACACACACATACACAAAACACAGTAGCAGAGAAAGGATATAACGCCGGATAGCGCAGCAGGAAGGCGACTGAAGGCGGCGCGGCCAGCGGCTTTAGAGTGTCGACTCGTCCCGTTGAAAGGCTTTTTCAGACGGCGCGGCTTCTCTCCGGATCCAGCCGTGCGAGAGCTTCGCTGAAGAGATGAAAAATCAGATATTAGCTGCCTGCGAGCCGGATTTATAGGCCTAAGCCACGCCCGTTTCGGCGGGATGTGACGTAGCGGGCGCGAAGCACCCTCATTGGGTCTGACGTCACGCTAGGCCTCGCTCGATAAGCTGCTGCAGTTGCCGCAGAACAGCCAATAGGCACGCGAGTTGTCTTGCCTATGTCTGTATGCTGCCGCAACGCGTTTTACAATAATACAAAATTAAGGATAATTTTTTGGCTTCAATATCTCGCGGAAAAGAAATGTTCCCTAGCGTAAGATACTTACGCAGTATGAGAGACCTCTCGTAAGAGAACTGGAAAATTCCGTCATTGGCGGGGACAGAGTTAAAACAATTATAACAAGTTGTGATCATAATGATTACAATATATAGAAGATTTGGGAGTTTTGAATGTTGATTCAGAGTTGGCATCATCTGATGTCCTCGCAGGGGTTGGCGTCCTTCACAAGTGTTGGATCATCTGAAGTCTTCATAAGAGGCTGGATCCAAAATGGAGCTGGCGTGCAGGATCCCGAGGTAAAAACAGAAAAGCGAATGGAAAATAACCAGCGTAGCTGCAGTTCATAATATTTCAAGTAGCCTATAGATAATCATGTGCTTTTGATCTGATATATCCTGAGTATAAGGTTATGGGGTGCATTATGTGAATGATTGGATAAAGAGATGTGTCTTTAATTTATACATAGCTGACAACTTTTGAGTTTAGCTTGGAGTGAGATTTATGGCTGGCTGGCTGGCTGGCTGGCTGGCTGGCTGGCTGGGGGGGGGGGGGGGGTAGGGGTCAAATAATGAGTCAAATAATATTATTTGACTCAAACAATGAGTCAAATAATATTGACTCATTTGGATAAATATTAGGTAGGCTACACAAGATAGGCGTTAATTTTTCTCAAGAAAAAAACAACAACTCACCTAATGCTGTAAACATACGAGCCCTATCAGCTGGCAGTAGGCTATTATTTAAGGTTAAAAATAACTCAAATTAAATATAGCCTAATGCGTTTTTTATTAACAACTTTATTTAATGATATAAGTAAAAATATAATAAATATGTAATATAGTACACATATTTAGCAAAATACTCTCTATAGCTCTTTTTTTCTTGCCAACTGCTATTATGTTTATTAAATGGCTTTCCTGAGGTAAATGTGACATAATTGTTCTCCAGCTTCTTTATTGACCTCTTCACGCTGATGAAAAACACTGATTGATCGATATTATTTAAGAGGAATAAATACATTTCGGTAAGTTGTAACGTTACTGTATCTTTCAACAGTGTTCGTGTTTTTTTACTAGCTAGTAGAGATGATTGGCTCACGTGCGCTAGGGATCTGTCACGTAACATTTACAAGCGCCAAAACGGTATTTATTGTTTGAATTTCGTAATAAAATTGACAGAATCTGAGAGCTGAGATTTTTTTTATATCATAAAGTAACCTGCTCTGTCTAGTCTGTCAGTCTCCGTGTCCTCTTTGCTTCGCGATTTTTCTGTGCGTGAGAAAATGGATGTGTGGCGTGAGAGCGTGTGAAAAGTGTCAATTGCGTGTGTCTCACGGTGAATGCGTGAGAGTTGGCAGCTCTGCTGGTATGGAACGCCGTTGGGGACAATACCTATATGCAACGCGTGGAATTTGGACGCATTAACACGCACAGTTTGTACGCGTCTTTTTGGTCCGTGTAAACGCGAACGTTTTGTACGTCTAAACGCGAAGTTTTTTGTCATGTTATTTAAAGACACGATCGTTTGTATCGCCTTAACGCAACATTTATGGCCGTGTATTTTTTGTTACGTGTTTCTAGACGAACGTTTTCGTCGTGTAAACATGACATTTTTGAACGTGTAATATTTCTGAGTCTTATTTGATGTGCGACATACACATTTTTCTGTTTTAGTTAAACTGGTGATAATTTAGAGTCAATGATTAAATACATTCAATGACTGCATGAATTGACATTATATTCTTTTGTAACGTTAAAGGAATTTGTCCTGTAGGTAAAGTAAACGACCATATTTACCCTCTGGTTAATACATTCGAGGTGTCTATTTGGACCACTGCAAATAGCCTACTTGTTGGCAGAACTAATTACACTAGGCCAGTCTACCCTATATGTGGAAAAAGTCACTTTAGTCAGCGGTTTCTGTGGCGTGTAAAGGGAGACTGGGGTTCTATTCCCACTGACAGCGCTTTTTTTTATATAACTTTACAGTTATTAAACGCATTTGTTTTCAATAAAAATGATTTGAATTAAAATTCATTTTAATTCATAAAAGTTACATTTACACTCTAAAAAATGCTGGGTTGTTTTTTAACCCAGAATGCTGGGTCAAGTCTGTTGGGTAATTTTGTTGGGTTATTTTATCACATTTTAAACACCTTTGGGTAGTTTTAATTTTCCAGTTTTTGGGTTAAACCTGCTGGGTCGCAACGCTGGGTTGTTTCACGAGCTTCCCGCCTTGGAGATGTTTAAATTCGCTCCCAAGCTGTCATTTTGAGAGGACAAAGGGACAAAGGGGCAAAGCAGCTGGGTCCAACTGTTTTAAGGTAAGTTTATATAATGTTTTATTTTATTTTTTATTAATAATTAGTTTGAATTAGCACAATTATAACTTTTTTCGCACCAATAATTCTTAAACTTATATAGTCAGACTAAAATTGGTGATGCAACTTGTACGACAAACAGTTATTACCTCAGAATCAGATATTGACTCGCATAGTCATTTTAATGTGAGACGACAGATTAATACAGTTAATGATTCTGTACACACGGAACTATGAAATATGTGAATATCTGTGAAAACAGAGGAAAGAGTCGTTTCTGTCACTGACAAGCGAATTGAACAAAGTGAGTCGAGTCACTCAAAACAAAACAATTAATTGAGTAATATGACTCGCTGCTCTTAGGTAAAACGCCTGCAATTGTCCTTACCGACATGTAAAAGACATAAAAAGTAGCCTACGTAAATGTCGTGGGACCGCAGGTATAAAAGAAACTACTATCCGGTTCAAATAAACCGGTTCACACTTGCAAGTTTGAAACAAAATGATTCCCGGAAATGAATCGACTTATCAGCACCGCGAACACTTTCAAAGTGCGTGCGTGCATCAGTGCATTTTTACATAGGCTACATAAATTCGTTTTTGTTAAGTGATGTAATTTAAAATTTCGTTTTTTTTTCCTAGTTAGAAAACCATATGGATATGAACTCTTCTCTTCGAGTGGCAGTTACCCAGTCTTATCGACAAGTTAAACGGTAAGTTCATGTTTATTATACACTTTTGCTGCTTTTACATCTATAATTGACTGCCTGTGATAATCAACTCAACCTCGCGGAACTTAACGCATATAAATTTGATCCGTGCTTAAATGTAGCTCACAACAAGGCTGCCAACTTCTGAATTTAGCAATTTATACCTGTGGTTCGATTCTGACCTTGATTCAATGTCGATTCATTTGGATAAATATCAGTAGCTAGGCCTACATGTTCATTTTTTAAAGTAAAAAAATTACTTAAAGGGGCCCTACTATTCTTTTTAATTTTTTCAACTTTAGTTAGTGTGTTGTGTTGCTGTTTGCATAAAGATCTGTAAGGTTACAAAAATCAGTCACTCCAAAGGGAGATAGCCTATTTTATGTAACAGAATTTTAAGGATTGCAATTTACAAAAATTGAATCAGTCTTTGGAAAATATTCCACAAGGTGATGTTTGTTGTTTTAAATCTTCAATACAACATAAAAGGCAAGGTATTTAGTATCATTATTGCATATTTATTTTTTATGTCTGTACAGGCCCGGCTGCAGAATGAAATGACTGAGGGGGCATGTGAAATTGTTAAGGGGGCTTAACTTTATACCATCAATGAACAATACACACTGATAACTTGCTTAGTAAAAAAAGATAAGCCAGCGTCATTTATTATGCATATATTAACCCTTTCACGCTTAATTTTAATATTCTAACTGACTCCCCATAGTGAGTTTTTTCAAGGCGACTGTTATTTTAGAATTTAGAACGTTCCCCCTTAATGTTTCCATGGCAACGCGTCATATTTGTCACGTGACACACCGCGGATGTATCGCTTTTATTTCCTTTTCCCTTTTTTATTCAAAATATTCACAAACTTGCTTACCATATCTGATATTCCGATTCTCAAAAATGTGTTTGTGAGTGTGTTTGGTCATTTAAAAACCTTTATAAATAATCTTGATCTTGATCTATAACGTGAGATGGCTAGCTGTTTCTTTGCGCCGCAGTTCAGAGAATCCTGTGAGTCATCAATTTCTCCCGAAATACATGCAAGAAAGTGGAATAGAAGAATAGAGTAAACTACTTTATAGTTACTTCCACTGTGTTTGTCTGATATGAATAACACACGTCGGCAAATTATATTTGAATAGATTGTTATTGCTGCTTCCACAGACATCAGTGTGTATTTTACAAACTCCAAATGTATTGTTTTACTAGTGCTTAATGTGTTTTTAAATGTCTGAAACCAAAAATAAACATTGTGAGGTTGAAAACACTGCATAGTTGTGATATATGACAGCGCTGAGCGCGTCCGACTTTGGCTCAGCGCCAGCCAACGCGCGAAAGCACAATTTGAATCTGGCAGTTATGTCGTCACTCGTCACTGAACATTCTAAATCCCATATATGGGACTGTCCCAGTAAACACAGAACGTTCCCCTAACGTTCCCATATGGTTCCCATTTGGTTATTTTTTTGGGAACCAAATAAGAACGTTCTAGGAACGTTCTCTGTAGGTTTTATTTTTATAACCTAAAGAGAACGTTCTGGGAACGTTCCCTGCAGGTTGTTATTTTATAACCTAAAGAGAACCTTCCCAGAACGTTCCCTGCAGGTTATTTTTAGGTTTTATTTTTACAACCTAAAGAGAACGTTCTGGGAACGTTCCCTGCAGGTTGTTATTTAATAACCTAAAGAGAACCTTCCCAGAACGTTCCCTGCAGGTTATTTTTAGGTTTTATTTTTACAACCTAAAGAGAACGTTCTGGGAACGTTCCCTGCAGGTTGTTATTTTATAACCTAAAGAGAACCTTCCCAGAACGTTCCCTGCAGGTTATTTTTAGGTTTTATTTTTACAACCTAAAGAGAACGTTCTGGGAACGTTCCCTGCAGGTTGTTATTTAATAACCTAAAGAGAACCTTCCCAGAACGTTCCCTGCAGGTTATTTTTAGGTTTTATTTTTACAACCTAAAGAGAACGTTCTGGGAACGTTCCCTGCAGGTTGTTATTTAATAACCTAAAGAGAACCTTCCCAGAACGTTCCCTGCAGGTTATTTTTAGGTTTTATTTTTACAACCTAAAGAGAACGTTCTGGGAACGTTCCCTGCAGGTTGTTATTTTATAACCTAAAGAGAACCTTCCCGGAACGTTCTCTGCAGGTTATTATTTTAATATCATACGTTTGCAATACCTACGGTACATGATATGGCATAAATCCAGCAAAAAGCGCTCCCTAGTGGTTTATATCTCGTAGAAAACACTTGTGCTGAATATTATTACACCTATTTCTAAACATTTTGTTGACAATTACTACATTAAATATGCCTATAATGCATCCATAAAAACATTAAACATCACAGTAGTTTAACACCGAAACAACAGCACTTAAATAGCCTATTAATAACTGCATATTAATATATCCAGATACTGTATGTGAAGCACTGTTAAATATATTGAAATACATTTTGTATTCCATTTACAGTTTGCGATGGCCACAGACCTATCCACTTAATAACGTATCAAGTTTCAGGATATTTTAGCTGATTATCAAATTATTAACTCCATCAATTCAAAATTAATGTAAATGCTGCGTGACTTCTACTGTGTTTTAATGGGCGCGCGCGCTGAACATTCAAGCCGCATTTGAACTGGAGCGGAGGGCGTTACCATGGAAACGAGGCAGCAGCTCAACTGACAATCAGCGAAACTCCGTCTCGCACTGTTGTTTTAACTACTTTAAGGTAAGTTTAGTCCATAAAATTACACAAATAGTACATACAAATGTTTCTGAGACTTTCTTTGATGTAAATGACTTGCTTCGGTTGAATATTTAGTTTATAGAAATGGTTTAGTGTCTTCGCAAAAGTCCGTTAGCATCTCAACTGTTAGGCTAACTGTTAACTAAAGGTAAGGTTAATTTAGGTAAACTATAGACTTGAGCTGCAATTTTGGGCTTTTAATCACATCTTATGTGTAGATGAGAGATTTTGTAGTTTTGTAAAGGTTTTGCTGACAACTGGTCAATGGATGAATGGAAATAAGCTAATTTATTTAACGTTAACCAAAAAAGTGTGCACTGTATGGTTAATTCAGTTATCACGTGACGTCACACCATTACGCCCACCTGGAGGGCAAAATAAGGCTTTTCTCCACTGCCCAGTCATTTTATCAGGTTTGTAGTATTAATGTAGTAAAACAGTGTTATTAAAAGATCAAATTCAATATATACCGCTTATTCATCATGATGCATACTTTGTACAGGTAAGCAGATGAATACAGAACAAATTATTTATAACATAATAATATTGTTTGTCTTCTCCCCTTTACAGTATTGTTTGCCATCTAACGTTAGTCCTGTTCACAGAGTTAAGCTCCAAACCCTATTAAGCAGACCTGAGCAGCTGATCCAGGATCACCAGAAACTCTGCAGAACTTTGGTCTGGACACCAGTGATGTAAGTTCAGAACATATTGCAGGAGATATCAACATTGTCTCTCAAGGTCCACTTACATGCAGAGGTTTACTCCAACCTAGTGTAGCACACCTGAACAAGCTAATCAAGGTGCTAAACTCTGGGTGCATATCACTCAGGTCTCTAGCTCAGTAGTCAGTGGTTAAGGGCTGTCTTTATCACAAAATCCTTACAGTGCACTGAAACATTCGCTCCCTAAAAACTCACTATGTTATCGGAAGTTCTGAAGCTCAAAACTTTATCACACGAGACAGTTCGCTACAAAATGACGTGATAGCTGATTTTAAAACACAAACCAATATTATATTTCAGCATAATACGTTGCTAGACAGGTAATGTCTAATCAAGCAAACATTCACAATTTATCTATGACTGAAATCTTGCACAAATATGTAGAGGGAAAACTCAAGAAAACTCCAAATACTTCACATTTTGGACAACCATTGTTTTTTTACATTTACATTTTGGTTATTGTTTTCTTTCTCACTTTAGATGCTGGAGAAAAAACATCCAGGCTAAAGCATTCAAAGTGGAAACTTCTGTCGTGGCTCAATAATCCAGGATTGGGACGGTGGAAGGAGCAGATCAGAGATCAGGAAGAGATCTACTGGTGCCCCTGAGGAACTGATTTACCTTATGCGTCAAACATTACCAAACATTTTCATCACTCACCTTCATGTCGTTGCAAACCTGTAAGACTTTCGTTCATCTTTGAAACACAAATGTAGATCTTTTTAATGAAATCTGAGAGCTTTCTGTCCCTCCATTTCACAGTTTATGCAACTACAACTTTCAAGGTAAAAGACATTGTAACAATAATCAATATGACTAGTGGTTTAACCTCAACTTTATGAAGTGAATACTTTGTGTGTGCAAAAAAAAACCATTGCATCTTTATTCACAAAATATACATCTCTGACACGTGTTCACGGCAGAGTTTCCGCTAGAAAAAAATGGTGCCGGTCACAAAGGTTTCGTTTTCCGGACATTTTGATGATATGCCGTTCAAATAGGCCTATCGCCTCTTAAATTAGTCAAGTTGAGGAAAACTGGAGGCAGGCTATGTAACTTAAAAAATGACATAAGGCTGTATAGAATGCAACATGTTTATTAGCCTAACTTTCAAAAAACATGAACCACCGATTGGCGTCAATCAACGTCAATTGTTTTTACTATGGTTTCACATTCATATTTTAACAAACCAATCCCCCTTCCCAACATAAAATATCTGAAGCCTATTGTTTTTACTCAAGCGAACTTCCAGTGTCTCTCCACAACTTGCAATGCGCATAAGCCGCATAAGCCGCGTAACCTTGTTCTCCGCAAGGCGACATCGCTGCTTGTCTTGATCCGATTCTGCAGCGAGAACCCCCTCTCTGCAGGAACACTCGAGACACATTTTCTACTATGGTTATGTACGTTTCTTCATTCGGATCTATTTGCGATCCATTCTAAACAAACAACGCAGTTTATATGCTTCGTCCTTGTTTCATTATTCATTAAGATAATAATTAATAAATGCACGCATAATTATCAGTGAATTTGATAAATGTTGCAGATATGTTTTGCTATGCATGCAAACAAATGCCTTTCAACTTATGTGTGCAAAATTCAGAATAAAATGAATGTGCAGCAACATTAAGTTTAATATTTGTTAAAATATTATAATGTTATTTTTTAATTTATGTTGATTATGAAAAGTGAACCGCACGAGTATACTCTCTTACATCTTATAAGATGTAAGGATGCGCAATATCGAGAGACATGGAGCGGGTCAGATGATTTTGACCACTTAATTAAGTTTTTTGTTTTGTAGAAAGCCTTTTTTAAGTGAATTTCGTTTTGTATAAATTGTATCTTAATTTTAATATTTTTTTTATCAACCAATTGCCTGGATTTTAGCAAATATAGCAGACGATAGGCCTAATGATGACGGCGCCCGCGCGGTCACTTGCATTGCTGGAGCGCATCTCATCCTAATTTAACGAAACTCAGCGTAGGCCTCACCCTCACAGACATGAAATATATCTTAAGAAAGCTTGAAATGTCTTTTTAACAATTTAAAACGAAAAGAAATAGGCTACAGTCTGATTATGTAATCCATGATGTGCATTTCTCTCTAGCGCGTTCACTATGGAGATGGCGATCGTCAACTTACTCTTTACAGCTGTTGTTGCTGTTAATAAACTAAAAAATAATAGGCCTATAATTTTATTAAACAATAAATTAAATGAAATTGTAATTGTATTAAAAAAGCAACTAAAAAACAAAACTCCTGTTTAAGTTTTTTTTAACCTATACTAATTACGCATTAAATTCTGAGTCGCTGTCCTCGGTGCCCAGAAAAGCGCTGTAACGGAAACGAAGGGGAACCCGTTTTTATTTACTTTTTTTTTTTTGACTTATTTTAACTGGCCCATCCAGTTTTCTGGAGGCCCACCTACAATCAAAATCCTGGCGCCGCTAGTGCTTCGCAGCGGTCTGATATCAAGAAATAACAGACCGCATTCCACATTGGAATTCAACCAAGCCATGTAATAATGTTTAATAACTTTCAAACTGTTCCTTTAGAACATAGTCAAAGGTAGGTGTATTTTTGCTTTATACATTTTAGGCTTATTCTCAAATTCAGATTGTGTTAGGGGGGCGGGATAGCCAATTTTAGGGATGCCACAATTCTCAATATAATATTGAACCGTTCGGTACGACATCCACGGTTCAATACGCGCTTATGAATTGCGTTTTTTTCGGTTTTACGTTTAAATAATTTATTTCTCTCCGAATTGACTCTTTGTGTGTGCCTGTAAGCAGTGCTTTAAGTGGCTCAAAAGAGGTGCCGGTACTCTAATTTTTTTTTTTTTTTTTTTGCTGACTCCCCTCCTCCCCTGAGGTAACTATGGAAGCTTGTTTCCGCCACTGAATAATAAATAAATAATAATAATTGCGACTTATCTCACAATTCTGACTTTTTTTCTCACAATTGCGATATATCAAGTCAGAATTGTGACTTTTTTTCTCATAATTGCGAGATAAGAAGTCAGAATTGTGAGAAATAAAGTCGCAATTCTGAGATATAAAGTCGCAATTGCGAGATATAAAGTCGCAATTCTGAGAAATAAAGGCGCAATTGGGATATATAAAGTCAGAATTGCATGATATAAAGTCGCAAAATGCGTGTTATAAAGTCAGAATTGTGAGATATAAACTATTCTGAGAAAGAAAAAAAAAGTCAGTCTTTTTTTCCCTTAGAATTTGACTAGCTTTATAGATAGTTTATATCTCACATTTCTGAGAAAAGATGTCAGAATTCTGACTTTATAAGACGCAGTGTTGTATAAATTACTAGACAGCAATACTTGAGTAAAAGTACAAGTATCATACTAGAAAAAGACTTTGGTAGAAGTGAAAGTTACCTTTTAGAATATTACTTAAGTAAAAGTCTTAAAGTACCTGATATTTAATGTACTTAAGTAATTGAAGTAAAAGTATTTTTTATTTATTTTTTAATTTTATTTTTTAAAAGCAAGCAGTTAGAACTTTGATTGTGAACTTTATTGTGGCTTTATTGTGGGGTGGGGGGTTGTTGGGATGTAAAAAATAATCTAATTTGGATAAATATTAGGTACACAAGATAGGCATTCATTTTTCTCAAGAAAAAAAATCTCACCTAATGATGTAAACATACAGAGAGCCCTATCAGCTGGTAGTATTATTTAAGGTTAAAAATAATTCAAATTAAATATAATGCATTTTTTTTATCCTAATAACAACTTTATTTAATGATATAAGTAAAAAAATATAATAAATATGTAATATAGTACACATAGCAAAAATACTCTCTATAGCTGTTTTTTTCTAGCCAACTCACGTGCTATAGCCTATATTATGGTCATCAAATGGCTTTCCTGAGGTAAATATTATGTGACAATTGTTCTCCAGCTGTTTTACTGACCCTTTCCGCGGTTGAAAAACACTGATTGATCGATATTATGTAGGCTGAATATACATTTCGGTAAGTTGTACTGTTTCTTTTAACATTGTGTTCATTCGTGTTAATAGAGATGATCGGTTCACGAGCGCTAGGGATCTGTCATGTCACATTTACAAGCGCCAAAACGGTAGCCTATTTATTGTTTGAATTTCGTTATAAAAATGACAGAATCTGAGAGCTGGGATTTTGTTTTATATCATAACTAACCTGCTCTGTCTCCGTGTCCTCTTTGCTTCGCGATTTTTCTGTGCGTGAGAAAATGGATGTGTTGTGAGAGAGTGTGAAAAGTGTCAATTGCGTGCATGTGTCTCACGGACGGTGAATGCGTGAGAGTTGGCGGGTGGTCGTTTACGATAACGGGAGGTCCTCTCGTGCTTCCATGGCGGTTTCAGTTGTGCTTCCTCCTCCTTTGTCATGGCAACAAACAACCATTATGCTGAAATAGAGCGCGCGCCGTGCATTGTGAAGGGCGCTCTGAAAAGCGGCAGCGCCGCCAGAGGATTAAAACAGATGTGCAAATGAGCGTACCGGTACGCTAAAAGCACGTTCTGGGTGCACGGAGAGGTGGCGGTACGCTCAAGAGCTATATTTGGAAGTGGCGGTACTGAGTACCGGCGCGTACCGGCCCACTTAAAGCACTGCCTGTAAGTCTACGAGCTGATAAGGAAATTCCCCGCGAGTAAATATTCAATCACTATGCTCTAAAGTTAGGGGGCGGGGCGCTTAACCATCATTCCACACTTTAACATGGCAAGCGGCGGTGAAGTGAGGCTACAGTACGAGGAAGCGCCGGCGTCTTTCAAATCCGTGGTGTCGGGACATTTCGGTTTTGCCGTTGAGTATAGTGCCGAGGAAGAAAAAACGGTAAACAATAAAAATAACTGTGTGCAAGCATTGTTATACACGTGTAGCCTACTCAAACAGAAACACTTCCAACATGACTGCACATCTGCGGCACCATCACCCAGCAATATCACTGTCTGAAGGCACAAATATGTTTATTTGAAATGGTCAATTTAAAGGGGTCGCACACCGAACGCGCAGCGCCACGTCTTTTAAATTCGAACACATTATTCTCTATGAGTGTACGTAGCGCTACACACACCGTTGGCGCCTTTCGGCGTCTGTCCGCGGCGCCCAGCAACGGCTCAGGACCGTGTTCAAAATCCTGCCGCGCCACAGAGCGCCATCTACATAGTTTTACATTAAATGTACATTTATTTGTCTCAAATCGTCGTTCATGTATATACTGACTTCACCCTGTGCTGCAATATACATTTAGTTTTACATTCATTCACAGAAATCAGCTGCTTGAATGAAAATTGCTGATGTTATCGGATTTTCAGGTGATATTGTCATTCATTCAGTTAACGGACGCTCTGAGGTAAAGTGTTCAGACTGCAGACTTAGCAACGATTGTATTGTACAGTACAATCATAACATAGTACAGGCATTATCTTAGTTTCATAATGTCCTTATAAACATAACAATATTGCTGGCCATAAACTGAGAAAGTGCGCGTCCGGTGTGCGATACCTCGAGTTGTCCTAGACTGACCCCCTTTATGTTTACTAAAATGTAGGCCTATGTTTATTTTCAAAATTTAGGAATTTGTGTGTTCCCCAGTTTACATGGGCTACCAGCAGCTGTGAGATGTCAGTGTTAATTGTATATTATACAATACACTAGGAACTAGTGGACTTTGCTTATAGCTTTTAAGTAAAATAAAGGAGTATTGCAATAAATCGTTTTTATTTTTTTTCTCCTTAACCTCTTACTGTTCCTATTGCCTAAGCACAGAATAACAAAAAAAACACTCTTATGTGTCAAGCCATCAGAACCGAACCGAAAACCGTGGTTAAAAAACCGAGGTATGTATTGAACCGTGGGCTAACTGTATTGTTGCATCCCTAGCCAATTTTAATCGGACAATTTGACCGGAGAGATTTAATTTTGTCGGACATTTCATTTTTTTTTTTCGGCCAATGTCCGGCAATTACCGGACAACGCGGAGCACCACGATTCATCAGTGTTGTGTTGGCAAGAGAGTTGGCCATCTCATGGTGCAACATGTGTCGGAGATACATCATTTGTGAATAAAGACGCAATTGTTTGCGCACACAAGGTATCTGTTAAAAATATCTTCATTTGTGTTTTCCACAAAAGGGTTTGGAGCGACATAGTAAGTAATTATTGACAGAATTTACATTTTTGTGTGAACTATCTCTTTAGGTACTGTTTTCTAATTTGGTTATAATTGGTCAATTGTTCTGTTTTATTTTCAATATTTTTAAGATTTATTGTTTTGAAAAAAAAATATACAGAAAAGAAAAATTTAATAAGTCACAGTAAAAACTTTAAAGTTGTTAAAAAGAAATTATGTTTCGAATAAATGCTGCTCTTTTGAAAGTTCTATTGAAAGAATACTGAAAACTGTATCGTAGTTTCCACAAAAATATGAAGCCGTACAACTGATAGTAATCAGTTTTTTTTTTGAGAATCAAATCATCATTTTATAATGATTTCTGAAGGATCATGTGACACTGAAGACTGAAGTAATGATGCTGAAAATTCAGCTTTGCATCACATGAATAAATTACACATTACTATATATTTACATGTATGCAAAGTTATTTTTATTGTAGTAATATTTCACAATATAACTGTTTTTAGGGTATGCTTGATCAAATGCAGGCTTAAGATGTGATCAGAAACGTGTTTTTTATGTGAAAGATGTATCTGATGTGTCAATAAATGGTCTGCAAATCTTTTATGAATTGTTTTATTATGAATATTAAATATAACCATTTATTCACGGTTGAAATTAGGCCTGAAATTTTCAACTCACTTTACAACCTAATTTAGATTGGTAATTTATGTTATACTTATATTATAAATTATAATATAGAAATTATATAAATATTAAAGATTTTTAATTTATTTTTTATAACGTTCCGAGAACCTTCCGGGAACGTTCCGAGAACCTTTAGGCAACGTTCCCGGAACGTTCCCCTAACCTATAGGGAACGTTCCGAGAACCTTTCGGCAACGTTCCCGGAACGTTCCCCTAACCTATAGGGAACGTTCTATTAACGTAAAGAAAACTTTCCTAGCTAACTAACAGGGAACGTTAGAATGTTTGTTCTGAGAACGTTCTGGGAACGTTCTGGGAACCTGAAAATAACGTTCTGGGAACGTTCTGGGAACCAAAAATTGTTAACTGGGGTACCGCTCAAAAGGTTAAACATTTCATTTGTAACCATGAATACAAAAATGAAACTGAGGGGGCACAAATCAGATCTGAGGGGGCAATGCCCCCTTTTGCCCCCTCGTGGCGCCGGGCCTGTGTCTGTAGCTTATTGCACAAACTTTAGTATATTTGTTGTAGCTGGTCCTGTTTCTGAGATGTTATGTCTCTTTTCTGCAGTGAGTGAATAGAGGTGATTTTGCTCTTTTGGTCCTTCCCCTTCTTCTTCCTGCCACAGTGTAATGGTCAGAAGGTAAATCGGCCATCTATTGACGAAGCTAGAAAGGCTTTCATTGATCTTCATCTAGTAAGTATAAAACCGCATAACTGCTATTTAAATTGCATTGTAACCCGACTGGAACTGCCTGTGCATTACGCAAGGGATACTGTACATCCAGTTGATATTGCAGAATAAACTTCAACAGGGTAATCAACACAAAGTGGAGGGATCTCGTATCACCCTGAAGGAGTTTATTTTGTGATGAAAACTGACTGGATGTACAATACCTCAAAACAATTCCTGTTAAGCAACTTTGATCCTAGACAAAAAAACAAGATCAAACAAGACATAATGTAAAGCATACCACTTATAATATGGCTTTTCGCCAAATACAAATATTGATTGTTGAAATCATGATAAACTCCATTTCATGATAAACTTCACACAGTTATTGAACTGAATTGAATCAACACTGAACTGACTTCAACTGAATAATGAAACCGTTGCCATTTAAACAATCTGTATTTTTGTGTTTATTTTCTTTTATAGGTCGGAACGAACATGGTGGAGTTTCTAAACCGGGCAGAGTCTACATAACCCGCGTCTAAGAGTCGTCTTCTTCTTCGGAGACAAAAAAAAAGTAAATTTCACTGTGTACATATACTGTAAAATAGGCCTACAATTTTGCACGTCTGTGAATTTCACTTTAATTTCCTAAGAATTAAATGGTATAAATTACATTGTTCAAAACTAATTTTCTTTCTTTCTTAACTGTATTTGACTTTATTTAACTATACTTGTGTACATTTTTGCATATTTTAAAAATGATTTTGCATTTGCTGAAATGAATTGTCTGTTGATTTCACTGCGTATTTAGACTGTTACACATGTAATAGTTAAACGTATAAATGTCATTGTTGAGAACTAATCTTCTTTCTTTCTTTAATTGTATTTGACTATTTAATACTTGATGTATTTTTAAATGATTTTGCATTTGCTGAATTTAAAATATAATTGTCAATGTCACTGTATTTAAACCGTTAAACATGTAATAGTTTTAGAACTAATCTTTATTTATTTATTAAAACTGACAATATTGAACTACTTTGATGTCAGCACTAAATGATTTTTGCATTTAAATTTAATGTGCAGTTTGTTGTCATTGTTGCCAATTTTAACACATTTGTGAATGTCAGTTGACAAGCATTAAAAATTATTTTAACAGTCTAAACATGTTCTTCATTGTTTCTTAATTCAAAGTTTTACAGTAAAGCACAGGTGAAATTATAAGAAAAATAAAAATAACCCAGCAAAAATAACCCAGAATAGCAAATCCATTAATGGTAAAAAAAATTACTACATCTTGGGTTTCTAGACAACCCAGCCTGCTGGGTTTAAATGTCACTGGGTTAATTTAACCCAGCATGTGTTCTGTCCAATATTTACCCAGCACTGGGTTGCCAATTGGGTTGTTTTTAACCCAGCCAATTTTAGAGTGTAGGTAGGTTCGGGGTAGCTCTAGGTCTTTAATATCTCAATAAGTTGCCATGATTTTAATATTGTTTTATAAATCTAATGATCTACTGTCAGTTATATTGCAGGATGTTTAATGCACAACAATACTGATGAGCAAATAGTAACGTTATCTGTCACTATTTATAAGTAAATAGCATCTAAATGTCTACTGAATCCACAACTGTTGCTATTTACACTTGGACTTGGACTGGCTGCCCCACAGTTTACGTGGTCCGCCTGCTGTAGTGATTCTGTAATGTTTATGTGTCGTATGATTGTGTCTGTGTTTAAATGCTGAATAAAGATTTGTAAATTGTCATAGGCTACTGGTGCTTTGTTTTCTGCTTTTGTATTTGCCTTATTGTTATAATATAATTGTTAAATTTGTGATTGTTACAATATATTGTTGTTATTAGATTTTTATCTGACATATACAGTATACACACAGTATATGTGTATTAATTATTTCCAGTCAAACTTACATCCCGACTTCAAGGAGCATTCCAGACATACCAGATTGATGCTGGCCCACTCGGAGATTACTCCAGTCATTTTGAAAAAACAATAGCCACAGTATTTAGTATTTAGCCTTTGCTAACTTTATTATTCATTGTATTTATTAAAGTTGAATGATTTATGGCATTTATTGGCACTATTATGTATAATTATTGACACCCCACCGTGGACCTCACTAATTATTAAACCCTGGCTATGGCCATATCCAGTGTTGTATGTTGTATACATATGTTAATGTTATACATGTGTATATAGCCTGTTATAAGAGGATGCCAACTGAACGCCGTCTGTAAAAGTTCTTTGACAGTTTAATAAAAAAATTCTATGAGCCATCGTAGAGTCAAGTCAAGTATATTTATATAGCGCTTTTCACAATACATATTGCATCAAAGCAGCTTCACAGCATAAACCAAAATAACACAACAAGGTTTGTTTCTAGTGTAAATTTATTGATTGATAAAATTAAATTAAATGTAACCCAGTAGAATAGAATTATTCAGTTAATGGGTTATCTCAATTTATTAGTTTTTATTTAGTTCTAATCCAGAGCTAAAATGTGAATTAAATATAGGCTACATCTCAGTATAGTACGTTTAAAGGTGTGTGTTCCTTTAAGTACGTTCGTTCCTATTTCAAGTTTGATTGAGATTTACATTTGAAAATGTGGCAAACCAACAAGTTAGGTGTTTCATTATTTTATTGGTTTATGTGAATAAGTCCCGCCCTCACTGGTGTTTTGTGTAACGTGAGTGGTTGTTCGAGAGAGGGGAGAAGATTTTGACAAGGCGGGAGTTCAGTGAGAGAAAGGGGAATGTGAGAGACGGACTTGCGGTAAGAGAGTGATTTGATTGATTTACACGTTTAAAAATCTTGAACTGTAATGTAGATCGTGAGTGAAGCACGTATAAGTCATTTGTGTTTATTTTTTTAGATCGCCGCGAGTGTTTTACGGTCTGTCAGTGTTGTTAATCTGCCGTTCAGGCGCGAATACAGGCTGTTTAATTATCAATGCGCATATCTGCGCATCTGAACCATAGACTGTAAAAAAAGATGGACGACGCCCCTTCGCTCTCTTCCATTGATGAGAACTGAAGCCGCCAGAGTCCCGATATGGCGCTGACATATTGGAACTTGAGTCTGCGCAGTAGCGATCTCGGGACCAGACCTGCGCAGTAGTGAGCAGGAAGTAAAGCCGCGAAATCAACGCTCCGCCCTCACTCTCGCAGAATGCACTCAGGGAGAGAGCATTCTGCACACTTTTTTAAAAATTGATTGCAGTAGGACAAGAGGCTTGTTAAAATAAAGTAAATACAATCTCCTCAGTCCTCCGAAGATCCCGAAAAAACGTCCGTTGGTGCTTCAGTGACTACTTCGCTCGGAGAACCTGTCAATCACAGCTGTCAATCATGACGTTACACCACCGCATCACGTAACTAACTAAAAACCAACTTATTTTTGAAACAGACACTTGAACTTCAGTGTTGGGGAAGTTACTTTTAAAAAGTAGTGTTTGCTCGTTACTCGTTACTTTTTAAAAAAGTAATCCGTTACTTTACTTAGTTACCCCATTTGGAAAGTAACTTTTTACGTTACTCGTTACTATTACGTTACTTTTATGTTGCTTGACTTTGGGCAGAACCCAATATCTGTTCCTAAATATGTAGACATAAAGTTATACAATGGAGGACATAACATGTAATTATTTTGTGCTCTTTATTATAAAAAATAGTATCAATTTCGAAAGAAAAAAAGTCCTTCTCATTGGCGCTGCTGTGTGCGGCAACTTTTATTCTCAGCTGGCTCTGCATCATGGGGTAGAGAGTGCGACACTCCGCGATGAGCAGCGCGCCCGCACCACTTCTCTCCGCTCGCTCCCCCTATCCACCGAACTTTAAATTTCGGCAACAGCAAATAAAGCGCTCCTGCTCTCTAACACCGGTGCGAATCGCGTCTTGATAGCATAGGACAAAATGATATAGAAGACATAAGCTTAGTTTTCAGACATACGACTCACTCTAAGAGAGTAGGAGAAAAAAAAGAGATTTTGAGAGAAAAAATATATAGCCTATTTTGTTTAAAAGTAGGCTACACATATTCAAGCTTTCTATATATTTCTCAGGTCTGTGAGACAAGTATAGCTTATCTGAGTTTCGGTTCATTTACAGTATGGAGACGAGCTCCAGATCACGCGCTGGTGCCGTCATGATTATTTTGCATGCCATATTTACTTATTTATTAAATTCAGGCAATTAATTGGTTGGTAAAACATTGATTAAAATTAAGATACAATTAATACACAACGAAATTCGTTTTAAAGAAAGTCTTTCTACAAAAACAAACTTAATAAAGTGGTCTAAATCATGTCTGCCCACTCCATTTATCTCCCGATATATTGCACAAAATTATGATCTTACTCATGCTTTTCACTTTTCATATAATCAACATAGATTAAATTATTTATTTATTTATTTATTTTATTTAAACATAAATATGAAACTAAATAGTTTTCTTTAATTTACTTATTAAATTCAGGCAATTGATTGATAAAACATTGATTAAAATTAAGATACAATTAATACAAAACGAAATTCACTTTAAATACAGGTTTTCTACAAAAACAAACTTAATAAAGTGGTCAAAATCATGTCTCCACACGAAATTGTTATTTTATTTAATTTAAACATAAATATGAAACTAATTTGTTTTCTTCAGTTCTCAACAGTTCTCTTCTCTCAAGCGCGCAGCTGAGGCAGTGTCGCTGTCAAATATATCCATGGGAAAAGTAACGTTGCGCCGAATTGAAAAAGGAACTACGTTTCGTTACCAAATTTTTAGTAGTAACGCGTTACACTACTTTTTACCCGAAAAAGTAGTTACGTTACTGTAACGCGTTACTTTGTAACGCGTTACACACAACACTGTTGAACTTACAACAGCGTGATAAAAACGACAGCAAATGAAAGAAACCACCTTTGGAAAAAGATATTTGAAGTGTAATTTAATTGTTTAGTTGGTCTCACATCCCGTTGAATAACACGGGGAGGCGGGGCTTATGACCTATACTAGGACCAGTCACCGGGGGGCGATCGAGACGTTTTGGCTTCACTTTTCAGGGCTTGTGCGGCATGCTTGATCTGAACTGATGAGTTAAAGCCACAGTCAAAACACAAGACTAAAGACTGTTAACGCAGTTGTTTCCTTCACGACGAGGGAGATCTTGAGGACCAGATAGCGCCCCAAATACCCGCGTTATTTGGGGTTCCTCTGGCGGCGCGGGAGGTGCGGTTTCGTCGGCTGACGAGGGAGAGAGAGGACAATGAGCTGCGTGAGGCCTGCTACAGGATTCCGGAATTGCTGTATGGTTGCACGTGGAATTGAGGTATCTTGGTTTGATTTGTTTTGTGCTCAGGAGAGTGAAGGGGCCATTTTTCAGTTTCCCGGCCACCACGAACACGAGCCACGATTCAGGCCTGCAACGGGGTGGGTTGTGTGAATGACTGGTGTGTGTGTGTGGGCCCACAGCATTACATATTGGTTCATTTAGTATTATTCAGTGCACTGAAAATAGGATGTGAATATTCAGAGTATATTTTGTATAATCTGTGTGAGTTATTGTATGTATTCATCCCTTTGAGGTCATTGGTTTAACCTATACTGAGTGTATTTGACATAGAGACTACTTTCAGTAGGTCTGGCACCTGAGATATTGCCCTTCGGTGTTTAAATTGTGTCAGATTTAATGGCAATGTGATTGTGTGAATACTTTACATGTTGAAATTCAGTTTTTTGAGCTAGTTTACATTTAATAACTCTATTCCAATTAAATCCTTTATTTTTTGGTACTTCTACAAGTGTTTTATTCTTTCAAAAGTGTTTCTGTTGACTTGATTAGTTAAGGTGCGTATAGATTTAATTCTGCGTAACTTTCCAAAAGAAAAGTTTACATTGTGACTTCCGAGGGGCCTAACTTCAACACCTGTAGGCATTTAGTTCATGAATCTGGAGCGCTGTCCTACTTAGTTACAAGGAAGACAGGTAGGGGGCGCTACATAAATATTCCCAAAATATCCCCAATTGAGCAAGCCAAAGGCAACAGTGGCAAGGAACCGAAAACTCCATCAGCAATCCACTTTTCCACGTTACCGGAGACAAAAAACCTGCATGAGTACAAACGGGATGAGATGCCACAGCATGACACAGCACTGACATCACAACCAACGTATAAATGCATCATTGACTCTAAAGTTTTACGCTTGCCTATGTACATGCCAACGTAAAATTACGATCTCATTCACGAACAAATGTTACGTGTGACGTTTGCATAGGTATTTGCTTACCTAACAGCACATCATCCCTCACGGAAAGAAATGTCGTCTGATGTTTATATATGTATACAGCAACGTGCCATCGTATCACAAATGCAAATGAAATCCTAAATAGGGCAACGCTATTGGCTGTTGTGCGGTCTGACGCGACACCCGAACATATACTTCGTATTTACGCGTACAAACTGTGCGTGTTAAAGCGTCCAAATTTCACGCGTTGCATATAATAAGTATTGTCCCCAACGGCGTTCCATATGCTGGGAGAGTGATGGTGCCATCACGTGCTATGGTAATTATGGTAAATACCAAAAGCCGACGTGGAAAATGCACATGAACACCCCCTCATGTGGTATTTCAACGTGATCTCATGAGAATACTGTGTATTTTTACGTAAAGTGTAATTCTACCATACGTACATTTACTTACGTTTTATACTCACAGAAACGTATAATACTGACGTTACAGCACTAAAACGTAAAATGTTTACGTATGTAAATTATTTATGTATGAGCAACTCTACAGACGTACATATTTGTACGTATTCTTATTTATGCATATTAAAATCGTGGCATTAATTTTTTGACTCTATTGCATTCAAATGTCTTATCAATCACGTTTTCAGTCGCATTTATTAGGCCTAAATGCAGTTTACTCAAGAAATAGGCTAATAACCATTCGCTCTGTTCGTGCCTTCTGCTGCAAACTTGTTTCGGAGGATTAGCCTACATGCAGTTAAACAAGAATACACTTTAAAACCTTAAAAATACCTTATTTTTAAGACACAAAATGCGTTTTCTCCAATAGAACAATAATACACCAAAACCCAACATAAATTCACAAAAAACATCAATTTTATAGCTTGATATAATCCAAATCTTTAGAATCCATACGTTTGCAAGAAAGAGATCCAAATTCAGCCCTCTTCAGCGAGCTTCACCTCTTCACAGGCTATCACAGCAGCGCACGCAGTCCGTAACTGTCAAATCCCGCGCTCGTGATGAATTCAAATTAAAAAATTGCGCCCTCAAGAAGCGTTACGACATGTTTTACGGCAGTGATATCAAACGCTCATTAGCTCTCGCCACAGATTGCGACATGCCGTATTTCAGTCTGTAAACATTTGAAATGGAGAAGCGCGCGCGCCTTCACACACAGCGAAGCCGGATTAACATTTTCATGGATTAATAACTTAAATTCTGCTCTGTACCTCATTCAAAACTATTATATACTGAAAGAGAGGACTGTGACTGCAACACATCGTCATGTGCAGTACGACACTGCGTACTGGTTTTGACATTTTCGCAATAAATTAATTATTGTGATTACACTTATGTTGTTTTTCTTCATAATTATTGTAGCCTGTGTAGTTTTAAGAAATTGTTATGGGTAGGTTTAGGGGTAGGAGTAGGATTAGCTGCTAAAAAAAATCTTTTAATGCTATATTGTTAATTGCCATTTCCCTACACATTTCTGTACGTTTTATCCTTTTTATATTCAGTATAAAATGGGTAACGTTATGTTTAGGTTGGGAGTAGGGTTAAGGGATCTTCCATTTATCTATAAAACGGTAAACGGTAGGCCTAAATTATACAGATATCTTAATGATATGAAAGATTCGTAAATATTTTACGTTTTGTAGCTGTAAAAACGTAATAATGTTACGTTTAATTGTTGCAGATACGTCCATATCATACGTTTCAGCATCCATCCAAACGTACAAAACGTACGTTTTCTATCTTTGAAAATTATGTATTAATACTACGTATTAACAATGAGACCAGGCTGGGTATTTTCCACTGGGCAGCTCGTAGAATATTTTGATGCACGAGTTGCCGAGATGAGAACCTTTGACCTTTTCAAAATAGCGGAGAGCAACGCAAGAGTCGTGAATACTGTTAGCAGATAGTTTTTGTAGCCTATACAATGTTGTGTCATTAACAATTATAATATAATGCGTTAACACTCAATTTTCAACTTCGCCGCAATTTCCTTGGTTCATATATAATCATTTTATGTCGTTTTTTTTTTTTTTTTTAATTATTAATTATGTTTGAATAATCAGAATAGCACCACATTTACATTTTTTTTTTTGTTTTGTTTTTTTGTAAAGATAAAAAAGATACTCTACTGACACAGACCTTGCGGGTACTACATTACGACAACAAAAGCACTTGAAGACAACACACTGGTAAATACCAGTTCACAAGTGGAAAATATCATCTTTTCCATAGCACATGAAGGCAGCATGAGTCTGAGCCCTGAACATTATCAGGAAGGCTATTCCAGAGTTTAGGAGCCAAATGTGAAAACGCTCTCCCTCCTTTAGTGGACTTAGATATCCCAGGTACTACCAGAAGCCCAGAGTTTTGTGATCTTAAAGAAAGTGATGGATTGTAGGGTGATAGAAGATCAGCTAAATACAAAGGAGCTAAACCACTTAAAGGGCCTTATAGGTCAGTAGCAATACTTTTAATCTATACAGAACTTACAGTTTTTCTCAATTGCTAAAACAATAAAAGCCATTGGATGAACAAAGTTCTCAGTTGCCTGAACACATTTAGCTAACTGTGCAGTCTGTTGTCAATACCTTAAACCATTTTAAATGGTAAAACACAATTTGCAGATCTCACTTAGACTTTTCAGCAAAACTCTAAACACATTCTCATTCTCAAAACACATTCTGCACTCTAATGCACATGTCATCCATACTGGTAAACACAAGTGGCAACAATCAAATACAAATAGAGAACACATGTCATTGATTGAACACAACCACTCAAAATGGATTTAACCTGTTTCAAATGATGCCCAAAGACAAGAAGCACACTGATCACATGTTTACTCCTTTGATTTTTGTCCCTTTTAGTATTGTGTACTGTAGTACAGTGCATTGTAGGCTGTATCTGTACAATGAACAAATTGTATGGCCCTGAACATTGTGCTTTCCATTTGATAACAGTACTGACTGCTCAATAGATTTTGACTGATTGCAGGTTCGTATCAACAAAGAACAAGAATTACAGTATCACAGAGACAAAGGACAAGTTTGTGAGATGCAGGGTACAGTATTGTAAAAATAGGGGTACAAGGAGGAGGAAGAACAAAAAAAAAATGCAAAGAGCAAAGCAGAGTAGTAATTTCTGATCAATTTTGAGCTACTATGATAGAACATGTTTTCGTTCATCAAAAGACAATGACGGAAAAATATAAAATTTGTTTTGAGATTAAAAATGTACTTCTCCCTGAACTTTTTGATGGTACAGTAAGGTGTCACGGGTAAGTCTACAACAGCACTAGGAGTAAAAGCTGCAGGATTGTGTACGAGTATACAAATATGTACGAGTATAGTACGAATTTGACAACTTGTTAAATCTTGTGAATTATTAAGACTTTGAGACTATGTTGTACTGATTGGGCTATGGGTTTTGTGAGAAAAGGTTTAAGAAACAACAAATGCTTGATAAAATGTTTGATTTAGGGTTAAAACCAACACATACATACCACTGCGAATATTTGCCTTTGCAGCTTTCTGTCTCCTCCGTTTACTTGTCCTCAAACAATAATGGGCTGACCATAGAGTCCGAAAGGCCCTTTTGGCCTTTTCAGCTGAAAAAAGAGAAAAGAAAATATCATTATGTATAATATATATAGGATTATTTAAAGGAAAAAGTACTGATTTACCTTAAAAATATTGGATGTTACATTATTAAGCATTTAAAACATGGTAAGTGTTGTGGTTAATATTAGGGGTGTAACGATTCGTTTTAACAACGATTCGATTCGATTCGCGATTCATGGTTGTCGATACGATTCAAGGACGATATTGGTTCATTTAGAACGATCCGATCCGAAACGATTCAGTGACTTGAAATCGATTCAGTAACTTTTTAGCCAAAAATTCTTGTAAGGGAATCAGATATCAATTAATTATGGATATAAACAAACAAGTAAACAACAATTAATGTCAAATGCATTCACATTTTATTTTAATAAGTAGGACTGAACGATTATGACAAAAATGATAATTGTTGATTATTCCCTTGAAATTGTAATTGTGATTATTAATTACGATTATCACAACATTGAATGATGTTTTGAATAGTTTGGCCATGGGACCCACATTTCCGCATGGTCATCAAGCCGCGACCCACCTTTTTAGGAATTATATAGACCTTATGTAGCTCCGCCCCTTTTCAGCGCTGCGCTCATTGTCTTTTGACTTCCGGTCTGTATTTTCACAGCGTTTTGCGTGTTTATTAATGAACGGCTCGTTTTAAAATCTTCCCGGTCGATTTACATTTGTTAAGTCATCTGCTTTAAACATTACAGTCCTCATGATAACTTTCGTTAACTTTACATTAAGTAAATCCACTTAAAAAGCTAATTACTCCTGGACAGAAATGCCATATAAATATACAGAGCGACCGCAAAACGGAAGTTAAAAGACAATTTTCCAAAGATGGCGGCGCCCTTGTTTCTCTGGTGCATAAGGTCTATAGGCCTATTATAATACATTTGTTTACACAAAAATTGTTGACACACAAGTTCTGTCCCCCTTTACTTAACAATTTTTTTTTAAGAATATGACAAATACTGATAGACAGTAGGCACTGCGAGGTTAAGCTATTAAATATCAGTCCCAAACTAGTTTTTGTTAATACAATCTTGGTATGAGCCACCACAGTCATATAAAAATATACAAAACCAGTAAGTGGCATTTTGTTATGGAAACAAACAACAATTAGGCTACCATGGTGACACTACTTAGAAGAACTGGTAAAGAAACATGGAAACTGCTCCTGATAAATAGCAACACACATGACGTACAAATAACGTAATTTATTGGTATTTTACTTTTATTTCTTAACTTACTAATTTACGACGTTGCATGCTCGTATTTCTTTTGCGCTTTAGTGAAGTGATACAGCGTGCTCCGCCGCATTTGCGCGTGCAGTTGAAGAGTGCGCGCTACTGCAGTACAGCGGCTGAAAGGACAGGACAGTCCGTTTTTCTGAGGCGAGAGACTTTGCGCTGCTTGTTGTCTTTGCGCTGCTGCTGGCGCGTCACGCATGGCGACGACGACACAGATAGGCAGACTGAATCGAGTAACGTTTAACGCCTTTATCATTAAAAGTGCAAAGAAAAATCATCCATATAAAGTCTAACGTGCTTAAATCCAATGCGCTATTTCCTAGTATCGATACAATCGATTAATTACCTTTTAAAACGATATTAGATCGATATATGCCGTCCGGAAGGCCAACTTGCCGAGCACAGATCGATCCAGTTGGATCGTAGGAATATAAATCGATACATCGATGTAGTTGATGAATCGTTACACCCCTAGTTAATATGCATACAACAAATATCACTTTAAAACTACCAATACTGAGGTAAAAGCATGGTAAGTGTTGTGATTACTGTCCTTTATTACACCCATCACAGTAAAACGACACTCGGTTACTAACGTAACCTCGGTTCTCTCTAGAGAAAATTCTTCCCCACAGTGAATGTCGCTGCAAAGCGCTGGATCGCTGCCGCGCGCTCTCGCGTCAGGCGTGCCATCATGGACCTGGAGTCCAGTTCTATCCCCAGAAAGGACATTTCCTGGCTGGGGGACAGAATATTTTTGGCCCAGTTGACCCTGAGACCCAGATGGGTCAGCAGTAAAGTCTTGTGTAACACCAGTTCCTCTTTTGACTGGGCTAAAATTAGCCAGTCGTCCAGATAGTTCAAGATTCTCACGCCCTGTCGTCTGAGGGGCGAGAGCGCCGCGTCCATGCACTTCGTAAATGTACGAGGTGCTAAAGACAGGCCGAAGGGAAGGACGGTGTACTGATAAGCCTGGCCCTCGAAGGCGAATCTCAAGAATGGCCTGTGACGGGCTGCTATTTGGATCTGAAAATAGGCGTCTTTCAGATCCACTGATATAAACCAGTCCCCCGGTCGAATTTGAGCGAGGATTTGTCTGGTTGTGATCATTTTGAACGAGTGTATCATCAGCGCTTTGTTCAAACGTCTGAGATCCAGTATAGAGCGGAGCCCGCTGTCCTTCTTTGGTACTAAGAAGTAACAGCTGTAAAACCCCGACTCGCTCTCGGCCAAGGGGACGTTTTCCACTGCCCCTTTTTCCAGTAAATTCGCTATCTCGGTGCGAAGTAGGTGTGCTACTTCCTGATTCACAGAGGTTTCGACCCGGGCTGTGAACCGCGGCGGTCTGCGAGTGAATTGTAGCGAGTAGCCCTGTTTCACTGTTTTCAACACCCACTTTGAGACCCCTGGAATCAATTCCCATGCTTTCGCGTGAACTGCCAGGGGTATAATGGGATCTGGGACAGACAGCACTTTGTGCGGCGGTTCTGTAACTAGCACTCCGGTCGCAGCAACGGGGGGATGCTGTAATACAGACACAGCTGTGTGGGCTCGCAGCACGAGGCACAGAGCATTTTCCGCAAAGTGTGTGCGCTGCAAGGCAGACACGTGATCTGCACTTGAAACACTGCCAGCTTGAACTAGGTTCATACGCGAGGCGTTATGAGTGTGCGTAGCGCAATTACAGTCGTTTTCATGGGCAAGGGTGGGCGCTGTACAACGGGCACATTCCCTACTCTTAACACATGAACGGCGCGAGCCGGTTTGACCGATATAGACCCTGTGGTGGTGTGAGACACTGCATGGGTAGTGCTTGTGTGTAGAGGTGAACACTGCGCAGTGGGCACTTGTCCTTCACTTCACGGTCGAGCGGCATGAGCCAGCTTTATTGTTTTCGACCTTGGCTGAGTGAAACACACAGAGAGGGTAGTGTTTGTGTGCAGGGGTGGGCACTGGGCAGTGGGCACCTTTCCTACATTTACAACACCTTCGGCCTGAGCCGGAATAAGACCAGACATAATGCTCTTTTTGAGATTTATGTGGGTCGCCATAAAAACTGATGAGCTGGCTTGTAGGCTGCTGAATACGCTCTTCGAGTCGCCTCTGCTAAGGGGACTGATAGGCTCGTGGAACGCGAGCACTGGCGTGCATCCCGGTACTGGCGCTGTTGCGGGGGGGGGGAGGAGGAGGCGGTGGGGGTGCTGTCCTTTGAGCGGGCGGCTTCTTGGAACGGCCCTCTGCAGAACTAGAGCGCCACGGCAAAAAGTGTCTCATCGCCTGAGACGTTTTCTGCACCTCCGAAAAACGCTCCGTGCAAGGAGGGAGCAGCTGTCATCCTCTCCGGCATCCCACTCCATCGCCTCGGCCGCCGCAGGACGCTGGGCGTCGAGGAAGGAGACGGGGGACTCTGAGAAGGAGGCTCGCGGGGATGGCGCCGCGAGTTCTCCTTCACTGAAGGTTCTGGCGGCCTTTGTGAGCGGCGCTTTTTACGGCGTGGCCCAACAGAAGGCCCGGGAGAAGCGGACTTGATGGCGAATACAGCCTGTCGAGCCCGCAGGATTCAGAGTCCTGGCAGCCGCCGTTGGCAAGCGCGAAGTCTGCGTGGTCCTTCCCCAGGCAGGAAACACACAGCGCATGGCGATCCCCGTCGCTGAGGGCGGCTCAACACGAGCCGCAGAAGGAGGGAGGCATTGAAAAATGGCGGCTCTTTTAGAGAGAAACGTGTGTGTCGCGGCGGCGAACACACGGAGTAGTAAAAGGATATAAGCGCCGGATAGCGCAGCAGGTACGGCGAGTGAAGGCGGCGAAAATCCAGCCGGCGTCCTCAAGCTCGAGCTCGTCCCGCTGAAGTGCTGTTCGACGACACAGCTTCCACTCTCAGAGATTCAGTGAAGTGAAGTCACTCGCTGAAAGGAGACGAAATCATTGGGCAACCTGGGCAATGGGTATTTATAGGCTTAGGCCACACCCATTTTGGCGGGTCATGACGTGGCGCGGGGAAGGCTTCCCATTGGCGCTGGAGTCATGCCAAGACGCACTGATAGGTTGCAGCAGTTGCTGCAGAGCAGCCAATAGGCGCGCGAGCTGTCTCGCCTATGTCTGTCTGCTGCAGCAAATGCGTTTTACATGTTAAAAATTAAGGATTATTTTCTGCTTTCAGTATTCTCAAGAAAAGGAGTTTTCCCGTAGCGTAAGCTAAACTTACGCAACACGAGAGTACTCTCCTAAGAGAACTGAGGTTACTGAGGTTTAAAGCATGGTAAGTTTTGTGGTTACTGTCCTTTTACCACACCTATCACAGTAAAACTAGGGTTACTGTGGTAAAAGTATGGTAAGTGTTGTGGTTACTGTGCCTTTACAATAAGTATCACATTAAAACTACCAATAGTGTGGTAAAAGCATGGTAAATTTTGTGATTACTGTCTTTTTACTACAGTTATCACAGTAAAACTAATGTTACTGTGGTAAAAGCATGGTAAGTGTTGTTTTTACTGTGCTTCTACTACAAATACAACTTTGGAACTAATTGCACTACTTTAAATCTGATATGAATACGATTAACTGATTGAAGGTCTAGGCCTATAGCACGTCACGTGACAGACAGTGTTTAATCACCCTGTTGAAAGCAATGAAACACAAAGCCTCCGTGGAGATGACCGATATAATGCAGTGAGTCTGAAAGTAAGCTAATCTGATTAATATCGACAAACAGAAAATACATTATATCAAACATTATTAGGACAGCGTATTTATGACTACTTACCATAGCCAGAGAATGTCTAATAAGGTGAGAAGTTTCACTCTCAGTACACTTCCGGCTTCTGAACTGGTTGCAGTTCCACTCTGATTCCATATGAGGGCGCTCACAGGACGAGTGCAGAATAAATGGAGGTCTATGGCGCTATAGCCATCAAAATCCACTTTTCTCAGGATATAATTTTTTGTCTAGTAATTTGAATGTTGTATTCGAAAGGAGATGCAAAGAAATTACACATTGCTGGGTGTTAGATTTTTTAGAGTCACTTTTGCTTTAAGTCTTTTAAAGTGTCATTGACGTCATACACATCGTACGACCAGAGATACTGCTTTACGGCAATCCTTCAGTCACACTGGTGCTTTCGCGCTCTGTACTTTCTTTTCTCTCGAGGCATCGACAACACAGCTGACACAGGTAAATACACGTGCTAGAAGAGTTTTTGTTTTGTTTGTTTCTGGTCCCGCTTCGGATGCCACGATGCCATCAAGCGGTATCTCTGGTCGTAATCAGTCCTTCACTGACCAATCAGCGTTCATTAGCAGAATGCTAGCGTGTTATGGGCAACAACAACTCAACCTGTAAGAAATCGAAAGGACATAAGTACTCGTTCATTCAACTTTCGACCTATAATGTTGAACTTGAAAAACCTACAATCAAATCTGAGATTTCTCAATGGCAATCGGGTGAAAGAGACAAATTTAGCTGTCTAGCTTCATAGACTCCCATTCATTTTGCACTCCTGGGTGATTGCGCCCAGTGGAACTCTGGTGGAACTACAACCAAAATTCGGTACAATAGGACTTAATAGGGTAATCAGCTGTCGGTGAACATGTCAAATCAAAGACTTCAGATTTTAGCCAAGGATCAAAGGAATCTTTTAGGATTTGCAAAATTAGTCTCAGACGGCCAAAATCAGGTTAAGTTTCATTTGACTGTTGGTCTTGAGTTACATTTGGATGAGGTCTCATGGCCCACCTTTTTAGTGAGACGGGACACTTGTGTAATTTGTTGGTTTTGTTCTTTTAACTTAGCAATACACTGAGCTGTCCAGCTTCCTCCCCCGCCATCGGATCCAACTCACCACCAGGTGGTGATCAGTTGACAGCTCCGACAGTTAAAAAAAACACATGAATTAATTGATATTTGGAGACAACTTAATGGAGAACAAAAACAATACACTTGGTCTCATGTTCGTGGTAACATGATTTCATTGGCAAGACTAGATAAGTTTTATGTTTTTAAACATCATGTCTTTCAGATCATAGCATGGTGCAGTGTTGTATCTGTTTAAATTCTATCAAGCCAAAGAGTGCTTATTGGCACTTAAATACCACTTTGTTGGATAAGTGTTTTAAAGAAAGTTTTAAACATTTTTGGAATATTTTTAAAACTACAAAGAATTCTTTTAGAACACTGCAGCAATGGTGGGACTTTGGGAAAGTCCAGATTAAACAGTTATGTCAACAATACTCTCAGAATGTCACTAGAGAGGTAACCCTGAGATTGAGCTCCTTAGAGACTGATATTCTAAAACTGCAAGAATTGGCTCACTTGTCTGAGGTTATAAAAAATAAGAAGACTCAGTTATCTGAGACAGGGTTAAAACACAGGGTGCTCTGGTCAGGTCACGTTTTCTAAGTATAAATGAGATGGATGCACCATCAAGGTTTTTCTTTAGTTTAGAAAGAAAAAATGGACAGAACAGAGTCATTCACGTTCTATATCTGGAGCATTATTGACTGACCCTAAAGACAGTAAGAGAGCAGCCACTTTTTATGAGTCTTTATATAAAAATGAACTGGGTCCAGATTATAGGGATGACAGTGCTTTTTTTGATAATACTCCTCAAGTGGCAGAGGAAGTCAACGTAAAGATTTCAGGTGCCTTGACCATGGGGGAAATGGTTAAAGCCCTCCAAGGCATGGCGCTGGGAAAAGCACCAGGGATTGATGGTCTGCCGCTTGAAGTCCTTTTGGTCAGAGATTGGAGAGGATTTGCTAGAGGTACTGTCGTACTGAATGACAGTTTAGCCATAGGGCTACTGCCGTTGAGTTGCCGCAGAGCGGTCCTGACTCTCCTACCCAAGAAGGGTGATCTGACGGACATCAAGTGCTGGCGGCCAGTCTCCCTCCTGTGTGGTGACTACAAGCTGCTCTCTAAGGTCTTAGCTAATCGATTGGCAGAGGTTATGGACCAGGTAATTCATCCTGACCAGACATACTGTGTCCCTGTTTCCCTGATTAGATATCTTCTTGATGTCTCTAAGAGGTTAAATATTGTGGCTTAATATCTTTAGATCAAGAGAAGGCTTTTGATCGCGTTGAGCACATTTATTTATGGAGAGTTTTGGATGCCTTTGGTTTTTGCAAAAGATGTATAGATCAGGTGAAAGTTCTCTATAGTGACGTTCAGAGTATTCTCAAGGTGAACGGTGGTTCTCTTTCGTTGTCACTCCGAGTTACGTCGGATGACGACGAATGGGGTTTCGCTTAGAAATCCTATCATCTTCGAGTATATAAAACGAGCCAATGGCAAAGAAATGCCATGGGTCTGCGGAATTTGCATAGCGTAACTCCGCCCCACGCAGGGGGTATATAAGGAAGTGCGCGAGCAACATGCAGATATGTTTTCGCTTCGGAGCCAAGTTGATGTACTTCACTCCACAGCCAATCCTGAGTTCATCTCTTCATTCTCTTCGAGACGAGCCTCTCTCCAAGTGTTGGTGTGACAGCGAGTTCCAGCGAGTGCACATTCCCTGCTTATCTGTGCAGTGATTTGCCAGTGTTTGTGTGTTCTCTCCCTGGTCGCTTCAGCATTTGTGGAAAAATCTCCTTTCTAAAAGAGCTTGCACGCGGCACGTCTTTTTAAAGATGCCTCGCCCGTGCACTTCTGGTTGCGGTCTATTTGTTTCTGATTCTGATGGGCACAATCGCTGTCTTGTGTGTCTGGGCTTAGAGCACGCTAAGGCAGCGTTTGTGGATGAGTCATGTTCCCATTGCGGGAACATGCCCATCGCACGGTTACGGTCGAGACTCAATGACCTTCATGGTAGAGTCCCCTCATCCGCACCCCGATCTACGGGCTCCGCGCACGTCCTGCCCCGACGGCCAGCTGCTGCCTCCACTCAGCCGTCGGCACAGGTCCCTCAGTCTACTCGCCGCCGAGGGCGCCCTTCTACGGCTCCCGCCCCTCCCGCACGGCCCCAGCAGCAGCCTCCATCCGGGTCGCGTCGTGGAGGACCCCGTAGGAAGGCGCCACAGCCCTCTCCCGCCCCGTGCCCCGCTAAACGCCAGGCCAAGCGGCGCTCCTGAGACGGGCTGCTCAGAGATGGCGTTGAGTTCTTTTCAGGAGCCGGTAGCAGGGCCGCTCCTTCCCCCGGTGGAGGGCCGGGGGAGAATCCTTGGTTTTCCCCACCCCGCTGCTCGTCCCACGACGGGCAGCACCCTAATGTGGTTAAAGAAAGAACTCACTCCCCCATCTCTGAGCACACAGAGTGTCCGGATGACAGTGCGCGCCGCTCACGAGCCTCGCCACTCTCGTCCCCCTCTGTCGCCAGTCCCCTGCCAGAGCACGCCCCAGTGGGACGCTGGTCCTCCCCTGGCCTCCTCTGGCAGGACGCGGCTAATGACCATGCCCCCGCACCAGGCCGCTATGCCACCCACGCCTGGGCCGGTCATTCCGCCTCGCTGCACCACCGAGGGTACGTCTGTGGTCCGTATGACCCCGCTGGTACAGTTCCTGGAAGCCTGGTTAGAGCTTCCCAGGCTGTCCCGCTGGGTCGCGAGGACCATCAGGCTCGGCTACGCGATTCAGTTCGCGCGGTCTCCTCCCCGCTTCAGGGGAGTCCGCTTCACTATGGTCGGTGGCAATGCCCCGGTTATGAGAGCGGAGGTCGCTACCTTACTGGCGAAGGGTGCGATCGAGACTGTCCCTCCACCCGAAATGAGGTCCGGCTTTTACAGCCCCTACTTCATTGTACCAAAGAAATCCGGTGGGTTACGACCAATCCTCGACTTGCGCGTCTTGAACCGCTCCCTTCGCAGGATGCCGTTCAAGATGCTCACGGCCAAACGCATTTTCGAGTGCATTCGGCCGCAGGATTGGTTTGCAGCGATCGACCTGAAGGACGCCTACTTCCATGTCTCCATTCTTCCTCGACACAGACCGTTTCTACGGTTTGCTTTCGAGGGGCAGGCATACCAGTACGCGGTTCTCCCTTTCGGGCTAGCCCTGTCTCCTCGCGTCTTCACGAAGGTCGTCGAGGCAGCCCTTGTTCCCCTTCGGGAACACGGGGTTCGCATCCTGAACTATCTCGATGACTGGCTGATCCTAGCTCACTCTCGAGACCAGGTTTGCGAACACAGGGACCTTGTGCTCCGGCACCTAGCTCGTCTGGGCCTTCGGGTCAACTGGGAGAAGAGCAAACTCTGCCCAGTGCAGAGGATCTCTTTTCTCGGTATGGAGATCGACTCGGTCGCCATGTGCGCGCAGCTTACGAGCGAGCGCACGCAGTCACTGCTGACTTGCCTTCGTCAGTTCGAGGGCAAGAGTGTGGTTCCACTGAAACTGTTTCAGAGGCTCCTGGGGCATATGGCATCCGCAGACGCAGTCACGCCGCTCGGGTTGCTTCATATGAGACCACTTCAGCTTTGGCTTCGCGATCGAGTCCCGAGGTGGGCATGGCATCACGGCACGTTCCGAGTCCCAGTGACTCCGGCCTGCCGTCAGACTTTCACCCCGTGGTCGAACCTCAGTTTTCTTCGGGCCGGAGTGCCCTTGGAACGAGTGTCCAGGCATGTTGTTGTATCAACAGATGCCTCCACCAGGGGTTGGGGCGCCATGTGCAATGGACATGCGGCCGCGGGCTCCTGGACAGGACCCCAGCGCCTTTGGCATGTCAATTGCCTCGAGTTGTTGGCTGTACGTCTTGCCCTGCACCGCTTCCATGCGTTGCTCAGGGGTCAACACGTACTAGTCCGATCGGACAATACCGCGAGGAGCAGGTAATTTTGGTTGCCCCGTACTGGCCCAACCGCACCTGGTTCTCAGAACTAGTACTCCTTGCGACAGCACCTCCCTGGCCAATTCCTCTGAGGAAGGACCTGCTTTCTCAGGGACGGGGCACCTTATGGCACCCTCGTCCCGATCTTTGGAACCTCCACGTGTGGCTCCTGGACGGGACGAGGCAGGTTTGAGTACCCTACCACCAGCGGTGGTGGCTACCATCACTTCCGCTAGAGCATCGTCCACGAGACATGTCTATGCGTTGAAGTGGAACCTCTTCGTCAACTGGTGTTCTTCTAAAAATCTAGAACCCACGAAATGCCCAATCAGTGTCGTGCTTTCCTTCCTGCAAGAAGGGTTGGAGCGAAGGCTGTCTCTCTCCACCCTGAAAGTGTATGTTGCCGCCATTGCCGCACATCACGACGCAGTTGATGGTAAGTCCTTAGGAAAGCACGACCTGATCGTCAGGTTCCTGAGGGGAGCCAGGAGACTGAATCCTCCTCGTCCTCCCCTCGTACCCTCTTGGGACCTCTCAGTGGTTTTAACTGCCCTGCAGAGTGCTCCCTTTGAGCCTCTGCAATCAGTGGAGCTTAAGTTCCTGTCAATGAAGACAGCGCTCCTGGTTGCATTGGCCTCCATCAAGAGGGTAGGGGACCTGCAGGCATTTTCGGTTGACGAAGCGTGCCTGGAATTCGGACCGGCTAACTCTCACGTGATCCTGAGACCCCGGCCTGGATATGTGCCCAAGGTTCCCACCACACCCTTTCGAGACCAGGTGGTGAACCTGCAAGCGCTGCCTTTGGAGGAGGCAGACCCAGCCTTGGCACTGCTCTGTCCAGTACGCGCACTCCGTGCTTACGTTGACAGGACGCAGTGTTTCAGGACCTCAGACCAGCTCTTTGTCTGTCATGGTGGGAAGCTGAAGGGAAAGGCTCTCTCCAAGCAAAGGTTGTCTCACTGGATTGTGGACACCATTGCTTTGGCATACCAGCAGCAAGGTCGACCATGCCCCCTTGGTGTGACGGCCCACTCCACCCGGAGTGTGGCATCCTCTTGGGCTCTAGCGCATGGCGCCTTGCTAACAGACATTTGCAGAGCTGCAGGCTGGGCGACACCTAACACATTCGCGAGATTCTATAATCTCCGAGTGGAGCCAGTTTCTTCTCATGTACTCGCTTCAACTAGCCGGTAAGAGATTCTGCTCAGGTGTCTTCGCTTGCTCGCCATTCCTCTCCACGGACGGGATACATGCGATATTCTCCTCAGGTGAGCCTAATAAGCCCTGAGTCTCCTCCAGCACTGACGACGTCAACGCCAGAGTTATGCCACCGGCAGCTTTCGCGCTTGGCTAGGTGCCTCCATGTGCATGGTTCCCCTCCGGGTGACCCCCACATGTGTATTCCACTGTAAGCCTCTTTGAGCATGTGTCTTTCCCTTGGCAAGCCACCTTGCCACCCCTGGGGTTGAAATATTCCACCTGCGGCTGGACACCCCAGTGTTATTCCGTATGCAGCCCTTCGGGGTCATATGTGTATTCCAAGTCCCCCCCTTCGGGTTGGGCATGATTGCATATTTCCACTGGATATGCTTCCCAGTGTACCTTGGTATTCCTGTGTTAAGTAGGACTCCTTCGTCCATGCTAGTCTCACGACAGGGAGCTCAGACTTACGCAGGGCACTGGAAGACAGTCGAGAGGTGGCGTGATTACACTGGGAACCCCATTCGTCGTCATCCGACGTAACTCGGAGTGACAACGAAAGGGAACGTCTCGGTTACGTATGTAACCCTCGTTCCCTGAGTAGGGAACGGAAACGTTACGTCTCCCTGCCACTTCCGCTGTACCGCTGGAACGCCTGAGTTCAGTCTCGGCTCCTCAGCGAAGACATATCTGCATGTTGCTCGCGCACTTCCTTATATACCCCCTGCGTGGGGCGGAGTTACGCTATGCAAATTCCGCAGACCCATGGCATTTCTTTGCCATTGGCTCGTTTTATATACTCGAAGATGATAGGATTTCTAAGCGAAACCCCATTCATCGTCATCCGACGTAACGTCTCCGTTCCCTACTCAGGGAACGAGGGTTACATACGTAACTGAGACGTTTTTGTGCTCCTTTTGAAGCCTGTAGAGGTATTAGACAGGGGTGTTCACTTTCAGGTATACTCTATTCTTTGGCCATAGAGCCATTATTACAGCAAATAAAAATAAAACTTCAAGGTATATCTTTGCCAAATTGCAATGGTAACTTTTTTATTATCAGCATATGCTGATGATGTAGTAGTTATGATTAGTAAGCAAAGTGATGTACAGGTTTTATCTGAATTGCTTGGAAATTTTAAAGCTTTGTCTTCTGCTAATATAAATTTGACTAAAAGTGAAGCACTCCTGATAGGAAGCTGGAAAAGTGGAAAACCAGGACTCCCGGAATCTTCAAAGCAGAATTGCAGCCTTTCGTTTGCAGTTTGTGCAAAGACTGTTGGATGGACTATCAAATTGTAACTGGCGTGCTCTTTCATGCCTGATTCTATGGAGTTTTGCAGGTTTGGGGTTGGACAAAGCACTTTTCTTAATGGACCCCCTGAAACTGGACACCTCCAAGTTGCCAATTTTTTATAAGAATACTTTTAAAGTTTGGAGTCTCTTCGTTGTTCAACGACCAGAGAACTTACCTTCTCTTTTCTGGTTACTGGAGGAACCTTTAATCTATGGCTCGCAGTTGGATTTAACGGACAGTTCCTTTTTTCCTGGACTTAATAGGGTGCTGATTGGACATAATTATTGCTCATGAAATGGAAAGCTGTCCTTAAAATGACTGAAATAGAATTGTTAACAGAATATGAATAACAGAATATGAATAACAGAGGACAAGCGAACAGCATACTAGAGGCACGGCAAGAGCGCGCAAGTGTGTTTTTCTAGAATACTCTGTTCTCCTGTTATTTCAGTGCTGCATTTTAGTCAAGGTAAGCGATTCTCTGCTTATTTTGTATTTTTAACCTCACATAATTCTGTATTTTAGTTAGACGCGTTGCCACAGTAAACAAACAGCCGCGAGTGAAACTTACTATTATTATTGTTGCAGTCTAAGTTGCACGTAAGCCTTTGCTCCTAGCACTTTCGATTTGGCACATTTTCGCGTCATTCACTTAATTGCCCGACCGAAACAGCTGTACTCACTCAAGCGGTGAAAGCATTATCTGTATATCGGTGTAATTTGCGCGCTGTCGCGGAAGCGTCAGCGGAAGCGTTCAGCCTCCTCGTGTGAAGACCGACTCGGGTAAAGACCATCGACTCTACCTGCGCGACTCCACCGAGCAAGGACACCAGAAAGGCACTTAAGTATCTCCTTTTCCCTTTTCCTTCACTCTTTTTATCTTATTGTTCACCTTAATCAACATGTGCTTTCAACACATTACTGTTATCACTCGGCAACGCCCTTTTATCACGCTCAAAAGGCAGCGCAATACTGCCAATCTGCGTCCCATTCTCTCATCCACACACACTCCTCTCTCTCTTTCCGTGGGTCTATGGAATTGTCAGTCAGCAGTCAATAAAGCTGACTTCATTCCAGCCCTTGCATCTCATTCTACTCTAAATATCTTGGGCCTGACTGAGACCTGGATTCGTCCAGAAGACTCAGCAACCCCCGCTGCTCTCTCTAGCAATTTCTCCTTCTCTCACTCCCCTCGCCAGTCTGGGAGAGGTGGGGGTACAGGGCTCCTCGTTTCTAACAATTACAAATACTCTGCGCTCTCTTCTATATGCAACAACAACTCATTTGAATATCATGCTATTACACTCACAACTCCCATTAAGATCCATATTGTAGTCATTTATCGTCCCCCAGGTCAGCTGGGTAATTTTGTGGATGAGCTGGATGTGCTGCTGTCCTCCTTCCCTGAGGACGGCACCCCACTTCTAGTCTTTGGTGACTTCAACATCCATCTCGACAAGCCGTATGCAGCAGACTTCATCTCTCTCCTAGCCTCTTTCGATCTCACACAACTCATCACCACAGGTACTCACAAATCAGGCAACCAACTGGACCTGGTTTACACACGCAACTGCACCACAGACAACATCTTGGTGAGACCTCTCCATGTCTCAGATCATTTCCTCATTACCTTCAGTCTACAACTCTCTACCCCTGCACCACCAACCCCACCACCAGTCACTTTCAGGCGAAACCTGCGCTCACTTTCCCCCTCCCATCTTTCCTCTGCCGTCTCATCTTCTCTTCCCCCACCCCCACAATTCTCATCTCTGGATGTGAATACCGCAACGGATACCCTATGCTCCACTCTAACCTCTTCTCTAGACATTATCTGCCCTCTCTCCTCCAGGCCAGCACGCGCCACTCCCTCTAACCCCTGGTTATCTGAGGTTCTTAGGGAACACCGGACCGAACTCAGGGCAGCGGAGAGGAAATGGCACAAATCAAAAGACGCATCTGACCTGAGTACGTATCAATCTCTCCTCTCTTCCTTTTCTGTTGATGTTCATGCTGCAAAATCTTCATACTTCCACAACAAGATCAACAACTCCCCCAACACACGATTACTCTTCAAGACAGTCAACTCTCTCCTCTGTCCACCTCCACCACCACCCGCCGCCTCCTTAACTGCTGACGATTTTGCGATCTTCTTCACCAACAAAACAACATCTATCAGCAGTCAGTTCTCAGCTCCACACACACACGAACCCAGACCGACCCCTTCCACAGCCAACATCCCTCTGCCCTCCTTTTCTCCACTAACCGAGGAAGAAGTATCTACACTTCTCCTCTCCAGTCACCCTACCACCTGCCCTCTAGACCCCATCCCCTCACACCTTCTACAAGCCATCTCTCCCACACTTCTACCAGCACTCACACACATCATCAACTCATCCCTCCATACTGGCATTTTCCCTACAGCATTCAAGCAGGCTCGGGTTACTCCACTGCTTAAAAAACCAACGCTAAACACATCATTTGTAGAACATTACAGACCTATCTCTCTCCTACCATTCATTGCAAAGACACTTGAAAGAGCTGTTTTCAACCAAGTAACATCCTTTCTGTCTCTCAACAACCAGCTGGATGTCAACCAATCCGGCTTCAAGAAAGGGCATTCTACTGAGACTGCATTACTGTCTGTCACAGAAGCCCTACGGATCGCAAAAGCTGCTTCCAAATCCTCAGTCCTCATCCTCCTGGACCTGTCTGCTGCCTTCGACACTGTGAATCATCAAATCCTTCTGTCCAGCCTCTCAGCACTGGGCATCACAGGAACTTCACTCCACTGGTTTGAGTCCTATCTCACAGGTAGGTCCTTCAAGGTCGCATGGAGAGGCGAGGTATCCAGAGCACATCAACTGACCACAGGGGTTCCCCAGGGTTCAGTTCTTGGTCCCCTCCTCTTCTCCATCTACACCACATCACTGGGACACATCATACAAGCACACGGCTTCTCCTACCACTGCTATGCTGATGACACACAGCTCTTCCTCTCGTTTCAACCAGATGATCCCACAGTAGCTGCACGGATCTCAAGCTGCCTGGCAGACATCTCGACGTGGATGAAGGAACATCACCTGCAGCTCAACTTGGCAAAGACTGAGCTTCTCGTCCTCCCTGCCAATCCGTCTCTACAGCACAACTTCACTATCCAGCTAGAGTCATCATCAATCACCCCATCAAAGTCGGTGAGAAATCTTGGAGTAACGTTTGATGACCAGCTGACCTTCACAGATCACATTTCAAAGACAGCTCGATCATGCAGGTTTGCACTGCACAACATCAGGAAGATCAGGCCTTTCCTAACTGAGCATGCAACACAACTTCTCGTCCAGGCCCTGGTCATTTCTAGGCTTGACTACTGTAATGCTCTTCTGGCCGGACTTCCAGCATGTGCAACTAAACCTCTACAGATGATCCAAAATGCTGCAGCCCGTCTTGTCTTCAACGAGCCAAAGAGGGCCCACGTCACTCCTCTGTTCAGCTCACTGCACTGGCTACCTCTCGCTGCTCGCATCAAGTTCAAGGCATTGACGCTTGCTTACAGATCTATCACAGGCTCAGCTCCCTCCTACTTTCACTCACTCCTACGAGTCTACATCCCTGCCAGAAGCCTACGATCGGCCAACGAGCGACGTCTCGTGGTTCCATCCCAGAAAGCCACAAAATCACTTTCCAGAACATTCTCATTCACAGTTCCATGCTGGTGGAACGCTCTCCCCACCCTCATACGGAATGCAGAATCCCTGACAACCTTCAAAAAACATCTGAAAACCCATCTCTTCCGGGAGCACTTAACCTCATAAAAAAAAAAAAAAAACACCTCCCCTTTCCCTCTAAACCTCACTTATCGGGCTTATGCTACTCTGAATAATGCCTGAACTTTGTATCTTGAGCACTTCTTGCGCTGCTTTTTGTTTTTTGCCTCTTCATGATGACTCGCTTAATCTAGTCCTACTTTGTAAGTCGCTTTGGATAAAAGCGTCTGCTAAATGACTAAATGTAAATGTAAAATGTAAATATTGTGAAGGTTCTTGTGTTTCGAATCCCAAAGACTCTTTTCCTTGTCTTTGTCTATAAATGTTGAAGGGATTACTTCCCCTTTCTTCAAAAATACTGCATCTCTGTGTAAAGACTTTTTTTTAAGTACTGGTCAATCTTTGTACAGGTCTTGTGTTTTGGTGTTTAGCAAAAAAAGTTTTAAATACAAGAGTTGATACTCCTTGGCGTGATGTTTTTAAACTGGATGAAAGCACAAAACCTGAGTGGAGATCTTTGTATAAACCACCGTTGACCAAGAGAACAGGTGATTTACAATGGAAAATCATCCATGGCACTGTCGCGGTTAACGCTTTTGTTTCAGTTTTAAACCCTGAGGTTGATTCTGCATGTCCTTTTTGCTCTAATAGAGAAGCCATTTTTCATGCTTTCATGAATTGTTGTAGGTTACAACCTTTATTTCTAGTTGTAAGTGATGTTTTTAGGAGTTGTAATGAGACCTTTTCTCTGGAGACGTTTATTTTGGGGTATATGTGAGGAAAAAAAGATTTGTTTGTCAACTTCTGAATTTTGTTCTAGGCTCATTTATTTAAGTAGGAAAAAGAAAATAGAACAAAATATAAATCAGAATATGGTAGCCTTGTTTTCTAACTTAGTGAAATCAAGAGTTATGGTTGATTTTCTTTATTAAAGTCTATTGATGATTTTGTCACATTTGAATGTATTTGGTGTTGTAATGAGGCTCTGTGCTCTGTTGTTGAGGGTGAATTGATTTTTTTTGTGAGTTTTGATTTATTTTTATTTTATTAATTTATTTATATTTTTTTTTACATACTTTTGTGTAGGAGTGTATGGTGAATAGGTGATTTGTTGTAATAAAAGTCTTGTTAAAAAAAATCTCTCTCTCTCTCTCTCTCTCTCTCTCTCTCTCTCTCTCTCTCTCTCTCTCTCTCGACCCCCTCCCTTTTGGTTTCACTTTTTAGTTTTAGTTTTTTAGTTTAGTTCACTTTTACTTTTTATTTGTGTTTCTTTTATGTCGACTTAAGTCTACCCCTATTTTATTTTGTGTATACCTGTTGAGCCTGAATATTCCTATTCAGTTAAGTGAATTTAATTAAATTTGGAATTTAATTAAATCAATTTGTTAATTCAATTTCCTTTTTAGTTACCAGAGCTATGAGGACACTCTGTTTACTCTTTATTTTTATTTGTTTTTACTCTTTACTTTTCATATTCAACTAAATAAAGTTTAACTAAATTTGAAATTTCATTAAATCAATTGTTTCCCTTTCCTTTATTTTTTGGAGCTATAAGGACATTCTACCTTTACTTCTACCTTATCTTAGATATTTACTATCAACATCTTCCCTCTCTCTATAGGATTACAGTAGTTCTAGCAACTGTTGTTTCTGTAACGAGCTACACAGGTTATTAGTATCCTAATTTTTGTCTGTGCTTTACCCCTCCTCACTCCTTAGCACCAAGCTGAGGACATGAAGTATGGTTAATGTAAACGCACAGTTAGGCCCCAGACAGAATTGGAAACACTTCCCGTTGTTTCTTCTTCTTTTGACCTTGATGTTTGATGTGTCCCTGCTAGCTTAGTCTAACAGCAGCAAAACCCATACGTGACACCTGTTTACCTATGTCTCCTAGCTAAACTTAAATGGGTAAAACACTAATTTCTTCCCTTTCCTTTCTGATTTCATCTTATTGTTTTATTTTGGTTTTGCTCCATTTGTTAATCTCGTAGTATAACATGTGAAAAGAACCATCAGTATTTTGAGTAATAGTTTTATGACATGTAAAAGCCCAGTCATCAGTCGATGCTGCTTAAAGCACGTCAACTAAGCTACTCAAAACCTTTTTGTTGTGTGTGCACCAACACTAAATTTTAGCTGCACCACATCAGCTATTCACATCTTACATGGCACACATAGCCGTTCTCCCACAGATAGCTTACCACCTCTATAGAAACTTGCATTTGCCTTTGCCATTCCTCTCTTGTGTTCCCACAAGTATGCCAGTAGGCCTCAGACATCCAGCCCTGCCACCCACCAGGACCACCTGGAGACCCGGCAGAGCAGTGTCCTTGACACCCTTCAGCCTGAAGCAGGCAACGACCTGTCAAGGCAGAGAAAGGAACCGTTAGACGACAACAAAAGCAGACGTCTGACACCCAGCCTGAGCCACCAAGAGCTGACCAGCATCATCTTCTCCTTGGCCACGCTCCCGCAGGCCTCAGACAGGAGGTAAATGAACTAACGCTGCCAGCCACTGAATCCCACAGAGAACGAACCCTGCTCAGCGTCAGTAGGCACAGGACAGATGCAAAGACCCTAACAGAGTGGAGCAACTGAAAGAGATCACCAGTCTTCAGGCGGCTGACAGCTGCTGAGCACCTGCCAACAGACGGGTAAAGAACGGTTTCAATCAAAGAACTGGTTGAGCTCAAAGAGAGCCACTAAAGCCATCAGTGTTCAGCCAGAGCTGAAGTCCAAACACTGACTCAGCAATGCTGTAACATTATAGACAAACTCATGGGGGTTCTGAACAGAACTGAAACAGTCCAACCACCTGCAAATGGACCCCACAAGAAAGATGTTTCCTGCTAAACTTCACATCAGCCGCGTAAGCTCCCCAGCCCTGCACAAAGGGGGGAGGAGACAAACCCTCGGCTTAACATTCACCCGCCAGTGTCCTGAGAGCCTCTGCAGCCGCAGAGGAAAATGTTTAATTCAGACAAACCCTAAAACGGCACATGAAGTGATACTCAAAGGTCTCAAGCGAATGGTCAGAAACATCCCTGCCAATCTATGAGACACTGATTTTCACTGCAGTCTTCGACCTGTGTGACACACCAAGACAGACTCCATCTGCTCTAGATCACATCCAGCCCAGAGTGGCACTACCAGCAGCTGAAACAAGCCACCATAACAGGATTCTCAAAAGACTTAAGAGTCTGAACGCAGACTGGGCACTGCCCCAGACACCAAACAGACCTAAAAGTGCCTGTGCTACTACCACAGACTCCGAACGAGCTTACCTTGGAGCTTGCAACAAATCTGTGACAGAGGAAGACACCAGCTCCAAGAACCCTTTCCTTCAAAACCAGTTAGTCACCATTTCTGGCCGCCCCACGCAATGCCCACTCAACGATGCGTGACCTGACGCAGAAGGCCTTTAACACACAAGGCCTCGTCAGAAAGGGTGCCTAAGACCCCATTGACTCTGATCTGCAAACAAACCAGAAGGGACACCACATGACCACGATGCAAGCCTCTGCTACAAAGTTCCTAGTCAGCATAGAACATAAAACTTTTAAAGTAGATGAAAATGTGTGCTCAAAAAAGAAGCAGGAAGCTGCATTAGTAAAATTAGAATTTTACCGATTTAAAGAAAATCTTTGAATGCATGTGTAAGCCTCACGTGCCAACAGACTATGCACTGCTTTTTGAACCATACAGACATTTGCCGCCTTCTGGTTGAAATTGGCACTGCTGCATATTAGTTTCCATGACAATGACTTGTTACAGGAAATACTAACTTCAAATAGGGTATGCGTCACCCTGACGCCAGATAGTAAGCAAACCACCTGAGCTGCGTAAACTAACATGACCTAGCGCCCTTCGTTTAAACTACTGTTACTGTTACTGTACTGAACTGAGGAGTTGAAATAGTTTCCTGCTTCTGTGTTTGAGTGTGAAGAATCCAAATTTAAGAATATGTTTAAGATCTGCTGATCTTACTTCCTTACATAACATCACATGAAAAACTAAGGTGAATTACACTGTATTGGGCATTCAAGGTGAACATGATGGCATCAATTTACTGATCAGAAGTCAGCTTTAAGTCAGCTGTCTAAACATTGTAATAGTTTTGTTAGTCTTTGATCTTCCAACTAAGAGTTGGACTGTGTGTGAATGTTACCTAGTCTAAGGTCTCGTGACCATTTGTTGTTTATACCATCTTTGATCTTCCAACTAAGAGCTGAACTGTGTGTGACTGTTACATAGTCTTAGTTCTCGGGACCATTTGGGTTTATAACATTTGGGGAAGTCAGTTGGGGGCAATTGCCTCTATTGTCTTTAGATGATTAGATTTAGTGGTTACTTCTAAGGCTGTGTGTATGTTTAGCACCTTTAAGGACAGCCCACTGAAAGACCTATAAAGAAACCATGTAAAGTATGTTAGCCAGAATGATTTGGGAAGAACTGCAGCCGCGTCAACGCGAAGTCCTCAATAAAGAATAACTTTGTTTGAACGTGATCCCCAACGTCTCCTGGTTTCTTGCTTCGACGAAGAAAAAGTTTTCAACAAGTGACGTGTGTAAAACAGGAGTGTCTGTAAAGCAGCTTCCTCATTCCTGGTGAAGGAGAGTCCCTTTACTGCTGTGTTTATGTGCTCTAGTTGAGTCAATAACATCATAATTACGAGTTCCAAACACATGAATGACCGAGCAAAGTTTTATTTACAAATGACAAACTCATAATTCTAGACTCTATATAATGATCTTCTCCAGACTGGGAATTCGGAAAATGTATTCACCCTTAGACTACAGCATTTTTAATTTTTTTTTTTTTAAATGTACATGTATTTGTATAACACCTTTCACAATGCCTTGAAGCAGCTTTATAGAAAATGCATGTTTCTACATAATGTGCCAAAGTAATGTCCATATGTCAGAAAGTTCTAAGACAATATATAGAGCATGCAGTTAGCTAACATTATGTATTAATTTAGGCAGAAACCTAAATTCTAAATTTATTCTAGCTTCATGCATTCTTTTTTTTATGAAAACATGAATGTTGGTAAGTTTAATAAAAATAGCAACATTTTGAACAAAAAGCTGAGAAAATCGCATGCATAAGCAATGCCTTTATCGCTTGTTCCTTCCTGTGTTTTTATCCCTTGATTCTATAATCTTCCAGAAGATGTTTAATACTGCCCCCATATAACAGTGAAAAACCACGGAAAATTTCATCAATGGCAGAGAAGCGTTGTCTTATATTTAATGGAAAATTCAATCAATGGAAGTGAGATTTATAGCAATTACTACAAACTGTGATTAATGATTACAATATATAGACAATTTGACAGTTTTGTATGATTCAGACTTGGCATCATCTGAAGTCCTCGCAGGGGTTGGCGTCCTCTCTTCACAGGTGTTTGGTCATCTAAAATCTCCGTAAGACGCTCAATCCAAACTGGAGCTGGTTAGCATCCCAAAGTAGAATAGAAAAGCAAATGGAAAATAATTAGCATAGCTGCTGTTCATAACATTTCAAGCAATAGATAGTCGATAGTCACATGCTTTTGATCTGATATAACCGGAGTATAATGTGAATGAGATGCATTATGTGAATGCTTGGCCAAAGAAATGCATCTTTAATCTAGATTTAAACCGTGAGAGTGTGTCTGAGCCCTGAACATTATCAGGAAGGCTATTCTAGAGTTTAGGAGCCACATGCAAAAACGCTCTCCCTCCTTTAGTGGACTTATATCCTAGGTACTACCAGAAGTCCAGAGTTTAATGATCTTAAAGAGCATGATGAATTGATAAATTGACAGATAGCATGTTCCGGAACGTAGCAATGTTTCTGGGGTGGAAGAAGGCTGTTTTTGTAACAAATATTTTTGTAAAAAATATGATTTTCTAAGTTTCTGTCTAATATAACACCCAGATTTTAAACTGTAGAGGATAGAGTAAAGCATTAGATTCTCTGAACAGGTTTTTGGTTCAATTTGGGTCTTATCTGAATTAATTTAATTTTAATTAATAGTATTTGAATGTTAAGCAGCAAGCTCATTAGCTTCTGATGCAACCGTAACCAATCAGCTGTGCTATGTAGATAACGATATGATCACTAACAAATTGAGTTAAGGACCAATAGTATCATCCTGCTCCATCTAGAGTTTCATGACAGAACTTTGTATGAGTATCATCGGCAGCACATATACTGAAAATAATAGAGAGCCCAACACAGATCCTTGTGGCACTCCATAATTTACTGACGTTTATTTTCATCACGTCAAATGTGTTTCTTTGTCTCTGTTTCCCGCCACTCATCTGTTTCGATGGCTATGATCATTAGTTAGTTCAGTTTAGCTGTGTTTAGTAAATTACCTTCTGTTCCCTACTTAAGTTGAGCCTTTGCTCATTGTCAGGTCTCCGTTTTGTATCTGTTGTGTTAATGCCTGCCTTTTGGATTACTTGTTATTAAACTACGTTTGGAACTTTATTCAACTGTCTTCGTCTTCCGGCCTGCAAACACACCTGTGACAAGGTTACAAGTTTGAGTGATCTGATGTTGAGGAGCCCATGCTTTAGAAATTTATTTTGTTCCGTAATTTTGTTATTTTAATCGAAAAACATAATCCATCCTCCTGTTACACAGCATTATGTACCGGTACTTGTTCTTTTTTCGTATAATATTTAAAGACAACTCAATATTTGTATAAAAAGCAGATTTATTTACGAAACCATTGTAAAAAATAAGATAAAGATAAGACTTTGACAAGAGACGACTGCAGATGGCATTCAGAAAAGATCTGTAAACACTGAGAGATGCTGGTTTGTGCAAATGTATGGTGCTCCTGTGAAGTTCACATACACATGCATCTTTACATATACAGTCCTGGCATTATTGTGTTAATCCAGAGAAAAGTATTTGTCCTTGTAATCTTTTATTAAAATATAATAACTTGCTTAGCCTCAACTAAATGTCTACCATTAGAAATCTCTCTTCCTTTTTCATCCTCTTCACTCAAACCTTCTGACAATCTGGTATAACACCGACTTTTCATAATCCAATCTATTCCCAATGGATAAAATCACTAATTTTCTTCTTGTTGAATATCATGTTTCACTCAGAAATACTTTAAATTACAGAAATAAAATGGGCTGTGAATGGCAGCGTTTTGACTTTCAAAGCTAACAGATATGTACTGTTTGTTGTTCCTCTGTAGCCTTGTACTAAAGTCACATCTACAGCTAAAAGCCAAAAAAAAAGAAAAAGAAAAAGAAAGAAGAATATCCAGGAGAACGTTCAACCACACAAAATGAGAAGCTCTGGACAGTGATCATAAATTCTTGCATTTCTTCCTCAGTTCTTCTGCGGCTCAGCCCTCAAACACAGCCTGTCTCGAAGAGTTTGAGCAGATCTTTACAGTCTGGGTCGATGAGATCTGCTGGTTTCTCCCCATTTTCATTCTCTGCTTCCACACTGGCACCCAGAGAGAGAAGGTACCTAGAGAAAAAAAATTACATTTGACATTTTAATACAAATAATTGAGCAAATCTGATACCCCCTCTGGAAAACAAGTACACTTCAGTATACTTGGGGAAAAAACAGTACCTGTCATTGTCAAACTGTCCATTCATTGTCATGGTTCATTGTTCATTGTTTGTGTTTAGTGCATGAGTTAATGTATGTGTTGATGTATGAGTGATTTTGTCAGTGAAATACAATTGTTTTTGCAAGCACAGGGTAATCTAATGCAATATTAATTTGCTTTCGGACGGTTTTTGGTGTTGCTTGTGTGAACTCTCACCGTGCAATCTCAGGGTAACCGTCGCTGCACGCCATATGCAGTGGTGTCCATCCGTTCTCATCCCTCTGCTCTGATGAACGTCAGCTCCGTACTTTATCAGGAGCTTCACACACTCCAGGTTTCCTGAGAGAACGGCTTCATGGAGTGCTGCCATTCCTGAGAAGATGAAGAAAAATACAAATCAGCTCTTATTATGGTTTGGAATTGGAAATATGGAATTATACTAATTCTCCCTAAACAGACACATGAAGATCCATGTATTAAGTTAATTGTGCTATTTCTAGTAGACATGGAGTTTTCATTTTGTATAAATTGTATCTTAATTTTGATCAATGTTTTATCAACCAATTACCTGTATTTAATAAATAAGAACCAAATATATAGCAGACAATGTTAGGCGCCGGCACGATCAATTGCATTCCACGTGAACTGGAGGGTGCCGAAACTCAGCTTGTGCCTCACAGATTTGAGAAATATAGGTATCTATATAGAAAGCTTCAAATGTCTACTTTTAAACGAAACTATTCAAAACAAAAAGAAATAGGCTACTCTCTGATTATGTAATTATGTAAATGTGCATTTCTCTCTGGCGTTCTGTTCATGGCGAGTCCGCATCATCAACTTGCAGAAAACTCTGCATTTTTAATGTTAACAGTCTGTTCTGAGCACATGGTTAGCATATAATGTGCCGTGATTAGGGTGCATGCTGGTAATGCTGAGATGATTCCCTTGTGAAAAAGAAGTGTGCTTAATTGTATTGAAAGCGTACTTTTTGTGTGCTTAAAATAATCAAAGTATACTTTTTGAAAAGTGCACTTGCAGATAATATAATAAAATTTAAATTAAAGACCACTTAAGTGTACTTAAAGGGAATACACTTTAATGACAATATTTATTAACACACTTAAGTGCACTTTTTACAAATGCACTTTGTAATAATATCTAATTAAGTTTAACTTAAAGTAAGTACACTTTCATCACAATATTTATAAACACACTTAAGTGCATTTTAAAAAATGCACTTTGTAATAATGTCTAATTAAGCTTAACTTAAAGAAAGTACACTTTCATCACAATATTTATAAACACACTTAAGTACAATTTTTACAAATGCACTTTGTAATAATATCTAATTAAGTCTAATTTAAAGTAAGTACACTTTCATCACAATATTTCTTAACACACTTAAATACACTTTTTAAAAATGCACTTTGTAATAATGTCTAATTAAGTTTTACTTAAAGAAAGTACACTTTTATCATAATATTTATAAACACACTTAAGTGCACTTTTTACGAATGCACTTTGTAATAATATCTAATTAAGTTTAACTTAAAGTAAGTACACTTTCATCACAATATTTATAAACACACTTAAGTGCACTTTTTACAAATGCACTGTAATAATATCTAATTAAGTTTAATTTAAAGTACACTTTCATCACAATATTTATAAACACACTTAAGTACAATTTTTACAAATGCACTTTGTAATAATATCTAATTAAGCTTAACTTAAAGAAAGTACACTTTCATCATAATTTTTATAAACACACTTAAGTGCACTTTTACAAATGCACTTTTTAATAATGTCTAATTAAATGTTACTTAAAGAAAGAACACTTTCATGACAATATTTATAAACACACTTAAGTGCATGTTTTAAAAAATGCACTTTGTAATGTCTGCTAAGTTTTACTTAAACATACATTTTAAATAATTATGATTTATAGTGTTTTAAATTTATTAAAGTTAAAGTTATAAGTTATTAAAGGGAATTTATTTTGATGTATTGACTAATATATAAAATAACAGTTTTAATGGAAAACATGGAAAATAATTTATTTGAATTCCAACTCAAGTGTGTTGTCCAAAATTAATTTGTTAATGTATTGTAAATGTGTTTTGTCTATAATATATACTGTGTGCATTATGCAGTTGAAATGTATTTTTCCAATACATCTGCTTATACAGTATAATCCAGTACAACTTATTGTTGACATTTTTATCACCAGCCCTTGCTCTATGAACTCAACTAGTGTCAGCTTTCTACATAATATTTGAAAATAAAATGTAATATATGAGAGGAGTCTAATAGTAATGTGTTGTAGCTACTTTACATCTGTGAACATAATACTTTCAATATCATTATGTTGTTCTAAGTCAATTAAACACACATTTAAAATTGTATTAATTGCGAGCAAAAGTTAAACAAATGTAAACAAAATGAATTTTCATTTAAATTCAGTTAAAATACATTTAATTTTAATCACACTAGACTACATTGAAAAAAAAGATTAACTTTTAGTTAGGTTAATGAGTAAAGTTTTGTGAACTTACAGAGTTTAACAACAATGAGTTAGAACAACTTAAACAGAAAAGCTGAAATAACATTTAACCATGCATGATATATGAATATGTTGTTTAATGCGCATGCGCGAAAAATACTACGTCATTAGGACGCTCTACTTCACTAGAGTTTGAAAAATGCGCTATGTTTTGCGATCCGTTTGCGATGCGTGATCATACTGAAGCTAGCCAAACAAGAGAACAAAAGCAGCACCACGTTTGGATGTTTGCTTGCAGATGAGACGTTATGCTGCAAATAATCAGTCAAGTAAGTAGGCTATATATTGATGCTTTCTTTAGTTAATTTTTTTTTCACCGTAACATGTCAGTTGCTGAGTTCATTTTAATCGCAGATATTATAAACTCAATAGACTCGGGAGGTGAATTAATCATGTTTTCAATAATTTATATATGATTGCATTCTAATAATGTCTTACATTGTAATGTGAGGAAGGCGTGTGTGGTCGTGTTCGAGGAATTTGGTTGCTGATTTAAAAAAAAAAAAACTAAACCGAATTTTTAAATTATTTTAAACAAGCTACTAAACATTTGCTGAATGCTGATCCAATATTGTAACACTCGAAGACGTTTATATAGCCTACATTTAATACAAATAATCAATCTTATAACCACCATAAATATTTAATATATTACCCACCTCTAGAAAGAAATGCTTGTAATGTGTTCAATTTCATTTTGTATTTAAAGAGTTGTTCAATTACTATTTGTTTTGGAATATGTAATATTTTTGTGTTTATCTGGATTTAAACATTCATTTTGCAGGATCAGTTCATATTTGTTATTGGAGATACAGTGCAAGCGGTGTGGAATCACAGACCTGTATTGATGAGGTGATGTTACAAGATTTATCATGACAGCACATCCTGATCAAGCTAAAACACTACTTTCAAGTCACTAACTAACGTTATCCCTATAGCTTTTAAATGCTTTGAATCTTTTGCATGTGCAAGTAATAAATTCCCACCTGTGCATTTACACCTGCCCTATAATCATCATATATTTTAGGTAACAAACCAAAGGAAGAAGGCTTGCAGCATGTGTCAACCGTGGTAAATACAGGAACAGGAACATCCTTCATGAAGATAGCTATGTGGGGCAAGCTTAAAATGTAAGAATACCTTTCTTAATTTGCATTGGTCCTGGGTTTGCATGGGTCATATATCTATATTTGTGTAATTGATAAAGTTATGCTTAATTCCCTGTAAAGTAGCAATAAAAAGGTTCTCTATTTTTAATCACTTTAAGCCCAGTGTCAGTAAAGATGGCGTAGTCAGTGGAATCCTGGTGTTTGTGGGAAATAGAAGGAACCTTGCCCAGCTTTCTACTACGATGTGGCCCTGGTGACTGAGGTAATCAATCACATCACACAATTTATCAACAGTTAACAGTCAAAAGTTTACATACACCTTGCAGAATAAACTGCTTCATCAGGGTAGTACTAAATAAAGATAAAACGTATACATTTTTGTGATCCCTATTATTGATAAAATTGTTAACATTTTGCAGATACTGCAAGGTGTATATCAACTTTGAAGCGCAACTGTATATCTATCTCTTTCATTCAATTGAGCCAAATATAATAATGGACTGGATCTGTATTATAAACAAATTTTCTGTTTTTTTGTTTTTTTCCTCAAGGCATTTTTTCTGACTTTCCTGCATCTTTGAAACATTTCCATTCACATATACTCTGGAGAGCATCTGGGACATTGACATAAACAGCACTTTCCAACAACTTAAAAAATTGGGTGACAAATCATTTTGGTTTTTGTGCTTTTGGAGTCAAAAGTTTTATTTATTTTTAGTGGGTTTTTTTTTTAGACAAACTTGGATTCACTGTAATGCTGGAGTAAATGCTAAGCATTTGGTCCTGTTTAATGTTGGTGCTGGTAAAGGTTTAAAGGGATACTCCACTTTAAAATGAAAATTCTGTCATCATATACTCACCCTCATGTTGTTTCAAACCTGTATGAATTTCTTTCTTCTGCTGAACATCCCTTTAAGAGCTAAATAACAAGGTTCAGTAACTTTTAATTAGTTCTCATTTGTTAATATTAGTTTATTTTTTAGCCAACATGATCTAACCAAGACTAATATTATCTTACTTAGACTAATAAATGCTTAAAGTATTATTCATTCTTAGTTCATGTTAACTGAAGTAGGTAACTAATATATTTTTGTAAAGCATTACCCAAAGGTCTCTTTCCAAAACTGTTTGTGTTTATGCATAGTGTTTCTTGGGGTTTTCTTGTGCATCAACAGAAAGGTTTTTATGTACTTCTTTTAGAGATTATTTTGTCAGTAAATTTAGAGGGTTTTACATTTAGCTTTGTTGATTGTAACATTGCATTTAATTCACACTTAAGTGTATTGTTAACTGACATTAAAGTATATTTTAAATCACATTAATTGCGTGTCATTATATTGTGTAGTGCACTTTAACTATATTTTGAAGATATTAGAAGCAATTATGAAAGTAGATATAAAGTTGTATTAAAGTACCAATTAAGTTGTTCCAAAAAATCACTCTTAATGGCAACTTATTGCATTTTATTTCAACTTAATATGTGATATATTTTAAATTAATTGCACTTAATGTGCATTCAGTGTGTCGAAAACATTGCATTTAATTCACACTTAAGTGTATTGTTAACTGACATTAAAGTATATTTTAAATCACATTAATTGCGTGTCATTATATTGTGTAGTGCACTTTAAGTATATTTTAAAAACACTAGAAGCAATTATGAAAGTAGATATAAAGTTGTAATAAAGTACCAATTAAGTTGTTCCAAAAATCGCTCTTAATGGCAACTTATTACATTTTATTTCAACTTAATATGTGATATATTATAAATTAATTGCACTTAATGTGCATTCAGTGTGTCGAAAACATTGCATTTAATTCACACTTAAGTGTATTGTTAACTGACATTAAAGTATATTTTAAATCACATTAATTGCGTGTCATTACATTTTGTAGTGCACTTTAAGTATATTTTAAAAGCACTAGAAGCAATTATGAAAGTATATATAAAGTTGTAATAAAGTACCAATTAAGTTGTTCCAAAAAATCACTCTTAATGGCAACTTATTACATTTTATTTCAACTTACAGTTTTTCTCGATTGCTTAAACACTATAACCAGGCTTTTGAACTAAAATTTCAAAACCATAACGCCATTTATCAAAAAGCACACCCATTTCACTAAACTATAAACACTATTCCCTGTTTTGACACATGAGTAAGATTTGTTGAACTGTCACTGCAAAACTCTACACACAAATCCCTTCATTTCTCATTGCTTAGACCATGTTGTCATTTAGAAGCACTAGCATTCAAAATTGTTCACTCAAGTCAGCACAGCTTCAGCTCAGTTAGCACACAATTACCCAAGTGGAAACACTAAGAGTCAAAATTTAACACACATCAATCAGAACCTTCAATAGATGGATAAAAGGACCCAAATCAGTTTATTGCGTTTTGGAACAATGGATCCAGAAAGACATGAAGGAAGAGGGATAAGAATGAGGAGGAGGAAGGGCATGGACAAGAAGACAAGCAGTCTCAGATGAAATTCAAGCCACTCTAGTTGCCCATGTCTTTATCAATGGTATGACTATGAGGGAGGCTGGGCTATGAGTAAGGCCAAATTTGAGTCGCTTTACCGTCGCCTCGAGAACCTTCAGAGAGGTGTGGTGACAAACAAAATTCTATCACTGAATAAGAGACAAACATTTCCAATAGTCTTTGATGAGGTTTATTTTCTTGCAAGAAAAGGCAAGCAGTCGTACAGTCACACAGTGTGGCTGCATAGTGTGACAGTGAAGGGAGGGCTTCCTTTCTCCTTTATAGTCTTGACTCCCAGAATGTTATCTTTCTAGGCAAATGATGGTATTTCAACCATATGTGGAACATTCTTAGACGTGTTCATCATATTGTCTCCTTGAGTGGAGGCCCTCCTGTCACGACCAACACTCTTTACTATTCCAATACAATTAGAATTCCATATTAGAATTTGGTTTGTGTGTGCTCTTTTACTGTCATATGTTGGTCACACACAAAAAGAGTAAAAAAAAAAAAAAAAAGAGTAAAACAGAAAAAAAAAAAAATGTTTTTGTGTGTGTGTGTTTTCTGTGTATGAATAAAAATGTGCCAATGTATCCACTGGTTGTGTCTTTTGTGTTCATCGTGTGAAAAGTTTTGTGATGGGGGAACCACAAGCAACATAACTTACCAGTTTTGGAAATGTTGTTTTGAATTTATTGCACCAGTGTCTTAGACTATGTTGTAGTGTGTGTGATTTTGAGGGCTTGTGTGTCCTGTTTGAGGGCAAAGTTTGGTTTTTCAGCAAGAGTGAATGGTTTTGAGTGTAGAGCTTCATTTTGACCTGAAAATAGGATGTTTGGGGAATTGGGTGAGACGTTATGGATTTGTGTTTATAGTTTTGAGAATACGAGGCATAGTTTCAAGAAATGTGTTTAAGCAATCGAGAAAAACTGTAATATATGATATATTTGAAATTAATTACACTTAATGTCAAGTCAAGTCAAGTTTATTTATATAGCGCTTTTCACAACATAGGTTGTATCAAAGCAGCTTCACAGTAATAAAACAATACATCAATGTTTGTTTCTAATGGAACGTCCATGTTTGGTAATGCTGATCAATAGTATCGTTGATTGATTAGTTAAATTAAATATCCAAATATCCCCAACTGAGCAAGCCAAAGGCAACAGTGGCAAGGAACCGAAAAACTCCATCAGGTGACCTAATGGAGAAAAAAAAAACCTTGGGAGAACCCGGGCTCAGTCGGGGGCCAGTTCTCCTCTGGCGTTTATGAACTAGAGACCGGATTTAACTGTAAGATTAAAAGTATTATATGAATGCCTGGCTGAAGAGATGCGTCTTTAATCTAGTTTTAAACTGGGAGAGCGAGTCTGAGCAACGAAGAGTATCCGGAAGACTATTCCAGAGTTTTGGAGCTAAATGTGAAAATGCTCTCCCTCCTTTGGTGGATCTGGATATCCTAGGTATGACCAAAAGCCTCGAATTTAGTGACCTTAAAGAGCGCGATGGATTATAGGGCGATAGAAGATCGGTTAAATAGACTGGAGCTAAGCCGTTTAGGGCTTTATAAGTCAGTAGCAATACCTTGTAATTAATACGGGACTTTATAGGTAACCAATGTAGTGATGATAAAATCGGTGTTATATGATCATATTTTCTTGATCTAGTTAGAACTCTAGCGGCAGCATTTTGGACTAACTGTAGCTTGTTTATTGAGGACGCAGGACAACCAGCTAATAAAGCATTACAGTAATCTAGTCTCGAGGTCATGAATGCATGAACTAACTTTTCTGCGTCAGAAACTGATAGCATATTATGTAGCTTAGCAATGTTTCTAAGGTGGAAAAAGGCTGTTTTTGTAACATATGAAATATGATTTTCAAAAGACAGGTTGCAGTCAAGTATAACACCCAGGTCTTTTACTGTAGAGGAAAAAGTAACAGGACATCCTACTATGTTAAAGTTGTATTGTGAGAGGTTTTGTGGGTGGTTTTTTGAACCGATAAGTATTACCTCTGTCTTATCTGGATTTAATAAGAGAAAATTGCGCGTCATCCAATCTTTTATATCTTTAACACACTCTGTCAATTTGGATAATTTAGCGTTTTCATCTGGCCGTGATGAAATATAGATTTGAATGTCATCAGCATAACAATGGAAACTAATTCCATGTTTCCTTATAATATTTCCAAGTGGCAGCATATATATTGAGAATAATAGAGGGCCTAACACAGATCCCTGCGGCACTCCATAGTTTACTGGAGTTATGATCGATTTTTCTCCATTTAAATAAACAAAATGGTAGCGGTCAGATAAATACGATCTAAACCAGCTTAATGCTTGTCCTTGAACACCAGTATAATTTTGTAGTCGATCTAAGAGTATTGTATGATCTATAGTATCGAATGCAGCACTAAGATCAAGTAAAACTAGTATTGAGATACAGCCTTGGTCAGAAGCTAAAAGTAAATCATTTGTGATTTTAACGAGCGCAGTTTCAGTGCTATGATGCGGCCTGAACCCAGACTGAAACTTTTCATAGGTGTCATTTTCTTGCAAGAAGGAGCCCAGTTGAGCGGACACAACTTTTTCTAGTATTTTAGACATAAAAGGTAGATTTGAAATGGGTCTATAATTTGCTAGATTATGTGGATCTAATTGTGGTTTCTTAATGAGAGGTTTTATAACTGCCAGTTTAAATGTTCTTGGAACATAACCTAATGATAAAGACGAGTTAATAATATTGAGGAGAGGCTCTTCCACTACAGGTAACACTTCTTTCAATAGTTTAGTTGGTATAGGATCTAGTAAACATGTTGTTGTTTTAGATGAAGTGATAAGTTTATTTAACTCTTTTTGTTCTATAGTTGTAAAGCACTGTAATTGTTCTTGCGGGGTGATAGTTGAGGCTGAGTTATAAGACGCGATTGAGGATTGAACGTTTACAATTGTGGTTCTGATGTTTTCTATTTTCTCAGTGAAGAACTTCATGAAATCATTACTACTAAACTCTAACGGCATATTTTGTTCAGGAGACATCTGTTTATTTGTTAGTCTAGCCACGGTGTTAAATAAGAACCTAGGATTGTTATGGTTGTTTTCTATTAGTTTGCGGAGATGCTCAGCTCTGGCCTCTTTTAGGGCCTTTTTATAACGTGACATACTGTCTTTCCACGCGATTCTAAAGACCTCTAAGTTAGTTTTTTTCCATTTACGCTCTAAATTACGGGTTTCTCTCTTTAGAACATGCGTAGTATTGTTGTACCATGGTGCTTTACTTTTCTCTCTGACTTTTTTTAGTCTAATGGGTGCAACAATATCCAATTTTCCAGAGAGAATGGTGCTCATAATACTAGTTAATTTCTCAAGTTCATCTGTTTGTTTGGGTTCAGGCAGCAGCTGAGACAGATCAGATAAGCTATTTGAAAAATTATCTATGGTGGATGGAAGGATTGTTCTACCTAATCGATAACGCGGCGCAGCATGATATATTACAGGGGTACGTAATATGCAAGTTACCATGTAATGATCAGTGACATCGTCACTTTGTGGAATGATATCTATATCGGTTGGATCGGTTCCATGTGATATAATTAAATCGAGTGTATGATTAAAACGATGAGTTGGTCCGGTAACGTTTTGCTTGACCCCAAAGGAGTTTAATAAATCTGTAAACGCAGCCCCTAGCGCATCATTTGAATTATCTATGTGGATATTAAAGTCTCCAACAATTAATGCTTTATCAAAATTAACTAATAGGTTAGAGAGAAAATCTGCAAACTCTTTTAGGAAATCAGCGTAAGGCCCAGGCGGTCTATATACGGTAGCCAAGGCTAGAGATAATAGGGATGTTTTTCTAACATCTAAGAGCGTAACATTTAGTACAAGTACTTCAAACGAAATAAACTTATAGCCCGTTTTCTGAGTAACATTGAGAATATCTCTATAGATTGTTGCAACACCGCCGCCACGACCAATCAGACGGGGTTCGTGCTTATAGGAGTATCCTGATGGAGTAGACTCATTTAGACCGAAATAATCATTTGGTTTAAGCCAGGTTTCAGTAAGGCAAAGTACATCGAAGCTATTATCTGTGACTATTTCATTTACAATAACTGCCTTAGGTGTGAGTGATCTAATGTTTAGAAGACCTAGCTTTAGAAATTGTTTTTGATTACTAATAGCAACATTCTCTGGTTTAATAACAATTAGATTTTTTCTAGATCCTGCAGTAGATTTATTATTTGATCTCACTAAACGAGGAATAGACACAGTTTCTATGCAATGTTCAACACTATTTATATCAGTTAAATTGGTGCAGCAGAGACTATGATTTGGACTTTTGGTTACTAGTCAAAAGGTATTTAACATTTTGGAGATGTTATCTGACAGAAGATCCGATCCGAATCTGCTTGGGTGTAAGCCATCAGCACGGTAAAGCCTAGGACGCTCCCAAAACAGATTCCAATTATTTACAAAGAGCAGTTTCTGCTCACTGCACCATGACATTAACCATTCATTTAGCGCGAATAATCTACTAAACTTTTCATGACCTAGTCGGTACGTGGGAAGCGGTCCTGACACAATGATCGTTATATCAGGCGATGTGCTGCGTACCGTATCGATCAGATTCCTGAAGTCTTTCTTCAGAACCTCCGTCTGGCGCAGCCTGATGTCGTTCACTCCTGCGTGCAAGACCACAGTTCCGACGCGCTCGTTCAGAATCTCGGGAACGCGAGCGGCGATTTCAGAAACACGAGCACCAGGAAAGCAGTGACTATGCACCTTACTTTTATTTAACGTAGCGTGTACGTGTCGAACGATGGAATCGCCGATGATCACAGCATCGCGTTCTGTTTCGCGAAGAGGGGAGAAGCGGTTTTGTGTGGATATCTCGAAAACCGGGAGGGTCGGAGACAGTTTTCTTGGTCTAGACCTGACTCGCGTCTTCCGCTGTGGAAATATCCAGGCTTCGTGGTGGCATGTTGGAGCCGGAGTGAACGAGACCATGGCTGATCGCGACCTCGACCTCGACGCTCGGGACCGATGTTGAGAAACGCACGGAGTAGACGAGGTCGGAGTCAGCGGGTTAGTAACGTTAATCACTGATTTGTGTGCATTGGCGTGTGATGTTTCAAGAGCCAAACGCCTGTCTATCAGCTCGGCTTGTCTCACTAAAAGGTCGTGGATCTGTTTCTCAACAGCTTCCAGCTCGGACTGCACCGCGTGCAGCTCAAATGTGTCTTCACCTGCACCAAAAGGTAGACTACTTACATCTGATATATTCGCCATTTTAACAGATGGACAGTACGTTAAGTTAGCAACGACGCTACCAGTGATGCTATCAATATTAATACTAATTTATGGCTTAAGTCTTGGATATAATCCGTCTTTTTAGTGGTACGGGTGTAGAGTAGACGCACGATAGGCGAAAAAATGTTTGTTTGTAAATGAATGCGGAGAAGACGCGTTCAGCCGTGATCCACGGACGTAACCTATAAGAGTATCCAGCGTTGGATCACTAGGCTTGAGACGCGTCTGCTCAACAGTCCGCGTTGTAACTATGAGGTGAGGAAAAGTAGAAAATGTTCGTTGTAAGTGAGTTTAAAGAGAAATCAAGAATTATAATGTGCATTAAGTGCGCCGAAAAGATGGCATTTAATTCACACTTAAGTGTATATATTTAAAGTATATTATTTATGTAATAAGTACACTTTATAAAAGTACACTTAAGTGCACTTTTTTTTCACAAGGGTTGAAATACCGAGTATATGTTATTGTATGAGTTTCATGTTGTACTTTATTTGTTAATTCTGTGTTTGTGTTTATTTTGTGCCGATTCGAGTGTGAGACATCATGAGATTCGTATATCACATCATGAGTATGTAGTTAAGTGAACTTTAACTGGATATATGGCATGAATGAAATTGAACTGTTTATATTTCCAGCACATAAATCAAAGCTGTTTTGAAAAGTGTGACTGTGTGCATTTGTCTTGATCTGCATAATTTGTATTAATTTATGTTGAAATGTATTCATTATAATGCAACGGTGAAGAAGCATTGCTTGAAGATGTATTCATTTAATATCATCCTTTACAGGAGTAGGCTATTACACAAACACCTTAGCTGTCATGCACCTTGTCCATTCCAAATGTTATGGATATTACGACAATTCACCATGACGTCACAACAGTAATAGACGTTCTTCGGGGTGGCAAAAGCTGAAGCGTTCCTATGGCAACGCTAGTAAATTGCTTGGAAGGGAGACCCACTGTCGACAGTAAAAATGTAATAAAAATTTAAAAAATATAATAAATGTAAAAAATGTAATATAGTAGGCCTACACATAATTAGCAAAATACTCTCTCTCTAGCTCTTTTTTCTAGCCAAAATAACGTGCTATATAGCCTATCATGGTCATTAAATGGCTTTACTGAGATAAATGTTATGTGACATAATTGTTCTCCAGCTGTATTGACTTTTGCGTGGTTGAAAAACACTGATTGGTCGATACTATGTATGAGGAATATACATTTTGGTAAGTTGTGTGAGAGAATGGATGTGTGGCGTGAGAGCGTGTGAAAAGTGATAATTGCGTGAGTCTCACGGTGAATGCGTGAGAGTGGGCAGAACTCTTGGTAACACTTTAGAATACTGTATCTTACTTACTGCATAACTTATAAGGAATTATTGAAGAACTAATAGGTAATTCTTCATGAACTAGTTATTCACTAATGTTAACTACTAAGGAAGAAGTGTTAACTAATCAGTATGTAAAATAATTTTATGATTGTGTTAAGTAACAGTTAGTTAATCAATAACTAATTAACTCTGTCATACCGCCTGAAGAACTACTATTAATTATCTACTAATTAAGGTTCAAGAAGAATAATTAAGAAGTAACTAATGAACAGTCATACAAACTACATTGAGTTGTGACCTTCCTTATTTACTAATGTTATTAATAGAAGTAGTATTATGAAAATACAATTTTAACAAATGCATACAATGTTAAAGAGGTTTTTACCTGTGTGGTTTTTTGAGTGTGTTCTGTAAGAAATCAACTTCAGAAAGGAACCCCACTCAACTTACCTCAGATTAGTTTTTTATATTTTATATACCTGTAAAGTACTGTGTGTGTCTGTTTTCCTCAGCATATGCCATTGAGTAAATTCATGTATTTGAGGCAACGACTGAGGGAAACTGAAAGGGAGCTTATTAGTAATTCATAAATAATTGTCAAATAATTCTGCAGGAATTACTTATAACCTGATTAGTAATTAATAAAGAACTATCAAATAATTATCCAGGAATCAGGCTACTTTTAACCTGAAACAGTATTCTAAAGTGAAAATATAGGGAACTTATTAGTAATTAATAAAGAATTATTAGATCATTCTTCAGGAATTACTTAGAACCTGATACAGTATTCTAAAGTGAAAATATAGGGAACTCATTAGTAATTAATAAAGAATTACCAGACCGCCGCCCTGCGTTTCACTCATAGCCAAAATATGCTGTTACTGACTCCATAACCTGCCCATAAACAAACAGTGCACAGCTCTAAGAACATATTTTAACATCTGATGTTTTAGGATCTTTAGAAATAAAAACATTTGTTTTATGCAAGGAATCAGGCGTTTCCATCACGCAAAAAAGACAGACTCGTTAGCTAGCTAACTGACATTGTGTCCTTGTATGTTGCCTTGCATAAAATAACATGATTTATAGCACAGTAATGATTTTATAGATTCAATAAAACGTACACAAACCTGTATTTCGCTGAAGAAATGCACCATATCGGCATTGTATGTTAGTTACTTCTTAGTTATTTTTCTTGAACCTTAATTAGTAGATAATAATAGCTCATAGGGAGGTATGACAGAATTCATTAGTTATTGATTAACTAACTGTTACTTAACACAACAATAAAATTATATTACATACTGATTAGTTAACACAACTTCTTTAGTAGTTAACAATAGTGAAGAAGTAGTTAATGAAGAATTACCTATTAGTACTTCAATAATTCCTTACAAGTTATGCAGTAAGTAAGATACAGTATTCTAAAGTGTTACCGAACTCTTTTACTTCAGGCAGTGACATTAGAAATCTCTCTTCCTTTTTCATCCTCTTCACTCAAACCTTCTGACAATCTGGTATGTAACACCGACTTTTCATAATCCAATATATTCCCAATGGATAAAATCACTAATTTTCTTCTTATTGAATATCATGTTTCACTCAGAAATACTTTAGATTACAGAAATAAAATGGGCTGTGAATGGCAGCGTTTTGACTTTCAAAGCTAACAGGTATGTACTGTTTGTTGTTCCTCTGTAGCCTTGTACTAAAGTCACATCTACAGCTAAAAGCCAAAAAAAAAAAAAAAAAAGAAAAAGAAAGAAGAATATCCAGGAGAACGTTCAACCACACAAAATGAGAAGCTCAGAACAGTGATCATAAATTCTTGCGTTTCTTCCTCAGTTCTTCTGCGGCTCAGCCCTCAAACACAGCCTGTCTCACAGAGTTTGAGCAGATCTTTACAGTCTGGGTCGATGAGATCTGCTGGTTTCTCCCCATTTTAATTCTCTGCTTCCACACTGGCACCCAGAGAGAGAAGGTACCTAGAGAAAATGGCATTTTAATACAAATAATTGAGCAAATCTGATACTATACCCCCTCTGGAAAACAAGTACACTTCAGTATACTTGGGGAAAAAGCAGTACCTGTCATCGTACTGTCTGGTATAGTTAGAGTAGAGTTAAACTGTCCATTCATTGTCATGGTTCATTGTTTGTGTTTAGTGCATGGGTTAATGTATGTGTTGATGTATGAGTGATTTTTGTCATTGAAATACATTTGTTTTTGCAAGCACAGGGTAATCTAATGCAATATTAATTTGCTTTCAGACGGTTTTTGGTGTTGCTTGTGTGAACTCTCACCGTGCAATCTCAGGGTAACCGTCGCTGCACGCCATATGCAGTGGTGTCCATCCGTTCTCATCCCTCTGATGAACGTCAGCTCCGTACTTTATCAGGAGCTTCACACACTCCAGGTTTCCTGAGAGAACGGCTTCATGGAGTGCTGCCATTCCTGAGAAGATGAAGAAAAATACAAATCAGCTCTTATTATGGTTTGGAATTGGAAATATGGAATTATACTAATTCTCCCTAAACAGACACATGAAGATCCATGTATTAAGTTAATTGTGCTATTTCTAGTAGACATGGAGTTTTCGTTTTGTATAAATTGTATCTTAATTTTGATCAATGCTTTATCAATCAATTACGTGTATTTAATAAATAAGAACCAAATATATAGCAGACAATGTTAGGCGCCGGCACGATCAATTGCATTCCACGTGAACTGGAGGGTGCCGAAACTCAGCGTGTGCCTCACAGATTTGAGAAATATAGGTATCTATATAGAAAGCTTCAAATGTCTACTTTTAAACGAAACTATTCAAAACAAAAAGAAATAGGCTACTCTCTGATTATGTAATTATGTAAATGTGCATTTCTCTCTGGCGTTCTGTTCATGGCGAGTCCGCATCATCAACTTGCAGAAAACTCTGCATTTTTAACGTTAACAGTCTGTTCTGAGCACATGGTTAGCATATAATGTGCCGTGATTAGGGTGCATGCTGGTAATGCTGAGATGATTGAAATACCGAGTATATGTTATTGTATGAGTTTCATGTTGTACTTTGTTAATTCTGTGTTTGTGTTTATTTTGTGCCGATTCGAGTGTGAGACATCATGAGATTCGTATATCACATCATGAGTATGTAGTTAAGTGAACTTTAACTGGATATATGGCATGAATGAAATTGAACTGTTTATATTTCCAGCACATAAATCAAAGCTGTTTTGAAAAGTGTGACTGTGTGCATTTGTCTTGATCTGCATAATGTGTATTCATTTATGTTGAAATGTATTCATTATAATGCAACGGTGAAGAAGCATTGCTTGAAGATGTATTCATTTAATATCATCCTTTACAGGAGTAGGCTATTACACAAACACCTTAGCTGTCATGCACCTTGTCCATTCCAAATGTTATGGATATTACGACAATTCACCATGACGTCACAACAGTAATAGACGTTCTTCGGGGTGGCAAAAGCTGAAGCGTTCCTATGGCAACGCTAGTAAATTGCTTGGAAGGGAGACCCACTGTCGACAGTAAAAATGTAATAAAAATTTAAAAAATATAATAAATGTAAAAAATGTAATATAGTAGGCCTACACATAATTAGCAAAATACTCTCTCTCTAGCTCTTTTTTCTAGCCAAAATAACGTACTATATAGCCTATCATGGTCATTAAATGGCTTTACTGAGATAAATGTTATGTGACATAATTGTTCTCCAGCTGTATTGACTTTTGCGCGGTTGAAAAACACTGATTGGTCGATACTATGTATGAGGAATATACATTTCGGTAAGTTGTGTGAGAGAATGGATGTGTGGCGTGAGAGTGTGTGAAAAGTGACAATTGCGTGAGTCTCACGGTGAATGCGTGAGAGTGGGCAGAACTACTTCAGGCAGTGACTGGCAATGAGTCTGATCTTCAAAAAAGACAAGTTTACTAATATTAGTCTCGAATTTCCCCGGCGGAAGATAAATGCTCTGCTGTGATTTTGTAGATGGACCGTGTTGAGAATACACGAAGCAGAGTTGAAGGGCAAGCAGGGTCGGCAGCAGAAATGTAAACGTTGGATGAATCATATAATTTAGGGGATCGTTAAGATTTCCTACTTTTGACGACACGATAGCACACGACTATTTGATGTGAAACTTACATCTGGAAGTTGTATTTTAAAGAGTGTTTGCTCATCTGGAATACGTCTATAGGACGTTTCCTGTCAGATGTCAAATAGACGTTTAGAAGATGTCAGTTTCACATACATTCTAAATCATTCTAAATCATTACATCTTAAAGACATCTTCTAAATGTCTATTTGACATCTGACAGGAAACGTCCTATAGACGTATTGCAGATGAGCAAACACTCTTTAAAATACGTCTTCCAGATGTAAGTTTCACATCAAATAGTCGTGTGCTATCTGGGACGTCCACTCAGAGCCGTTGAAAAACAACAAAAGTAGGAAACTGTTGCAGTCGCCGGCTGGATCTCTTCAGTTAACGTTAGTCAGTAGCCGCTCGCGTTCTGCCACCCGGAAGTATCTTGGTCTCTATTGTTTACAAACATTCTGAAAAGGCCAATAAAGCTCATTATAATCTTTGAGACTGCATACTAGCACCCCAGTCTCTTCCTACTGCGTATCTATACCACGAGTTTTCATTTTCATTTGGCGTAGTATTTACGCCAAAGTCACATTTTGCGTTGATATGGTACGCAAAACCCTCCCGTTAAACTTCTATTGATGGAAAATGCGTATGCTTTGCACGCAGAACCTATATGGGGAGGCTGCAGACTAGAGTTGTGACATTCGCGATAACGAACCGATTCTTTTGAACGGCTCATAAACATGAACGATGGGAGCCGAGTCGCGGCTGGAGGGGAGCCGTTCTTTCTGTCGTTCTTTTTTTCCTATGCGTGTTTCACACAGATGCACACAAATTAGCTCCTCCGCAGACAGAACAGTTATAGGGGGAGGGGCGCACCCAGCGCAGGGGTGCTACTGCCTAACAGCATGATGATAGTTGTGCACACATATGGACTGTATGTAGACATTTCCATTTTATTTATTCTAATTTTATCTACAGTATATATTTAAAACTTTAAATATTTTTTGTTTTCTATCAAAATGTTCTTGTGTGATAACAATGTTCTTGTGTGGAAGTGTTTGTAGTAAAAGCTGTTTTGCACAGAAATTCATTGCAGCCGGCTTTGTTTTTGATGTTTATTTGTGCCTCATCATTCCTCCCAGTGATTATTTCTGATGATTAAACTGAGATGCCCCCAAGCTGGCTTCTTAAAACTGACTAAATATTTAAAAATAGCCAAAAGAGCTCTTTAGATTCTTTGAAATGTTAGATTCTTTGAAAGGAACGGATCGCCAAGATCCGGATCCCCTCAAAGAGCCATAAATCCCATCACTACTGCATACCTGGAGCCGGTAGATCTACGCCCCAGCAGTTTTACGCCCCTGCTGTTCCTGATGCGTCCAGTAGGGGGATATACTGCGAAATAACACCATTAAATCGACGCTCAAAACTTACACATTAATAACCTTCCCGTTCATAGACTTTGCCCAATTGTGTATTTTTTGTTAATTTAAATATATAAACTTTACAGTGTAGATCTTCACTATGGATAAAATATCTGTAGATATTCAGTTGGGCTTCACTCTCTTCACTCAGCCTACAGAAGACTATTTGTTTTTGTGAATTAAAAAATTAATAATACACATAGTTGAATCAGATGACAAGTAATGATATATGACCTACTGTAGAATAGTTCATTGAATATTGAACATAGAATATATGTTCCCATATATATACCCATCTGTGGGTATTTCATTAAAAACATTAAAAAAAAAAAAATTAAACATTAAAAGACAGGGCTGGACTGGGACAAAAAATCGGCCCGGGCATTTTTGCACAGACCGGCCCACTATATGATCATAAACACCACCCATCTTTGCACGCCCTTAATTATATGCATACCAACTCCTATTCATTAAAACCACTAATGCCATGTAATGAGTGAGTATAGGAACGAGTGAGAGTTAACAGATGAAATAAGTCAAAATTTGATATTTATTAAAGGTCCCATTCCATGGATTATTTTTATTATTTTATCATGTTTCCAGGGGTGCCCTTATAATGTTAGTATGTTTTTTAGATCAAAAATTGTTATAATTTAGAAATAAAAGGCATATTTCCTAGCCTGATTTCATTCCCTGGTTTGAACACTCTGTTTGAAGGGGCGTGTCTGCTGTGAGACTTCAGTGTAAACGCCCTCTGCTGTGATTGGCTGAAATGCTTGCATATGAAATATCTGGCATTACATGTGGAACTATCTGGAAAACTTTTACTATTACAGCTATTATACGTTTTTACTATTACAGCTATCGGGATTAACGAATCGTGAGAAGTTTTTTAAGTATTTAGATCTATTTCAATCACATAGAAAATTGCAGTGATGATGAGCATTGAGCAGATGACAGTCTGTTGATCACGTGAAAAAAGATCTTATCATTGCAACGCAGTTTCTGCACTCACTAATGATTTCACCAATGCAAACATGAGGCATATAAATACAGTAAGAGCTTCGTTGTGCAGTGTAACAGCGTCATTGATTTCATAACGAGTTTTGGCAAGTGTCCAGATAAACTCGCGCTGTGTGTCACAGCTTGGCCGATTGGAAAGGGATTGTTCTGTGATCGCTTTCTGTATATTAATCACAGTTTAAGTAAGATTATTTTCATCCTACTAAGAGAAACGATGTGAAGTTGATCGCTACTTCCATATTAAATCACTACTTGTACTTACCGCTTGCTGGAATATAGTTGAAATTGCCCCCTTCGTCAGTATGAAACGCTGAGAGAAGTCTGCTTGATATTATCCCAGGTTAGAAAAACAGTCCGTGGTGAAATGGACAGAGCAAACTAACAACCTCGAATTACACTTTTGCGGTATCCGATTATAGATAAACAACGCCTGTGTTCCTGTGGGCGGAGGTTAGTCTAAACACGGTTCTGGTGATGTCACTAATGAAGGAAGTAGAGGGGTGTAGTCCAATCCAGCCGTTTTTTGTAGTCAACTTCTGTTAAATAAAATATCTCGCTTGGCATTGAACTTTGAGCGTTATCATTTTACAGATATTATTTATACTCTAACAACAACATTACACACTAACTAAACTCTGAAACATGGAATCGCATGCAACGGGACCTTTAATACAGTTGAACTATACTCCACAGTGGTGAATCCTAAAACAAGCTATAAGCGGCTCTGGCATAGCAATACAAGTGTTTCAAAATTTTGTGCATTTTAATGTTGAATTCATCAATCTGGTGTACTTTGAGAGTTCAAAATTAAAAGTTCCAACCCATATTCAGTGTGCAAATTAAACAAAGAAAAATTCAAACCTCTTTTAGTTACAGTGTCTACATTACACCTAATAATAGTTATAATATTAATCCAATGACAGTAATAGCCATATTTTGTAAAACAAATGCACTAAAAAATAAAGGAAACTTTCATAATTAGTGTTGTACCAGTTTCTATACTTGAAAGAGATAAGCACATGATCTTTTATTTTGACGCAAACTGCATCAAGCTTTTATTTTGGCGGAAAACATGGTTTACAAACGCCTCTTATTAAATTTCTAGTGAATTGCGGTAATCGTCAACTATGCAGATGTGGAAATAATCTACACTCATGACATGGCCTAAGTGTTTTGAAAGTAGTTCTGCTTACCGCGGACTCTACACTCTCTCATCTCTCTCCTGATCCTCCGTCCTCACTATCATCATCTGCCACAGGAGCTGATGAAGGTCAGAAAACATATATTTTGACACAGTTTACAGTGTCTGCTTTAAGGGCCTGGTTCTATTTTTTCACGCTATTTATCTGCACATTCCTTGCGTTTCTTCTCCATCTATTTTGACAGATACACACTGACACTGCTGCACGCTCGCTCACTCGTTTAAAGTTGTGATTGGGCCAGCCCAGTGTCAATCAAGAAAAGAGCCAATGGGCCGCTGATCTACGTGTTTCATGGGCTGGTCTGTCAGAAAAAAAAACTAACACTGACTTTGACCAATGCATTACACCGGCACAAACCCAGCGCCGCCAATTAAGCAAAACAAAACGAATGGGCCGCCGATGTACAAATTTTATGGGCCGTAAAAAAAAAAAAAAAAAAAAGTATGAGTATGAGATATATCGGCCCAAAAAGCACGTCGGCCCACCGGGCAAATGCCCGGTATGCCCAATGGCCAGTCCAGCCATGTTAAAAGATGTAAAAAGGACATCCATGGTGAATTTGATATTGTCACAGTGTGTGTGGGTGTGGGTGTGCTGCCCAGAATTGATGTCAGGTGAGTATGGATTGCATCAATTTGCTCCTGATTTTCAAAGTACAACGGCACAGGCACTTGTTGGTGGAACACTTTTGGAAAAAGTGTCAAGACACTTTGATTTCTTTTGGCCACTGATGATGAACTGTGCAGAGAAAATTGAAAATGACATTACAAACATGTCCATGTATGTCTCTGTAAGTCATTTATTTACTAGAGAAGCTATTGGTTTGGAATGCAGTTTAAAAAAGAGATGGGTGTTTATTATAGTTTATACAAGTTATACAAGAGGCCATCACTACGGTGGCCCAGTAGTGCACAACACATCGAAATGTAAAAAGCAAACATAAGTTCACAACACAACGGGAACAAGCCACAACACAACGAAATAAATGATTTGTGATTGTCAGTGATCGGGGGCACGTTCAATCTCTGATAATACTTCTGAGTCGAGTATATGCCATGCTGTAGCCTGACGTGCACCTTCACAAAAAAATATAACCATGTTGCGGCGGCGGAGAAGGGCATAGACATATGATGTCTATGGAGAAGGGTCTGACTGCAGAGCCACAGTGAGTTTCTCACTATTCATTTCCTTCTCTCTGGGCCTCGTAGTGTTTTTGCGCTGCGTGTCTGTGTTATACGTCATCGCGCATCACATACATGACCAGCTTCGGCCAATAGTGAGCCTACGTGGTGACGTGTAACACAGACGCGCTGCGCAAAAACACTACGAGGCCCAGAGAGAAGGAAATGAATAGTGGAATAAAGTCATTATTTTTGTTTGTTTTTGCGCACAAAAAGTATTCTCGTCGCTTGACATACTTAAGATTGAGCCACTGTAGTCACTTGGACTATATTAACGATCTCTTTAATAACTTTTCTGGGCCAGCAAGTTTCGGTCACATAGCAGCCTATGGAGCAGTGATCCAGCACTCAGATTTCATCAAAAATATCTTAATTTGTGTTCCGAAAATGAACGAAAGTCTCACGCGGTTGGAACAACATGAGGGTGAGTAATTACTGACAGAATTTTCATTTTTGGGTGAACTAACCCTTTAATGATATTAAAAATATTCACAACTGTGATGATTATATAATTATCTGGTAGGCCTACCTCTTGTTAAATCAGGATTATGAAAACTTACTGACAGCTGGGCAGAATTTAAAATTTTACTGAAATTGCGGTTCTTTTTGACTGAAGCAGCCCAGTTGCTGTTCTTGACCTTTTCTTGTTTTTTTCTCAGATTGATTTGGAGACAGCACAGGCAGGCAACGCAGGTCTTTCTGTTAAGCCTGTTAAGAGTCTGGCATGAAGGGCATGTTTTTTTTTGGGATTTGTCATTTCTGCAAATGAAAATTAATCATGTCAAGATTATCAATATCATATTAAAATGATGCATTACTTGTTAACAACAGCAAGCAAGCAACACTAAGTGACTGCATCTGCATCTGCAGCTGATGTTTGTCAGTAAGAGTAGACTTAAATGCAAAGAAGATAAAGTTTGAACAGTCAATAATAACCTTATATAAACACGTTTAAATAGACTGAGAAGCCTGATCATCATTCATTTGTAATTCATCTGTGGCAGGAATTGGAAATATCATACTTAAGCCACCCTGCTCCCTAGAGAAAATATAGTATCTATGTTAAGTCTTTTAACAACCGCATTTGTGTTATTACACTCATGCAATATTTTGAAATGTTCTACTTAGTGCAACAAATATCAAACACCTCCCACTTTTTTGTCAGTAAACCATTTACTCTCTTTACTCATTTACTTATTTATCTCATTACTCTCTCCAGCACTTAACCAACTGCTAAAATCTCAACATATTAGGAAATCTACTTTTAATGCTAATTACACATCACAGTGCTGGAATGGACTGCAATAGACAAAGGCAGAAGGAAATCTTCAGAGGCTAATATCAAATTCAATTCACTGTAGAAAATTAAGGTATAGCACCACATGATAGTGGGACAGGAGAAAGTAAATAACCAACAGGCTAACAGGCATGTAAGTTAGCAGCTATGCCATCAATGCAAGGTGTAAATGTACCCTACATGAAATATTAGCCCTGGTATCCTCTATTACATCCAATTAGTCCTGGCTTTTGAAAGTTATGTATTTAGTGTAAATCTTAATATACCTTTAAGGGAACATGATCTTTTGAAAATAGTTAGCTATAGTTTAAATTGGCTTAAACTACTTTGAAAACGAGTCAAAGTATTTTTTTTACTATTTGAAAAAGGTTTGCGAGATTTTAGCAAATCAAACCAGACACGTTGTCTTTCTAAAACAGCTGTATAATATCACCTTCAGAACTTAAATAATAGCCAAAGTTTGACTTACCTGCGTCACAAAATGCTCACAAACTAGAAAAAACTCCCATCAAACTCCGACCCCGTCAGTGTCTCCATGGCAACGGATTATGGGTAGTTCTCTTCTAACAAATATTTTATCGAGATTAATTGATCATTAATGGTGAAATGGTAAGGTTTGAGGCTAATAGTAGGTTGAATATAAATATTAATAATAAATTAATCTTTAAACCAATCAATATTCATGACACGGTTGTAAAGTAAAATAATAATAATGACCATAACATTTTCATATTGTAGAATTATCAATCACATTTTTGTGTTTAAATATATCAAAATAAAATGATATGTGTATATAAGCATATATATATAACATTTGAATTGATTGGGTGAATCCACTGACTCCGTCAGTGTCTCCATGACAATGGATTATGGGTATTCTCTCTGCCAAATATTTTATCGAGATTAATTGATTATTAATGGTGAAATTGTCAAAACAATGAATATATGTATATATTAAAATAAAATAAAAAACATTTGAATTGACAGTGTGGACACTTCCGGGATGTTATATCAACACTCAGTTCGCCGTGCCCTGGGCGTTCAATAGTACCGCGGATGGGTTTACATTGGAGTTAGTGGAAAGCTCTGTGCGTCTCTTTTGACGCTCATGGGTGCCATGTGCGTTGAAATTGTACGCTGACGGACGTGTCAAAAGCGTAAGTATATTACGCCCTGGGAATGAGAACGGGTTGGTTGATCAATGATTTGATTTGATTTGATTTGATTTGTGAATCAAAATTGGTCCTTTAAAAAAAAAGTGCTTTTAAAAGCATTACTTTAAAAAGTGTATGTAAATAATATACTTTAAAAATAATATACTTAAGAGCTGAACTAAGGGCCCTCTTTTAACGATCTTAGCGCATGGTCTAAAGCGCAGGGCGCAAGTTCACTTAGGGTGTGTCTGAATCCACTTTTGCTAGTTAAGACGGGAAAAATGGTCGGCGCACCAGGCGCATGGTCTAAAAGGGTTGTCCCTATTCTCTTAATGAGTAATGGGTGTGTTTTGGGATTTACGTGCGTTAAACCAATCAGAGTCTCATCTCCCATTCCCTTTAAATGCCAGTTGTGCTCGCGCCATGGCAGATTCACTATTTACATGACAGAATTTGATAGTGGAAAGACCGAAGCCGTCTCCAGAGCGCAAACAGAACTGCTCGTGCGCGAGGTAAAAGTGCGCAAGCAGACCATCTACGGGACAAGCCGGATTCCACCATATCTTTAAATACACAATAATAATCTTTTACATTGTAATCCTTTTATTTTAAATATTTGGCATGTTTGTGTTGCTGCTGCATCCCTGTGTGTTTAATAAGCAGAATGTACACGCGTTGTGGACCCGCCTATAGGCGCACATTACTAACACGCTCATTAAATAACAAAAATAAATAAATAAATATTGCGCCATTGACTTTAGGGGCTCTATTTCAACGATCTGAAACGCAAGTATCAAACGCGAAACGCAAGTAACTTTGTGGGCGGATCTCGACGCAAATCTAAAATGGGTTGGTCTGAAGTAGCTTCATTACTCATAGGTGTGGTTTGGGCGTAACGTGAAATAAACCAATCAGAGCGACATCTCACATTCCCTTTAAGAGCAGGCGCGCTTGTTCCATGGCGGATTGCTATTATAACGGCGGATTTGCCAGGCGCACGGCAGGAGCGGTTCACAGCCGAGGAGACCGACGTTCTCGTCAGGGCCGTAAAACACAGAGAAGTGACATTGTATGGGGATGGAGAAACCCACCCAAATCAGCTTCGGTTAAACAGGCGTATAATAATTTTGGTAAATGTGTAAGCTAGATTTATGCCTATTTTTTCACATCTTCATGGACACCACAATTATTTCCCTCGTGTGGAATATTTTTCCTTGTAATTATAAATGGTTTGCAAAAATATCAACTGCTGCGTCTGTGTAGATGAGAGAAGCAAAGTGTATGCGCGTTGTGCACACGCTACATTATGGCCAAGCATGCTCCCTTAAAATAGCATCTGAACGCACCACTGAAAACGCGTCTCTGCATTTGCTATTTAAACAACGTGGCGCAGGACGTGAAAATGATAACTGCATCGGACTGAAACTTGCAAAAAACACTTGCGTCGCGCTTGGCGCTGCATTGCGCCGGGTGTAAGATAGGGCCAAGTAGGCTAATGTTTACAGACACTTAGATGCATGTTAATTGCCATTAAATTAGCATGTATTATAGTTTAAATTTATATTTAAAGCAATTAGCTGAACTTAACAGTGATTTTTTTAAGTACTTCTTCATATGTAATTTCATAATTACTTCTATTGTTTTTAAAATATAGTTAAGGTGTACTGTCATATGTACAGACTAAAATATACTGTAATAATGAAGTTGTATATTAAAAATATATTAACATTAAATATATCGAATAACACACTACAGTTGTAATTATAATCAAGTACTTTGGTATGTCAGTCAACACATCAAAATATGCTTCTTTAAAGCATGACAGAGAGTCACATTGAAATATTAAATATTATTAAAATGCATTTTAAAGTAAAACGTTTAATTTGACATTTTTACAAATTGTATTTATTAACATGCAGTCATTTTAATGGCATTTCATTTCATTAATATTATATTATCTGCAAGTACAGTTTTTTTTTTTTTAAATATACTTTTAATTTGAAGTACACTACAAGTGCACGTGAATACAATTAATCGCACTTCTTTTTTAAACCACTAGTGTTTAAGATTACTTTTATGCTTTTTCTCCTTTTTGGAGCTTGAAACTTTTGTACCCCATTGACTTTCAATGTATAGAGTAAAACAGACATTCTTCAAAATATCATCTTTACAATCTACAGAAGAAAGTGAGTCAAACCGGTTTGGGACAACATGAGTAAATGAGTGAGTAAATGAAGACACTTTCATTTCTGTGTGATCAATCTCTCTCAGTTCATACCTGTTTCTCTGTCCTCTGTTCTGCAGTTGATACAGTTTTGTGGTTTTTATGTTCACACTCTTTACACAGAACACAAATGCATTCTTGATCAGTGACACAGAACATTTCTAGCTCTTTATCATGTTTACGGCAGATCATGTCCTGCAGTCGTCCAGTGGCATCAATCACTTTGTGTGGTTTACGAGAGTGATATTCCTCATGACGGTCTAAATGAGTTTGACAGTAAGAATCCTGACACACCAGACAGGACTTGACGGCTTTGTATTTTCTTCCAGTACAGACGTCACACTCCACGTCTCCAGATCCAGCGTACCAGTCAGCAGGAAGTTTAGTCTTCTTCAGTTTCTCCACCAGTTCAGCCAGAATGGTGTTTTTAGCTAAAGCAGGTCTTTGACTGAAGGTCTGTCTGCACTGAGGGCAGCTGTAGACTCTCTTCTCATCCTCCTGATCCCAGCAGTCTGTAATACAGATCTTACAGTAACTGTGTCCACAGGGAATGGCCACTGGTTCCTTCAGGAGATCCAGACACACTGGACACGTGAACTCATCCTGAGAAAATCTGGCTTCTGCCATTTTACTGCATGAATACAGAGAGACACAAACACACAACAGCTCAACAACACTTCAGTTTCTGTTTCTCTGAACTGAGGAGCTGAAATAGTTTCCTGGTTCTGTGTTTGAGTGACGTGTGTAATATAGGCGTGTCTGTAAAGCAGCTTCCTCGTTCACACACACACGCTGTGTTTACTGTATGTGTCCTTCAAGTGGAGTCAAAAATATCATAATTACGTGTTCCTAGCTCATGAATGACAGAGTGAAGATGTATTCATGAATGCATGTGTCTATATACTGTGTCAAAGTAATGTCAATATGTAAAAAATGTACAGTTCTAAGATAATACAGATCATGCTAGCTAACATCATGTATTAATTTAGGCAGAAACAATGAGCTCATTAACCCTTTCCCCACCAGAGTCTTTAAAAAAATTGCAACTGCCAGCGTTTTTGATAATTTTCACAAACCTTTCATGGCCGCCAGAATATTTTGTTGAATGAATGTCTGAACATACAATATATCAAAATAAATAACAGAATCTCTGTAGCTTTAAGGCACAATATGTAACTTTTTTGCTTTAAAAATAGCAAAAATCACTATATCTATGTTATACATATTTTTTAGTTGTGTACTTACATTATCCCGACTGTTTCCAACAACTTTCAAACCAGGAGAAATTTGTAATTTAATTTGAAGACACATCCCGTTTCTTTATTTCCGTTTTGTCGCCGTCAATGGCGTCATATCCGCGTTGTCCCTGGTTTCCGCTCGTACTGCCATAGCAACCGGAGCTATGAACCAGAGCCCTCTGATAGTAACCAAAGCGACAGACGTGGACAACTGTGTAGTTCGTAATGTCTATCTGCACGCTGTTGTTGTTTCGTTCAAACATTATGGACCATGGCAAGCAGACTTTGGATAAAAAAGGAGAACTAAAACGAGAATCAATATCAGCGCGGTGTTTTCGAGATGCCGAGAGCTCCACGTCCGAGACTTCGACCGCTCCTACATGTACTTTATTAAACAGGTGAGCACATTTACATAAAACTAATCAATGTTATATAGTTCAACAATGATAAAATGTTAGAATATGATCTGTATGTTATTCTAATGTTGATCTAGCTTACTGCTAGTCTCATACAGACAAACTAACGCATAGAATAACCAGAGCCAGACAGTAACTGAGTACATTTACTTGAGTACAGTACTTAAGTACAATTTTGAGGGATCTGTACTTTACTCGAGTATCATTTTTGGGGAGTACTCATGACTTTACTCAAGTACATTTGAGAGGCAAATATTGTACTCTTTACTCCACTACATTTCTATCCATAACCGCGAGTACCCGTTACTTCTTCTAAAAAAAAAAAAAAGAAAAAAAAAAAAGAAAAATCTTGATAACCCTCAATTTGTTGTTTCCCTCTCAAACGTGATTGGATTGTGCAGGCGCCACTGATTGGGACAGCCTATCAGAAATCACCTTCAGCTTTCCGCCAAAGTCAACTCCATGGTCAGATTTAGATAAGAGACGAAACCATGGACGAAACAATGGATGAAGACGCAGCAGGTCCATCCCGGGAATGTGCCTGTAGTAAGAACGAGGACACAGGAGTGCTGGTGTACTTGACTATTCATGTTGTGAACAAGCGCCCGGCACACGGGCCAATATAAACATGTAGTACTGACCATGAATGAACACTAGATGGAGTATACATCCTGTAACAGTGCCAACCCGTGGCCAGACTATTTCAATTTTCAATTTTCTGAACAAGTTAATGATAGCTTTCGCTTCAAGTGTTTGCTGTGTTTACCAATGTAAGCACTGTGGCAGTAGTAATGCAATATTTAGAAAATGTACTCTTGTACTCTTGATACTCAAGTACTTTTAAAAACAAGTACTTCAGTACTTTTACTTAAGTAGACATCTGACTGTAGTACTTTAACTTGTAATTGAGTAAAATTTAGCAAGGGGTATCTGTACTTTTACTCAAGTAATGAGTAAACGCTTGTCTGAAGTTTAAAATCATTGGTTACCCGTAAGCCAATCACATAACGTTTGGTTATGGCGTGTGTTATGTGCATGCTCAGTGCATCTAACTTCCACTGTAAACACATGTATGATGCGAAAACAAAACCATCGAGCGAAATACCGGAGTGAACGTGGCTGTGAACGACTTTTGCAGATTATGTGAAGTAAATCTACGCATCCACGGTACAATCATTTTAAACAAAAAGCTGAGAAAATTGTGTTTGTTTTCAAAGACTACAACGTGCATAAACAATGCTTTTATCACTTGTTTCTGCTTCTTTTTTTCCTGTGTTTTGATCAGGAGATTCTGTCCTCTTTCAGAAGATGTGTGATAGCGCCCCCTACCGTATAACAGTGAAAACACGGAAAACTGGAAAATTCCGTCAATGGCTGGGAAAGAGTTAAAGTAATTATTACAAGTTGTGATCATAATGATTACAATATATAGAAGATTTGGCAGTTTTGTATGTTGATTCAGAGTTGGCATCATCTGATGTCCTCGCAGGGGTTGGCGTCCTCTCTTCACAAGTGTTGGATCATCTGAAATCTTCATAAGAGGCTGGATACAAACTGGAGCTGGCGTACTCAGGATCCCGAGGTAAAAACAGAAAAGCTAATGGAAAATAATCAGTTGCTGTTTCAAGTAATAGATAATCATGTGCATATAACCTGAGTATAATGTTATGAGGTCCATTATGTGAATGATTGGATAAAGAGATGTGTTTTTAATCTAGTTTTAAACTGGGAGAGTGAGTCTGAGCCCTGAACATTATCAGGAAGGCTATTCCAGAGTTTAGGAGCCAAATGTGAAAACGCTCTCCCTCCTTTAGTGGACTTAGATATCCCAGGTACTACCAGAAGCCCAGAGTTTTGGGATCTTGAAGAAAGTGATGGATTTTTGGGTGATAGAAGATCAGTTAAATACACAGGAGCTAAACCACTTAGGGCCTTATAGGTCAGTAGCAATACTTTTAATCTATAAAGAACGTCTCGGTTACGGATGTAACCCTCGTTCCCTGAGTGGGAACGGAGACGTTACGTCGGATGACGGCGATTGGGGTTTCGCTTAGAAGCCTATCACCTTCGAGTATATAAAACGAGCCAATGGCAATGAAATGCCATGGGTCTGCGGAATTTGCATAGCGTAACTCCGCCCGCCGCAGGGGGTATATAAGGAAGTACGCTGCACAAATGCAGATATGTTTTCGCTGAGGAGCCGAGACTGGCCCCAGGCGTTTTTCAGCGGTACAGCGGAAGTGGCAGGAAGACGTAACGTCTCCGTTCCCACTCAGGGAACGAGGGTTACATCCGTAACCGAGACGTTCCCTTTCGTGGTCACTCCGAGTTACGTCGGATGACGACGATTGGGGTTCCAGTCTAATCACGCCACCTCGGCTGTCATCCAGTGCCCTGCGTAAGTCTGAGCTCCCTGTTGTGAGACTAGCACGAACGAAGGAGTCCTACTTAACACAGGAATACCAAGGTACACTGGGAAGCATATCCCAGAGGAAATATGCAATTATGCCCAACCATTACGGGGGGGACTTAGAATACACATATGACCCAGAGGGCTGCATATGGAAAATCACTGGGGTGTCCAGCCTCAGGTGGAATTTTAAACCCCAGGGGTGGCAAGGTGGCTTGCCAAGGGAAAGACACACGCTCACAAGGAGACTTACAGTGGAATACACATGTGGGGGTCGCCCAGAGGGGGAACCATGCACATGGAGGCACCTAGTCAAGCGCAAAAGCTGTGTTATGGAAATTGGCATAACTCAGGCGATGACGTAACCAGTGCTGGAGGAACTCAGAGCTTATCAGACTCACCTGAGAGAAATATCGCACGTATCCCGTCCGTGGAGAGGAATGGCGAGCAAGCGAAGACACCTGAGCAGAATCTAGCACCGGCTGGTTGAAGCGAGTACATGAGAAGAAACTGGCTCTACTCGGAGATTATAGAATCTCGCGAATGTGTTGGGTGTCGCCCAGCCTGCAGCTCTACAAATGTCTGTTAGCGAGGCGCCATGCGCTAGAGCCCAAGAGGAAGCCACACTACGTGTGGAGTGGGCTTTCACACCAAGGGGGCACGGACGACCTTGCTGCTGGTATGCCAAAGCAATGGTATCCACTATCCAGTGAGATAACCTTTGCTTTGAGAGAGCCTTTCCCTTCAGCTTCCCACCATGACAGACAAAGAGCTGGTCTGAGGTCCTGAAACACCGCGTTCTGTCTACGTAAGCACGGAGGGCGCGTACTGGACAGAGCAGTGCCAAGGCTGGGTCTGCCTCCTCCAAGGGCATCGCTTGCAGGTTCACTACCTGGTCTCGAAAGGGTGTGGTAGGAACCTTGGGCACGTATCCAAGCCGGGGTCTCAGGATCACGTGAGAGTTAGCCGGCCCGAATTCCAGGCACGCTTCGTCAACCGAAAATGCCTGCAGGTCCCCTACCCTCTTGATGGAGGCCAATGCAACCAGGAGCGCTGTCTTCATTGACAGGAACTTAAGCTCCACTGACTGTAAAGGCTCAAATGGAGCACTCTGCAGGGCAGTTAGAACCACTGAGAGGTCCCAAGAGGGTACGAGAGGAGGACGAGGAGGATTTAGTCTCCTCGCTCCCCTCAGGAACCTGACGATCAGGTCGTGCTTTCCCAGAGACTTACCATCAACTGCTTCGTGATGTGTGGCAATGGCGGCAACATACACTTTCAGGGTGGAGGGAGACAGCCTTCGCTCCAACCCTTCTTGCAGGAAGGAAAGCACGACACTGATCGGGCATTTCGTGGGTTCTTGATGTTTAGAAGAACACCAGTTGACGAAGAGGTTCCACTTCAACGCATAGGCATGTCTCGTGGACGATGCTCTAGCGGAAGTGATGGTAGCCACCACCGCAGGTGGTAGGGTACTCAAACCTGCCTCGTCCCGTCCAGGAGCCACACGTGGAGGTTCCAAAGATCGGGACGAGGGTGCCATAAGGTGCCCCGTCCCTGAGAAAGGAGGTCCTTCCTCAGAGGAATTGGCCAGGGAGGTGCTGTCGCGAGGAGTACTAGTTCGGAGAACCAGGTCCGGTTGGGCCAATACGGGGCAACCAAAATGACCTGCTCCTCGTCCTCCCTGATCTTGCGCAAGGTCTGCGCAAGAAGGCTCACTGGGGGAAACGCATACTTGCGTAGGCCCCGCGGCCAGCTGTGCGCCAGTGCATCCGTGCCGAGCGTGCCCTCGGTCAGGGAATAAAACAGGTTGCAATGGGACGAGTCGTGGGAGGCAAACAGGTCTACCTGTGCGTCGCCGAACTGATCCCAAATCAGCTGGACCGTCTGGGGATGGAGTCGCCATTCTCCAGCGAGAGGCCGAACTCGAGACAGCTCGTCGGCCGCCTGGTTCAGGTGTCCCGGGATATAAATGGCTCGAAGCGACCTCAGATGCTTCTGACTCCATATGAGGAGGTGGCGAGCGAGTTGCGACATACGGCGGGAGCGTAGACCACCCTGATGGTTGATGTACGCTACTGTTTGCGGTATTGTCTGATCGGACTAGTATGTGCTGGCCCCTGAGCAGCGCATGGAAGCGGTGCAGGGCGAGACGTACAGCCAGCAACTCGAGGCAATTGACATGCCAAAGGCGCTGGGGTCCTGTCCAGGAGCCCGCGGCAGCATGACCATTGCACATGGCGCCCCAGCCCGTGTTGGAGGCATCTGTTGATACAACAACATGCCGGGAAACTCGTTCTAAGGGCACTCCGGCCCGTAGAAAATTGAGGTTCGCCCACGGGGTGAAGGTCTGACGGCAGGCTGGAGTCACTGGGACTCGGAGCGTGCCGTGTTGCCATGCCCACCTCGGGACTCGATCGCGAAGCCAAATCTGAAGCGGTCTCATATGAAGCAATCCCAGCGGCGTTACTGCGGCTGCGGATGCCATATGCCCCAGGAGCCTCTGAAATAGTTTCAGTGGAACCGCACTCTTGCCCTCGAATTGGCGAAGACAAGTCAGCAGTGACTGCGCGCGCTCGCTCGTAAGCTGCGCGCACATGGCGACCGAGTCGATCTCCATACCGAGAAAAGAGATCCTCTGCACGGGGCAGAGTTTGCTCTTCTCCCAGTTGACCCGAAGGCCCAGACGAACTAGGTGCTGAAGCACTAGGTCCCTGTGTTCGCAAACCTGGTCTCGAGAGTGAGCTAGGATTAGCCAGTCGTCGAGATAGTTCAGGATGCGAACCCCATGTTCCCGGAGGGGAACAAGGGCTGCCTCGACGACCTTCGTGAAAACGCGAGGAGACAGGGCTAGCCCGAAAGGGAGAACCGCGTACTGGTATGCCTGCCCCTCGAAAGCAAACCGTAGAAACGGTCTGTGTCGAGGTAAAATGGAGACATGGAAGTAGGCGTCCTTCAGGTCGATCGCTGCAAACCAATCCTGCGGCCGCACACACTGGAGGATGTGTTTGGCCGTTAGCATCTTGAACGGCAGCCTGTGAAGGGAGCGGTTCAAGATGCGCAGGTCGAGGATTGGCCGTAACCCACCGGACTTCTTGGGTACAATGAAGTAAGGGCTGTAGAAGCCGGACCTCATTTCGGCTGGAGGGACAATCTCGATCGCACCCTTCGCCAGCAGGGTGGCGACCTCCGCTCTCATGACAGGGGCATTGCCACCGACCATAGTGAAGCGGACTCCCCTGAAGCGGGGAGGAGATCGCGCGAACTGAATCACGTAGCCGAGCCTGATGGTTCTCGCGACCCAGCGGGACAGTCTGGGAAGCTCTAGCCAGGCCTCCAGAAAGTGCACCAGCGGGGTCATACGAACCACAGACGTACCGTCGGTGGGGCAGCGAGGCGGAATGACCGGCACCGGCGAGGGTGGCATAGCGGCCCTGTGCGGGGGCACGGTCATTAACCGCGTCCTGCCAGAGGAGGCCAGGGGAGGGCGCGCGTCCCACGGGGGCGTGCTCTGGCAGGGGTCTGGCGACAGAGGGGGATGAGAGGAGCGTGGCCCGTGGGCGGCGCGTGCTGTCATCCCGCACCTCTGGGACAGAGGAGGGCGGCAGTGGCGGGACCCGAGGGTGGCGCGCACTGTGGCCCTCGAGCTCTGTGGGCTCAGGACTGGGGAATTCGATTCTGTCTTTAACCACATTAGGGTGCTGCCCGTCGTGGGACGAGCAGCGGGGAGTGGAAAACAAAAGATTCTCCCCCGGCCCTCCACCGGGGGAAGGAGTGGCCCTGCTACCACCTCCTGGACAGAAAGGAAAGCCAATCCTGAGCTGCCCGTCTCAGGAGCGCCGCTTGGCCTGGCGTTTAGCGGGCGGCGGGGCTGGAGAGGGCTGTGGCGCCTTCCTGCGGCTTCCTCCACGACGCGGCCCAGATGAAGGCTGCTGCTGGGGCCGTGTGGGAGGGGCGGGAGCCGCAGGAGGGCGCCCTCGGCGGCGAGCAGGCTGAGGATTCTGTACCGGTGGCTTAGCAGCAACAGCACGCCGGGGCAGAATGTGCTTGATCGCCTCAGTCTGCTTCTGGGCAGTCGAGAACTGTTGGGCAAAATCCTCGACTGCACCGCCGAAAAGGCCGGCCTGGGATATGGGAGCGTCAAGCAGACGAGTCCGCTCGGGCTCACGCATATCAGCCAGGTTCAGCCAGAGATGTCTCTCCTGGACCACAGCTGTGGACATCACCAAACCCAGGGAGCGCGCGGTCACCTTCGTCGCCCGGAGAGCGAGGTCGGTGGCGGCGCGCAGCTCATCAAAGAGCCCTGGGTCTGTCCTACCCTCGTGCATGTCACGGAGCATCTTGGCCTGGTAAACCTGCAAGATGGCCATGGCATGCAGAGAAGCAGCTGCCTGTCCCGCCGCTCTGTAAGACTTCGCCACCATAGTAGACGAGAATCTACAGGCTTTGGACGGGTGCTTTGGATCGCCACGTGATGAAGCGCTTGCCGGACACAGCTGCATCGCGACAGAACGTTCAACCGTGGGAATCCCAGTGTACCCACAAGCATCAGCTCTATCGAGGGGAGGAAAGGCGGAGAAAGCCGACGAACGATCGCGGGAAGACATGGGAGCCTTCCAGGACCGCGTGACTTCCTCATGCACTTCCGGGAAGAATGGTATTGGGGTTGGGCGGCGACGAGTGTCAGCGGCCGCTCCCAAAAACCAATCATCCAGCCGCGAGCGCACTGGATCAGGCGGCGGGGACCACTCAATACCAATGGCCGCGGCTGCCCGGGAAAGCATGGCGGTCAGCTCGGGATCAGACTCGGACAATGCTGGCACGCCCGAGGGCGGCAACACAGCCGAATCCTCACTTCCCGAGGACTCGCGCCCACCTTGTGATGCTGCGATCGACATGGTATCTTCCTCTGGAGCTCCAAACGAGACGCGCTGGGGCTCCGAAGAGGGACCAGCGGTCTCAGTTTGTACACTCGCGGGTACCGATGCTGAAGAGGGGTGTGTGGACCGTGGACGTGTCGGCGGTATGTCCCACACAGTCACCCTCAGGTCACCCCGGCCACCAGCCGAAGTACTAGCCCTCTCGGAGTCAGTAGATCGGGGTGTGGGTAGGGGGACTCTCGCTCTGACGAGTTCATTGAGTCTCGACCGCAGCATGGAGATGGTCATATTCCCGCAATTCCCGCAAAGCGTGATCAACGCCCAAACACGCCAAGCAGAGATCGTGCCCATCAGAGAAAAATATCTCGCGACCGCAACCAGAAGTGCACGGGCGAGGCATCTTTAAAAAGACGTGCCACGTGCAATGCTCTTTTTGTGAGAGGATAAACTCCGCGGATGCTGAAGCGAACAGGGAGAAACACACTAACTGTCAGATCACTGAACAGATCAGCAGGGAAGTGAGCACTCGCTGAAATCGCCGTCACACCAACACCGGAGAGTTCGCTCGTCTCGAAGGTAAGAGAAGACTAACTCAGAATATTTGGCTTACAGGAGTGGAGAAGTTCTCGGCTCCGAAGCGAAAACATATCTGCATTTGTGCAGCGTACTTCCTTATATACCCCCTGCGGCGGGCGGAGTTACGCTATGCAAATTCCGCAGACCCATGGCATTTCATTGCCATTGGCTCGTTTTATATACTCGAAGGTGATAGGCTTCTAAGCGAAACCCCAATCGTCGTCATCCGACGTAACTCGGAGTGACCACGAAAGGGAACTTAATTGGTAACCAGTGTAGAGATGATAACATTGGGGTTATATGGTCATATTTTCTTGCCCTGGTAAGAAATCTAGCAGCTGCATTTTGGACTAACTGTAACTTGTTTATTAATGATGCAGGACAACCAGCTAGTAATGCATTACAATAATCTAGTCTAGAGGTCATGAATGCATGAACTAACTTTTCTGCATCAGAAACAGATTACATGTTTCATAGCTTAGCAATGTTTCTGAGGTGGAAGAAGGCTTTTGTAACATGAAATATGATTTTCGAAAGACAAGTTATCTAATAGACAATTGTGGTCAGAATTATTGGCACCCCTGGTAAATATGATCAAAGATGGCTGTAAAAATGAATCTGCATTGTTTATCCTTTCGATCTTTCATAAAAAAAAATAAAAAAAAAATAAATAAAAAAAATCTAACCTTTCATTGATGTACAATAATTAAAAGTAGGAGGAAAATCACATTATGAAATAAATGTTTTTCTCCAAAACAAGTTGGCCACAATTATTGGCACCCTAGAATTTTTTTAGGAGTAAAATATCTCTAAAGTATATTCCCATTAATATTTTCATTTTTAGCACACCAGGGTGACTAGGAACATGACATTGTCTACAACTGAAAAACCCATAACTTTAACTGTTGAGGATGAAGTAACAGTACATCCGTGTACAAATGTTTTAGTCCAATAAGTAATACAGAATTTAATAGAAGAAAATTACTAGTTATCCAATATTTTATATCTTTAACACAGATCTGTCAAATTGGATAATTTATAGAGATTTCACCTGGTCGTGATGAAATATATAACTAAGTATCATCAGCATAACAGTGGAAACTAATTCCATGTTTTCTTATAATATTACAGAGGGGCAGCATGTGTATTGAAAATAGCAGAGGGCCTAAAACAGACCCTTGCGGGCTGCGGCACTCCATATTTTACTGATGTTAACTCAGATATTTCTCCGTTTCAATAAACAAAATGGTAACATTCGGACAGGTACAATCTAAACCACTTTAATGCCTGTCCCTGAATACCAGTGTTACTGTGTTATCCATTTAAGAGTATGTCATGATCTATAGTGTCGAACCCAGCACTAAGATCAAGTAATAGTATTGAGATGCAGCCTTGGTCAGAAGCTAAAAGTAAGTCATGATGGAATTTTTTAGCAAATAGTAGAAGGATTTGACAATCATTTTATGGTCCTCTGCCCTCCACAGATGATATACAGTAGGCTATACAATAATATATAGATATATGTTTAGACTACTTAACTTAGTGATTGCTATCAGGATTTGAAGGGACTTCACAGAGAGGGAACAAATCACCCACCCTGCTTTCACATGATCGCTTTATGCGAATCTTTATATTTATTCACTAACGTGAAGAATCTCGGGACAAACAATATATTGTATTATAGTAGATGTAAGGATAAAACATGACTTCGATAAATTAATGTTGATCAGTTAAACTCATTGTAAGCCTACTATTGAAATTGATTTCTGGACTCCTGTCCCACCCACTTTTTAAAACGAAGTTACGCCACAATTCACTATGAAACCTCTTAAGGGCCGAAATCTCTCTCACACACACACGCTCTCTCTCTCTCTCTCTCTCTCTCTCTCTCTCTCTCTCTCTCTCTCTCTCTCTCTCTCTCTCTCTCACACACACACACACACACACACACACACACACACACACACACACAGCTGCATCTCAGCCACCGCTAAAACCAATATTACCTGTGATCTGTATGAATGTGACTGTGAATCTGTATGTGTTTCCATTTCCTTCCACAAGAGGTCACCACAATCATGAATAAAAACTCCGCTATTACATGAGCAGGAACATGAGCCACACATTGACCAGAGATTTAAACAAATTTAATGTCACTTTTTTTGTACATTAGCCTAGGCTAATGTATATATATATATATATATATATATATATATATATATATATATATATATATATATATATATATATATAATATATATATAATATATATATATATATATATATATATATATAATATATATATATATATATATACCAATAGACAATCTAAATTATAATACATTTGCAGCAGATGTAACAATGCTTTTACATGACAGTTTACATGTGTTTACATTGCATGAACATAACATGAGCACTTGATCCCACAATATCTAGACCATTTCTCCATCAGCAGAAACCATGAATACAGTTCAATTATTTTTTATAATCACATAAAATCAAGATCAAGGCGTGCAACTGATTTTATTAGTCTTTCTTGAGTTAATAAAACACTTTGTTGGAATTAATAATGATATTGCACATAGGCAAGGCACTTTTATTTCTAAAGCACATTTAAAACAGCCACTTCTGACCAAAGTGCTCTACAATCTAACAAAATTAGACAATAAAATACATAAACTGACAAGAGAATAATATACAATACAATAAAATACAATAAAATACATAAACTGACAGGTAAATACACTAATTATTAAGACTACATTGATCCAAATGCCAGAGAAAAAAAGACAAGAAAGATACAGTATAGGGTAATAAAGACATATTAGTGTAATATACTATATCTTTATAACTTTTACATTACATTTACATTATTCATTTAGCAGACGCTTTTATCCAAAGTGACTTACAAATGAGAACAATAAAAGCAGTTAAACTAACAGTAGGACAACAATATGCAAGTGCTATGACCCTTCCCAGTTTAATCCAATGCATTACATGTTATTTAATTTAATTGTATTATTATTATTATTATTTTAAATAATAGAATAGAAAAGAATAGAATAGAAGAGAAAGTGTTAGTATTACTGGATCAAGTGCTGTCGAAAAATATGCGTCTTCAGACGTTTCTTGAAAGTAGCTATGGACTCAGCCGCTCTGGTTGAGTTAGGCAGATCATTCCACCAGCAGGGAACAGTCATGGTAAAGGTCCGAGAAAGAGATTTTGTGCCTCTTTGAGATGGCACCACAAGACGTCATTCGCTTGCAGAGCGCACGTTTCTGGATGGCACATAAGTCTGAAGTAATGAGTTTAGGTAAAAGGGAGCAGAGCCAGTGGTTGTTCTGTAGGCAAACGTCAGTGACTTGAATTTGATGCGAGCGGCAACTGGCAACCAGTGCAATCTTGTGAGGAGAGGAGTGACGTGTGCTCTCTTCAGCTTGTTAAAGACCACTCTTGCTGCAGCATTCTGGATCAGTTGCAGAGGTTTGACAGTGCAAGCTGGAAGACCAGCCAGGAGAGCATTACAATAGTCCAGTCTGGATAGAACAAGCGCTTGGACAAGGAGTTGTATATCATGCTCTGATAGGAAGGGCCTGATCCTCCTGATGTTGTATAAGGCAAATCTGCAGGACCAGCAGTTCTAACAATGTAGTCTGTAAAGTTCAATTGATTATAAATTAGAACTCCAAGGTTCCTGGCTGACCTTGATGGAGTTATGGATGACGAGCCTAGCTGAATGGAGAAGTTGTGATGAAGTGTTGGGTTGGCCGGGACCACGAGTAGGTCTGTCTTCGCAAGGTTTAGTTGAAGGTGGTGGTCCTTCATCCAGCCAGAAATGTCTGTCAGGCAGGCTGAGATACGATCAGCTACCGTCGGATCGTCAGGCTGGAAAGAGAGGTAGAGTTGTGTGTCATCAGCGTAGCAGTGATAGGAAAAGCCATGTTTCTGAATCACAGATACTAGTGATGTCATGTAGATGGAGAAGAGAAGCGGTCCCAGCACTGAGCCCTGAGGCACTCCAGTAGCTAGATGTTGTGTCTTAGACACCTCACCCCTCCACAACACCCTAAAGGACCTACCTGAGAGGTAAGACTTGAACCATTGGAGTGCGGTTCCCGAGATGCCCTTCGTCTTTAGGATTGACAGGAGGATCTGGTGGTTAACTGTGTCAAAGACAGCAGACAGATCCAGCAGGATGAGAACTGAGGATTTGGAAGCTGCTCTTGCCAGTCTCAGAGCTTCAATTACTGAGAGCAGGGCAGTCTCAGTTGAGTGTCCACTTTTGAAACCAGACTGATTGTTGTCTAATAGGTTGTTCTGTGTAAGGAAGGAAGAGATCTGGTTGAAAACAACTCGTTCAAGTGTTTTTCGCGACAAATGGAAGAAGACATACCGGTCTGTAATTTTCCAGATGTGCTGGATTTAGAGTGGGTTTCTTAAGCAGTGGGGTTACCCGAGCCAGCTTAAATGCTGTGGGAAAGGTACCAGTGTGAAGAGAGGTGTTTATGATGTGCGTGAGTGCGGGTACAACTGAGGATGAAATGGCTTGAAGTACAGTACATTAGTGGGAATAGGATCAAGCGGACAGGTGGTAGGGCGATTGGAAAGGAGGAGTTTGGAGACTTCTGCCTATGAAAGTAGAGAGAAGGAGGGTAATATGTGTGTGTGAGCTGGTAAAATGTGTGTGTCAGTTTGTGGATTGGTAAATTGGCTGATGGTGGTTGTTTTATTTATGAAGAATGTGGCAAAATCGTCAGCTGTTAGGGTTGATGAAGGAGGAGGAGAGTTGAAAAGAGAGATATACAACTACAAAATGGATTTTAATAGGGCTAGTGATGGTAATTGAATGTGATTCAAATGAGCTGTTGTCACACAGAGGTGGTAAAGGATCAAATTTCTAATCATTTGAGATGAGCAGACCAGTACCTCCACCCCTTCCAGTCAGGCGAGGGGTGTGTGAGAAAGTGAAGTTAGTGGAGAGGGCAGACGGTGTGGCAGTGTCCTCTGGTCTGATCCAGGTCTCAGACAGGGCCAGTAGGCTGAGACCTGAGTGACTAGAAATAGATGTAATGAAATCAGCTTTGTTTACAGCGGACTGGCAATTCCAGAGACCAATAGGAAAAGACTAGAAGACACCGGAAAGATACGCAGGTTGTTAGGATTGCACTGCCTCCGACGTGTGATATTTGATATACGTATGTTAGTAATAATAGGGATTTGAAAACACATAGTGTAAGAGAGCTCACAAACAGAAAGATCAGATGAAAAGTTGTGTTGAAGAGAAAGAAAACAACAAGAGAATTAAATAAACAACAAGAAATTAATACTCAAGTGCCTTGTTGGTGTCCTTGCTCGGTGGAGTCGCACAGGTAGAGTCGCACAGGTAGAGTCACACAGGTAGAGTCGTTGGTCTTTACACTCTTCGGTCTTCACACGAGGGCTGCCACGGTGCACTAACCTATTTTATACACGCCTAATACCTTGTTATTGAATACAGCAGGCCACGCTCTACTATTTAGCCAAGCGAAACTCAAAAGTCATGACACACAAACAAATGCCACGTGGGCGTGCGTTTTACCAGAGTAAAACACAGTAAATAAAACAAAGTCTCCTAGCAACAGAGAACCGCGCTAAAATCTACTGGGAAAAATAAACACTCACAGACTGATGTTCTCTCCTGTTGTTCGACTGCTTCTTCTAACAAGTACTAGCAGATGGGTAGAATAAATACTTTAACTGGCTTTGGCCACGCCCTACTATTTACTCCTAACTTCGTAGAACAATTTCAGAAAATCATAAGTTCTCTTATTTAATGACAAATCACTCTGTCTGTAACCATCCACCCGTCCATCCAAACAGAATGTCACTGAATTTAAAGCAGAGAAAATAAATGGCAATTAAAGGTCACAGAAAGGTTACTTTGTGGTATTTCAACTGCATCTGTCCCTGACTTTGGCATGTACCACCTCATTATTCTTTAAAGAGTCTTTGAGGCAGTCTGAAATGCTCTGTAAAGAATTTAAATGTTTAAACAAGCTAGGAAATGGCAGACGGTTAATAAAATAAATGTTTCATGTCTGTAATAAATGATCAGTGCCAATATTCAGAGCTGAAATGAAGCAGCCGATCAAAGCTCCCCCCTCACTAAGTAGACAACAGAAAGAGGCTCATGGGTAATTTCTCTGAAGTACAACAGAATGTATGTTCTGCTCTTCTCCATGACAAGATTAGGATCCGTAAGATCTGACAAGCTATGAATCGTTCATTCACTAGCGCAGCAAATTTGCCTCTGATATTATGCATTATCTCTCCATACAGTGTAATGACATATACAGGCCCAACATTTTAACAAAAGTAGCTCTCCTTCAGATCATGCAAGATCATTTTTTCATGCATTCATTCATGAAACTTCAGAGTGAATCTCACAAAGCCTGTCCAGAACAAATCAAAACTACAAACGTATTAAAGTCGGCATGAAATGGAAGTTGCAATAGAGTATTCGAGTGAAACGGCTTTTGGAATGTGAAAAATGTAGGGTTCATTTCTTCCTTTAGATATTGACTGGATCATAGAAAGTTGGGTGTTGCTAACTAAGGGTACGTTTATGCGACAAAGATATGCTTTAAACGTTTTTTCCTTTGAGTTTTTCATGTACAGACATTGTCAAAACGATCTCCATTCACACGGATCCGAGAAAACGACTTAAAACACTGTATTCTGCTGCCAGGTCATTAGATGGAGATGAAACACTAAAGATTGAACATGTAATATGCATGTGCATGACGTCATCGTCTTCAGAGATTCACGTTTTTGTTGTTTACATGGAGACCGTTTTCAGAAACTTGCACTTTGAAACCAGTTTTCAAAAGTTTGTAGTTTCAGGCACCCAAAACGCCATTGTTGTGTAAACAAGCGGCCAAAACGCATTAAAAGTTTTACGCTTTTAGTTGAAAACGGTGTTGTGTAAACAGCCCCTAAACCAGAGAGCACTGTCAGCTGGTATTATTATTAACAATTATTATATAACTCAATTAAATATAATGCTGTTTTTATTATTATAATATTTTAATGAAATAAGTCAAAATACAATAAATATGTAATATAGTGCACATTTTTAGCAAAATACTCCTCTCTATAGCTAGTTTTTATAGCCAACTATGTGGCAGAATATGTGGTAGAACTATTGACAATAGTTTTTATAGCCAACTAACGTGCTATATATGGTCCTTAAATGGCTTTCCTGAGGTAAATGTAACATTATGTTACATATTGTTCTCCAGCTGTTTTATTTGAGAAGAAAAAAATACAGCGGTTGAAAAACACTGATTGATCGATATTCGATACTTGATATTGATCGAGGGATACTTTTCGGTACGTTGTACTGTCTCTTTCAACATACCCATTGTTCGTTGTTTTTATTTACTATTAGAGATGATTGATTCGCGTGCCGCTTGAACTGAGGCTGTAGCGATCTGTCACATTTACAAGCGCCAAAACGGTATTTATTGTTTAAATTTCAAAATAAAATTGGCAGAATCTGAGAGGTGAGAATTTGTTTCATATCAAAAGTAACCTTCTCTGTCTTGTCTGTCGGTGTCAGTGTCCTCTTTGCTCCGCGATTTTTCTCTGCATGAGAAAGTGGATGTGTGGTGTGAGAGCGTGTGAAAAGTGTCAATTGCTTGAATTGAGAGTTGGCAGCCCTGCCTAAACGGAGGCAGATCTGAATGTCAGTTTGTAGTAAGTTGTGAAGGATATTTAACCCCACACTCATGAAGACACTCATCAAGAGAAAAGACACCGCTTCGAGAGTGAGGGGAGGTTAACATTTTTGTTTAAGGTTATGAGGGCATATGAATTGAAAAAAAGAAGAAGATGTTGTTAAAATATGTTCGTTATGTCCTCAGTTGTATATTATGTAATGTAATACTGTTCTGTATGGTGCATATGTTTATGCCACAGGGGGGCACTAAGGTGCAGGCTATAGAGGACGCGTTTGCGTCATTATGTTTGTCCCAGTTGATGTGCCGTAGTTAAAACTGAAGGCTGTCAGACCGTGAGACTGATGTGTCTTTAGCTTGGAAATAAATATGCCAAGAACGGCTAAAAATCGTCTATCGTCCACTCTTTTCCTCCGAATGCAACGCTAGCTGCTACAATAGTGTAACATAACTCAACAGGTTATGGGCCCAGTCATCGTTCGGAAGATAAGTTTGTCGTTTTCCACCGTTTGGAAAGTCGCAACGGCCATGTGCTAACGGACTGCTAGCTAAGAAAAAGAGCAAGCTAACATGACGGAACAACGAAGGACGTGCAGGTTGCCTCGACTGACGTTCGGTGGAGATGAGACTAAGTATGAGATTTGGGAGACCAAAATGTTGGGACATTTTCATTTATCAGGGGCTAAAGAACACGGTGCTGGAAGGCGTCAGAAACCGACGTCAGAAGGCGAGATAGCAGCAGATGCACAGAAAAACGCTGATGCATATGCAGAGTTGATTTTACTGTTAGATGACAAAAGTCTCTCATTAGTTATGAGGGATGCGCCCAACAATGGAAGAAAAGCTCTGGAAATATTGAGAGAGTATTATGCAGGGAGGGGAAAGCCCCATATAATCAACTTGTACACCACGTTTACATCGCTTCAGAAGGCAAACAATGAAAGTGTAATGGACTATATCATCAGAGCAGAATCCGCTATCACAGCACTGCGGAATGCAGGTGCAACCTTAGGAGACGGACTGCTAGTGGCTATGGTCTTAAAGGGATTGCCTGAGAGTTTTAAGCCATTCGCAATACATGTGGCACAGATGATAAAATCACGTTTGCAGAATTCAAGACTAAACTACGTAGTTCTGAAGAGACAAAGAAGATAAAAGCAGCTGAGTCCAGCGACAGTGTGATGAAGACTCAAGGGAAAACCGGACGGTGGCCCGCCAAGATGAGTGCAGGTGGCTGGATCAAGGATGACACAGAGATGGTGTGCTTCAAGTGCGGCACAAAAGGCCACCAAGCGAAAGGATGATGACAGAAAACATGGTGTAGTCTCTACAGAAGTGACACACACAAAGACGCCACGTGTAAGCGTAAGGACAAGGGCAGTAAGGACAAAAAGGATGGTGCGAGTAAAGCCTCAGAAGATGCCGAGGACTACGTGTTCAAGATGAGAGACAGAGGGACCGGTACCCAGTGGCAGCCGGCATGCAGCATCCAGGAGAGGGGTCTGATGGTGGACACGGGGGCTACCTCTCATATCAGCACTGACATAACCATGTTCAAGAGTTTTGACAAGGCATTCAGGCCAGAAAAGCAGAGTGTCGAGCTGGCAAACGGCACCCGGTGCAGCGGGGTCGCTCACCGGAGGGAAATGCTGTGGTTTCCCTCATCGACAGCAAAGGACAGCGATGCAAGGCGGTGCTTTCGTACCGTCGAAACCCCCAAAGCATCTTCTCAGTGAAGGCAGCGACCACAAGTGGGGCTACGGTTGTCTTTAAAGAAGATAATGATGCCCTGATAACCAGGGACGGTACCAGATTTAACATTCACGTATATGGCAGGCTGTATTATTTGCATACTGAAGCTGAGTCTTATGATAAATGTAATGCATGTCACGACATACAGACATGGCACGAGATATTAGGCCACTGTAACTATGACGATGTTCTTAAGTTGCAGAATATTGTTGAAGGTATGCAGATCAAGGGCAAACCAGGCAGATGCGACAACAGAACAGAGATTACGTGCAGTGATTTCCAAGCACTGATGAGGAAAAACAAAATCAGGCATAAAACGTCAGCTCCGTATTCCCCACACCAGAATGGAACTGCAGAGAGGGGTTGGCGTACTCTTTTTGAGATTGGTAGGTGCATGATAGTTGAAAGTGTACTACCAAAGCAGCTATGGCACTACGCAGTACAAACAGCAGCAATGATACACAACAGGTGCTTTAATAGGCATACAGGGCAGACTCCTTATGGGTTGCTGACAGACAAGAAGCCTAATGTATCTAAAAATGCAAAAGTTTGGGTCTGTATGCTACACATACAAACAGGACAAAGGAAAACTTGATTCCAGATGTGACCAGGGGCGTTTTTTAGGTTCTGACAAGAACAGCCCGGCCTATTTGGTGTATCATCCAGATACGAACAAAGTACAAAAACACAGGCTAGTGAAGTTTGTGAGTAAGGCAGCGGTAGAAAAACAGACACAGACAGGTGAGCCAGATCCAAGCGATGGCTATGAGAGCAGTGAGACCACACAGAGTAGGAGTAAAGAAAATGCTCCAAAGCCAAGTGTACGGAGTAGAAGTGCACATAGTGATAGTCCAGGTGCAGTAATGAGGTCTAGTGACCATAATCAAAAGAGTGTGACAAGTGGTGAACCCGAGAGTAGGTGGTATCCGACTAGAGAAAGAAGAACACTGAGTTACTTAGATGACTTCGTAACTGAAGACAGTGATAGTGATGGGGTTCATATCACGGTTGACTACTGCTGCACAGCGGTGTGTGGCATTCCACAGACTTTTGGGGGAGCAAAGGGGTCAGCTAACTCAAAAGAATGGGTAAAAGCCATGGATGAGGAAATCCAGTCCTTGAACGAGAACAAAACCTTTACCCCGACAACACTGCCAATAGGCAAGAAAACAGTGGGGAGTAGATGGGTTTACTCTATCAAGACTGATGTAGATGGAAAAGACAAATACGAAGCACGGTTTGTGGCCAAAAGTTACAGCCAGAGAATGGGACTATGGGGAGACATTTTCACCCACAGCAGACTTGACGAGTGTAAGGGTGGTGCAACAGAAAGCAGCACAGGAGAATTTACTCCTGCACCAAATAGACGTGAAAACAGCGTACTTGCACGCTCCCATAGACTATGAGATCTACACAATCCACCAGAGGGTTATCAAGAGAAAGAGGGTATAGTTTATAAGCTAGAGAATTCCCTTTATGGTTTAAAACAATCCGGGTGAAATTGGAATAGGGTTTTGCAAGATTGTCTAACTGAGGATGGGTTCACACAAAACCAAACCGACCACTGTGTTTATGCCAAAGAGTCAAAAGAAGGAAAGGTGATCATAATCATATGGGTCGATGACTTGATCATTGCAGCAAGCAATAAAGAGAGACTGAAAAAGGTGAAAGAGATGCTTGCAGAAAAGGCAAACTCAAACATTTTCTGTGTATCAATTTCAGTCAGTCAGATAAAGATGTCACAGGAAAGGTACACTAACAAGATACTACAGCATTTTAATATTCAAGACTGTAGGACCAGAGAAACACCCTGTGAGCAAAAGCTAGAGTATACTGAGGATGCAGTAAAGATGGAAGATGTCAGGGTGTACAAGGAGGCTGTGGGAAGTCTTATATACCTGACTATTTGTACCAGACCAGATTTAAGTTTTGTGGTGTGCAGGTTATCACAGTACTTTGCTGAGCCTACAGAGGAACAGTGGGTCACTGTGAAGCATGTACTTGGGTATCTCAAAGGCACAGCAGAGAAAGGTTTAAGTTTTAGGAGAAACGACAGTGAGAAGCTAGGTATACAGGCCTACAGTGATGCCGACTGGGCGGCTGATACCAGTGATAGATGCAGTACCACGGGATACTGTGTGAGCCTTACTCAGAACAGCTCCCCGGTCTCGAGGAAGACTAGAAAGCAGCCTACTGTTGCGCTATCCACATGCAAGGCGGAATATATGGCACTGGCTTCAACCATACAGGGGAGTTTATACCTAGAGGAGTTACTGGGAGGTATAGATAACTACAAGTACACACAAACTATAGTACATGAGGACAATCAGGGAACAATCGCTCTCGCCAAAAACCCTGTAAACAGACAGAGATGTAAACATATCGATAAAGTACCACTTTATGAGGTCTACTGTGAATGAGGGAAGAGTGACTTTGATGTATTGTTTTACTGATAACATGATTGCTGATCTAATGACCAAACCTGTAAATAAGTTGAAACTGAAGAGGTTTGCAAGTGCTCTTTTTGGAGATTGACATGTGTATGACAGGGGTCCACATTCATTCTGTCAATGTTGCTTTTTTTTATGAAACTTACCCACATTCAAGTGTTGATAAAAAAGAATGCATGAAGCTACAATAAAATGTTTTTTGTTGTTGTTTAAAGGCAGAGGGTCTGTTCTTTCTTTTGATGTATTGCATATTCAATATTCATATTCATTTTGAGAATATAATCAAAAATGCTGGCGGTGGCCGGGAACTTATATATATATATATATATATATATATATAATTTTTTATTTTTTCTAAAGATCATGAAGACAATGAAGCACTCATGCATTAGATTAGAATTAGAATTACCATTAGGAATATAATGAATTTCAAGATAAAGCGTATTAAAGATTGTAGGGGAAAATGTGTTCAATAGTTTTTTAATGTAATTAAAAAAAATGACCAAAAAATATTCTCCATGGCCTTGAACTTTCAGAGCCAACTTTTCTTCTACACTTGAAACATTTGCACATGTGCAGCTGAAAGGAATAAAACCACTGACTGTTGTTATTCTAAAGCTTTTATGTCTGTTGCCAGTTAATCGTCTGAATGTTGCAGTCGGATCTTGGATACGCTGTTAAACTGGGCTTCAGAGAAGAGTTCACAACCAGTGTTAACTGGTGAGTGTTGAGGAGACGGTGGGAGGACATCTGCTGCGTTCTGCTCCACCAGATGCAGAGCCTCTAAGCAATCGGGTTTTTACAGCCAAACACAGAATGGCTTTTCTGTTGCAGAATATTCTGCTATGAGGCTGTGCGGTCCAACACGTGAGAGCTCGTTCACGTTATAGAGCTTCTGGCTGAAGCGTAAAACACAACGACTGAAAGTGTGCGCTGAGTGAATCATCACTTTACATAAAAGAACTTACAAAGAGAGGCTCACTACAAAAAAACACCTAAAATGTTTTCGCTATTTAATATATATATATATATATATATATATATATATATATATATATATATCTTGGACCTGGGAAAAAATTGTCCTATCCAACAACTAAACTGGATGATAAACTATCAGCATGCTTAACTTTATAAAGCATACTGTATCATATTTGATAGAATTGATAATTTTATAAGACCTCTAAATTATAAACACAATTAAAACTGCAAAATTAAAACACAAAATTGATGTCTTTCACAATATAGGGTTTGTTTGTTGCTTCGGGCTCCTCGGTTGAGATCCCTCAGGAACACTGTTGGGAAGTGAACTTTCATCAGATCCATGTACTGAATGTTCTCATGTGGCTTTAAGGAGACAGGTTGGTAACAACGTTAGAAATGCCATTCAACTGTTATGAAAGCTAATCAATCAACCGACTCTCTCTTTTATCTTTTATTGTGTGTTTTTACACCTCTCTTCCAGATAAACATGTCCTGGTCACTGGTGCTCTTTGCATGTTAGTCAAAAATGACAAAAAAAAAAAAAAAAAAAAAAAAATTATTTCAATGAAATGAATGTACAAAATTTTAAGTTCGATAATGTATAATGTAATAATATTTTGTATTTTTAGGCGATTTAATGGTACTAAATTATATTTACGCTGTATTTATAATCTATTTATTTACTTTTTGAGCATAAACCTGAAAATTAAATTTCCAACTTTAACTGTCGTAAATCTTGAATGCTTTACAGCACAGACTTGACTTTGATCACTTTTCAAAGACGACACTTGGCAGATTATTGCTGAAGTGAAAAAAAGTTTTAAAAAGTGAAATTAAAATGACAGAATTTTACGTTTATTGTTATGAAAAATGTGCAAAAATACTATTTAAATTATTATTATTTTGACCGAAGAGCATGAAGACTTTAAGACTTTACATATATATACATATATATATATATATATATATATATATATATATATATATATATATATATATACCATAACCGTGACACTTATATATTAACATATTATATATGCATAAACTTAGACAAATTCAATGTATATGTCCCAGACTTACTCATATCACTTATGATATAGGATAATATACAGTATATCATATGTGACCTTGGACCACAAAACCAGTCACATGGGTCAATTTCTTGAAATTGAGATTTATACATCATGAAAGCTGAATAAATAAGCTCTCCATTGATGTATGGTTTGTTAAGATAGGGCAATATTTGGCCGAGATACAATTTGAAAATCTGGAATCTGAGGGTGCAAAAAGATCAAAACATTGAGAAAATCACCTTTAAAGTTGTCCATTTATGTTTGTGATTGTGCTGCATCCACTCACAAAAATATATATTTTAATATATTTACGGTAGGAAATTTACTAAATATCTTCATGGAACATGATCTTTACTTAATAACCTAATGATTTTTGGCATGAAATAAAAATAGATAATTTTGACCCGTACAACGTATTGTTGGCTATTGCCACAAATAATGCCTTAAATTGCTTAAATTGTACTCAATAAATCCTGTGTTGAGTGACATAGTTTGGGTCTCAAGATTGTAAACAACAAACACAGTTGCCAGAAGTTTGGTATTAGCACCATAAGCACCTGGAGACATATAACGTCAGGCAATTATTAGTAAACTGCGGTCGACAGAAGCATATCGCATTTTGTTTTTCTCATTATAGCAGGGCTGGTGGGAGCAACTATGGAGGAGACTAACAGACTGGTGTCAAAATTTGCGAATGAGTCAAGACACCTACCCCGACTCTGTGATTTGCTAATACCTCTCCTGGAGAAGAGAGACACGCATCTCGACTCCCAATTAGGCCAATGTCATGAAAGATTCTGTCATTTACTCTCCCTCATGTCGTTCCAAACCTGTATGACTTTCTTTCTTTTTTTCCTGTTGAAAACAAAAGCAGACATTTTGAAAAATGCACTGGTTGTTTTTCCCTTACAGTTATAATTAATGAGGACCAAAGTGTTATGCTTTTTAGCCTCCTGAAACTCCTGAGTTAAAGCCGAAAGCGGGGCATCCCAGACAGAGGAAGGACTTGTCTCTCTCTTTGATGTTTGAGAGATTGAGATTTGGTATTTGAGAGATATTATGGAAAAGTAACTCTAGGAGAGGTAAGTGATAAGAGTCTTATCACTTATCTTTATTTTGCTCCATGTTCATATGACTTTTGTGGCAGGGTGAGTAAGTTCCATCCCACGTATTTAAAGTGACAGTCTATCAACACCTGATTCCTGTCTATTTAAAACTGTGATTATGCTACCTGGGCATGCACCATAACTCCAACCCTTGGTGCGTGCGCACTTCCATTCAAAGTTGGACTAGAATTCGGTTTGTGGCTCCGCGGTGGTCTTCAAGTTGTTATTATCCCCAGCTAGCTGTAAAGGATCCACTAGAGGCAAGTGTAAATGAGAACCCAAGTGCAGTTTATTATAAACAAAACCAAACATGAAACAAAAACATGGCGTGGCATGAAAACTCAAAACAAGACATGAACATGAAAAGGACTCACAACAGTGGTTACAGGAAACAATACATGACAAAGACACATGGCAAACAAGAGGGCTTAAATACACACAAGACTAATGACTAGACAAGGGAAACCTGTGAACAATGAAACAATGAAGCAATGAACCAATGACAACATGACACATCAGGATCGTTTCCTGCATAAATGCATTAAGAAGGCGCTGCTGTTTTGCTGTGTGTGTGCTCTGTTTTTTTTTTTTTACGCTAAAGCTGGTGGCTTGTGTTGATTGTCTTACCACTGCATGTGCACGCGGGCCTGCTCTTTAGTCATATTACTACACGCTGTGTGTGAGTGTTTTAATTTGTTGTTTTCCTTTGTTTCAGCATTTGTTTCCTCTGTTTGTATATTCAGTCGTTATGGTTTTCATTGTATGATTTGTTTTGTTTATTGCATGTTGTTTGTTTCATTTTTACTATAGTGTTTTGTTTTTTGTTTCAGTTTGATGCATTGCTGACTATTTTGTAATTTATTCAGTTGTAAATCTTTTTTCTTTGTTTTTTTTTTTTCTTCATCAGCATCCTTGAAATATTTGTATTATTATTACTATTATTTGGTTCTAGTATCGTTTTTCTGTTCAGTGTATTCATTGGTTAATTATCTGTGTCTATTTTAGGCTGATGGGCCTTGGGTCGAATGTTTAGCTTTTCCTGCCTTCTGATGGTGGTAGTTTGCCACTTATTGTGAGTGTGTGTGATAAATGACCTTCCAGCTAGCCTACTCCGCTACAGGTAAGCCTCAAGTTATTTATTTTTTGTTCATGTGTGTATTGGGATGCTGAGCTGTATTGTAGCTCATTTGAGCAATATTTCTGCATTGCAATAACTTGAATGTTTTATCTATTTATGTGAGATCAATAAACTTTTTTTTTTTTTTTTTACCGATGTCCACCTCTCTCTTTCCTTCATGGTACAAACCTGTGTGGCCTATTCGATTGGGTAGTTATTTCCCCTTTCTCTAAAACGTGGTGGCATAGTCAGCTTGTTATATTATATTCCTAATAAGGATTTGGTATCTGTAGTGTCAACTATTGATCCCCTACCACCATGCTACACTTACAAAAGATGTGTTAAGCAGAATGATGCATCATTCAATCGGTTGTCATGGTGAATGAGAACGTCTCTCCCTTAAATCTCATTTTGTATGCCAAAAATATTTATTTGTAATGTAAAAATAGTTTTTATACTAGCAATAATTGTTTGCTAAAGTAAATTAAGTGAATGCCCCTTTTTCTGTTTTTCTTTTTTCAGTTCAAAGAAAAGCATGGTCCGGGGCGGCAGTGGCTCAGTGGTTCATGTAGATTGTCTACAAACCGAAAGGTTGGTGTTTCAATCCCCGGTTCCACCTGACCAAGTGTCGAGGTGTCCATGAGCAAGACACCTAACCCCAGCTGCTCCCGACGAGCTGGATGGCGCCTTGCATGGCTGACACCGCCGTCGGTGTATGAATGAGAGAGTGAATGGGTGAATGTGAGGCTATGTAAAGCGCTTTGGTGGCCATAGGTCTGTGAAAGCGCTATATAAATGCAGTCCATTTACCATTTACCATAAAGACATGAGAACCTTGTCCATCCACTATGGAAAGGTTTCGTGAAATGGTTTCTGCATTCAACCCTGGATATATCCATCCATCAAGAACTTCTAAAAATAAGCTTCTATCCTGAATTTGGACATTTGAAGCTGATATTTGGTCTAGCCTTGCTAAAGAAGCATACCTTAGTCACATGTCATTTTATCAATAAAGACTTGAAAATGAAGACTCTCACACTAGCAACATTGGCTCTTGAAGAATGACATACTGGTGCCAACATTGCAACATGGCTGGAAGAGGTTGTTGCAAAATACAACATTCCAGTAAACAACATTAAAGCAGTCGTTCATTACAATGGATCCAATGTTGTGGCTGCAATGAAATTGCTGGCAGACAAACATATTTGGGCCTCTGTCCGCTGTATTGGACACACACTTAAGCTTATTGTGAACAATTCCCTTAAAGAGACCAGCATCTGCAAAGCTTTGGGAGCTGCAAGGACCTTGTATGAACATTTTAAGAGAACCAGAGCATAAGGTGGTCCAAGATGTCAGTACCCGGTGGAACAGCACCAATTTTATGGTGGGGAGACTACTGGAGCAGCGCTGGCCCATTACTGCCACACTTTCTGATCTTGAACTGACTCCAAGGGACAAACATTACTTTGACTTGAAGCCTGATCAGTGTTCACTGCTTGAAGAGCTGGCCCTGGGCCTGCAGCCTTTTCAATGTGCCACTGAGTTTCATAGTGGTCAAGAGTATGCAACTTTGTCATGCCTTCCTCAACTTCAGCTTCAAAACACACACCTGGAAAAGCTTTTTTAGTTAACGGAGGGGTAGGGGAAAGTCAACACCTTCTTCAAGGACAAAGACGACACTGTTCTTCTGCCAGCAGCCCTATCCAAGATTCAGAAAGCTTAAGTTTATGTCTGCCGAACAGAGGATAGAGGTTCAAAGCACTGTCGAAGTCCTGGCTATTAAGAGTCCTGGAAACCTACAGAAGAATGGCAGGGTCAGGGTGTCACTGTTCCAAGGAGAGAGTCTGACACAGACAGTCTCAGTGAAGAGGAGGAGTTGCACAAGGACCAAACGATTCAGGTGGTGAGAAAGGAAGAACAGATGTACTTCTCAGAATCACAAATACCCAAACAAGAAGATCCCCTAGGTTGGTGAAAGGAAAGTGAGGGATGTTTCCCTAACATGCCAAAGCTTGTGAGATTTTTTTCTTTGCATTCCCGCCACATCCACTCCAGCAGAACAGATCTTCTCTGCTGCAGGAAGCATTTGTTCACAAAAAAAGAGCAAGCCTGTCATGCGAGCATGTTGATATGCTAACCTTTCTTCACTTTAATTCAGTGCTTATTTGAGAATCCCTCCCTAAAAAAGAAAAAGAAATGTCCAGAAACAGAACCCTTGCAAATGAAGCTCTTAATGCTGCTACCTTATTTAATCGAGATTTGTTTACATTCAAACATTTTTTTTTTTGTCTGTAATGCAAATGATTTATTATTTATATATGTATTTATTTGCTTCTATTTAAAGTCTCTGTAAAGGCAATAGGCCTTTATCTCATTTCCTGGTTTCGGAACGTTCGAAATCGCCAAGCAGTGTACTCGCACTTCCGGTGGTTACTTAGTTACACATTTAAATGAAAAGTAGGTCAGTAAACTTAAATAAAATCGCGATATAGACCAGTGTCTGTCAATATTAAACCGCATAAAGAAGACTATTTAAATAGGAATCGTGCATGTTCTGCGTGTCTCTGTGAATGAATGGCACCGACGCGTTTCATTTACCACACACACACACACTGAGGCACGCATGACGCTCACGATTTTTTTCAGCCTTACTAATTAACATTAATGCACTTCATCAACACAGCCGCTCTGAGAGTCACTTCAGCAGCATTTTTTAGCTTCATTTGAGAGAAACTATCATCATAAAACACAGAGAGAAGGTCTACACGGCAACCCGTCAAAATAAAAGTTTGGTTAACCTTTGAAGAAATTTTTGCTTAAATCATTACATTTTAAACAATTGGTTATAACAATTTAATTAAACCATTAAAATGGAATCAAGAAAAAAAAAAAAAAAAAAGAAACTTTTGGGAGACAGTGATAATTAACATGAAGCCATGGTGAATGCAATAACCGGAAGATGCTGTACACTGCTTCGCGGCTACTTCCGGCGTTCTATTGTGTTGTGATAAAGGCCTATTCTAAAATCTAAAACAAAAAATCTAAACACATTATAAATGTTAGAAATGTATTGCTGAAACATATTACAAAGACTGTGACCTGTGAAGTACTGAATTGTGGAGTTAGACAATTAAACAGTTTTTCAACATTGCTGTGTTCAGGATTTTTTGGGCAGGGATAAAACGGTGGCTCGATGACGCACTGGGGCCGCTGAGGCTGGCCCCGCCCCTACTGTCGATGATGCACTGAGGCCACTGAGGCTGGCCCCTCCCCTAACAATAATAACTAGAGCTCATTTGCATCAGTTTGCCGCTCAATCGCGAGTTACTGTCAGTACTATTAGTTACCACAGCCTACAATTTGCTATAGCTAGATATGCCTTCGTCACAGAAATGTGTATTACCTGGATGCGATCACTTACAAAACAGATCGGTGTCCTTATTTAAATTTCAATAAAACCATCATATCAAGAAGAGGTGGATTAATTTTGTGAAGAGCCACCTTGATGGAGAGCTGAGGATCACCACCAACGCCCTGTAGTGATCATTTTACACAGGATAGTTGTATAAACTTTCGTCGGTGACAACTGAGATTCACTGATAATCCACTGTTACTGGTGAATGGGGCGAACCGACTATCTCCCGCCTCGGCCTTCATCGTGCATTGCGTGCCTGCGACTCGAGTCAACTTTCCCGCGAGTGGGCGTGGTTTCAGTGCAGCCAGTGGACACGCCCCCAGCGTTTGAGAACAGAGCTGCAGATTTTGATTGCTTATTTTATTTACATGGCGGCTTTTTTTATCATTCAAATTTGGCTGGGGGGCTAGTAACATATTTTTCTGTGGTGTGACAAACTCAGAACACATACTTAATTTTGACTTTACAGGGACTTTAAAGGAAACAAAATAATGAAATGAATGCTGAGAGAACATTTGTGTTTTTTTTTGTTTTTTTTTACAGAATCAGAAAACCTGAAGAGATTGACCTGGGGTGTGTTTCCCAAAAGCATTGTTAGCCAACTATGTTCGCAAGTTCCGTCGTTATCGGCATAGTTCAACGAGTCAGTGTTTCCCGAAACCATCGTTCTAACGAACATTCACAAACAGCATTGCAAAGTTGTGTAGTTGGAACGACAGCTCTCGACCTGTGGTTAGAAGCATAGTTTCTAGTTTTCATCACATGTGGACTTAATAAATCCTTATCTTGAGCAAAATAGGCAAGCTGAGATTCTGTACAACCCGTGTCTTTTATTTAGAATACATACAAATGTAATTTACATCTTTTAGTTTGTCAAGAGATTTAAAGCACGTGCTCTACTATGTAAGAACGAGCCTATGATTGAATCTGGAAATAAAGCAAAATAACTGAGAAAAATGAGAAAAAGTCCTCAGATGCCATGTCCGTAATTTATAGCAAAATATCTCAAACAGATTCATCAAAAGAAGGTATTACTCCACCACCTGCGTGAAATCCTAATGGTTGAATGACCAATTTGCAACAGTACAGTTTTGGGAAACGAGCTTGTTGGTTTCTTCAACGATGCATCCTACTATGGTAGTTAAGCAGAGAGTTACGTCGTTGAACGGGAAACGCACCCCTGTTCAGTTGGCTCAAAGTTAATTTAAAAGAAAATAATTTTCTTGTTTTATTTATTAGTTCATAAGTAAAACTCAAAGGTTTTAACTAATTGCAAAAGCTTTAATCGTATTAATAATCGTTAGATTAACCGATTATCAAAATAATCATTTGTTGCAGCCCTAGTATGTAAGCATACTGTGAATGTCATCTGAATGAGAGTTTTATCATAGAACCACCAAGTAAATATATCAGAGCACTTTCTCAAATGATCAAAAGACATGAAAAAGGCCTACGGTTGAGAAGTATACTTTCTTAAACATTTCCAAATTATTATACGGATATCACTTGTCTCGTTATATGTGGTTTGATAGTGCAGGCTTCCATTTCTTCAGGCATCAAGGTCAATAGAATTCTCTGTATTTAAACTTTGACCTGTGTGTTTTTGTATCACGGTATAAAAGAAGGCCTTGGTGCCGGCAGGCTTTTGTGAATTTCTTGCCATGTGATGATTGCTTCTGCTTGACCCTGACCTCTTATTATATAAGGTGAGCATCTTATGATAATGTGTTATTCAGTGTAATAGGATCTTACGCACACACGCACGCACGCACACACAAATTTAATTGCACTATTTGTTAACTAAATGCATTACTGTAGTGCAGTAATGGATTAAGAGTGCTATGAAAGTTAATGAATATACAATTTTAGTGATTCATTTTCTACAGATAGACATGTATAAGATACCTGAATCAGACACTTTCAAATCTAAAACAAATGTTTGGAGACAGCTGCAAAGCTCATGGTCATAAATAATTCTACTTATTTATCAAAATAGTGAAAAACATAAAGTTGGTCTGTGTCATGATACATATTCAAGATGAATGTGTGGTTCATAAATATTATATCATGTGACGTGCACATAGGCTTAACTGATATCTTGCTGAATTCAGATCAGTTTTAATTAGGTTACGTGATCGGATGAACCAAGAAGGTTACCTAGCAACATCATCTTGACCTAATTAATATTCATTATTATTACCCAAGCTCTCACCATATCATGACATCACAACTAGCCAGTCTGCACTTCCCCCTTCAAAAACTCTTTTACTGGCATTACCTTCAAGTTTCTTGTTTGTGATAAGACATAAGAAAAGAGCGGAAGAATAATCAACAGAAGAATGATTTTCTTTAGACCAAAAACAAATCACTGCTTTCAAAGTGTCATCTTTACAAATTTCTTCTAAAACATGTGCGGCACCTATTTGATTAACCACATCCCATCTTCAATTGATTTCATTCAGCCTAAGAGCACAAATGTGAGCTGCGGAGATTGACTGATTCTGACTACGTAGAATAGAGATGTTTAAAAGGGAGAGAACAAAAAGAGAAGAGAGAAAAGAAGGACACGGAAGAACGTCATATCAATGTACACTAAAAGTATTTATTCCTACTAAAGAATCATATTCTCATAGTGCTCTATTGAGGTCTGAAATCCAAACACCAACTATGAATTCACCAAATAATCCACAGAGATGCTCCAAGCAGAACTCTGTAGTCATATGAATAGTAACATATGAGTATTAAATAACAGTCTGCATAAAATAATGCCTGTTAACAAAATCTAGAAAGATGTTAAAGAGGAACTAATAGGCCCTTTTACAAAGTCTTGTTTTTGTAGTCTACGGGAATAGATTTTCATACTTGGATGTTCATAAAACAACAACATTGTTTCCCTAATTTTTTCCATATTTGCAGCACCTCTCTTCCCAGTCTGTCAGTAACTCTGACAGTAACTCGTTTCCCAAAAGTATCGTTAGCCAAGTATGGTCGCAAATTCCGTTGGTAACGGAACTTTGGGAAACGCACCCCTGTTTAGTTCCTGTCTCTATGAAGCCCCTCCTTCTGAAAAGCACAATGGGCTCTTATTGGTCAGCTGGACCAGTGTGTTGTGATTGGTCAAACACTTCGAGCGTGTTTGGAAAAATGTGGCATAACCGCGAGTTTCAACACTACTAAGGGTACACGTTTTGCACGACAACGATATGCTTAAAACCATTGTCAAAACAATCCCCATTCACACTGATCCGCGAAAACCCTGTATTCTGCTGCCAGGCCATTAGATGGCGATGAAACACTTTAGACTGAACACGTAATACACATGTGCATGACATCATCGTCTTCAGAGATTCACGTTTTTGTTGTTTACATGGAGACCGTTATCAAAAACGTGCGCTTTGAAACCCGTTTTCAAAAGTTTGCATTTTCAGGCACCCAAAACGCAGTTGTCGTGTAAACAAACGACCAAAACGATTAAAAAGTTTACATTTTTAGTTGAAAAAGGTGTCATGTAACAGCCCCTAACTCAACTAGGCCACGCCCCATTATTTTTGCATGTGTCTTGGGTGGGAATTATTTAAATGAGGGATACTGTGATGCATTCGTTCCCAAAAGAAAACTCAAGACTACAATGGAAGTGTTTCAGGGAGTTCAGAAACAGTGCACACTGTTATAGAGAATAACTCCCGATGGAGGGACTTTGTGCTTTGTAACTTTGCAGACCTTTACACACTACATTACATTACACTAGAGAGTTAAACATGTAAAACAAAAATAAGAATAATAGGTCTCTTTAAAGTCCCCATGAAATCAAAATTGACCCTATTTACTTTGTTAGCGCATATTACTAGTCTTGTGGTGAACAATTAATCCATGCAAGAAAATATTTAAAAAAAAATGTTTTTACCATGGTAATCTTTAATCAAAATCTGAAAATGCCCCTCCCCTCTGCATTGGAGGACCTTCTCTGATGACGTAGGTTTGAGGAATTGGTTTGGGCAATGCTTAACCACTCCCCTCAAACCGTTAGTCTGCTATGAGCGAGAGATGGAGAGGAGGAGCGCTAGAGTAAAACCCTGCCCTCTGTTCAATATTTCTTTTCACTGGGAAATACGTCATCATAACACTGGAGAAAAGTCGTTTGCAACTTCCGGTTCACGGGGACTTTAAGGCTGCATCCAAAATAACATACTTCCCTACTATATACAGCAGTATGTACAGTATATAGGAGGCTTTATACATTACTATGTAGTATGGAAGGTGGACTATATATAGTAGTACTATGTAGTAGTGAGTAATATGTCTGAATTCACAGTTGTCATAAAACAGTAGGTGAAAAGTAACCGGATGACCTACTAGTTACACAGAGATTCTGAATTTAAGTAGTTTTAATGGTCGGGAATTAAGCACTCATTCAAAACAAGTACCTACTCGGAGAGGGTGTAATTTCAGACGCAGCCTACAGTACATCCCATACCCACTTGAGCAGATGAGTCACCTCATTTAGTCTTTAGGATATGTTCACAAACTATTCAAAATAACTTTATATTATGGTAGAGATAAGGACATTGTTTATAACAATAAATTACAAGGCAAGACACATGCATACTGTAGTGTGAATATAGTAGTGTGAACATGGTTAGACACAGTGCATTTTAGCACAGCCTTGAGTGCCTTATTGCTTTTTAAAATGGTTACTTAAAATTATGTATAAGTCATTCTCATTATTTTGAGAAATACCAAAGAAATATCTTTTTTTTTTTTTTTTTTTGCCTATTCATTGGAAGTCAATGGGGTCTAAAACTGTTTTGTTTACCAATGTTCTTTAAAATACCTTATTTTTCAAAAATGATAATATAAAATATGAACGATAACTATATTAGTATAAATAATGCTAGACTAAAACTGGAAACAACCCTTAATTATAGGTGTAAAAATGAACGTTTTAACTGTGTAAACCCATATTAATCAACCTAAAATCATTCTTTGAGGCTCAAAAGACAGAAAGAGATGAAATACACATGGCCTTTGTCACAGAAGTGATGTGAGGATGTCAGAATTGTAAAAGGATTCTTGCCTTTAATGTTTGATTTTGATGTGTTATGAAGTATTCTCCTTGTAGCACAGAACGCATCATTCAGTCTGCGGTGAAATGACTGAAGCGCAGGTGTGCAGAGCAGGTGTTTCTGCTTGCAAACCCCGTCCAAAAACACAAATCACAGTTTGACTAAATTAACCAATACACTGCTTTTGCATGCACAGCCTCACTCCGTATGCGCTCGTGTTTTTGCGTTTGATCTCTCTGTCCGCCTCTGTGTGTGTGTGTGTGTGTGTATTGTATTTGAGCGTGTTTCCTGGGACTCAAACTCTCTGGAGGGAACGCTGCAACTAGAGCAGAAATACAAGACGAAATGAGATCATCGGACTGTCTGCTGATTGGCTGTCGAGACGACGGCCAGTTCCAAAGCCAGTTCTTGCCTGATTCTCAATCTACAAACAATCCGCCACAAGGGAGTGCAGAGAGGTACAACAGAATGCCAAAGTGAGAAAGGCAAAGGATTCGGATTGATGTTTTATGTCTGGATATAGTCACAGGGCTACAGAAGCATGAAGCTGGAGGAATAACTTCACCTGTGCTGAAAAGTTGTGTTAAAAAATATATTTTCCCGAGTAGAAGGGCCCAGATCGCATCTCAGACTAACTGATCTCTTCTCCCGGTGCCAGTCGATTGATCCGTGAGCCAGGCTCTCAGGACACAGCATGAGCATAGGTCAGATCTGCTCTTCACAGGCGTTGCTTGCCAATGTCTGCCTTGAACCCTGGACTAACAAACCACAATTAATGATGTTCTTGTCAAATACACACGGCTGGATAACTGGAAAAAACTGGATAACGTTTTTTTTTTTTTTTATGTTTTACAAAATGTTTTAATTTATTTTAACTTTATTTTCAGTTTTATTTAATGCTGTTGGATGTAATTTTTACTAAGCAACAAACATGTTAAACATGTTCAAAGTGCAATACAAAGAAACCAAAAAGAAAATAAAAATCCTCCATAAATGGAACCTTATTTCCGCCGTGGAATAAAAATATAAAAAAGACTTAGAATTCTAAAAAATTATCTCGCAATTGCGAGTTTACATCTCGCATTTCTGACTTTTTTTCTCTGAATTCTGAGTTTAGATCTCGCAATCCTGACTTTATTTCTTCTAAATCTGTTTACATCTCGCAATTCTGACTTTATTTCTCTAGAATTCTAAATTTACAGATCACAATTCTGACTTTTTTCCTTGTAATTCTGAGTTTACATCTTACAAATCTGACTTTTCCTCAGAATTCTGAGTTTACATCTCGCAAATCTGCCTTTTTTTCCTTTTAATTTTGATTTTACATCTTGCAATTCTGACTTTTTTTCTCAGAATTCTGATTTTAAATCTCGCAAATCAGACTTTATTTCTCCTAATTCTGAGTTTACATCTCGCAATTCTGACTTTTTTCCATCCATTGACCTGACTGCATGCACATGCAAAATTGAGAGAAAAAGTTGAAAATTGCGAGAATTAAATCTAGAATTCTGGTAAAAAGTCAGAATAACGAGATGTAAACACCTGTGCAGATATAAACTCAACTCTGAAAAATATTGTTGAAATATTTACCTTTTATATTTTAATTCTGTGGCAGAAATACGCTTCTTCTGTAATGCATTAAGTCCAATGACGATGAATAAGATACAAAAGATCAAATGGTATTGTATTTAATAAATAAATTCGGTAATCCACAAAGATACGAAACAGTGTGCTAGACACAAACAGTACTTGACAATGAATAAAAGGAAATGATGGTGTACCCCCCCCCCCCCCCCCCCCCCATTTAAGCCCTTTAGGATTTCTTCCAGAAAATCTGGTGAGCAATTTTTTGACAAGGGAATTCATGTCAAGGTTTAGTTTGGTTTGTTAACATGGTTCATGTTCCCAACAGAAGCTCCAATCTCGTGTCACATCGGATTACCGACAAGCAAACTTGAAAAATCGTTAAAGTGAGAAATGTTTCCCAAGATGACCTTGAAAGTTCAAGTTGTCTCGGGTTTCCGACACACTGATCAGTCATCAGACACCAATAGGGACAGATCAATGAGTGTCAGAAGAAAGCAGCAGACGTCACTGACCTCCCCCCTGAGCCCTCGCATGAAGAACACATGGCACCATTAATCCTGCTGACCTGGAGCCGTCTTGCTGGAACATCCAGGCTGGCTTTTGCTGTCGAGTATTGTATAGACTAATGCACTCGTTTAGCTATACTGAAACAGCTTTGCTTTTGATCAGAGGCTCAGCTTCAGAAGCCAAGAGAGCCTCATTCAAACCACAACTGATGCAAAGAGCTGCAATACATTTATATATAGTGAACTCTGAAAGTCCACACTGACAAATCTGAGATTCAAAACAGAAATCTAGAAAAAAAAATATATATATTTAGGAGTTTGTGCTCCCCCTGTATGTATATATACAGACCCTTTCCAAAAAATTTGAATATCGTGGAAAAGTTTATTTATTTCCATAATTCCATTCAAAACGTTAAACTTCCATAGATTATAGATTCAGGGCCCTCAACTTAAACGATTTCAAGTATTTAGTTGTTTATTTGTACATAATTTGGGCTTCCAGCTCATAAAACCCACGAAAACAGGATTTCAAAAAATTAGAATATTACATGAAATCACACAGTAATTACACAGTGATACCATGGTCATTGAACCAGGTTTTGGTTCTTTTGTCAGTGTGGGCAGGTGCAAATCCTGCTGGAAAACTTTAAGAAAGTACTCCTAGTGTCAGCTGTCAAAGGACATCAGGAACAAGATTGTAGACCTGCACAAGGCTGGAATAGACTACAAGAAGAAGCTTGGAGAGAAGGAGACAACTGTTGGTGCCATTATTCGGAAATTGAAGAAATACTAAATAACTATCAATCGCCCTCGGTGTGGAGCTCTAAGCAAGATCTGGCCTCATGGGGTAAGGATGATCATGAGAAAGGTGAGGGATCAGCCCAGAACTACGCGGGAGGAGTTTGTTAATGATATCAATGCAGTTGGGACCACAGTTACCAAGCAAACAAATGGTAACACACTACGCCGCAATGGATTGAAATCCTGCAGCACCCGCAAGGTCCTGAAGTTTGCCAATTAACATCTAAATATTCCAAGAAGGCTTGGGAGAAAGTGTTGTGGTCAGATGAGACCAAAATTGAGCTCTTTGGCATCAACTCAACTTGTGTTTGGAGGAAGAGAATAGCTGACTATGACCCCAAGAACACCATCCCTACAGTCAAGCACGGCGGTGGGAACATTATGCTCTGGGGCTGTTTCTCTGCTAAGGGCAGTGTTGTAGTCGAGACCAGCTCACTCGAGTCCGAGTCGAGACCGAGACCAGAGAGGGTCGAGTCCGAGTCGAGACCGAGACCAAAGAGAGTCGAGTCCGAGTCGAGACCGAGACCAGAGAGAGTCGAGTCCGAGTCGAGTCGAGACCGAGACCAGATTTGTTGGATAACCTAAGGTTGGGTCTAAAAACCAGACCTAAAGATATTTTCAAGAATATGTAAAATATTTGGTGGTAACAATAAAATTGGCACCATATTACTCAAACAGTAAATCAAATATACCATGGAATCATGTAGCCTACACTGTAATGGTAAAAAATAGGGATGTCCCGATCAGGTTTTTTTGCCCTCGAGTCCGAGTCATTTGATTTTGAGTATCTACCGATACCGAGTCCCGATCCGATACTTCTATAATACATAAAAAAAGAATAAAGAAGAGCGAAAAACAGATCCAGGATGTTCCTCTTTTTTTTTTCAATTCACCTTATTTTAACATTCAACAACTCTGTTAACAAACAGAGCACTTCTGTAAGGTAGCTTGAACAATCAAGTAATAAATAACATAAATTCTTCACTTTTGGACTTAGTGCAACAGTAAATATAAAAAAAAAGTCTAATATATAAACAAATAGCACCTCAACTTAAAATACCCAGCAGGCATGTAAACAAATAAAAAAATAAAAGTGCCACAGTGTTTGCAAAGCCAGTAATGTGCTTTTAGGAACTGCACTCGCCGGTTTCACACTGCACGCGTTAGCAGAGTGTGCAGCGCGTATTTTTTTCGGCGCCCATGTTAACAGATTAGAGCATTCACACCGCACGCAGAGGCGGCGCGGCAGCGCGTCAGGAACAGAACAGAAGCAGCAGTGCCGCGATAGTTTCGGCGCCGAGTCTATTTTTGCTGCGCCGCTTACGCTGAATTAAAGTGACAATGCGTTTATCATGGCCAAAATACACCGCAGTTTTATCCAAAAAGTGCATTGATGATATCTATTGTGTTTTAAACAGTCGATCAAATGACCAACAGCAATGTAAAAAGAAAACAAATGTCCAAAACAAACTTGTTCCCAGAACAATAAAAACAAAGTAGAGCCAAAAGTTATATAAATGAAATTATTAATAAAATAAGCTTCTTGACAAGTCTTTTCTCTTAAATGTATTTGAAAATGAAATAAAGCAATGCCAACTAATCCATTATGGAGTACTCTGTCTGTAGCCTACACAACCCGCGGTTCAGCCGCGCGTGACAAACGCTGCCAGTGTGAAAGCAAAACGCGCGTGTCCTGCTCCTTCTCACCATACGCACTGCTCCTGCGCTGCTTACGCCCTGCTAACGCGTGCAGTGTGAAACCGGCATAACTCTGTGCCACCGCATAACTATAGATGTGTTGAAAAATGAGAATATATATACATATATATCCGAGTCCTGATCGGGAGGTAACGTCCGATTCCGATCGAGTCTGAAACCACGTGATCGGGCCCGATTTCCGATCACGTGATCGGATCGGGACATCCCTAGTAAAAAAGGCTCCTGCTGCATTTGCGTGGCGCGAACGTTAGTCTCAAGTCATACGCAGTTGCGCACAAGAAAGTCAGCAATCATTGGACGTTTCAATCAAACAACAATTTAAAGAAATATTAACATACAGTAACAATCATGAAATATTTTGAATGGGACTCGAGTGGACTCGGGAATAAGTCCGAGTCCTAATATGTTCGAGTACGAGTCAATTCCGAGTCAAAATGCACACGAGTCCATGACAAGACCGAGACCATTAAAATATGGTCTCGAGACCGAGTCCGAGACCGAGTCCGAGTCTCGAGTACACAACACTGGCTAAGGGTACAGGACAACTTCACCATATTGAGGGGCTGATGGACGGGGCCATGTACCGTAAAATCTTGGACGAGAACCTCCTTCCTTCAGCCAGAACACTGAAGATGGGTTGTGGATGGGTCTTCCAGCATGACAATGACCCAAGGCAACAAAGGAGTGGCTCAAGAAGAAGCACTTTAAGGTCTTGGAGTGGCCTAGCCAGTCTCCAGACCTTAATCCTATAGAAAATCTGTGGAGGGAGCTGAAGCTTTGAGTTGCACAGCGACAGCCAAGAAACCTTAAGGATTTAGAGAGGATATGTAAAGAGGAATGGACCAAAATCCCTCCTGAGATGTGTGCAAACCTGGTGACAAGAAACGTCTTACCTCTGTGCTTACCAACAAGGGTTTCTCCACCAAGTACTAAAAGATGTTTTGCTTGGGGATCAAGTACTTATTTTACTCACTGAAATTAAAATTAATTTATATGTATATATAATGTGTTTTTTTTTCTGGATTTTTTTGGTTGATATTATGTCTATATCCGTTAAAATAAACCTACCATAAAAATTATTGACCCTTCATTTCTTTGTAAGTGGGCAAACTTACAAAATCATCATGGGGATCAAAAAGAGGTCACTTAAGCCTCTGTTATACCAGCCCGTTCTCATCCCAAGGCGTCATATACTGACGCTTTCTGACGCTTTTCGTCTACATCGAACGCACATGGCACCCTTTATCGTCAATATGAGATGCAGATAGATATGGGCCAGAAGGCGCCTCCTAGCGGTCTAACCCTAACCCTACCCCAGACCTAAACCTACCCATAACCGAACAAAGCTCTGTGCGTCTCATATTGACGCTAAAGGGTGCCATGTGTGTTCGATGTAGACGAAATGTCAAAAGCGTCAGTATATGACGCCCTAGGATGAGAATGCGTTGGTTATACTCCAGTTTGGACGTGTACACGACAGCATCTGTTTATACTTTCTGCTGAGGTCTGCTCGGTGAACGCGTTCAATGCATGCGCAATAGATCGACCGGGACAGTAGCAAAATGGCGACGTCAATGCATGAGGAAGAACTGCTTTGCAGTATTTGCAATATTTTTGCAATATATATTTGCAATATTTTTCCCTCCAGGAATTATTGCACATCTGGCTGTCTTTATGTTCCTTTAAAGATGGATTGTAGAGGTGCGGGTAAGGACGGACTTCATCGCACAGCCTCTCTTCAAATTCGGTGTCCATGTTATTTCCATCTCTTTCGGGGTTTTAACCTAATGAACGCGTGCCCTTTTGACCACGCGGTCACAAAAAATGGGAGGCACGCGGATGTCCGCAAGGAGCCTCCGCGCGCACCCCCGATGACGATTTTTACGTCACGCGTACCCTAGGGCACTTAAAGAAAGCACACTTTCATGATTGTTTCTAAACACATTTGAGTACACTTTTAAAAAGTGTCTATATGATATGGAATATACTGTCCTGCAGAGTTTCATTGCAAACCTGAACAAACACATTTGCGTATTAGTTGTATAAGTTTGCCGTCTAAGGACTGACATTTTGGCTTATAAAAGTTTAGCCCGACTGTACGATCATATGTTCTAAAGAAACCACTGCATTATGAACGCAGCAAAAAGATTGAAATGCTTTCCATCTCAACTGTACAAAGCAGTTATCACATTAAGTCCAAGGTCATTAAATAAATCTGATTGAGCATTTCAAAAGTGCTTAGCAGATACGTGAATCTGTAGGCATTGAAATTCATTTCTGCACAAACACAAAGTCACCTTCAGCAAGCTTTTCTTTGCTACTGTAGTAACAACAGTGTAGTGCGTTAAATATTTATAATGTGCGAGCTTTAGTAGCTCAATTTAAATTCTTTTTAACTCCCATTACTCACGACACAAAGCTTCGTTTTTTGTTGCGCCTGAGGCCAGAATGCACAAATAATGAGAAATTATTTTTATTTTGCCTTTGTTTGAGTTAATAAGAATTAATAGTGTATTTTAGATTACATGACTCCTAATTTGTCCTCATCAATAGAAACTTTAGAAAAGTTTAATTCTCAATCCTCTCTAGCAAGAAAGGAGTGGTTTTATACAGCTGCTTTTTCAGTGACGTGACAAGACAAATGTATTTCAGTCACCAAGGCCACATTGTGCTGCCCTCAGCACACGTTTGTGTTCATTTGACCTTTACTGCTTAGAATTCAGACATGTTGTATGGCGTAAATTAATATTACACTACGTGAAGTATGAAGCGTAGTATGCCCTTTTTTAATATGCATGGAAAACCTGCTCGATGGTGTTTTAAGCCCCCAATGGCTCCTTAGAGGCAGCTAACCCTACCCTCAACCTTAAACCTACCCATCCCCTCGCTGCCTGGAAGGCGCCGTTGACGCCGTACAACACCGGAAAACCTGGAGGACAAAATGTGCAATTTACAACTCAATACTGTGACCCACAATGCAAAAGAAGTGAAAAAGAAGTACACTTTAGCATACTTTTACATAAAAATGTACTTGTTATGAAAATAATATGATTTAAAAGAATATACTTAAGTGTGAACTTAAGTTTACATTTTATTAATTTAAGTACATCTTCATATGTAATATTTATAATTACTTCTTGTCTTTAGTAGGTTAAAATAAGTGTACTTCATTAAAACATGACAAAAAAACATTGATTTAAAATGTACTTTAAGGTAAAACCTTTAAGTCTACTTAAGTGTGTAAAAAACAAAAGTGTACTCTCTTTAAGTGCATTTAAGTGACCTTAATTAATTTTATATTGTCTGCAAGTACAGTTTATTTAAATATACTTTTAAGATTTGAAGTACACTACAAGGGCACATTCAATACAATTAAGTGCACTTCTTTTTCAGGGTTGATCTTCTGCCTAAACATAAAATACAAATGGACAACACATTACCTGTATTATTATTATTATTATTATTATTGCAATGTTTCCAGATACACAAAATACATACAAATTGTATAGTCAGCATTACAGATTAGAACTTATTATAATCAATAATAATTTGCTTCCATCAAATCTGGTTTATTTTACAAAAGTCTTGACACTGTAATGCTGTGACATTTCTAGCAATCCACAGTTAGGACACTCATTTGACAGGCTTTGACAGTGCTGACATTAACAACTAACACTTTAAAATGGCGGAGAGGGTTTAAACACGCAGGGGGCGTAGGTCAAACGCAGAAGCGCTTCATCTGAGCATGAGCGCCTGAATCCTCGCAGGGATCCATAATCCAGGTAATGTCCTTATCTGTCCCCAACCATTTCTGATGAGTTCTCATCTAGGAAATCACACAGCAGCCGGATTCCACATCCGGCAATCAGGATTAATGTCAGTCAGACTCAGAATATCAAAACGGACTATGATACTTTTAGCTGTGTGCTATTTGTGGAGAAGTGGTCTTGTGACAGCTATGACTGAAGCATGAAACGCAACAGCTGTGACGACTCTTTTAGGGTATATGTTATTTACGTATATAATAAATAATACAATATTAATATAATCGTATTATTTATATAATAACATATTTTGCATTATTTTACATTGTTTTCATGGCAATTATGTTGAGTTTCATTGTGTTTTCGTTCATGTGCCTGTTTCCTTTCAGTTTAGGGTATGTTTACATGACAACAATGTACTAAAAATGGAAACATTTATTTTGCGTTTTTGCAAGGTTTTGCATCAAGATGATTATTTTTTTTGCATTCACATGGATTCATGAAACCGACTAAAAACGCTGTATTATTCGTGCCAGGCCAGTAGTTGGCCGTGTCACTTTGTAAAGAAACACTACGCGCCTATAGACTGAACACGTAATACGCATGCGCATGATTATCACCATTTTCACAAATTAAGCGCATAAAACGTTTTTCGTTTTTAGTTGTGTTGTGCAAATGCCCCCTTAAGACCTATTCTGATGGGACTAGTTTTCTAAACAACGTTTGAGTTACAATTCTTATCACTCGATGTCTGTGATTTCATGCACCGCTTCGGACGGGACTAACCTCTCCGTGTTTATTACATAGGTTGGAGTGTGTGTTTTCTAGACATGGGCGTTACAGAAGATCACCTGCTGTGCATGCGTGCATCACGTATAACGTATATGTCTTTTAATTTATTATTTGTTATAATTATTTGTTAATATAATTTTAATTTATTATAAAAACCCTATTTTAGTAAACTTTAGAGTTTTTGGCAGTGGATGTTTATAATAAACTTGCATAAGTGAGCAGTTTTTGCGATTTGGCTCTATTCTTCATCGGATAGCATCCACACTGAATCGAAATGAAAGCATGTCGAAGATTGGTGCGCAAACTGTAGCTCGAGTAGTTCAGAAACACACGAGGACAAGCGTTAGTATCAGCAATCACAGACATTCGCAATGGGAATGGATTCGATTTCTCAGAGGAACTTGAGTTTGCCGAAAAACAGTAGGTAATTTGCCCCCGAATTTTTACAGAGGTTGTGTGAGAAAAACACTGACTTGGGAGATTCAGACGATATTTAAAATCGCAAAATATGTCTGCGAAACATGAATTTCTCTAACGTCCCCCTGGAAAACTGGTCCTGTCCGCATAGGGCTTTAGTCTTGATAATTCGTTTTCTTGGTTACTGATTAGCTACACCTGTGTCTTGTTCAGTTCCCTTGCTTGCTGTGTATATTCTCACCATTTTGATTTTGGTTAGTTCTTTGGCTACTGTGCTTAGCAATAGTATTACTCCTGCGATTCTCATGAATGTTCCATTAGTTAGAACAATACAGTTCCCTTGAATCTAGTGTCTGTGTCAAGCGTGTTGGAATTCCACCACATCGGTGACAGAATGACAACCTAGATAAGATGATTGTAATGGACTGTTACCTGCAGAACATCCTCTTGCTGATGGTATGTCCCGCTCGCTCTGTCCCGAGGCCGGAGCTGATCGCCATGTTCATCTCGGAGCCCGTGGCGTCAGGACAGTCCACCCAATTTCCAGTCAAACAAGAATTTCCAGCATGGGAGGCGGGCACGCTAACAAGGACGCTAAATTCCGCAGCCTCTAGCATCAGGTGCTAGAGCGTTTCTTGAGGCCAGGGGAGTGAGGTTTACACGCACGGGTCTTACTAGCTTGCCTCCGTTACACTCACCTCCTTAAACCTCACTCACATCCTGGTCACGGCACAAATGTAACCCCTCCTGTCCTACTCACACTGCTCCAAGCGGGATTTAAACCACTAACAAGGACGCTAAAGACCGCATCCTCTAGTGTCAGTTGCTAGAGCACCTCAAGGGGAGTGAGGTTTACTCACACAGCTCTTACTAGCTGACCTCCGTTACTCCAGAGCCAGATGAGGAGCACTGGCTCCATGATTTTACTGCGGAGCCAGCTCTCACCCATGTCCCCACCCCAAACTCTCTCCTCCTCAGCCTGCTTCAGGTAATGTCCTTGATGACTTGGCCCTGCCTGTTATTCTTCCCACCCGCTCTGCCCTCACTGCTGATTTTGTACAACTCGCCGGCTTCGCCTCAGGCCCAGATCCCCTTGGCTACACCTCGGGCCTCTAGGCCCATGTCTCCACTTCTGCCTGTCAGCCCTCGGCTCTGCCTTAGCTCTGCGCTCCCTCAGATCTGCAGTGTGTCCACCATCACTAAGACTCCACCGGGCTCCCTCATCCCTCGGCTCAACCTTGGTCTCGCGTCATCCTGGTTTCACTGCAGACGTCCGGGCCTCTAGCTACGTCTCTGCTTTAACCCCAGGATCAAAACCAAATAATGCAAATGAAACTGAAAAAAAAGGAAAAGAAAATGAAGCCAATTTTATGAAATGTTTCAGTTTAATTTGCATTGTTTGATTTGGATTCTGGGGTTAAAACTGACGTGGTCATGTGTTTGTGAGATTTACCCTAACCTGTTATATATATGATCTAAATCTAAACTGGGTTGACTTGATGCTCTGAGGGTGAATTGAACATGAAACAGAATAGTAACTACACAAGCTGTTTTTAAACAGAACACCTAGGGTAAGCAACAAACTTCAAAAACATAAATTATGTAATGAAAGAAAATAAACAGCAAAGATGACGTTTTTGGAGAAGCTGGTTAACGAAGAAAGGATGAGCAAGAGCACTTCGTGGACTGTGAAGAAGGGGTTGTGGGGAAAGGGAGGATATGACATTCAGGTTTCATAATTTAATGAGAGATGCTCAGCTGAAAGGGCTTTTGTGAGTAGTTTTTTTAATGGAACAGGATAGTGGAGTGGAGACTCAATGTGCCTGGAAGAGGTCATCCTCCTGTTCCACATTCTCTCTGACTGTAATTACAGAGAAACACATGTTAGCTGGCCAGATTTTCACTCACAGATCTTTGTCTGAGGGCAGAACTGAAACTGTGGCATTTTAATTTGCCCCCACAACTGTGAAACTTGCCCTTTTCCTAATGGATACAGAAACACTGTGTGCTAATTACTAGTTCATACTCGGCTACTCTCTCAGCTTCTCCAGCTTGAACACAACCTCAAGGCAACAGCGACAACTTGTGCTCCTTCTTCATGCTGTTAAGTCCCGCTTAGGGAATGCATAATGAAGGTAAAATATGATTAAAACTCTGAAATTTTTGTAGACCATAGTTTTATTTTTAACCTCACCATATGTGCCCAGTGTAGAGTGGATTTTTCTGCGTTTATCACAGAAATGACCAAATCTGTTGTGTTTCGAATATACTTAGGTGCGAACTGAATGTAAACTGAATATCTCCTTAAAGGGTCATGAAACCCCCCTCTTTCAGCTCAAGTCTAGCTCACAATCTTTTGAAAAATGCAACTTAAATGGGCGTGGATGGCTGTGAGAAGGAGGGAGGGGAGTGGGTGTGGTATGGCACGGCAGGGGAGAGGGGAGGGGGGAAACTGTCATTGCCAGTGGCCCATGCATATCGACTGTCACTAAAAATCTGTGGTAAAACATGAGGAAATGCTAGATTTTCTTTATAGCTGGCAAAGTTAAAGTCTAATGAAATACACGGACACATTATTTTTGTCCTTTCAAAAGTAACTGAATGCCCTGCATATTAGCCTACTACAGTAATCATAATTGTATTTAAACATATAAATGTACATGTATATGTATAATTATGTCATTATAAAATATATATTTGTTTATACACACTATGCATATATTTGAAAGTAATACATTTTCCACTTAAAAAAAAAAAAAAAAACGTTCCGTACATAGCCTAGATCTACGCGCCCCCTAAACCCACATAATAAAGATAGACAGTGGCATAGACGTTTGCACAAATTAAGCATACGTTCCATACAATTGAGGTATTATCGAAATATATTTTAATAACGAGTGATTATTTAACAAAAGGCAAGTAAAACGGTCAGGGTTACATTTTAGACACACACACACACACACACACACACACACACACACACACACACACACACACACCTCTTAAGCAATAGAAAAGTCCTCGCGACCGCATCACTCGCAAGACGAAACCTGCATTGGTGTACAAGTCCACCATTCTCCAGTTGAATGGTTGCTACACACACATAGTTTAGAGGTGTCCATGGTTGATGGTCAACCAAACGCCCGCAGCCAGAGTCTAGCCCTGGCAGAATCGCGGGGAAAGATGCACTGGAACTTTTGCACCACGAAAACAAACGCGCGTCCCATCATTGCCTCTCTCATCTACTACGCGATATCACAGTTTGACATGTCTGTCATTGGAAAGTTCCACGTGGTGTCATGAATAATTAAGAGAAAGTGTCTTCTCATTGGATAAGAAAACTCAGTACATGAATAATTATGAGACACCGATGAGTCATCAAAGTACTATAGTGCTCTGCCACGTCACTGCCTGTGACGTGGACACGATGAAGATTTTAAACCCGGAAGACGAAAATAGCGGAAAAAAAACTAAAATTTAACCATTTTCCCCCTACTATTAAATCTAACAGATGCTAACATTGTCTTCAATGGTGTTCAACACACATACCTCTGTTAAAATCTCAGAAAATTTGGTTTAGGGTTTCATGACCCTTTAAATTCACTGGCCATTATGTATGTCACTGGCCCCAGTTTGAGATATTGTTAAGATCTCGTCTGAAGTACTAGAGGAGACACTCTACAGGAATGAATGATTGCTAGGGGTTTTTACTCAGTATAAATATATGAGATTAATGTGAATCAAGCATTAATAAGACTCTCCATTTAACATAATGGAAAACCTGAGATAATATAAAGTATCTAATTTGTGAGTTTTCTTTCCTATGGGGTGGTTGTAGCTGAACCTAACAGTAGCGTTGTCAGATACTCCGTATCATTCTTGTTTTGTTATTATACATGTCATTCTGCCATGTTTAAAGCACTAAAACAACTACACAGTGACGCCTTGGGAAAAGGAAATCCATGAATTAACGCCAATGACAACCCCGAGAGTGCAAATTAAAACAGAGAGCTCCGGAAAAGCACGACCTACATTGCTCTGCTCATAATCTGCAGATTTTTTTCATTTCCACCTGGCAGATTGCCAAGGCGAGGATTTTGCTGCAAGCAATTTGATCCAAAACAGAGGACTGGGGAAGAAAAAAAGCCATTTATGTCTATACAAGGCTTGTGTAGATTCAAACAAAACACCGCAGCATCTCACCACCATTATGAGAAGAAAATCAACACAATGACTTCCCAGAAAACCCATCGTCTGTGTGATCTGAGAAGTGATGTGTCAGATAACACGGATTGTCTAGACATGTCCAGAATAGAGACACCTACATGGTCCACAAAACAATTTCATTACAGGTTGTTCCTGGGCTCCGGTAACAATTCACTCCGTCAGACTTTGTAAGGTGCTTTACCAAAGCACAACCATTCATTAAAAGTTAAAAGACAAAAGAGGTGAAAACAAGAATAGGATTTGAATTCAAAACCTTTGGGGTTTTACCCAACAACACCTACTACAGTTATGCCAGCTGTCAAAGAGACATACCAGTTTGAGACCGGTAGTTAATGATACACTTTATGATACGAGGCAATCAAGAAATTTAAATGATCTTGAATTTAGCATGAGGAGATTAGACCAGAGGGCTTAAACATATAAGCAAAAGAAATTACCCCAAAATGTGTCAGAGGACTATTCAAGCCCCTAATTAGTGTGCCAGATTTCAACATATATATATATATATATATATATATATATATATATATATATATATATATATATATATATATATACATACATATATATTTTCTTTAAAATGACCGATCGTTTCACTAGATAAGACCCTTGTTCCTCGGCTGGGATCTTGTAGAAGCCCTTTGAAGCTGCATTGAAACTGCAATTTGGACCTTCAACCTGTTGGTTCCCGTTGAAGTCCACTAAATAGAGAAATATCCTGGAATGTTTTCCTCAAAAACCTTAAAGTCCCTGTAAAGGCAATTCTAAAAAAAAACATCTAAACACATTATAAATGTTAGAAATTTATTGCTAACACACATTACAAAGACTGTGAACTGTGAAGTACTGAATTGTGGAGTTAGACCGTTAAACAGTTTTTCACCGTTGCTGTGTTCAGGATTTTTTGGGCGGGGCTAAAACGGTGGCTCGATGACGCACTGGAGCCGCTGAGGCTGGCCCCTCCCCTAACAATATAACTAGAGCACATTCGCATCAGTTCGCCAATCAATCGCAAGTTACTGTCAGTACTATAAAGCCCTTTTCACACAGAGATTCTGGAAAATACACGGATAATGTGTCCCGGGATCGGCTGATTTTGGTTCATTCACACTGCCAGTGATTTTCCGGAATCTGTGCATGCGTTCACACACATCACGTAAAGACACGTGACATCGATGTGACATGTAATGTCTCAGCAGTGTCTTAAGTTTGCTTATGAGCTGTGATTTCTCTCTCTCGAGAAACCACGCTTGTGCATCTTTTCTGATTCGATCATAAACTAGCGCACAACGTACCGTTTCACTAGCTGGCGAACAATCTCAGCTTCAGCGTCATCATAACGACACACCCCTTACGGCATTGTTTATGGCGTACACACAGAAGGTACTCTAGCAATAGGCTTGTTTGAGATGAGCAAAATCTGCGCAGAACCGATCACTAGTGATCAGCGCGAGATGCATGCCGGTTACAAATTTGTCCGAGTGTGGTCCACCTTGCTCTAATGTCATGCTGACGTATGTCAAAACACTCTTGCGAGCACAAGGCGGACGTGTCGGATTCTGCAGTCGGGCGCAGTTGCTCTCCATTAACTGTGCTAATCAAAAGCACGATGGGAAACGACTTGCTGACGACACAGCTTAATGATCATTGGCTTAAACAACCATGATGTTGTTCTCTTTTTAAAAAATATGATTTTAAAACTCTGATATCATGTTTTATGTGTATACGTTCTGTGTAAATATATTCCCAAACTATCTGACAGTGCGATCTCTTTGGGTTATGCATTGTAATTTTTATTTAAAAAGAAAACACATATGTCTGTATTAAAGAAAAAATGCTTGATAAACATGTATTTGGAAAGGAATTAAATGAGTACTTTGGGTGTCTTGTTCATTATATTTATTTTCATATAAAAGCAACAGAACTTAAATTACATCCAGTTTATTAGCAACACTGTGCACGAGCTTGAATCCCGCGATATCCATCTTTGATCTCACAGGTGTCAGATCCACTGCGAGAAGAGAGATCTGTCCGGCTTGCCTGCAGTTTTTTCACTCCTCCTCTCACTGCAGCCGCCTACTCTTGCATACATTTCAGGCGAGGCAAGGCACATCTCAAACAAGCCTAATTTTAAGACAATTTCCTGGGATCAACATGCATGTGAAAGGGGTTTCCCACGAGTGGGCATGGTTTCAGCGCAGCCAGTGAACACGCCCCCAGCGTCAGAGAATACTGCACATTTTTTCAAGATTTTGATAGCTTATTTTATTTACTTGGCGGCTTTTTTTATCATTCAAATTTGGCTGGGTGGCTAATACATTTTTCTGTGGTGTGACAAACTCAGAACATATACTTAATTTTGACTTTACAGGGACTTTAATTTCTTTTTGACTGAAGAAAGAAAGACATGAATATCTTGGATGACGTGGGGGTGAGTAAATTATCAAGAAATTTTCATTCTGAAGTGAACTTATCCTTTAATGTGTACATTCAACCTTGTTATAGTGTTCAACCCTGTGGTCCTGGTTTCAACCCAAACACATGACAGATATGGATAAATAAAATGGGGAAACAATTAATTATGAACTTAATGCTTGCTGAGGTCAGAGTGACAGATTAGGTGCAACATAAATTTAGAAAAAAAGGTATATTTTTATTTTACACATAAAAATGATGAGACCAAAGATTAATTTAGTCAATAAAGTACTTTTTGTGTAGCTTTTCATTCCTTAAACAATCATTGTAGGAAGACACATCATGGCCATATTCCAAGATGACAACGTCTAGATTCATCATGCTCAAATTGTGAAAGAATGGTTGGGAAGAATCATGAATAATCATTTTCACACATGAATTGAGTCCAGACCTAAATTCACTGAAAGTCTTTGGGATGTGCTGAAGTAGACTTTATAGAGTGCTTGTCAATTCAAGGCACTGACCAGCAATTGATGGACCTTTTGATGGATATAAATATTGTCATTTCCATCAAGAGGTGCATCAATTTTTGGCCGGGCAGAGTATTTGTAGGCACTTCTTTAGTTTGGAGATTTTTTAATTTTTTTATTTTATTTAAGAAATTGATACTTTTATTGAATCAATTTCTTAAAAAAAAAAAAAAAAAAAAAAAATATATATATAAATAAATAAATAAATAAATAAATAAATAAAATCACCAAACTAAAGAAGTGCCTACAAATACACTGCCTGGCCAAAAATTGAGATTCACTGACTGAAAGTGTGTTCAAACTGTAAAAGATTAAAATATTCCCAGAGGCAGAAGTCTGATATGTGGTTTTCAGTTGCATTTATTGGGTGAAGAAGGACATTCAACTGTTCCTCCATGCTGAACAACATACCCAGGTTGCTCTGTATGCGAGAAAAGAGAGATTCAACATTAAATCACCTCTTACATTAGGTGTTGAACCCTTGAAAAACCCAGAAAGCACAATTGGTGCTCAGAAAAGGCCATTCATTTTTGGACAAAAATATCAAGTTACATTCTGAAACAAAATCAGATCAGTTTATAAACAAGTAATCGTTTTGCCCTAATGCTGCCTTCAAGTCCTCCCAGGAAGTTTCAACATGTGTGTTTGGAAATCGGTCAGAATATCATGGACGCATTGGACTATTTGAAGTTTCTTTCTCTTTTTCAATTCCTGATAAACACATGAAGCTAATGAAGCGCAAATGTGGCACATTAGGTGTCTAATTGATGCTTAATTGGTTCACTTCAGTGTTGCCACAGAGAATGATGGGAATTTTGCATCAGATGGGAATACATTACCCAAACTTCATCGCTGTTCTTCATCAACAAAATTATACACACGCAGTGCAGTCAACATTTTCAATTACTTATCATGGCCAACGTCAATTAGCTTCCACCATGATTCTTTAATTTACACCCACTGAAAATTAGGAGGTTCCCATTACGACATCATTATGTCATCACGCGCATACATCACTTAACATATGATGATTTTACCAGGACCTGAAGGCAGCATAACAGATTAAAATGCATTTACATAAGAGATGTTTGTTTCTCTAGGTACATTTATGACACAAAGTAGCAGTAGATTACATTCAAATGAAAGAAACTCAGTATTCAAAATTGTTTTATATAATTCCAGTGCATTTCGGTAGAGCAGTAGAGCTCTTGTAGCCCAAATACAAACACGTGTCAACAAGGGAAACACACTAATGCATTATTAGTGTCTATTGTGTAAGAACGCTGCACCACAGTGAATTTCACAGACTTTGATCTGGCCTTTGTGCACAAGAAGTTGGAGGATGAAATGAAAACATCCATGTAACACAGCGAGACGGAGTGAGACCGACAGGCCCAGAGGTGCATTTAGATGTGAAAACACAGAAAAGATGCAGAGGACCACATTTACATAAAGTGTCCCATATATATTGCACTGCTCTACTTCAACACAAATGTACAATTTGAAGAAGTCGTCATTAATAGATCAATCACAAAGAAAATCAGTAAAGAATCAAACATCTCCAGGTCAAAACAGGACCTTCTTTTCTTTTTCCTTTCTTTCTTTCTTTCTTTCTTTCTTTCTTTCTTTCTTTCTTTCTTTCTTTCTTTCTTTCTTTCTTTCTTTCTTTCTATTTTTATGACATTAAGCACATTTCCCATTTTCAGATGTTTTACTTATGATTTTTTTATTTTTATTCTTATTCTCAAGGGTGATTCTCTTTATTGGAATTATTGTAATACTGTTTTTATTTCAAGAAAATGATTGAAAAAAATCAAAAAGCAAACAAATAAATGTAACAAATACTACCAGTACTACATAAACAATTCAAACAATTCACAGTGTATATATATATATATATATATATAGCCATGGATATGTTCTGTTATGGAGACTTTTATTTTGACAATCTGTTCTGTTTTCTTTAGTTCCTGTTTCTTCGCTCTGTTTAGTTTCAGTTTCCTTGGTTACTGATTATAGGTGCGTTCACGCCATCACTATATTCCAACTTGTAAAAAGCATTCAAGTCCTCGTTGAACTCGCAATTACAGCTTGTAAACTGGACATTTCTGGGAGCTCCTACTTGTACCATGTGACGCCATTGATTCATTTGGTCGTTGACAGTGATGCCATAGAAAGGCATAAGGTGCGTTCGACTTCGGCTGAGGCTGGATGTATCCGATTGGCGCGAGTCGATGCTTTTTACTTGCCGTAGTGACGCTTGTGCGGTGTTGAAGCGGATTAGATTCAATATTTCTCAAATACACAGACGTTTCAGATGCTGTCATGTAGCAGCAGCAACACTTTCCACTCAGTAATTTGTGTACTTAAAATTAAAAATATAAAATGATTTGAAGTCAATTTTATCCCTTAAAACTCATCTTTGATTTCCAAAATGTATTTTTACTTACGTTTAAAACATATTTAAACGTTATTTTTTTTCTGTGCAAAAAAAATCTAACCGGTATGCACTGCTTCAAATCAGACACCGATCGGTTTGCGCAGCTCTGCATGAAGTCGAACACACCTAAAATTCCCAGGCTGCATACGAAAAAACATACGTCCGTACTATATAGTAGGCAAAAAACAGTACAGGTATGTGACAAAAGAATTCGTTACCAGATTACATTCATACTACATACATTCATACTTTATATAACGTACTTTTTTAGCAGCCGTGAACTCAATTATTCAAAATAAGTACCTTAAGAGTTTCAAGTCTTCGACCCATGGTTCAAACAGAACCATGGGTTCTGTTTGCTTTTGTCGCATCGCGCCGCTCGTGTCATCATCTCGAAATTACGATAAGTAACATGACATGGCGTGAACAGAATATGTATTAGTTTCTACAATTTCGTATTGCTGTCACCTGTGTCTATTTTAGTTCTTTTGTTCGCCCTGTGCATTTATACTCACAGTTTAGTTCAGACCCTTCAAAGTTATCATTTACATATATTGTGGTTCTTTGTTTCTGCTCTTTATCCTGTTTATTCCAAGGCTTTTTGGTTAATAAATAAAATTTACACTGTGTCTTCACCGGACACGAGCGGCGCGATGCGACAAAAGCAAACAGAACCCATTACAATCAGCGATGCTGTCTACACTGGATGCGGCACGATGAATCAAGACAAATTCCCAACAGTAAACTGAAGTTCTGTTCTATTTCTGACATAATTCAAGCGCTTATGCTTAATTGTCATGAGAATAATTTTATAATGCAAAAAAATGTGCTTAATCAAATAAAAATGAAAGAAATATAACTTTCTTATGCAAAATAGAATTTCTCTTTTTTGTTCTTTTGATTTCGGAGAGAAAGATGGCCTTGACATGTTTTTGACATGTTTCGTGAGATTCACTCATTTGTAGCATCAGACTGTCAGATAAATCAAACTTCCCGACATTTATGCGCTTTAAACAAGTGCAAGCGCTGTCAACCTCATTAGTGCCTATCAGTATTTCCTCAGTTTCATCAGTTTCATCTGCACATAATATAGCCTCACACCCCAGAGCTTTGTGCGAGGGTCTAAACAGGTAATTTACAAAACCCTAACACAATAAAACATTATTAAAGACGTATAACACACATTTCCCATACAGTTCTCATATAGTTAATCTCATTACGCTATGTTCTGAATGTCAAAATCCTTCACAAATATTTCAAAGACACCACATGTTAAATCTGTAATTCAGAATCAAACAAGCTTCATAAGGTGAAGCCCTTCAGCCAGACCGCCCTGTCCCGCAGTCAGACCTTCCCCTGGGGGCTTCTGAGAGCTGCGGGTCAGACCTCGGCAGATTTGCTACTTTAAGGTTTCTGGATGGCAGATCTGCTCAAAATGTCAGAAGATTTTAACTAATCTTTGGATTACAGATTCCGTCTGAGTGCCTCTCCATATGGGCAAAGTCACAGACTAGCTCCTTCCTTCATGTTTCATAAAGCTCATGATGGAACTATGCAGTTTAATTTTTTTTTCCCCAGTGAAGGGCATCAACATATACACAACATGACAAAAGCTCAAAGCAAAAATGGCAACAAATCCATATTTCACTGTTTATCTTAAAATACCCATGAGTTTGTGGAGAGAAAAAGTTTTTGAAGGACGCAACACCGAGAAAAGCATAAATATATCAACAGGAAATGTTTGCTTCAGCTGGATTCGCAAATACTCTATTCTGACCTTGAATGTGCACAGAATTTTTTTTTTCATTTTTTCATTTTTTTTTTTTTCACAGTCAGTGATTTTAGTTTTTGGTCAGGCTGACAGCAAAGTCTCAACAAACATAAAGCAGAATAGAGGACGAAATAATCCATTATGTGAAAATATGTAAACATGTGTTTCTGTCTTTGTCTCTCTGTAAGTTCGCAGAGCAATATCGGGACGCGTGTTACCTCTATAACGAGAACGCTTCCAAACCGACAGACGTGTCCTTAGGAATCAAAGAGACGGTCTTCACAAATCTCCAATGCTGCTTTTGTGGCACCGCCAAATACCTCCACGTTGGCATCGACCCACGGCACCACGTTGCCAGGCATGTAGGCTGAGCAGTTGGCCATAGCTGAGATGTCTATAGGACGCAGTACTCTGTCCCACATGTTGAAGTGGCTTAACTCTCCTACGAAAGCTTGAGTGGCATCAAATCTCCCACCTACGATGTCCTGTGGAATAACAGCACACTAGTTAACCACAAGTAGTGATTAGTGAAGTCTAATTGTTTAGCTAGATTTGAAAAAAAAAAAAAAATTAACCTAGATTTACCTTATTTGATTATTTTTATATACACACAACCAATTCCGAAGTTTAGGTTTGTTTTCAAAATCACTCGAGCCTTGACTGGTGAGCGGAAACTGAAAAAGCCGAATGGCGATTGAGATGAATGATTAAAAACTTATTAAATTCAGAGGGTAAAATCCTGTAGATTTGTTATAATACATAGTTTGTTCAAGGCTAGGATAGGATAGGATACTCAAAGCCTGATGCTTTGGCTGTAGTGGGACTATTTTTGTTGGTGGAGAAAAAAACAATACACAAAACTAACTGCATTTTTTAGAGTGTGTAGTTTAGTAGAATATGGTAAGTAATGCCAAGGACATAGGATCAATCCTCATGTATGGACTGCCAAATGCAGTAAAAGTATAACAAATTATTTTATGAATTCTGTGATGATGTGTAGTATCAGTTGGTTGGTTTCACTCTAAAACAATTTTTTTGAGGAAATATTAAAGAAATCTGAATGATAATGTCAAAATTTTAAAAATGGTTACACAAATATCTAAAAATGAACTTTTGCATGTAAGCAAACTGCCAAACCCTAAGAACAATGAAGTTAGTGTATGGTTACTATTAAAAATAAAGGTGTTTTATAAACATGTTCTTCAAGAAATAAATAGTTCTTTTAAGAACTTTCAGGAGCTATGTTTCCATCAACCTATTTTTCAAATGGAAACGCCAAAGTGCTTAAAAAATGTGAAAAATGTGCATAAAAAATATATTCGCTCAATTGAGTCGGTTAAACTTTTTATCCGATAAGAAAACATGCGCATGAACTACGATGCGCATCAAAAAAGACATGTGACTTTGCGATGGGATGGTATAACTGGACTAACCAATGAAACGATTTCGTTGTACAGCATCTGAAATTCTGTTTCGGTTGTTGTGAAACGCCTGCGTAACCAAAATAAATGGTTCTTTTAAAAACTGTTCACTGAAATATTTTTAAAAGTTTTTTATAGAAATGTGTAACTTACAATACAAGCATATTATTTCTTGTAAGTTAAAGAGCTCCAATTTTACTGCGCAACAGGAATGGGGTCAGAAAGACAATTAATATTCAGTACGATTATTGATTTGACTGCACTGACTCTATTGGATGAGAACAAAACTTGAAATGAATTAAGTGAGATAATAACACTAACTTTGCAACATTGACACTGTTATTGAACTGTACTGAATCAACATCGAACTAACTTGAGAAGAATAATGACAGAAGCACTGCTTATAGCTCAATTGAACTTGTGTCAGTGTTGCAAAGTTCAGCAATTATTAAATGTATTGAACTTAACTGAAACAACATTGAACAAATTGAACTGAATAATGATATTCTCTGAATTTAATTAGTTTCATTATTGATTAATTCTACAATATTAACAGTTATTTTCCTGTTTATTACTGTGAAGCTGCTTTGAAACAAACTACATAATCTGTACAATCTGTATAAAGTGCTACATATAAAATAAAATGTGACGACACATTTAAAGCTATGGTCTACGATTTCAAAGATTGTTCATTATTAATAACCTCGTTTAGATGCTGGTTATGGTTCTACAGTACAGTCCTAACAATATGAAGAGAAAAAAGAATGAAAAAAATCCATTCACTCTATTGGGTGTACAGCTGCAGAGAAGTTGACCAATGTAAGCTGTCCGGCCGGACAGCTTACATTGGTCAACTGCTCTCATCCAATCCCCCGCTCCTCTTGACGCTCGCGTCTCCACCCCACCGCACCCCACCCCGCCCCCCTCCTGCGTCATGAAATTTCGCGGGCAAGCAGCTGACAGTCTATGGTAGCTAGCAAAGTAGCATCAGCTGAGCAATGGAGAAAAAACAAACCAAAAAAACCGACGCTGACACGGCTGACTTTTTGTTGAGCAGGTAAGCATTTATTTTTTACTTTTATGGTGTGAGGTGTTACATAATAGCTTTTTATCAGTCTGACAACATGCTTATGCTGCCGGTCGGCATTGGAATGTTAGCCGTTTAGCATCGCCTATCACGGGTCAAAGTGATTATATTTCTTGAAGTGCTTGAATATATTTCAGTATATATTCAGTTTCTGTTCGAGCCGATCGGAATTTGAACAAGATGCGCCAATGTTTACTACCGGTGATCACAGCTTGACTGAGTGACGTTGTTTAGGTCGTTTCCCGGTGGGAGGGATCAGGTAGCACAGAAGGGAGGGGGGTGTGTGTGGAGGGGCGGGATGAGTTTTTTAAAACTTCACAACTGTCTCAGGCTTTCTCGACCGATTTTCAACATCGTAGACTACAGCTTTAAGTGATAATCACTTTTAGCTATTTAGGTCACAGATTGTGCCTTTTCAAGCGCTGTTAAGCACTGTGAATGCACTCAATTATCAGAGTAGTTCAGTGTAGGTGAGCAGCAGATTATGTGTCGCATGTAAATTTTGTGTGCCTGCTGTCTGTGTTACATGTACCACTTCTCTCAAGAAGTCCCTGAGCTCTCAGAGCTGCTGAGAGGTGACGTCTTCACATCATCGCGTGTGAAGACTTATTATTATCGTTGCATGTGTTCCTCGCGAGAGATCAGCTCTTTTACGTCCTCTCTCTCACCTGTTCTTGGCCCAGGATAATGACTCCTCCAGGTTTAATTGGGTGCCAGGGGGCCAAGTTCTCTCCGGTCCCTAGTCTCTCTCCATCCTGATAGGCCTCCCAGAAGCCATCTCTGGTTGTCCAGGTGATGCAGATGTGATGCCAGCGGCCGTCACTCACGGAGAGCGGAAGCTGAGCAACCTGTGACAGAACGGATGAAGCCGTTGGGTGTTATTACAGTGAAAATTGATCCTAAAAAGTGCATATTCTAGAGGAGGTAACCACAGTAATTGTTCACTACGGATCAACGATTGCTTCCAATGTTCATATGCAGTAGGGTGTCCTTTGTGGTTGATAAAGTTGTTCTGGGTGGTTGTCTATGTTGAGTCCAACACTCAAGTCTATACTTGTGGTATATGTCCCTAGATATGGCTTAGTCCATGCTTAAATGCAAGTCTATAGGTGCGTCCCAAATCGAGTACTTGTGCACTATTCAAAGTCATGTTGTAGTATAATAGTGCGATTCAGTAGTGCGTTCACACTGAAAATTCTAAAAAGAAAAGTGCACTTTAAGTACCCGGATGACCACTTATTTAATTGAAAAAACTAAGTGTGGAACATTGGACACTTCATGCACTCAAATGTCACAGCTTTAATTACATAGCGGAGGGGGAGTGGCTATCAGACTCCGATGTTGAAAGACAAAATAAACGTATAAAGTTCATACATTACACGGTTGAGTACATAGTGCATAAGTGCATAGTGTATGAGTCTGATTGCTTAGAACTGCAATATCACATCTTTCCTCAACAAGGTGTTGCGCACCAAATTGAATACCCAGGTTTGTTCAAATCCAGTAGTTTCAATAGGAATCCACGCAATCTGGAATTTTGCATGAGGGCGAAAAAGTTCCGCACGCAGATTTCGCAACAGGTTATTTTGTTGTTTATTAATATGAAGCTGCTTTAAAACAATCTGTATTATAGAAAGTGCTAAATAAATAAATGTTACATAACTTGACTTGTCAATAGACAATTAACCTTTTTGACTGATGTGAACAGTGTGCTCAAATTGAATAAATATCATACATTTTTTCCTGAATGAAATTCAAAGATCAAGTAAAGCGGCGGACACACTTAACGACAAGCTGAAACATTCTAAGACTGAACTGAACACACTTACAGACTGTTTCCAACGACTGCAGCAGATTTTAAACACCAACTGTGAACACCGACTGAACGCAACCATCTCTGACTCAGTGATCAGTCGCAAGTATCAAATCACATTCATAATCAGCCTTTCAGTCGTTAAGCGAGTTCCCGGCTTCAGTAAAATTATCCGATCTATCACTGCTGCATACGGATTAAGTTACAAACAACACAACTTGTATAAAGTAAGCTTATAATGAGGTGCGTAGCAACCACTACAGTATGCAACTCTTTTGGCGAACACAGATGCATCAAATCATTCATGAACGCCCTTCGGTATTACTCGCGCACCATGCTATCTTCTTATGGTTTTGCTTCTCTGCGTTGGTCGTAATTTCTTCTACGGGGGTTTAAAAGATTAGGGTCCAATAAACGACTCTTTTCATCACTAGGACAAGGACAAAAACTGCACATTGTACCCAGTTTCAGAAAATTGCTTGGTGCGATACAATTCCAAATGTAGGGGAGCCAGAGGGAGGACCAAGCTTGTAAGAGTAAGGAAGGATATGGAGTGTCTCGATGAATCATCATAACAAACTCAACGCGATAAAGTTTTATCTGATTCTGAAGCTCAACAAACTTTAAAATAATTTATATATTCAAACTCCAAGCTAGACGCATATTGAGTTTGACAACTACTGCACCTTGAGACCGAGGCTTTAATGCACTTAAGTGGAGAAGTATGCAAGTATAGAAACAGCATTCAGAGAGAAGTTACAAAGCACTGAGGTGTGATATATTCACTGGAGTGAGAAAAAGCACTGAAGACACACTCGACAGGTAATCAGATTCAGCATGGCAGTATCTCACTCGATCCTCGTCACTTTCTTGTTCTTTCCTGCTTGACGTATACACACACACACACACACACACACACACACACACATGCGTACACGCACACACTGTACATGTATAATGCATGTTGTGCAGGGCTGTGGGGCAAGTTGCCTCTCTCAATAAGCGAGATGCCAAACTGACACTTCCTGAGTGAGGTATCAGGGGAATTAGCAGGGCAGCGGAGCTTATTCGTTCTCTCGCTCTCTCAAGACCCTCAGGTTACACTCAACAAAAAGCCAGCGATGGCAATAACTCACAATCTACTCCACGAGGATCTAGAGATACAGCATCCATGGTTACTGAGACATGCTAACCTCATTTACCAATGCGATACTGGAAGCTAATTTTCCCCAAAGAAAAGCAGCTCAGCTTCATATTCTTGATTTAGAACCACTGAGGACATATTTAATTCATTTACGTGTGCTTTAATGCTAAACTTTGAAATCATCAAGGGTCTTGTGCAACAACTGCCTCTAAAAACTAATCATCTAACATTCAATTTTATTAAAAGTGCATTGGAAAACCTTTTGTGGTGAAAACATTGTGTGTGTGTGTGTGTTAATCTTTGGTCAAAACCATTCAGAGATATTTAAGGGAATTTTTACAAAAAGGCATTGTCGCAAGTTGTACAAAACAATCTAATTGCAAAAATATAACTTCTAAGTCCTCGTGCATTTTAAAAATATCCAATATGAATAATATCCAAATATCCAATATTATTAATATGCCAAACTTCTTAGGTAATCTAATTCATTTTAAGCTATATTTAAATGCTTTTTTGCATATCTTTATACAGTATTTTACATATGATGGATGTATAAACTGGGTATTCAAAACATTTTTACACTTTCTAGAAAATAAAAAAAAGTATCTGTTACATTCTGGTCTCTAGATATGAGTCCCGCCTTTCAAAAGTCTGATCACTTAAAAAATGCATTGTGGGATGAGTTATGTGCTGACGTTTAACATTTAGAGTTAAATGTTTTTAAAAACCTTCTAGTACATCTAGCTAGTGGTCGACAAATATATTGCCATATGTCTTTCTGTTTGGCCAATAAGTGTCTTAAAAGGGCCAAAAATAAGAATTGTCATGTATTAATCATTTTTTATTGCCAATGTGTGAACAGCTTGTAATGAAACTTCAAAAACGAGACCTTCCCCAACTTCCTAGGTTGTCTATGAAAGCCTGTAGACTGATTTTATGTGAAGGACTCTGGATGTTTTTGCCTGGAAAATCCCCAAACCCCTTTAGAGGGACCGAGGGCTTTTTTATTGCCAATGTGTGAACAGCTTGTAATGAAACCCACCACAGTTGAACAATAATCTTGTGGGAAAACACTAGACATATTTATGTGGATGGACCCTTGACCCTTCAATTTTGACAGAGGGATCGAGTCTACTTAACATGTACACTTCAGTCAGATCCATAGACCACAATGCAATGCAACTGTGACACCACAACAGCAACTCGCAGTGCTCGCAACTTAATTTATCCACAAGTGATCGAGGGTTTAGGTCATTCCATTTAAACCCATTGCAAGGGTTCCGCAAGTAGTGGACACTAGTATAACGTAAGCAATGACGTACATCCGAGTGAATGAGACGGAAGGAAGTTGTGATGGAAGGGCAAAACAAATTGCCCTACTTATAGCATTACATCTATATCTAGCAGCCATGACTCATCCATTCAGCTTTTGGGTTTGTGAAGATAAGCAGAACTGGGCACTTTGTTATAATTCTTCAACTATGATGCTATATTTTTCACATCTTAATCCCTGTCCACGTGTCAAGAAACTCAACAAAGTTGAGAGCATTTTAACTTCAATCAAATGCTGAGTGATTCTGAGCAGCGACTACCAGCTGGAGTGAAGACAGAGGAGCTCATGTGACGTGTCTCTTGTCATCTACTGTAGATAAAGTTAATCCTCTGAGTGAACGATTTACAATGTCTCTAAACACATACAGGTTCAAAACTTTATTGTACTTATACTGTACTGTATGGGCACATTCGTTCATTTTAAATGGTCCTGCGCTAAGACAAATTAATTTTTAAAAGTACAAATATTCCATGTAGTCTCAATTAACACAAGGTCATGAAAACTACACAATAAATGTAATACATTTGAAAAATGCTGTTTAAAATGGTTTGAGATGGAATATAACATCTCACTGTGCACGGCTGTTGTTTAATTAGCTTTTGATCTTGATCGCATTAAAATAGAAATCCGGCTGTGAAAACATTTTATTTGAGGAACCCTTTAAGGACCATAACTACCATTAATCATATTTAGTGTTATTTCCAAGAAAAAAGAAACAATAAAATTCCATTGATTTTTTATCTGATGTCACCAAAGATATTATTTATGTCATGAGATATATTACCTTGGTATATATTGACTTCACTGTCAGAAAATGTTAAGTTAAACTTGTCACTGGGGCGGTACCCTTAAAAGGACAACTTCGTACCTCTGAAAGGTCCAGTACTTTAGAGTCGTGATAGGTACTACTAGGGGTATAACAATATATTGTCACAATATATCGCAATACAAAAAAGCAACAATATGTATCGTTGATAGTAACAATCTGTATCGTGGATAGTTCGCCCAAAATAATCACTGTGTGAGGAAAAAAATACGTTTTAGTGTCAGTACTACATTAAACTACTATGATGTTGAATATAATGTATAACAATGCAATGGAGGAAATATTTATGGGTCCTGATAATGCCAAATGTCTCATTTTACCAGTAAAAAGTGGCCTACATTATTTTAAATATATCTAATCAGTGATCGAGTGCAAGCATAATCGTCTAAAATAATTCTGTATTTTCAGCTTTAGAATCATGAATATTTTTGGTCACCATTGTCCGGTGCATTGGGTTTCCAGCACAAAGTCCAAGCCTATTCATTTACACCCACAATGTAAAACCAAATTTTACATTTTAGTTAAATAATTTTTTTGTTAACCTTTTACCATATGTCTTCGTGAGTTCAATATCGTGATATGTATCGAATCGTAACATGAGGGTATCGTTACACCCCTAGGTACTACTGTTAAATAAATGGGTAAACAAGGTGCAAAGATGTCCCTTTAAAGGTACTGCCCCAGTGGCAAGCTGTTGTACCCCTAAAGGTACAAGTTTTACATAATAAAGTTGGGGCATAATAGGGAAAGCTGACATTCTTTCAATAAAAAACACAGATATCTTTGCATCTGTAGCTCATAAAGGCTCACCTTATCATTGACGAGGAGCTCCATGGGGCTGTTGCCCCACTCTATCAGCACAATCTCATTGGCTTGTCCCGGGACACCATAAGAGAACGGGGTTCCGATTCCAGGGCTGGCGCTGGACTTGAGCCACATGCAGACGGTGAAGGCGTACATCTCCGGCAGACTCTTCTTTATGCGGCCGTACAGGTAGTTGGTGCGCAGAGGCAGAGACACCTTAAAGTCTTCAGGAGATTTGAATGCATTGTTACCTTTGAAGAGAACCGAGAGAGAGGTTTGCATTGAAGGACAGGAAGAAGATGCAAAGTGCTGACCAGAGATGGTGTTAATTTGATTTCAGCAAATTAAATTTGGGTAATGCTTTCAGGTTCGATTAATGAAATGAGTGATCCACACAGGCTCAAGTAATTATCTTAATATGAAATGGCATGCTGGGGGAATGTAAGGTGAAAGATGCTGATGATGCATTGGCGCTAATCATTCGTTAATCGTTCGCTTTGCAAATTGTGCTGGCGCTGCTCTGAATTCTGAATACAGCAGAACAATGTGTCCATCCAATGCTAACAGATGGGGCCTGCATAAATCCCACATCTAAAAAGGCCAAAAGGAGCGATAAAGGCAAACAAATGATTGTAAATAGCAAGTTCATTCACATGCAGATATTCTTCCACCAAATAAAAATGCCACAGCCAACAAAACCTGCCTCAGTGTTACCTTTGTTTCATCCTACAGTACAACCTTTTCTGCATGAAAATGGCCCAAATGCAGTGAAGCATTAGTTAAAGGTTTCCCCTGACGGCGTGTCGAGCGCTGGTCAAGTTTTCAAAGTTTCTAGGTTGACCTTTCAAAGTGCAGCCAATGCTTTCCAAGCGCTCTGCATGATGCATGCTATTTCTGTCTTTGAAATGACTGCACCAACTTTGCACCAGAGCTGAATTTCAGACATATTTATTTACACTACAGTTAAAAAGTTTGGATTAATTACCATTTTGGTTATTTTTAAAGATATTTATAATGTTAAAAAAATATATATATTTCTATAAATAAATGCTGTTCATTTGAACTGGACTAATCAAAAAAGCCTGAAAAAAATCAAGGTTTTCTAAAAAATATGAAGCAACACAACTGTTTTCAACACTGATAATAATCAGAAATGTTTCTTGAGCAGCAAATGATCATATTAGAATGATTTCTGAAGGATCATGTGACACTGAAAACTGGAGTAATGATGCTGAAAATGCACTTTGATCACAGGAATAAATGACATTTTAGCATACATTACAATAAAAAACAGTTATTTTAAATTGTAATAATTATACTGTTGCATTTTTGATAAAATAATTGCTGCTTTGGTGAGAATAAGATATGTCTTTCAAAGTCTGACCTCAAAGTTTTAAACATTTATGTATATATATATATATATATTAATGTATTGTTTGTTTTATTTTCAATACTTTTAGTTTGCTGTCATGCGATGTTTAGTAAGTATGCTTTCCATTCAAGGACTGCTTTTGTTCTGTGATATATCAAAACAATTAGCATTGACTGTTTTCTCTTCCAAGCTCAAATGCATATTTTCACTGTGAGTCTATGTATACCTCATGCTCTCTTTTTTTATAAGCTCGTTTTCCTTCGGTGACGCTTTCTGCAATGTTTTTTTCATGTGGAGTTCAAAGCGGTGCATTGCGCTCGCATTGAGCGTGAAGGTTTTCGACTAGTGTTCCTATCCTATGCTCTATAGTACTATATTATACTAAAATTCTGAATTCTTTCTCATTTGACGTGACGGATTGAATAATTCATCAGTGAGAATGCCGTACTTTTCTCCAGCTCGGTGATCCTCTCCAGCAGTGAGTTGAGGGTGTTCTCGGTGCGCTGGCGGTGTGCGGTCGTCTCGTTGTACAGCTGGCTCTTTTCGTCCTCGAGTTCGGCCACTCTGGTCAGCAGCTGGCTCTCCAGGTCACTCAGACGCCGCTTCAGCAGGTCTCTCAGCTCGCTGGGAAACGGCCCACCTGATGTGTTGGTACGCAGCTGCTGCTGCACGACAAAGGAAACCAAAATATTCACCTGCTTCAATGCAAATGGCTTATTCTGTTGTAGCCAAAAATCCTTTCAAAAATTGGGGATTTGTGAGATGCTGAATTAGTGGTGAATGCCTTAAAGGAGTAGGCTATACATTGACTATATACATCTTAGCAGTTAAATAGGTAGGTCCGTGGTCCAAAACATTACTAATTGTTTTATTGGTCCAGTTTTATAATTGGTGTCTTAAACTACTGTGTGCTCACATAAATAAATACATAGTCACACTTGGTATTAGGTGTCTTTAACTACTGTATATTCAAATAAATAAATAAATAAATTAATTAAAGGTCTCACTTTGGTGTCTTTAACTACTGTGTATTCAAATAAGTAAATATATAAATAAATAAATGGTCACACTTTGTATTAGGTGTCTTTATTATGTATACTCACATCAAAGAAAATAAATTAATAACAAATTAACTGCTTATATTGCGTTCATGTTCATGTGGGATACGGGTAAGATTAGGCACAGGATTTGGTATGTAGGGTTAAGGGTGGGTTAACGCAGGTAAGATAAATGTCATTTAACGATTAAAGCAATTAAAGCTTAATATAAAGTGGGTCCGTTTTATGTAATGAGTTTAATAAGTGTTTAGAGTTAAGTGATGTATATAAAATCATTTCATGTCGAGTTACCAAGGTGGAAACTAGCATTCCTTATGACCCAATTGCCCTGTATGAAGTTTGTCTTGTTTATTTTTTAATATAGCGATCAATATATTGGTCGGGGTAATAAATAATTGATATCAACTTATTTACAGAAGTGGTGTGTCAGTTGAGTAATAGCCTATACCAAAATCTTCCACTGGCTTTGTCAATTGGTGCATCAAATTTAAGCAATTCTGTGTATAATTTGCTATAATTGTATTTTGTATGCAACAATCCGTATTATATCGCGCGAGTCTATAAAAAACCTGAAGTTCAATAAGTTCAAATCAGTATCCTAAAAATATTTGCTGAACGTGTATCTAGTCACAGCTTTCCATCGAGCTCATTATCAATATTTAATTAAAAAGAAAAAGATAACGTGAATTCAAATAGGAAAAGCCACTCCCTCCACATAACATGGCTCATTTGACCTTGTTTTGACAAATCATGCATCCCTAATAAGCAAGACCAAATTTCACAGATCATTACAGCTCTGTTTTCCTCACAAATAGCTCCATTTATCCCTCATAACCCTAAACTCTCACCTCCAGGTTGCCCAGTCGGTCTTTCAGGCTCTGCATGGTCTTTCCCAGCTGTTCCACGGTCTCGGTGGGGTCACGCGGCAGATCGCCCATCGTGTTTTTACTATAATCCTTCCTGCGCGCGCTGCCTCGCGACTTGGCTTCAGCCTCGCAGCGCGCGAGTTTGGAGTTGAGCTCTTTGATGGTGCCCTGCTGACTGACGATAGTTTCCTTCTGCTGCAGGATGGTCTCTCGAAGTTGGATGATAGTATTCCGTAACTCTTCCTCCTGCGGACTGGTGCTTTGGACCCGGTTGGTCGTTTCAACCGGGCAACTGAGGTCGGCGCCCGCGGGCACTGCAGTGCACACGAAGCGGCTTCCTTTCGCGCCAGCCACTTTCCCGCTCCCTGACGCGTATACAAGCAGCAGTGCCACGAAGAGAACTCTCATTACGGCCGCTTTCTCTCTTCAAAACGCAAAAAAAAACAAAAAAAAAAAAAAAAAAAAACGTGAGTCAATTCAGTTAGTTGGACTAAAAATGACGTTTAGTGTCAAAAGAACGCAATTCCAAAATAGAACCAGATCTTTGAAAATGTATTCCAGTGTCATTTAAATAAATAAAAACAGTTAGCGCTCCACGACACGCTCATACAAATCACTCAAAAACAAATCTAAACCGAAACAACAGAGAATTGCTGTAATGGCCTGAAAACCCAAAGCTTTTTCCAGTAAAAAAGCGAGTGCGCGCGCTTCTGCTCTCTTCACACAGTCAGTGAGTATGTTAAACAAACTGTTGGATTCCTTCTCACAGACGCGTCGAACTGTCACTTTAACAATATATCACTCAAAAAAACAAAAACAAGTATCTGTCCAAATGAAGAGCGATTTCCAGAGGATTCTGCCGTTAAATGCGTGAACTCTCTTCACACAGTCAGTGGTGCTGAACGGACAGCGGCGCTTTAAAGGATTAATATAGAGACTCCGGCGCGCGCAGTTTGGCTCCGCTGGAGGAGCGCGCGGATTGACTGAGCTTCATCTACGTCACTTACTCACGCTTAATGCGAGTCACGCTGGTATATTATATTGCCGTGGCTTTTTTTCTTTCTTCTGGCCTTCCGTGAATGTCGGGTTGAATAAACAGTGGGCTGAGTAGATGCAGAGCTCTTTAATAAACCATCAATAACTTGGTTTATTAAAAACCACCAATAATTTAATCATTATATCCCTCTGAGTTTGAAGAACGGTCTCCCTTACAGCCAATTTCTTCGAATCAAGAGCATGTGTAGGAACATTGCTGGTTTGGAATGTGATGAGATGTACAAACAGTTCCTTCTTGGGATATCTTGAAAAATGGCTTGCAAGCAATTGTAAAAGTCAAATGTACATCAGCAAAGTCACAATCTCAAAAGTTATGTTATCTCAAAGACCATGACAATGGATACAAAATCTCCAAGGAGTCTCCCCTTTTTTTCACATTAGACAAGAGATTATTTGGTCATCTCAGATACTTTCATTAAGGAGATCAAACATAATCACTCTAGTGGCTTTTTTCCATGTAAAATTTGCTCAGCTGTCATGTTTCTTATGAATTATATTCCTGTTACACCAAAGTACAGTTGTCGTTCTCTAATTTGATGTAAGCTATCGATTTGGTGATAATTGCATGTATTGTGAGATATAATTTTTGTATACATATTATTATGGGTTTATATTTATTAATAAAAAATTGAATTTAGTATGCTGATTTTTTTCACTTGATGTTGCATTCTTTTCATGTAGCATGTCCTACAACATTCAGTTTGAATTATTTGTTATAGTCTGGCTTGGTTGATCATGTGATCTATGTAATCATGTGACTCCTTAAATTAAGATGGCTCATGCACTAAAGCATTGTAAGCTTGAGATTGACAAAGGTCATATGTGACCGAAACGTTTGCCCTTTTTTCAGTAAAGTATTGATTTTATCTCGCACTTGATGACGTATTCTTTGGTAGAGTGTGCAGACTCACTTGAAGTGTTTCGCTATTTGTAATTTTTTGTCTACGCATGCACCTCATTTGGACTAGTTTGAAGGTGCAGTGAGTTCCTGACTATTCTTCTCCTTAATAAACTGCAATTTCACCCAATAACTGCTTCTCAGGCCATTTAACCCTCATGACTGTTGAGATAACGTTCTTTATCTCATGTTTGGGTCCAAAGGCACTTTTGATACTTCTTTGTTAAAGTCAATAAAAAATAAAAAAAATAAAAAAATAAAATGACATCAATAAGTTATGAAAACATGTTTTCACATTGCTTTAACTTATCAAAATAAGTTAAGTCATCTTTTTTAAGTAATACAAGATTCAACTATTTTTTTTTAAGTCAGTTTAATGCAAATTAAGTTGAAATGACTTAAATATCTAAGTTGATTGTACTTATTGCGGGACTCGTAAGACGAGTGCTTAGTGTGCCATTTGGGACATGGTCCATACAGTAAGTAACTTTGGAACTACATGTCATTTGAATCTATAACCAAACCCTAACCTAATACAAAGATTCAGATGGACTAGTTTTTACAGTGCAATGGTAATGTATGCAGGAATAATTAATACATTCTGTATGTAACAAATTAGAACAAAGGCATGTTCAGACCAAAGAAAATAACTAGGCCTATAATCATGATGCACATTTAGTTTTGAAATTTAAAAGAATAGCTTTAGAAAAGAGTCCACACACAACAATAACGGCACAGAAGAACGATTTAATTGGAAATCAACTTTCAAAGCCATTTTCTCCAGCTGACAAACCATAGAAACATTGACAGCCAATCAGAATCCATCCTGCTTTAAGGAGCTGGAGCTTTTAAAGAGGCAGGCAACAAAATTGCAGCTCGTGCTTAGAATAAAAATAACTTTTGTGTTTTGTGAAGGAAGCAAATCATAGCTTTGGGACGTCATGAGGTTTAGGATGAACTTTTGTTTTAAGTGTACACATTTTTGGGGGGCGGTGCATTGAGATTCTTTGGAAACTTTTGACGCTCCTTACGTATACGGTTTGTTTTCTTCACACCTAGTTTATATGTGGCCACTGTCTTCCTCCTGCGGCATCAGTGGCAGGGAGTTAATGGTCTGTTGCTGGCAGTAATACTGTGAGGGGCGGCTAGGGTCACAGGTTTGGTGACAGTTTCTATGTTAGTTTAGACACACGCAGCAGGAGGCTGTCGCCTCTCATGTGACTCCACCCAAATTGGAAAACACATTTGAGTATCTCTCTCGCTTTCTGATCCAGGTGGCTGTAAGCTTTGTATTCAGCACAGCTTATTCTCCATAGCCCCAAAAAAAGGACACAAAGTCTTTTAGTCCGTGCCAAAACTGCATGGTAAATGCAATGCAGCAACAATTAATTGTAATTCATGTGTAAGAATTAGCCCCAATGGCACAGCTTAGCATAAATATATTATTTTCCCCCAGCTCAGTTCTGTTTAGAAATTTGTGTATTATTTTTAAAGGGATATTTCTTTATGATGAAATTATGGATCATTTGAACTTTAAAAATAAAAGTTATTTATTGGCATTGATGGTTCCATGTAGAACCTTTAACATCCACGGAACCTTTTAATTCTACAAATGGTTCTTTATAGTCTTTAGATTTTTAAAATGTTCTTTACACTAAGAAATTTTTGTTTTTTTTCAAGGACTGTTCACTAATTGGTTCTTTGGGGAACCAAAAAATTGCTCTTCTATGGCGTCACTACGAAAACCCTCTTTTAAAACATTTATTTTTAAAAGTGTATTCACCCTCATGTTATTTTTTTTATTTTTTTTGCAGACTGACAGCCTCCGCCACCCTAATGTTGTCAAAACCTGTATTGCTTTCATTCTTCTCTGCCCAAACCAATATATTTTGCAGAAAAACTGTCCCAAAACTGCTGAAACTCTTGATATTCCAATTCTTCTGAAGACATACAGTAGATTTGTGTGTTTAAAAGACATACATTTAAGTCATTATTCACTGAAAATGTGCTCCTCCACAGCTCTTATATTTCATTCACGTTCACGTATAGTGATGGTCCTTCATCGAGCCTGGTGATATAAGTTGCAATTTTAAATCAGCTATTACTTTAATAAATCTAATGTTTGCTTGATATTAGCCTACAATAATTAAAAAAACATTTTAAGCGCATAGCATCTAAAGTTAGCGATGGAAAAGCGTCCCTAAGGACTTCCATCTGACATCACATCTGCGGCATTACTCTGTTGGTATTCAGCTGTGTCATAAAACAGCCCTGTTGTGTCGCGTGCGTATTGTCACGACCTATGATGATCAGCGCTCTGCGTCACAAGTGTGTGACTCAGGACTCACAGTACACACAGATGCACAACCTGCTGATGCTTTGTCATTTACAGAATTATGTCCCCTTGAGCAAAAATCATCCAAACTCTGACAGGTAGACAGGCATGAGTTCCCGTCTGATTTTTTTTTTTTTTTCATTCATCTTCCCCTTGGCAGCTGTACTGCCAATTTTATTAGGTATAAATACTCAAGCGACAGTCTCGTCTTTTAAAAGATGCTGATTTATATTCAAAGATTCATTCTTGGCTTTTGAAAGATGCTCTTAAGATGAACTCCTACAATATAGATATGGATTTGCTCGAGGTTATTTGAGAAAGAACAAGATCAAATAACCCTTTGGTTCCTGAGGGTGCTGCTGTTCTGCAAACGGCTGTATGTTTCGAGTGAGATTTGGATTAGAGACCAAGAGATCTCAAAAAAGACATGATGCAATGCTTTTGGGCACAGTGTGTCAAGCTTGGTTGAGGAAAGTGCGTGTGTTTGAGCGCATGTGCGTGTGTGAGAGAAAATGACTCTCGCAACAGCATGCTAACATGGTCACTGTGATTTTGCCAAGTAGGACTTGTTCCTGGGTCAACATATTTATTGATTCCGGAACAAAATTCCTGTCTGAAAATGTAGTCCTAACCCTATCCCTACCCCTATACCTAAACCTACCCATAACATTTCCCAAAAATCAGAGGGAAATGAAAGTGAATGACACTGATCAAGAAGCTCCTAACCCTGATTGTAAGCCTAAACTTAACATAAACTGTAAACTTGACCCTCAAATCTGATTGGTTGATTGGAATGTTGTTCCAGGATCAACAAAGATAGTGATCCAGGAACATGTTGTAAATGTTTACAAAATGTCCAATAAATGCTGTTCTTTTGAACTTTCTATCATCAAAGAGTTCAGAAATGTTGGTAACACTTTAAATCATGTAAATCCAACACTATTTTTTACTGTAACACACACACACACACACACACACACACACACACACGCACACAAGCACACACATATAACTATTTATTTAAGTCCACGTAAAAGAAATGATTTACAGGGACATACATACTATAGATGCAGTATACATGTACAAAATCATGGACCAGCATACAGCAGATCTTCACAGTATTAAGCATCACTCAGTTGTTATGGATACAAGAAACACTGTCTCCGCCAGATATGATGGCTGCCTAATAGCAGACAGAACTTTGCTAGCCGTTTAGCCCTCTTTTTGGGCATCCCAAGTTGTTGAAGCCCTCTTACAACCAGCCTGTGTCCTAAACTGCCAAATATGAACACAAGTAGTCGGTTCTGATAACCTAATTCTGAGATGATGTTTAGGAGTGGTTGATATTTAATAATTTTAGTCATAAAGGCTTCTTCCATACTAGAGTCAAAGGTACATACAACCTCCAAAACACACACCTCACTGATCTCCTCATTAACCACAACAACATCTGGTGTATTAGCAAACAAATGTGAAAAGGTTTCAGAGTTATTACAATACTGAAACATGGATGGTTTTACACAAGAATGTTTGTACATTTTTACTGAAGATGAGAAATGGCTTGATATGTCCTTCACTATAAGGTCCACTACTGGGGGTGAAAAATAATATCACGGATACTGTGCGTGTTCAGTCCAAACCACTTTCGCACTAAGCTTACTGACGTGTTATTCATTTCACTCAGCACTTTCTGTTGGATATGAACGTTGGAGAATAGATGTTGTACTTTAGACAGCGCCACCTGTCTAATAGCCTCTAACTTCATAGTCAGTGGCAGTGGGCATTTGTCAATCAAGTCCAGCCTGGATGTGAATTCTGACATGATTATGTTTACTTGCTCCTTCCATTCTCCTGCAATGCTAATTTTGTGTCCAAGATAAGTGTATGTCTCATGAAGAGAATATACACGTATAGATTTTGTTGCTACGTATAGATTTTGAACACTGGGCATTTATCAGTTTTTGAACGATACTGAGATGCGGGGATGGGGGGGGGGGGGGGGGCACATTGACACATCCACTTTAACCATTGGTTGATGGCAATTATAAAGTTAATTGCACTCTAAGGGCAGCCAGTTTTAATGCCTATCTGAAGGGGTGTTGAATGAGTGAGCTGTTCTCCACAGATTACTTCAGTAAAGGAGCCTCTATATACATCTTTCACTATGTCAATGAACAGTTGAGGTAGCTGTATTTCCTCCAGTGATCTAATCATGACATTGTGAGATAAAGTTCCAAATGCATCTCTAAAGTCTAAGAAGACTGAGTACAGTCTACATGACTCATGCTTAAAGTCATCTATCCCTGTTTTGAGGCAAAAAACATGCTCGCTCATACCTCGTCTATTGATGTATGCCTTTTGCTTAGTGGATAAGATGTCAGCTTCCACCAACCAAGGAAGAACTCTGGCCAGTATGCATTTCATGAACACCTTATAGATGGTTGGGAGAAGGGATATATCCCTCCATGTCGATGGTTCATCAGGAATGTTGTCTTTTTTTGGAATACGATGGATTAGTGCTCCTTTCCATGAATCTGGTACTCTCTTATTTTCCAAACAGACGTTAAAGACAGTTGTTAAAATCTGACATGACTGTAAGGTTTTAAGAGTCTCATATGTCACGCCATCCTTACCGCTGACTTTGTTGTTAGGGAGGTTTTTTAAGACAGTCTCTACTTCCTTAAATGTGAAGTGCGTGTTCCAGGGAAAAAAGTTGGTTTCATTGGCGGCACGTTCAAATACCAGGGTGGGGGTGGGGGTGGGAGATCATCATTACGCCTCTGAGTTATTTAATATCATAATAAGTTTGTATAACTGTGATATCGCTAGAGCACAGTGGACAACAGGCGGGATATTCACTGTTGTTTAAAATGACTTTAATCGCTTTAGATCTTCTATGCTGCCACAGTTATGCAAGTTTATTCCTGCTCTCCTTTCTGTTCCGCTTGGGTTGAGTCGCTCGCGTCCGCAGAGAGGGCAAGACGGTTTCCCGCAGATAGCGCAGCTGTTCGCGAATCTAGTCAGCTGTCGAGACCGATGTTAAGTCTTCAGAATATGATTGTGTCGCCGGGAATTTCTTTAAAACTCGGGCCACATATTTCAGGAGTTGTAATCCGAAAGGCTTACCAATGTAACACACACACACACACACACACACACACACACACACACACACACACACACACACACACACACACACACACACACACACACACACACACACACACACACACACACACACACACACACACACACACACCTGAACCCCACATAGCTTCAATGTAGTTGGCTACTTTTTGTCAGTAGAAAAGATATATATATATATATAGATGGAGTAAATTGGTTTTCTTCTACAGATGTAGTGATGGGTTCACGCTGTCCTGACTTAGCTCTTTCTACAAGTTCTGTGATATTTGGCCTTGGTTGTGAAATGGATTCTGGTCTCTGTGACTCTAATCATCCTCTGCCTTTAAAGACACAGAATTGACCTCATGCTCATGTTGGTTTTCTCAGCATTTGGACAGATCGATCAAAAACGCAGTTTGCTGAGTGTTTTATTTGTGTATAAGTCTGGGATCTTTGCTCAAAGAGGGGTGAGTAAATGATGAGGGCATTCTCATGTTGTTTGAATTTCTTTTTTCATTTTGTCCTCTGGAAGACAAAAAGAGAGAGAGGTTTAGCAGAATGTCCAAGCATCTCTTTTCCATGCAATGAAAGCATATAATATACAGTAGTGACCATGGCTTGTAAAGGCCCTAGAAAATAGTCCATGCACTATATTCATGTTTATATCGTAAGTCTTCTTACATGACAACTTTGTGTAAGGAACAGATCAAAAGTAAAGTTGATTCTCACTGAAAATCGTCTCTGCTGTTATATATCTGAAATCTCCTTTGTAAATGCGCTCATTCATACTTGCAGTGACCAAATACCCAACTACTGTACTTTTTAACTAGATTGGTTTATTAAAGTATTTTTCTCATTACTTTTTTCTACACAAATGTATTGTCTTAAAAAAAAGTGTTTTTAAAGGGGTCAGGACATGGAAAATCAAATTTGCCCTGATCTTTTGACATATAAGAAGTCATTGTACCATTAAAACTTCCTGAAAGTTCCATAATATTCATAGTGTTCAATCGATTAATGGCTAAAATTTTCCTACATTGGATGTGAGCGTCGCGTCATGTCAAAAGCAAATACAACCCATTATAATCACTGACACTGTCTACACTGGATACAGTCAACAGATGTGCATTTAGTTTCTGACAGACTCCACGCACTTGACTTTGCTGACAACAGGACAAATGGAAGAGTGAAAGAACGTCCGGTTTAAACAGCTCTTTGCATCTCTATACAGACAGAACGATACCAGCATCAAGAACGAGTAGATGCTTTATTTTAATGCCGCCCCGGATCACGTCGGAAGATTATGTGTGTGTTCGGAGCGTTTTGTTTTGTAAACTAGACACAGTGTAATGGAGAGTTTGCAAAGAAACTTTTGTTGGAAGATGAAGCAGCCAACTATATTGGATCTGACAGCAGTGGCATCACGAACCGTAAGTAAAGGATTTCATAATGCTTTGTCTGTAAATGACGGTTTTATATGGATAATGTTTTCAAAACACTTACTCAAGTGCAATAACGAGTGGGCGTTGATACTGTGTTAGGAGATATCAGACTCGAGAGAGAGAGAGATGAATGGATAACAACACAAAGCTTTATTGAGCGTGTCCAAAACAGGTGAGTATAGAACTCAAATGAACACACCCACACCCACACACACACACACACACACACACACACACACACACACACACACACACACACACACACACACACACACACACACACACACACACAAAACATATCATGACCCCTTTAATTCATGAATCACACCAACCAGCTCCAAGATGAAACACAACATTTGATTTGAAGCAAGAAAGTACTTACAATTCTGAAAAAGATAGTTGACTCAAAGTCTTAAAGCAATGCAATTCAATATACAACTAAAATATACAGTTTTTTACAATCACTTTGTTACTATTTTCAGAACCTTGATGTCATTTTTCACAACTCTAGACACAAAACTCACAACCAATGATCAAAATGCAAATTTTTCAAAACTCTAACCCTTTTCTCAATTGCTTGGATACAATACACATAAAACTTAGATCATTTGTTCATTCAACAAAAATCACCTGTTCAAGACACAACTTAACATCAAAGTACTACTATTTCAAAAGGCAATTCACACATTACATTTCAAATGAGTGTCTATTCATGTCCTTACAATGATCTAACTATCAATTGATACAACTGCTCAAAATGATAAGTAACTGTTGCATTACTCTTAATGCATAGTTGTATGGAAACAGACAAACAATCTTCCATGTTTAAATCATGAAAGTTTCTGGATTCATTGTCACCAATTAGCATGGAGCATGAACCAATTAGACTACAATATCCATGGATGTAGCCTAATATTTTATCATAATGCTTCATCAGACACTCTGTCTATGGTCCCAAATACTGTACCACCTTTTCAGACTATTTACAGTATTGACAGTAATGCACTGTATAGATAATCACTCCTGTTTTGTTTCTTACAGTACAAGCAAGCAAGTTGAGGAACACTGCATTTGATGTTTTACAGTCTTTTCTATTTCATAGCTAATTATTTTAGCTTTGATTCAAATAAACCTATGTTGTGATTGTACTGTAGTGTTTTGCATCAATATATTACAAACTTTGTTCAATGATTCCACTGTGTCTGTAGTATTCTCTCTACTACTGCAGTACTTTTACAGAGATGTATTTACTGTACATGTAGTACCATAATGAAACCTGTATCACCTATTTTGTTCCACAATATTTAATGATTGTACGAACAATGACACAGTGAAACTATCGGTTGCTTGTGTGTGGGTGATCTGTAGTTATGTTTCAATGGTATTTCACAGCAAAATTGTTTTTTGAACCAATGATTGTGCAAGTGCAAGATTTCTTTAAAGATGTGAATGCACAATGCAATGTTTTTAACATTAGACAGCCTGTGTTACAAGCGATAACCGTTTTGAGTTTTGTGTCTAGAGTTTTGAAAAATGACATCAAGGTTCTGAAAATAGTAGCAAAGTGATTGTAAAAAAAAACTGTAAAATACCATGCAGTATTTTGTAATTTCTTTTACTAAAGTATATTTTAACAATCTCTTAAGCCTTTCTTGAAAGAGTAATACACAATTCCCTGTGGAGAAAATTAATAGGATCTTATCTTTGGAACCCTACTGTTGCACCCTATTGGTTGTCGTTTGTCTCATAAACCACAGTTTCAATATTTGATGTTGTGAATAAGTTGTGTTCCTCGGAAGAAAGAAAGTCATACGGTTCAGAACGACAGGATGGTGGATAAATAATGACAGGAATTACATTTTGGGTGAACTAACCCTTCAGAGTGGCCTATGCTGTCAGAATATTGGCCAACAAAGCAACCCAGAAATTTCATATAAATATTTTATAAGGCACCGGTGCCACTGGAGTCATGCTGAGATTTTTCTTTTCTGCGAAATCAGAGAATTGTGCACAGTAAATCACTGAAGGAAAATAAGTGGGAGGGCAGATGAAATGCATTGCAGAAATATAGGACTTCAAGAGATTACCTGCAGTATTTCATCTTAAGAAAACACACAGCTTAAACCTATTTAAATGAGAAATTCGGACGTGACAAAAGCGTTTGTGCTTTGAACATGCATCTTGTTTCTGTTATAAACTTCATAACCATGGTCCACCTGTGAATCTTGATTCCCGTTCCTAAGATAAAATAACATGAGAGGTAGCAGTGTACTTAGATGAAATCAAAATGACATTTCAAAAGCATGAGGAATCCAGTACTCTTTGATGTGAAGTGTTCCGTCAATAAAGAAGCTTCAGTATTACCAATTTCTCTGAGTACAAGGCAAAAAACACAGTCTTTCATATACTTGCAGAGGCCCTGAAAATGTGAAATATCGTCCTCAGAGGCGCATGTGGATGCTGACATTTATGTCACTGACTCTGTGGTTTACATCAAATATTGATGTCTGTCTGCACACCACAAGTCATGACCTACTGTCAACTAAACAGAGCATGAGTTCTCCTCTGCATAATCTCCAAGTAAAAAATAAATAAATATAAATAAATAAATATATATATAACTTTTTTTTTTTTTTTTTTTCGTTCCTAAGATAATATATATAGAAATAGGCAGGAAGCGGCATCCAGGATCCAAAAGCACAATGTTTTTTTTTATTGTGAGTTTACACTAATAAAAAAGACCCTTTACAGTTTTGAATGATGTCTTACTCTTATCTGTACGACCATAAATATAATATTTGAAATAGGAGGATTTGAAGTTCTTTATGCTGTAAAAATGAAACAAAATCATTTGGCATTGTGCCGATTTGTGTCTCACTACAGTCCAGTGATGAAATATGCGTGTCCTGGAAATTATCCTAGCAATAACAACCTCACCTATGTCAGTACCAGAATATCACAGAGATATGGATAGGCTCTTTTGAATCGCCTAGTATAAATGCAAACTTCAGTATCCTGGCAGCAGGTTTTGCACCAACAAGCGTTGCTGATTTTTTCTTCAAAAATTCCAGCATCTAGTTCAGGGTTCACCAATCTCGGTCCTGGAGGGCCGCTGTCCTGCAGAGTTTAGCTCCAACCCCAATTAAACACACCTGAACCAGCTAATCAAGGTCTCACTAGGCATACTAGAAACTTTCAAACAGGTGTGTTGGAGCTGGTTGGAGCTAAACTCTGCAGGACAGCGGCCCTCCAGGACCGAGATTGGTGAACCCTGATCTAGTTTATAATTTATTAAGACGCATTAACTGTTTTCAGGTACCTTCTTGTCATATCAGTTTTCTGTTTTTCTTTTCAATCAGTCTGTGCTTGTAGGTCTATTTTGTTCCCATGCACTCACGCTTTCATAATTGATCAGTCCTACAAGACCTCTGCCAGTAATCGCTCAGTCCTCACTGTGAAGCACGTGTTTTCAGCATTCCTTCATGGCAACTGCTCAATGCATGTTTTCAAAAAGTGTTGCTCAGTTGTGCTGCTTCATCAAATGCCCATCTTATGCCTTCTCCGCACTCTTACAATGGCCCTAACAGCTTGTTGTTATACAATGTTGGTGGAGATATTGAGTAACACGGGCGCTGACGTCCCACACAACACATGTCTGGGCGTTAGGTGTTGGCGGTGGTGCAGTCTGGAGGCGTGAGCGTGTGGTCATTATCGTGTGATCAAATTCATGTGACTATTTAACACTGCTGACTCACTGTGTGGCAAGTCTTCTCAATTCTGTGTATTATACAGTATGTAATAAACATTTGAATGTGAGATTATAATGCCACCCGCAGTCCACTGACCTACTCGTGAATTCAGTATGTACTTTTAATGAGCTCTTGCATTAGAGTCTCATTATTAATGCTCACTTCTAATCTCCCCTGGTGAAAAAAAAAAAAAAAAAAAAATGCTAAGTATACTCACAGCTAGACTAATTATCAGTATGCTTCAACTGTGTTAATGATTTGTTAACTTGAAGTGTGCTATATTGGAACAACTAATTTTGTACTATGTACATTTTAGTTTTAATTGAATTGTAGTAAAGCATAACTTTAAGTGTATTTAGTGTACTATTGTGTGCTAAATTGGAACAACTTCAAGTATACTTAGTATACTTTAAGTATATGCCTGTGTAGGGACTAATTACATGCTTGATTAGTGATATTAAAGTGTACTTTATTTGTGTTATAAATACATTACAAATTCATTACGAGTGTCTTCGAAACATATAAGCAATACACCATAAGTGTATTATATATGAGTAAAAAGTATATCCTCAGTAATACCTTTGGCTTATTCCAAATACTACAAATTGCACACTTCAATAACAAATGCACATTAATAAACATATATTACTTAGTTATACTTTGTACAATATACTATTCTGTACTATAATGCATTTTGAAAGTATACTTTCAATGCATTGTTACAATGATCATTTTCAGCACACATACCTAAAATATATTTTTAATAAAGTGCAAATAAATACACTTTTTAAAAAATAAACAGAATTTTCACTTCAAGTATATTTTTCTAAAATATATTTGTAGAAAATATTCTAAAGTACAAATATTTTAAAGTGTGTTAAAAGTTGTATTGTGAAAATAGGTAAAAGCATGCTTAGTAAAAAAAAAAAAAAATTGTTAGTGTATTTGCAATGTATTGAAAAAGGGAATATGTTTCAAATATAATAAAGTATACTTTTTTACACTAGGGTCCCTTTCAAATAAGCAGCAAATGAAGACAAACCAAACATGCTTTGCATGAATATCTTTTGGAATAACTGTCATGTCATTGACGATACAAATAAATGTGTACCTAAGATATTGGCATGGCATAGTGCATATGATTAATCTGTCAGTGCGCTTGATGTGATTTAGAGCAAATTGGATAATTTATCTTGCAAGTGACCGTCTCAATGGCAAGCACTGACCTCTAGTTCACTAAACTTTCACAAATGTACTGTAGCACAAGGGCACTGGCAAACAAAAATGAACTGCGGTTGGACGCTCTTCATGTTGAAGCAGCCAATTCTTGGAACAAAATGAACAGCAAAGCGATTTCGAATTTATGGTGACTTTAATGTTGCAGATGCTCATTTTTTCAGTCCCTTAGTATTTATATGCAAATCAAATAATATTGGCGACACACATATTTATGAAATGAGCTTCACATCTAGAAAACAATGTGAATACAAACTAAATACTGTCATGTTTTATTTATGTTATCCATATTTACAAGCCGTTAGAGAGTAAGCACCGAATGAAATACCATTATGGCGCAATATGTGGTTAAATGAAAGCATTATACATTATTAAAAATGCATAAGCAAGGCCATAATTCTTTGTGTAAGCTGATATCCATTTCAGTGTGGTGACAGCAGAGATTTCATAAAAGCCTGAATAATACCCACCATTATTCAAAGTGGAGACTGGTGCCTACAAATCATGTTTTTATCAAGGTAAAGTGTCTCTTCACATTAACCATTGAGGCCACCGATTGAGCCAAATAGGCTGGGTCACTGTTTCACTTGATTGTTGTGAAACTGTGCAGTGATGTATGTGTTTATCAGATCTGTGGCTACTCTGTGCCTCTACAGATTTACAAATTGCTCTACAGATTTGCCCTGTTTTCCAGTATAAATGTCTAAAAATCCTTCAAAACAAGGTTAATTTTAAAAGAAAAATTAAGATTTTATAAGATAAGTTACTATGATAATGTGTCAAAGCAGGACAGGCAAAGGAAGAGGAGCAGAGGATCTAACGGCAACTTTTCTTTATTAAAAAACAAAACAAATATGGTAATCAAATAAGAGAGAAAACAAATGCAATAGCTTTATATCAAACCGTAAAGACAATACTTGCCAATGAACGACCGAGATCATTAAATACAAAAGTAAATGAGAAACTAAAGACACGGGTGTTGATGATTAGTAACAGAGGAAAAAACTATAGGGGGCCGTTTACCACGACACCATTTTCAACTAAAAACTTTTTTTTTTTTTTTTTGGTTTTGGGCGTTCATTTAGGCTACACGACAACGCCATTTTGGACGCCATCAACAGTTCAAACTGGATGACCACAGTGTTTTAGGACAAAACGGGAAAAACCGAAAGAAACTGCCACTCTGTCAGTTATGAGCCCGAACCTTCACATAACCTTCAGGTAAGAAAACTCTTGCCATAAAGTCAAATTTTTAATGCTGTTTAAAGAATAGACATATAGTAGGCCTACAATACAATTTTCAGTGATAAACCTATCCTTACAATAACTGATCTGTTAATAATTATCTGTAAATCCAACTGTTCATGGGCGTGTGGATCCAAAATTCTCTGTAGTTTTCATTACATTCCCTGGAGCTGACAGAAGTTTTGCGTCATCCGACGAATGTGAATTTAACACAGAGAAAGAGAAAACATTATTAGAATATCCTATACCTTGTGTCAGAATGTTGTTTTGTGACCTAATTTATGTCCACCTGTCACTCAAACTGACGTCAGTGGTTGTCAAATATGTTTTATGGGGGAATCTATGAGGGCTGTCACCATTTTTGGCAGGCCAGTGGCTGTCAATGGTTGTTTTTATGGTTAGATTTGTAACTCAGTGTCTTAGATTGGCAGGTCATGAGTTTCAATGAGATATAGGGTCAGATGGATTTATAGCTAGATATATGGGTATATTTATGGGGGTTATATCTCACCCCAGATTGGCATTTTTATGACATTTGTTGAATCCAGGGTATCTGACCATATTTTCCTTTGATTGCTGGATGCTCAAGCGGGTTTGACACCTCAGTGTCAAAATCATTGCTGTTCAATCTAAAATATTGTTGGTAGAGACCTGTACCCCAGGACTCTCTCCTATCTTATATCATGCTGAGCGAGGAAGTTGGCTATGTGTTTACCTTCCAGGAGAAGAAAGACCATGTTTGCATTTTAGCAAGATCAGTGACAAGACACCAGAGCCCCTTGTTTCTCTTCTATCTATTTCCTACTGTGATGTTGTCGACGTGATAGAATGTGTTTTAACATGTTAGTTAACAGTCATGCTGCAAGGTCTACGGGGACACTTATAAAATTATGCCCAAATTAAGAATATAAAGAAATAATTCATTCATGGGGTCCTTAAAATACTATACTTGCTTATGATTTAACCATTTTAAAATGTTACATGCTTATTTAAAACTGTTTGAAAAATAAATAATATAAATATGTCTTTGTTATCCCTTATTATAATTATTCTTTAAATTCTTTACTTCTATGTTCAATTGAACCATATAAATAATAAAAGAATCATTCATGCTATATACACATTTTTTTTAAACATTTGTTAAACTGATCCTTAGACAGTGAACAAAAAACACTACACTTTAGACTTTCTAAGATAAAACACACATTTTAAAATCTTTAAACATTTTATGCAGATCATGGTATCAATATGTTTGCTCAATAGGTGATAGTACGTTCTGTGTGCAGAACTCCAATTATGACTCCCTTGTGAACTCCCTTGTGGGTATGATTTAACTATAATATCCTTTTTCAACTTTATACATATCGAAGTGTATAATGGAATGTGTTATGATTCTGGTTTTTAAATATTTTTTCCCGCAGGCAGTCTGGAGGCCTTAGGTTTCAGTGTCTGGTGTGAGTCAAATTCATACTGTTAACAGATATCCCCCCTGGTAAGTAGGTCCCTGTTTTTATTGTTTGTTTATAACAATTTTATCTCATAGTAAAAAGACGGAATCAAATTATTGCATGATTTTACTAGAGTGTATGAGAAGCATCAGGAACCAGAAACACTGGTCCAGGCAAGAAGGCTGGGAGGCAATTGAAAGTAAAGGCCCAAATGGTAATTGGTTCAGCGCATTGTTGGGTTAATATATATTTATCTCATGTTGGTTGTTAAAAATTAAAATCACTCAAGTCAAGTCATCTTTATTTATATAGCGCTTTTTAAAATACAGATTATTTCAAAGCAGCTTTACAGTGATAACAGGAAAATAATGCAACAAAGTTTGTTCCTGCTGGACAGCAGATCTAGAAGAAAATAGCGTCATAGTCCAGTTTAAAGGGATAGTTCACCCAAAAATGAAAATTAACACATGGTTTATTCACCCTCAAGTCATCCTGGGAATATGTGATACTTGAACTTGACGCACAACGTAATGACGGACGTGGTTGCCCAGCCTTGTGTGTTTGAACCGCGAGAGACGTCAACTGCCGTCATTACGTTGTGCTCCAAGTTCAAGTGTTACTCTTTTGGCGTAAATCGATGCATACGGCTGTCTGCCGGAAGCTAGTTATTTTTCTTACACGATAAGATAATTTCTTATCCAGTTCCATCTGGTTGAAGATCGGAGTCATCACCCCGGTATGGAGACGAGTTTGTTGAGGATCAGTGCTGATGGCTGTCGTGACGATGAGGCCTTCAATGAGAGTCTAGTTGACACAACCTCTGTTGACACTTTAGGGATGCGTTGTGGTCGTGTCTAGGCGCAGGTCCATCATCTGATCTGGACACGGCCCGGATCCGGCTGACTACATCATGCGTTGTGGTCGTGTCTAGGCACAGGTCCTCCATCTGATCTGGATATGGCCCGGATCCGGCTGGCTACATCATGCGTTGTGGTCGTGTCTAGTGGTCGACCGATATGGGATTTTTAATGGCCGATGCCGATGCCGATATTGAGAAAGCAATCTGGCCGATTGGCCGATATGAGGCCGATACAATACATGTGAATACAGTAAATGAGAGACATAAAGAATATTGGTGAAACTAAATGAACATTTATTGTACATACTATTTATGCAAAATTCTTTTTGCAATAGAAAATATTTAATAAGAAATTAAAATGTAAACAAAAAGGTAAGGTAACACTTCAATAAATAAAGTTTTAGTGCAGCTTCTTGTCTGCTTTAATATTTACAGTCATTTTTTCAGTCACATAAATAATTACTGCTGCTTACTGCAGGTTACAAATAACATTTATCATTAATGAACAAATCGAAACAATATTCATAAATTAATGACAAAATAGTATGTGAAATTACATACATTTTATGTACAATACAAAATATAAATCTCACATAGTTTATTTACACTATTTACTTTAAAATAGTTTAAATAGTTCAACCTTTTTTTAAGGTTGTTTTACTTCAAGTATATTTAAATAATAATGATTTATGTGTTTAGTTTTGCTTGTTTGTTTCTTTAAAACGTTGCAAGCCGTCACATGTATTTGCATGACATACATGAACATATGAAAATGTATACTACACACGATATTACGCCAATCATGGATAAATAAATACAGTAGATAGTGAATAACATTTTCAAGGATTTATTTTCAAACGTAATATTATTACATAGTGTTCTCCTCTCATCCACCTCACGCGACCAACTGATCTGTAATGCACGCGACGCGACCGACCCAGCTTTTCCGTGCACGCGAGTCCGTTGGAAAACAACGTCTAGTTTAAATGTAACCCGAGAACAACACGCGTATCTGAGGAACAGCCAGTCACAGGATTTTTGACTGTTTGTGAGGTAAAATGTTTTCAGTTTTGTTTGAATTTGTTTATATCACATCTGTGACCCCCACTGGAGCTACCGCTGGGCTGCGGATCTGACATATCACGGTACTGTTTGAATAGACTGCTGCACGCCGGAGTGTTTTTGTGTGTAACACAATGTAGCGTCAGGTTAGAAAGCGAACGCGAATGGTCATTTACTGTGTCTGTCAGATGCCTGCTTCACTTCTGAGTGGCTTGTTTTACGGTGCTGGGCGGAGCAGAGCGAGTGTATTCAGTTCATTCACGCTCGCTCTGTTCGCGTCAGTGGAAAAAAGCGCTAATGCACAGTCACAAACTGTTTTGAAATATATCGGCCAAACGGAAAGATTTATCGGCCGATGCCGATATCTAAAAAATTCCAAATATCGGCCGATATATCGGCCTCGGCGATATATCGGTCGACCACTAGTCGTGTCTAGGCGCAGGTCCATCATCTGATCTGGATATGGCCCGGATCCGGCTGACTACATCATGCGTTGTGGTCGTGTCTAGGCACAGGTCCTCCATCTGATCTGGATATGGCCCGGATCCGGCTGACTACATCATGCGTTGTGGTCGTGTCTAGGCGCAGGTCCATCATCTGATCTGGATATGGCCCGGATCCGGCTGACTACATCATGCGTTGTGGTCGTGTCTAGTAGAGATGCGCGGATGGGCTATTATTTCATCCGCAACCGCATCACAAAACTCATCATCCGTCCGCCATCCATCCGCACCAACGTTTTTGACCAATTTTCAAAAACGCAACCGCCCACCATCCGCTTATTGGGAGATGCAATGCGCTGCTGATGACAGCCGCGAGACTAGAAAGCTCTTACTTTCAGAATATCAGCAGCAGTGAACTCCGTCTCCGATCGGCGCACAGGGACAAAAATAAATAAATTATTTAAATAAATAAATAAATAAATAAATAGCCTAAATTAAACGTGTTTCGGCAAAACTGACCTTATCTGATAGGCTACTGTACATTAATTTCATTGTAGCCTAATAGAAAACGCATTTTGGCACATCATTTAGGCTTTTTCGTTGGTGCGCCATCAGCTAGGCTTATGCCTACAAAAGACAGATGAAATCTAATATTAATAATTGATCCATGTCGGTATACACAGCCTAATATTTTACACTTATAATGAAAAAATAGCCTATACAATCAAGATAGCCTATTTACTTTTTAATTATTAAATCCAGGACATGGTTAGTTAATGAAACATGGATTAAAATTAAGATACAATTTATACCAAACGAAATTCGCTTTAAAGAAGGGCTTGTGCTTTCTGTTTGAGGTCAAGTTTGAAAGTCTTTTCTCAGAGCGGTCGCGTCCGTAATGGAGAACTGTCACGTAACATTGTTTTTTCCCCATATGCAAACACGAAAAATAAATGACAAAAGACTTTTTAAAAAAGACAAACTATCAATTTTTGGAAAAAATGTATGGATTTATAGCGTTTTGGTAAAAAAAAAAAAAAAAAAAATGTATGGATAACCTTCTATTTCCTTTGTTTTTAATTCTCCTTTTTTGAGTTTGTCACGTACCTCCTTCGCCGGTGTTACCATCTCTGATAATAACAAGCAGTCTGCATAGACTGCATAGATAGTGTGCTTTGCAAAAAATTCCAAAAGCGATTTTTTTAGATGTAGGTATAGTCAGATAACAATATCTAACAATGTATACATATATTTTTTGATTTGATTGGTTCAACCGCCCGCCACCCGCCCGAATTTAATTAAAATATTATTTTTCATCACGTCATCCGCCCGATCCGCGGTTTATCCGCGGAGTCCGCGGCTATAACCGCCAACCGCGCATCTCTAGTGTCTAGGCACAGGTCCTCCATCTGATCTGGATATGGCCTGGATCCGGCTGACTACATCATGCGTTGTGGTCGTGTCTAGGCGCAGGTCCATCATCTGATCTGGACACGGCCCGGATCCGGCTGACTACATCATGCGTTGTGGTCGTGTCTAGGCACAGGTCCTCCATCTGATCTGGATATGGCCCGGATCCGGCTGACTACATCATGCGTTGTGGTCGTGTCTAGGCACAGGTCCTCCATCTGATCTGGATATGGCCCGGATCCGGCTGACTTCATCATGCGTTGTGGTCGTGTCTACACAACTCATACACAATTCACCCGCTAGGACATATAAGGGATGCTGTTAGTGCCTGAAGACTAAAATTTCATCTTTTAATATTGTTTTATTATTAAATATTATGTATCTGTATTATTATTCTTTATTAATATTCATAATCAGTTGTATTATCTTATAGAGTTATGAGTTTATGTGTGTATGACAGTCTGAGTGCATGAGAGACTATAGATAGCATGGGTGCATGTAAAGATCATATGTCAGAGACAGAGACAGACAGAAGGGTGTATACTGTACATGTGTTCAACTGATGCAGATAGTTTCTTAATATGGAAGTGAATTGTGCCATGTGTTCGTATGACATATACGTTCTAACAACGACACAGAGTTTGTTACCATGAATGGAAGTCATTCAGTGATGTATATAAGCTCTATCTTACTGTACCACCTCAGAGAAACTAAGAGATGTGAGAGAAGAGAAACTAAGAGATGTGAGGGAAGAGAAACACGAGAACGCATAGACCTGGCATGAATGTAACATCTTCTGAAAGTTTCTCTCCTGACATATAAGAATAAAATTCGTCTTGGCAAGATAACTGGTGTCCAGCCCTGTGACTCTAATAATAAGGGGAAAGACTAAATTTAAATCAACAATTGGCGTTTCACGAACCGGATAGAAGTCATCATCAGGCCTTTGTTTGATCCCAGGTAAGACTTTATTTTATTCTAAATAATTATGAGTCTGCCTGATGATTAAACATAGACTGAAACTGCTTAAAAGAACTGTGCTTTACCAGTTGTGTTGCCAATGCATATATGTCAGATATAATAATAAAAGGGAAAAATGGAATTCAATTAAGTAATTTAATTTAATTTGGAATTTAAGTTCCTCTGAAGAGTAAACCTCTAGGGTATTTGATATGCTGGGATAGAGATAGATCTTTTTTAGAAAGAAGACTATCTAGTCAAAAATTCGAGAAATTAGCTGTAAGACGGTTAAGCTAGAAAATATTTGAGGATACTTGATTAATAGGAGTGGTTAAGTGTGGCGAGTTCCCAGAGAAAGGGGTAAAGATAGTCTCTAAAACATTAACGCTGGAATTAATACAAGTATGAAAAGGCAGCAAGACTTGATTGACAGGAGTAGTTAAGTGTGACGAGCGCCATAGAAAGGGTTAAAAATAAGCTCTAAGGACATTAACACTGGAGTCATATAGGTATGTGCCGATGTAACTAGATAAGATCGCAGGCATTTCTGATTTTGACCGTAAAACTGTTCAAATATTTGAGTTTACTATTCTGAGCAAGCTTAAAGGAAAAAGTAAGAAAGAAAAAAAATAATTATCTGAGGTAAACTAAATAAATAAATAAAAAAGAAATTTAAAGATAACTGAAAATATAAGGGTTAACCTTGTTCATAACTTTTTATAGTTCTTATAGTGGTTAGAGAGAGGGAGAGAGAGAGCAAGGGTAGCAGTTTCCCCCTCCTGAGAATTCACTCTACACACACACACACACACACACACACACAGACAGTGTGAAGCAGCCCCATTTTTCGCCCTTTGAGTAACCAGAGCAGGTGGAAAGGGAGAGAAGCAGAGGGCCTCCCCCGGAATTTACACACGCACATACATACACATACACACACACACATCTATACATAAATATCCCTGCTGTTTTGAGCATACAAGACACAGAGGGACACATAATTTGCAAGATGGCAGAAAGTGGCTGTAATAGCAGAACAATATCTGCTTGGTTCCTGGAAAGGAAAAATAAGAAGCAAGCTAAGCTTTTAAAAAAAGGACTCGATATTAACGCATCTATGGATGTGCAGTTAAGCTGGTTTGAGTCCCAAAAAGATTCCATTAAGTCAAAAGCATTTCCAATACTTGCAGCTCATTGGATTGTGAAACAAGGAGGAATTTGTTGCGGTATTAATGGATGCCCAGTCCCACTTGTTGAAGTAATGAAGCCTCAACTTGAAGCGTATAACAAACTGAACAAAATTATGTCTATTAAACGTTCAGATGAAGAAAATACAGCTAATAATGATTCATTTGATCCAGATTGGACAAATATAATAACTGAAGCTGAAAAGAAATATTCACAAGAACCAGTGAAATCCATGACAGTAACACCTCCTCCTTACAAACCAATTTATCCAGCTTTGCCTGAACAATATACAAGTACATCTAAACCTTTGACACAGCTTCAAGCTTTAGGATCAAATGGAGGTCCAGTTGACAAAATGTACATTGCATCTGCACAAGCAGCTCCAATAATAACAAAATCTAAATCAGCCCCGCTGAACAGAGACATGTTAAGATGCACACCAGCTCGTAATTATGGATCTGACTGGGGTGATGAGACCAGGGATGACGACATGATCACAATAGACAAGATTAGTCCTGGATTTTCTTCACCTGCTGTTAAAAGGGAAGAATTACAATCTGAAATGATGACAGAAGAGAGACCATTCACACCAGGAGAACGTCAAGCCATTCTCACAGCCTTGCCTCCTCTTAAGAGACAAGATCCAAACACAGAGTTTTGGCGAGAATTAGACTCTCTGGTTGAAGCACATCAAATGACATTAAAAGACATACACACCATTGTGAAAGCTAAAATCCCAAGAGACAGATGGGAACGCTTGCCAGTTTCGATAACAACAGCCCAATGGATAAATTTGTGGGTTGATGACCAAGGACGACCCTTGGGTCTTTGGCAGGCATTAGATGTGTTTCGAAAAGAAATCCAAGAAATCTTGGGCAGTGGGAAAGTTCCTTTCACATTAGTGACGTTGATTAAGCAAAAGGATGATGAATCTCCAGATGAATATGCTCTGCGTAAGTGGAATGCTTATGAGAGATGGGCTCTTTGCGCTAAGAAACAGCCTGACAGAGATGATGTGCAGTTTACTGACACACTTGTGGATGGACTTAGCTCAAAATACCAACAAGCCTTATCACTTGGAGTCAATCCAGGTGAGACATTTGATCAAATTATGCAATGGGCTGGGCGATTAGAGATGGCTACGAGATCAAATAAGGAAGACGGAAACAAGCCAAACCGAAGAGGAGTGGCAACAGCTCAATTCAACATGGACATAAAGAAGAGGATGATTTTCTGCACCAACTGTGGAAAGCGAGGCCACACAATAAAAGATTGTTGGGCTAAAGGAGGTGGAGCAGAAGGTCAAGGTCCATCATTTAGACAGGCCAGTGCGAAGAAACCTGATGAAACCCCTCAAGGGAAAATGTTTACTGAAGCACAAGTCCGTCAGCTCATTGAGGGAATCGTGCGTCCGCAATAGGAATCAGCGGCCCCCTGTATTAGTAAGAAAAGAGACAATCGCCTTTTCATTAATGCATTAATAGGGGGCCACCCATGTGACATGTTGGTCGACACAGGAGCTTCGATTTCAATAACAGATCTGAACCTACCTACAACCGATGAAACTATGGAAGTTGAAGGAGTTGGAGGAGCTATCACTAAATTTCGCAAAAGTATACAAGTTCCTTTGCAAATACATGAAGATGAAGTCTTATGGACATCTTTCTGGGTAGGGCCGAATTCACAAGGAAGCCTTATTGGCATGGACATTCTTCCATTGTTGAACATGATCATATTCACTGACAGTCGTCAAATCGCTACAACAGCTGGAATAATACCACATGAAGATCGCACATGTAATTTAACATCTGTTGGTATAGCAAAACCAATTATCAGAGATTGGGGAAAAGATGGTGTGTGGGGTCTTCTGTGCAGTTTATATCCAGATGTTTGGGCTAAACATAAATTGGACTGCGGTAAAGCCAACATTGACCCTGTTGTTATTGAGGGACCGATACATGCCCCTCATAAACAATACCCTATCCGACCTGAAGCCAGACAAGCCGTGGAAGAGATAGTGGCAGACTTGGAAGCTGAAGGAATTATCAGACAAACTTCATCAACCACTAATAGCCCTGTCTGGCCTGTTAGGAAAGCGGATAACTCATGGAGATTAACCATTGATTACACAAGACTTAACAGTGTAACACCAAAACCACATCCTATTGTGGCCAATCCAGCCACCATTCTGAATGATATTCCAGGAAATGCAAGAATTTTCACAGTACTAGATGTACTGTCGGCTTTCTGGTCTATACCTATAGACGAAAAATCTCAAGAGAAATTGGCCTTCACAGTGGGGGCAAAACAGTTTGTCTGGAACCGACTACCACAAGGGCTAAATTTATCTCCTGTGGTCTTCCATAGAACTTTGGATCAGTTCTTAACGGAGCGAAAAGCTGAAATTGAGAGTTCAGGAAGTGTTTGCATCCAATATGTTGATGACCTGTTGATTGCAAGCCCAGATGAAAAGAGCCATATATTTGCTCTGAATGTTGTTTTACAAGCCCTTACGAAAGGAGGATTCAAAGTCAACCCCGACAAAGCACAGCTGGCTAAAACCAAGGTTATCTACTTGGGCCAAGAAATATCTGTCGAGGGAAGGAGAATGACAACAGAGCGTGTGGAGGCGTTACGACAACTTCCAAAACCTCTAACAGTTACAGGAATACGGAAGGTGATGGGACTTTTCAACTACTGTCGCCAGTATATACCTGATTTTGCCAGCATCACTAGCCCTCTCATCGACTTGTACAAGGGAGGAAAGCCTGGAGTGGAAAAGATAAACTGGACGCCGGAAGCTGAGGAAGCATTTACTTCTATGAAAGAGAAACTGACATCAGCCCCAGCCTTGGGACTTCCTGATGGACGGTTGCAGTTCCATTTGTGGACCAGGGTGGGAGATGAGACGTATTCAGCAGTTCTGTGTCAAAAACCAGGTGATAGATACAGACCAGTTGGATACTTTTCCACAAAGATTCCTGTCACTATGATTGGTCAACCACGATGTATACAAGCTCTTGATGGTGCTACGTGGGCAGTGGACGCTGTTGAAAATCTGATAGGAGCACAAACTATCATATTACACACTCCACACAGTATAGTGACGTTGTTGAACAACACAAACATCAAAACCATAACTGACGCAAGAAGAGCAAAATGGGAAGCAACTTTGTTGAACAAGGATCTGAGAGTGGAAATTATCAGAGACACTTCCCTTAACCCTGCAACAATGATGTTGGAACCACATGAGGGAATACCACATGAGTGTGAAAAACAAGTAGAAGAAGATAGTCTTGGTCCAGTAAATCCAATCCCTCTTGAAAATCCAGACAAAGAGTTATGGGTCGATGGATCCAGTTATTATGTTGATGGAAAACGACATACTGGATGGGCTGTCGTGGAAGCTGATGGAACTATCGTGAAGAAAGGAGCTCTTTCGGGGCAATTTTCAGCACAAGTAGCTGAGCTTATAGCACTTACGGAAGCCTTTGAATTATCGGAAGGTTATCGGGTCAACATCTATACAGATAGTCGTTATGCTTTTGGCGTGGTCCATGACTACCTTGCTTTGTGGAAAAGACGTGGACTTATCACTAGCAGTGGGAGCGAAATACAACATGCTTCCATAATTCGTCGCTTAATTGCAGCATGTCACTTACCCAAAGAAGCAGCCGTGGTCAAAGTAAAAGCACATCAATCTGACAAGTCCAAAGAAAGTCAAGGGAACACGGCAGCAGATGCAGCAGCTAGAGAAGCAGCTCTACTTCCTCTTACTCCTGTTACCTTGGTGCAGGAAAACAGCAAGGATAATCCTGAGCTCCATCTTCTGTCATATCAAGTGGAGACAGATGAAGAGAAAGAACAATGGATAAAAGCAGGAGCAAAAGAAGATGATCAAGGAATCTGGAGAATTCCAACAGGACAAGTGGTGATGCCTATTGGAACAAGAAGAGAACTAATGCAGCTGTATCATGGAAAAGTGCATGCTGGAGCAAAAGCAATGAAAGCTCAAATCAGTGAGACTTGGTGGTGGCCACGAATGATGAGAGACATTGATGATTACTGTAGGAGATGTTTGATATGCCTGAAAGCAAATGTGGGAAAATCTGTAAAGGTGCAAATGTCACATGCACCCAGACCAACAGGTCCATGGACACACCTCCAAATCGATTTCACAGGACCTTTATCACCCAGTGGAGGGTACCAATACATTCTAGTAATCATGGACAGATTTACTAGGTGGGTGGAAGCATTCCCTACGAGAACTTGCACTGCCGAAGCGGCAGCACGAGTAATGGTGGAAGAAGCTTTTCCTCGTTGGGGTCTTCCATACGAAATTGATTCTGATAATGGGACTCACTTCACTGGAAAATTGATGAAGGAAGCAATGAAATTGATGGGAATCAAACAAAAATTCCACATTCCGTACCATCCAGAAAGTTCGGGAATGGTAGAGAGGATGAATCGATCGTTAAAAACCGCTCTTACCAAAGCCATTCTGCAAACTGGCCAAGGTTGGCATAAGTTATTACCTGCTATTCTGTGGAACTTGAGAGCAACTCCAAACAGAGTTACAGGACTAACCCCTTTTGAACTGATGACTGGAAGGGCAATGGTTCTACCTCATGATGCCCCGCCACCTGCGGGAACAGGAGGAGATTCTACTTTGTTCCAAGAAAAGTTACGACGCTATATTACAATGCTTGACAAAGCTACTAAAGACAATAATAAGAAAGTGAGAGAAGCTCAACAGCAATGGGATGAAAAACATACCACTACTGATATTCCACACATTCCTGAGTTAGGTAGTTTTGTTATGGTCAAACGTATTGCTAGGAAAGGTTTAGAGCCTAGATGGGAGGGACCATATGAGATACTCTTAACAACTGATACAAGTGTTTGCCTTAAAGGGAAAGGTGTAGGAACAGATAGATGGTATCATTGGTCACAGGTTAAACCTTGCTTAGTGAATGAACAAAATGATAAAGATGGCTTATGGCCTGATATTGAACACTGTTCATCCATTAGCTTTAAAGATTGGGAATAAAGAAGTGATGTTAATTATTTCTCTGCTTCCATTTCAGGAATCAATTCCATTGACATTGATTAGAGATGGTTGCCAGTTATTCTCAATACCCACCGACAATGGTATGCTTATTCTTAATTTTACTTGGCATTTACCAAGAAAGCCAAGCTTTATGGACTCCCCGAGTTCAGGAGATCACTCGGAATGCAACTCTGAAAACTGGCCAACATTTTACTCTACCCTTTATTTCCAGATGGGGATTATGGGATTGGGTGCCACGTAATGATAAAGACCTTGCTAAATATCGTGAGGGCATCTTTGGTGGATGTAACTTTCACCATCAATGTTACAAAAGCAGAGTAATTTGGCCTGTGAAAGACGGGGGGTATACTGGTAGTGCTCAAAGAAGAGAAATTTGTTCAAAAGAACAATGTGAAGTTATAGGGTTAGACCTTATAACATCTACTAATGTGGAAATTAATTTCATTTTGAATCGTACTCACATGCTTACAATATGGGACTCATTGGCCCAAGGGTGTATTTATCCCATAGTGTTGCCATGTGAAGGGTTTCTGAGGGATGCTTCCTCGGGGACAACGAGATTCAAGGGAAATTATATGCGAGTATGGCATTCAGAAGATGAGAATGAATACTGTGAAACTGAACTAGAAACTGGGGAAATTGGAAGGTGTTTTTATCTTTCAGCGGAAAAAACAAACAAAGCTAAAACATGCCCAAATACAACTACTGCACCAGTTCATGGTATTTTGTTGGCAAAAGAAACCAAAACCTTGATAAATGAAGCCCATATGGTGCGACAACGCATTAATTATAACTTGAAATCCCTTCTTACCGTTTTTGATCAGTCTTATTGTGGTAATTTTACACAAATAAGAAGTTGGTTGGAAAAAGAAGTTGAATATTATACCTCTAAAAATCCTCTGAGTAGTAAAAATCGTAAACCTCGAAGTATATGGGGAGATATAGCGGGGGTATTTGGCTCTGTCAATTCAATAAGTAATACTGCTCAAATGAACCAACTAAGCGACTATACTCAGTGGGTGGGAACCATGACGGGGAAAGGACTCACTGAGGCTCTTCAAGGTTCATTGCATATTATAGCAGCGGGTGAGCATCTTAATAATGCTGCAAAAGAATTGGCAGATGCATTAACAAAATCATCTAACTTTGAGACACATCGAGCGGCATGTTTATTTTTAGCTCAGAATTTAAAGGATCAAATGGTAGAGGATATACAAGTTATTCGAATGGGACAAGTTCCTGAGCGAATAGCAGAATCGTTGTTAGTGGTTTTTGGTAACCAACTTAATTTAACTTCTGCTAAACATGTCCCACTAGTTAAAATCGCCATTAATGAAAATTTGTTGTCAGGTTCTGGAATGTTACCTTTGATCGTGATATGGCCTCAATATGGGAAGCGCAATATTATGACAGTTAGGCAATTCCAATCAATGGGTGTTAGACAAGGGAATTCGGTAATTAGATTAGGAAAGAATGGATATTGGGCTGAAGGTGAAACACCAATGATTTCTACCACAGATTGTTGTGTTGAGGAACATGAGTGGGTAATTTGCTCATGCTCTACAATGTTTAGTCTATCTCTTAATGGTTCCGCAGTTTGGGAAGTAGTTCCTTTAGATCAAGCCACAGGTGCATGGCAAGTGTCAGAAGCACAGTGGTGTATATTACATGACGGAATAAGTAATAACATGATATACGGAGGGAAGTTGTGTCCAATTCCCCCTGATCCATTTTGCCTTGAGATTCTCTATCCTCTTCACTTGGGTGGAATTCATGTTCCACATGTACAATTGTTGCAATTGGAGCCACAATGGTGGAATAACGATATAGTAGAAGAAAGGAATTATGAACTCTTTGAGATGGTCAGAAGAGTTAAAAAGAGTGTAAAAGCAGCTCAAGAGGAGGGAATTCAAGCCATGGGTCATGTTATAGTAGCAAATGGTGTAGCTAAATTACTATCTGAAAGGAAGCTAACACATATCCTAGGAAAGTTATCATGGTCGGAATGGATAGTTTTGACTATGGTAGGAGTTTTTGTGTTCCTGCTATTAATACAACTCATACTATGTGTTAATAGAAGGAAAAGTACCAAACCTGTCAAATTGATTATTACTAATAAAATGGATGGAACCAAGAATGGAACATACAGCGTGAAATAGGAGATTTTATATACACTACTTACAAAACACAACTCCACAAACAATGAATACTCGTTTACTGATTTTCAACCCCAAGGGATAGGATCTTTTTAACATCAACGTTTGTTTTGGTTTGTTGTTTTGGCCGGGAACTTGAGGAGTTAAGTACTTAACGAGTCAAGGCACCGGTAGAAGACTTATTAGTTTTTCTTTTCTTAGATGGTTGGGGTTCATTTTAAATACATACACATAGATGTTAACCTCTTACACTCCTCGACCATTTTTGGGGATTTACGCCTGGATTTTCCTACCGAAATTGAAAAGCCTCCCATTTCCACATATTTTTTCCAAAATAGACAATTTTGGTGTCATTTTACAGGAAACCCTTTGCAGATTCATAAAACAGTGCTAAAAGTGATAAACATTTAAGTATATGTTGTCTGAGCTGTAATAAAGCCAAAAAAATATAGGCGCTTTTTGATTTTTTAATTTTAAATTCATTTTTGAAAGTGTGTAACTCAGGCCCTGTGGGGTCTAGCAACATGCAGACACTTATGGCTGTTTCCTCTAGATGCCAGCAAACACTGGAAAAAAGATTTTTTTCTCTACACTAAAAAATGAAAAAGATGTGCATATTAATCTGAAGGGAGGAATATTACCTTTTTTTTATGTAATATCCACCTACCCAAATCTAAACTCTGCTCATACCCATATACAGTGGAATATATGCAATATTCCAGTGTCATTTTACAGAAAACACTTTGAAATTATATAAAACACTGCTGAATGTTATAAATATTATAGTATATGGTGTCTGTGATATAATAAACAGAAAGAAAAAAATAGGCGCTTTATGATTTTTATCATTTTATTCTTTCAGAAGATACAAGACTTATCATTTTACAAATTATTTGCCTAAAATCTGTGGTCTATTACAATCTAGAACAGGATCCTCATCCTCCAGATTTATATAATTCATTATATTGGCATCAGATTTGTCACCTGTGTTGTGCATCACCTCAACATCACCGGCCAGCCTCCTGGAGATCTGATGCCAGCTGTGCCCACTGTGCCCACTGTGCCAATCTTCAACAGAACATGAAACAAAGAAAAACACTATTTATACATAGTTTCTGCACTGTAATAATATCCATTTCACAATATCAAAATGTAGATTTACTGAAATGACCATTTTATTCCACTTATGCAAAGTTGTAAACTATTGCGCAATAATATTTTCCATATCCAAAACGTTTGACATTTATTTTCAAATAATAGTTTATCAGATTGGTTGCTGTGCTTTCACATTTCAAACTAACAATATTTTAATTAAAATATTTATATAAACATTGTAAATGCTGAAAAACCATGTACCATACGTACCCAAAAGCTCTGGAGAGTATGGAGAGTGCGCATTCTCCAACTCCAAATCGTCCATTTAGAAACCAGTTGCACTTCCAAAGATCGCTTTTATCAATGCCATTGATGCTTTTATCTTTCTAGATGCAATTTTAAAAATCAAAACAGTTCATAAACTATAATAACACACGCAAACTCGCGGCTATCTTACTCAAAAGAGAGCTCGCGCTTACCCGGAAGTGATCAAGGAAGCGCATCCGATCCGACTCTGTTGAACTCGCGTCTTTTGTAATAAGTCCGTCACAGATATGCGACGCGAGATTAGTTCCGGTTAGATATATATACTAAATGCTTGCCTTAGCAGTTGCTTTGTGAGTAAGGTCGCGCCTATACAAATGGCATGGAGATCTAGTGTCAGAGCGCTCAGAGCGCGTCTTCTCTCAGTTCATTCGAAAAGGTTTTTCTTACCAAGGAAAGCTCACAGAAACGTGAAAATGGTCTCATTTGAAAGATTACATCCTAAGCTAAAAGGTGATATAGATTATGTGGCTGTTTGCGGCTGACTGAAGCCGCCATCGGAGCAGGAATGTGATACTTTTATCTGTCATCTCTGTTTGATTTTATTTCACTGCGCGATTCTTTTGAAGATATTTCGGTCTATGATTGTCTCACAATGTAATAATCTACATCGTCAAATTCCTTAGAATGAGAGCTTTCTTGTGATATATGACTTGACTGTTTTGTGAAATATATAAAAAATAAATATTTGTAGAAATATTTCTTCGCAATCATAAAGCGGATTTTTTTTTGCCTGGGACCAATGCATATTTAAGCTAATATTTCATTCGACATGTATCATGAAAACGAAAGTGATGGTATTATTTGTAAAGCTTAGATTCTAAGCTTTAAAATGATACCATGAATTGTCTAATACCATATAAGGAAGTTTATTAAAAGAACGTACGAACATCATAACAAAGATTTTCGATCCCGGTACCGGGTCGGTGGAGTAGTATACGGGGACATGACATGGGGGGTTCTTTGTTGTTTGTTCTTTGTTTTGTTTTGTTTCTCTTCTTTTCTGTTTCTATTCTTCTGTCCTTTATATCTATTTCTTGGTCTGCTTTTCCTCCTCACTATCACTTCTATATAGGTTGGCCACCTGGGAGTGACGTGTGGAACTTACGTACGTAGTTCCAGTGGAGGGAGATGAAGACTAAAATTTCATCTTTTAATATTGTTTTATTATTAAATATTATGTATCTGTATTATTATTCTTTATTAATATTCATAATCAGTTGTATTATCTTATAGAGTTATGAGTTTATGTGTGTATGACAGTCTGAGTGCATGAGAGACTATAGATAGCATGGGTGCATGTAAAGATCATATGTCAGAGACAGAGACAGACAGAAGGGTGTATACTGTACATGTGTTCAACTGATGCAGATAGTTTCTTAATATGGAAGTGAATTGTGCCATGTGTTCGTATGACATATACGTTCTAACAACGACACAGAGTTTGTTACCATGAATGGAAGTCATTCAGTGATGTATATAAGCTCTATCTTACTGTACCACCTCAGAGAAACTAAGAGATGTGAGAGAAGAGAAACTAAGAGATGTGAGGGAAGAGAAACACGAGAACGCATAGACCTGGCATGAATGTAACATCTTCTGAAAGTTTCTCTCCTGACATATAAGAATAAAATTCGTCTTGGCAAGATAACTGGTGTCCAGCCCTGTGACTCTAATAATAAGGGGAAAGACTAAATTTAAATCAACAGTGCCTTACCACCACCCACTGCATTTGCTGACGATACCCGTGATGGATTTCATGTCCAATTACAACCACTCTAGTTTGAAACCGTATTTTAAACACTCCTTTGACATGTTATTCGGTAAAGCCATGATCTAAATTATTGTATTAACAGATCTTTTTGCTTTTGCTGTTGTTAAACATTTTGATGACTCCTTGCGTTTGCGTTTAATTACTGCTGCTTTCTTAGGTGTACGTTTTGTTTTCTTCTATGTTTGGCCACTCCTCTGCACGCCTGGAAGCCTAGTTGTTCTTTTGCGAGTCATCGCCATTAGTCCATTTGTCCTGATTAGTCCACCATTAGTCCTGATCCAAATTGTTGTTTTTAAAAGACCTTGATAATGTGTTGCTAACAACATCGCTTAGTATGTTTTTTTGCAGCTGATTTAAGATGTGGTTTGGCTATGCTAAATCGTCAGTTTAGTAACGGTATGGTCTTTCTAAAAGAGTCACCACAAAAATTCCACCCAACCCCGATCCATACATGACTCCGCCCCCCGGCATAACCGGGCAGTCCATTGCCAGCCTGACTCTGGTAATATGAGACATACCGTTCAGCATCCATTCTGTGTGTATTGAAATACACCATTTTCAATATTTATTAAAATACACACTGTTTCACAGGCCTGAAGTGTAGTTTAGCACACACCTTCCCGTTACTAATCAGAACCTCTTTATTTTTATCTTCTTTCACTTGGATGGTTATTTCAGTTATGGAAGATTTATTAACTGGTGCGTAATGCGCTCTATCGTATCTAACACTGACAACTTCATTATTCTCGCTATCTATATGTACGCATCTTAGTAGAGGCGCGTGAGCATCACCAACTGATTGATATTCTATAATATCTGTATATAACGGCGGCTTCTACACATTATATATATATGTATATGTGTAGAAACCGACGTTTATGTCTGCTTGATATGGGGCATACGTCACAGGATTGTACGCTACCACAATGTTCATAAGTTTGCTCACCAGATTCTAACGGCACGCCAGGATTTAATCCTAAAATAACCGCCAGCTTTCCATAAAATGTAAATTACATCTTCAGAGGGGCCTTCAGAAATACCTTGTTTTTAACATGGTCAGAACCAATGCCCACCCGCAGGGGTAGGTTTGCAGTTATCTCTCTGACCAAAACAACTATATCATCATCATTTGATATGTTTTGTTAGCTGTTGATGACAATCTCAATCTCTTTGCCTTCTCGCCATTTCTCACCGTTGTTTCACCATTGTTGATCTTCCTCATTAAATGTGTACCACGACAACGGATGTTCAAATTCAACCAACCCAACTTCCCATTTTCCGTTTAGGTTTATAGTTCTCGCTAGCATAGTTGTTTAACTGGATATATAAGTTTTTCCGCATAAACAGCTAACCGGAAACATAACTTTTTATTGCACTGTGACATAAAATCCGTCCTTGGCCATGAGAGTGTTGAGGCCAGTGGGCTTGAAATCGCAAGCTTTGGGATGCTGGCTCATCAGTGGTGGATCCGCCATCTTGGATATTAGTCTTGTGCGCTTGTATCACCTGTGTATCGTTATGTTTACGTATGTATATATATATATATGTTTACGTATGTTATGTATATATACAGTACACTCCCGTTTCAGTTCTTTGTTGATTCTCATTTATGTATTATGTTAGTTTGCTATTTCTCCTATGTTTCTCCTGGGATCTCCTGAGTGTTACATAAAGATTCTTTATTTTGCTACCCCTACGTCTTGTTGTGCATGCTGCAAGCCAACCCCTGACACAGATGAGCTGCTATCTGGATTAAATGTGTGAACTTGCCTGTTTGATTAAATGAGCAAACCGGCCTGCCAGGTAAGATTAACCCTGCATTTGTTCTGTCCTACATTTACTTATCAGTGTGTCTACGCAAATTGAGGTGAAAATAAATGTTTAAAAAAAATAAAAAAATAATTTGGATTTATATTCTGTTTAAATCATCTTAGGGAATGATTAGGCAGATGTGGGATGAGCAGATGCAGTTATGTGGCCATTGCAATGCCATTATCATAGGTTAAGAAATCACATTTATTTACATATTAAACATGTAAAAGGTAATTTATTAATCTAAACCTAGAGCATTTGAGTATCTTAAATTGTACAATTTGTATGAAATTAAATTTATTTTTATATTAACACATCTGGATGTATTAGACATATATATGGAAACACTGTTGTTTATATTTATATACTGTACATGAGTACATTATGTCATCCGACTCAAAGCCCTTAATCTGTGCGATTTAGACTTGTTTGTGGCTGATGACGTGGCAGGATAGTCCACATGAATGAATTTTGTCCACTGAAGTGAGCTTCTATAAATAACCCCTGCTCAGTATTTAGGGAGCAATGAACACTTATAGGGACCCTGTGAACTGCAACACAGTTTTAGACTTTCATAATGTTTAAATGCATTTAAATGAGAAATTATTTTCAATTTTACGATATGTACTGACATTTTCTGATATTAACTTCTATTTTTTGATTTAGATAAGGGGCAACTAATAGTCATTTAAAGAGTCTGGTACAAACTGGCATGATGTCGAAAGGCACAGCATGTGATATTGTGTTTGATCTATTGCCTAACTGATGATGGAGAATCAATGGAGAGAGAGAGAGAGAGAGAGAGAGAGAGAGAGAGAGAGAGAGAGAGAGAGAGAGAGAGAGAGAAAATAAGATTGTTGCCTCCTAAACAGAGTTGCCAAATGTTCTCATATAACTCACAAACTTTGTAAGATTTTTGGCCTTTTTAGAGAGAACTCAGTTGGATGCATTTGTTGTGTAACTACTTTAAGCACAGTTAAGAGTCACAAAGCAACCGAAAACATGTTGTGTCAGCTAATTTTAAGTTATTCAATTGGATCCTGTTAAATATCCTGCTTTTGTGAAAAAGAAGTGCACTTAAATTAATTGAATTCACACTTGTGCTTCACACTTGTGCTTACTTCAAAAAATGTACTTGCAGATAATATATTATAAATTAAATAAAAGCTCACTTAAGTGTACTTAGAAAGCACACTTTCATGACTATCCATCTTACACACTTAAGTAGACTTTTAAAAAGTGCACTTTGTAATGATGTCCAAATAAAAGTTTGGTAACACTTTACTTAAAGCCTTTATGTACTTATAGTATTAGTATTAGTATTAGTACTAGTATTTTTAATGCAGAAATTATGCCTTGCAATGAACTTCATAATGCATTGTATGGTCTCATGAAAAAATTTAACCACAGTCATAATACTCATCTATTTATTCTTACACATTTTTAAAGTATAATGCATTAAAACACATGTTTCAGAGTCTGCTAATATTATAATGCATTTATGCACCAACTTTGCATTGGTTACAATTACTTATGAAAATATATAATCCTTTATAATGTACATTTTATGAATATCTTTACAATGCATTATACATAAAAGCTTTAAGTAAAGTGTTACCAAACGTTTTACTTTAAAGTGCATTTTAAATCATTATGTTTTAATAATCTTTTGCCGTGCTTTAAAGAAGTACAGTTACTTTGATGTGTTGACTAACATACTAAAGCACATGCAACGTACTTGATCATAATTTTAACTGTAGTGTGTTATTCAGTATTACATTTAAAGTTAATATATTTTAAATGCACTAAACTGCAACTTCATCAAATGTATAATTACACATATATTTAAAAACATGACATACAAGTTTCAATAGAAATGACATTCATGTATATTTTAGTTTCCCATAAATGCGTGTCCTAACATGCAGTACAAAATTAGACAATAGAAGCAATTGTGAAATTGCATATAAATATGTATTTAAGTCCTACTTAAGTGGGTCAAAAGAGCATTTAATATAAATTTAAACTATAACACATTTTCATTTAATTCTTAATTCTTTTAAACAATGTTATTTCCGAACTATTTTTACAAGACTGCAAAAGTGTACTTCTTTTTCACAAGGGTGGCAGCCTGAGTATCAAAGTGCATTAAAAAAAAAAACCTTTAAGTACTGGCATCATGTGAGTGTAAAACTTCTGAAGGGAATTGAGGCAGACACCTGGGAAGACACCGGCACGGAGGGATAACAACCGTGGAGCTTCAGCGCTCTTGTCCCGCTCTGCTGCTCTGCAGATTGAGTATGACAGATTGCTCGCCCCCGACGTTGCTGCTGCAATGATGACTATAAAGCACTTTTCGGTTTAACGTGATGCTCACAGTTACATGTAAACAGCACCTGCCAGACTCTGCGAAAGAAGGCGGGCTGATTATGTAATCTGGTCATTTGCAACACAAACACCAGAGCTAATGCTGTGGGTCACATGAAAGAAAAACCCTCAATGGTAAAAGCGAGGCACGTTCAGCTTTCGCCATGCAGAGTCACACATGGCATGGGCACCTGTGCCAGTCCACATCTGCCACTGGCAAATCCATCAGAGCATTACTAGATCTGCTCTAACGTCTTGTAATTGTACAGCATTTTTCTGCAAACTCACCATCAGTTAATCTTCTTTGGGATGTAAGGTGCACTCTGACATGAAGAATGAATTGCGTCAGAGTTGCATAAGAATGAGAGAATTGTTTATTTGCACTGTGTGTATTGTTTAAACGAGGCATTGATAATGATAAGAAATGTTTCTTGAGCATCAGATCATATCTGAATGATTTCTGAAGGATCATGTGACACTGAAGACTGGAGTAGTAATGATGCTGAAAATTCAGCTTTGATCAAAGGAATAAATAATTATTCCTAATAATTATTTTCAGTTGTACTAATATTTCAATATCGCTTTATTTGAATGTAGAAGTAAATTTAACCAAAATGTTGAAATCCAAATTATTGAAAATATTATTCATAACAAAAGTGAGACTGAACAATACACTTGCATGTACTTACACAGTGTACTTATAAGTACTGGTTAATATAATATAAGGTAACTGTATGGTTTAAGGTTAGGTTTAGGAGTAGGAACATGTTTAGTTCCTAGTTACTATTACCCAGTTATTGTATTTACTATAATAAGTGCAAAGTATATACATGGGGAACAGCACTATAAAATAAAGTGCTACCCTTAGTTCTGTCTGTTCATTGCTCCTTGTCATTTGCGTTTAACGAGGTTGTGTATTATATCTCCTAAAATTTACTGTCCCGGTTGGATTAATTGATTAATGACTGTTTTGTTGTGTTTACTGAGTCGTGTGATTTTTGCTTCAACCCGTTTGCTTACAAATGACATATATTGACATTATATATATATATATATATATATATATATATATATATATATATATATATATATATATATATATATATATATATATATATATAAATAAATCTGCCATAATTTGGAGTATGAGGTGATAGAACTGCCATTGGCGAACACCAATCACTTTTTTTTTTAAGTTATATTAAACTGTTTGAAAAAAGAACATGAATAGAACAGAACATGATCATGAAAAGAATATGTTTGCTTTGGTCCATTTATGTACATAATAAAGAGTAGGGTACAACGGGGTCAAAGGCAACACTAAATGTTCCTTGGGGACAAATGTGGGCAATATATATATATTTTTTTAATATCTATTTTTAGATAAAAAAGTCTTGTAATCTGAGCGGTACAAGACTTGGCTACTTTTCCTAAGTTTGCCACCTGAACACACACAAAAAAAGTTGGACTTGATTTAACAATGTTTAAAAGTGGTTGAAAATAATAATAATAATAATAAACTCCTTAATTGGTCCTTCGTGGAAAAAGGTGGTAACCCATTGCAAATGAATGGGTGAGACTATAATTCCGAGCAATTTTTTTATGTCTAATAGAAATCCAACAAAATGCAGATCATACACATAAATGAAGGGGTGAGCCTATACACCATTCTCAATGTGGCAAACACACACACACACACACACACACACACACACACACACACACACACACACACACACACACATGTCTGGTTCACTATCTTTGTGGGGACTCTCCATAGACGTAATGGTTTTTATACCGTACAAACTGTATATTCTGTCCCCTTACACTGCCCCTGCCCCTAAACCTACCCATCACAGGAAACATTCTGCATTTTTACTTTCTCAAAACAACTCATCCTGTGTGATTTATAAGCCTTTTGAAAAGTGGGGACCGCTGGCTGGTCCCCACAATGTAGGTGATCTCAGGTTTTACTATTCTTATGGGGACATTTGGTCCCCACAATGTAATATAAACAAGGGCACACATACACACACACACACACACACTCTCTCTCTCTCTCTCTCTCTCTCTCTCTCTCTCTCACACACACACACACACACACACACACACATTTGATTATTTTATTTGGAATGACCAATACTGATTAAAACAACACAGCATCCAAGTATTCACAAAGAGCCTGTTAAGTTTCACCTGACAATACAAACACTGCTAATAGTCACAACCACATGAATAAATAAATAAATAGGCTATGCATGTTAAGGATAGAGGTGACATAGCCTTCTCTCTATTTTGGCATCTTTGTACAGTCTTACCCAACACAAATGGTTTTGGTAACACTTTATAATAACGTTCAATTGCAAGTAATTTATAAGTGGTTAGTTAATGATGAACTAATCATTTACAAAACATTCATAAATGATTAGCAAGTGATATACTAACATTTTATGTATGTTTTGTAAATTCCGTTACCAGTCATTTACAAGTGATTAGTAAATTATAAGTCGAGATGGGATCGCAGATCGCAGTGCTTTCGCAGTTGTCAGTCCTAGGCTATGGAATAGCCTCCCCTTATCCTTGAGATCCCTGTCCTCTTTACATGAGTTTAAATTTAAGCTAAAGTTTCATCTTTTTGACCAGGCATTTCACTAAATCTCAATTATGGTTCTATTACATTATGTTTTAATGGTTTATTTTGCTCTTACTTTCATGTTTCCTGGACTTTTACCTTGTAAAGCACAGTGGTCAACTTCTGTTGTGTTTATTTGTGCTATATAAATAAAATGAAATGAATGACACTAGATGAATTCACACTAGAATCCACACTAGATGCAACGCGACTGCGAGATGCGTAAAAATCAATCAAAATCCACAGCCAATCAGAACGTGTGGGCGGAGTCTCGCGGCAAGTGCACAGCAGAGAGTAATCTTGACGGCACTCGCAAGAAAATGGATAAGTAGCTACATAATCAAATGCACAACTATTACACCATTTAAACAGTATTCAAATGTATAGGCTACTGAGTTACTAAAACAATCTTTGTCAAATAATACACTTGTTTGTTCACAGTTTGAACGTTCTTGTTCCCATTTGTTTAATTTCAAGATCTGAGATGAATTATCCATTGTTGCTTTTACAGCTACAAAGCTGGAGCACTAAATTATATTCAAAGTCACATTAGAGGCTTTTAACATTAAATAAAGCACATAAACAATACCTGAAATTATCATTGATAACTTTGTGTTTGTTGTTCCAGCGCGACGTCGCAGAAAAATAGAAACCGTTTCTAAAATAGAATCGTTGCGTGTTGCCGTCGCGGCTGGTTGGGACAAAAACTCTGATTAACATGGAAAAGATACCTTTTATTGCGCGTTGCGGCATCACGTGTTGGACACGGTGTTAGGCAGCATTACAGGTCAGAAGTCAGACTGGATCAGAACATTCAGAATATTTATCCAGTTTCATCTGGTTGGAAGTCGGAGTCATCACACCGTTATGGAGATGAGTTTATTGAGGATCATTGCCGATGGCTGTCATGTCGATGAGGCCTTCACAGGGCTGATGAAGCTGGCACTTCAGGGGTGCGTCGTGGATGGATCCAGACACAGGTCCACCATCTGATCTGGATACGGCCCGGATCCGGCTGACTTTAGTAAACCTTGGAATAATCAGAAAGACTAACATTAGCATAGATACCATTCTTCTTATGATGTAACGAGTACATCAGGTGTTATAGGAAGTGTCACCGGTTCCGGCTAACCTAATCTTTTTAATCTTAATTAATTTTGAGATCGCAGAAGACATGAAGGACTATAATGCGTTAAGAGCTCACTCAAGTACTGGGGAGCTAAACCATTTAGTGCTTTGTAAGTAGTCAGCAATATTTTAAAATGTATACGATGATTAATAGGGAGCCAATGCAGTGTTGACAGAACGGGGCTAATACGGTCATGCTTTCTAGTACTAGTGAGAACTCTAGCTGCTGCGTTTTGGACCAACTGGACTTTGTTTATTAAGCGTGCAGGGCAACCACCCAGTAGAGCATTACAATAATCTAGCCTTGATGTCATGAACGCATGAACTAACTATTCTGCATTTTTCATTGAAAGCATATGTCGTAATTTAGATATATTTTTAAGATGGAAGAATGCGGTTTTACAGATGCTAGAAACGTGGCTTTCAAATGAAAGATTGGTATCAAAGTGCACACCCCAGGTTCCTAACCGATGACGGAGACTTGACAGAGCAGCCATTAATTGTTAGACAGTATCTGGGTTAATACGTGCAGAGTTTTTTTGCCCAATAATTAGAAACTCTGTTTTTTTTCAGAATTAAGTAGTAGGAAATTACTAGTCATCCAAATTTTTATATCAGCTATGCATTCCGTTAATTTTGTGAATTGGTGCGTTTCTTCCGGGCACGAAGAAATATGGAGCTGAGTATCATCAGCATAACAGTGAAAACTAATTCCATGCTTCCTAATCATATATCCCAACGCATTCTCATCCTAGGGCGTCATATACTGACGCTTTTAAGATTTCGTCTACATCGAACACACATGGCACCCTTTAGCGTCAATATGACACACACAGAGCTTTGTTCGGTTATGGGTAGGTTTAGGTCTGGGGTAGGGTTAGACCGCTAGGAGGCGCCTTCTGGCCCATATCTATCTGTGTCTCATATTGACGCTAAAGGGTGCCATGTGCGTTCGATGTAGACGAAATGTCAAAAGCGTCAGTATATGACGCCTTGGGATGAGAACGGGCTGTATATCCCAAGGGTAGCATGTACAGGGTGAACAGCAACGGTCCTAGTACTGAGCCTTGTGGTACGCCATACTGAACTTGTGATCGATGAGACATCTCTTCATTTACTGCTACAAACTGATAACGGTCAAATAAGTATGATTTAAACCATGCTAGTGCAATTCCACTAATGCCAACATAATTTTCGAGTCTATTCAAAAGAATGCTGTGGTCGATGGTATCAAATGCAGCACTAAGATCCAGTAACACTAATAGAGAGATGCAACCACGATCGGATGATAAGAGCAAATCATTTGTAACTCTAATGAGAGCAGTCTCAGTACTATGGTATGGTCTAAATCCTAACTGGAAATCCTCACAGATATAATTTCTTTCTAAAAAGGATCATAGCTGTGAAGATACTGCCTTTTCTATTAATTTTGACAGAAAAGGTATATTCGAGATCGGCCTGTAATTGACTAATTCTCTAGAATCAAGTTGCGTTTTTTTAAAAGAGGTTTAATAATAGCGAAACATCTCTTTCAGTAGCTTAGTCGGTATAGGGTCTAACATACATGTTGTAGATTTAGATGATTTAAAGAGTTTATACAATTCGTTCTCTCCTATAGCAATGAATGAATCAAATGTTTCCTCAGGGAGACTACAATGCACTGTCTGATGTGAAACTGTAGTAGACGGTTGCATAGTTATAATTTTCTCTCTAATATTATCAATCTTGTAAGTAAAGAAGTTCATAAAGTCATTACTGCTATGCTGTCTGGAAATGTCCGGTGTTGGAGTTTTATTTATCGTTAATTTAGCCACTGTTTCGAATAAATACCTAGGGTTGTGTTTGTTTTCTTCTAAAAGTTTTGAAAAATAAGCAGATCTAGCAGTTTTTAAGACCTTTATGTACGCAATCGTGCTCTCTCTCTCTCCACGAAACGCGAAAAACTTCTAATTTTGTTTTCATCCAGCTATGCTCCATTTTTCTGGCTGCTCTCTTAAGGGCCCGAGTGTGCTCGTTGTACCACGGCGTTGGACTATTTCCTTTAATCTTCTTTAAGCGCAATGGAGCAACTGTGTCTAAAGTGCTGGAAAAGAGAGAGTTAAAAGTTTCTGTCACAATATCGAGTTCTTCTAAGATATCTGGGATGCTGACGAGATTAAACTGATCAGGAAGATTATTTATAAAGCAGTCTTTAGTGGCAGAAGTGATAGTTCTACCATATTTATAACACAGATTCGGCTTTGCAACCTTGGCTAAATTAAGTATATATGAGATTAAATAATGATCTGAGATGTCATCGCTCTGCTGCAGAATTCAACGGCATGAACATTGATTCCATGTGATAATATTAGATCTAGAGTATGATTACGACAATGAGTAGGTCCTGACACGTGTTGTCTTACTCCAATTGAGTTTACAATGTCTTTAAATGCCAATCCCAATGTGTCTTTTTCATTATCTACATGGATATTAAAATCACCAACAATTAGGACTTTATCTGCAGCCAATATTAATTCTGATAGAAAATCAGCAAATTCTTTGATAACATATGCATGGTGCCCTGGTGGCATGTAGGCAGTAGCCAGCATAAATGTCAAACGGGATTTATCACTTACACTAGATAACGTTACAGAAAGCACCATCACTTCAAAAGAATTATATTTGAAACTAAACTAGTAATACTGAAGATTTTGCTATAAATTACAGCAACACCTCCCCCTTTGCCTTTCAGACGAGGTTCATGTTTATAACAGTAATCTTGTGGGCTGGACTCATTTAAAGTAATGTAATTGTCTGGTCGTACCCAAGTTTCTGTCAAACACAGCACATCTAGGTTATGGTCTGTAATCATATCATTAACAACAAGTGCTTTTGAAGAAAGGAATCAAATATTCAGCAACCCAAGCTTTATCATTTGTTCATCTGCATTATATTTGTTTTTTATTTGTTGAACATCAATCAAATTTTTAAATGGGTTTGGGACTTTTTTGTATTTCCTAGTTCAAGGAACAGACTCTATGTGATGATATCTAGATGAAAGAGACTGGTCACTGTATATTATTTGACTACCACCACCACTGGTGGTCACTGCCGATGTATGAAAAAAGCTGCAAGATATTTTCCCTTTGTGTTCCTTTCTTGTTTCACTGAAAAAGGTGTGTAAATAATAGCAGAATTAAAATTTTTGGCCAAACTATTCCTAGTTGGTATATGGCTGGTATGTGAATAAGGGTTTTGTGCTGAAATACCGCACACTGAAGTGCAACAACTGTTCAGTGAATTTGCTCCTAAGTTTCATCACATATGAGACCAAAAGAACTGTCAAACTCTGTTCACTTTGGTTCAGACTAAAAGGCACCAAAAATGTCCAAAGGCAACCTCCGCCTCCATTGTGGCTCATTGCCTCTGTGAAGATTGCCCCATCGGTCCAAACTGTTTGCCAAGAATCTTCAGAGTTGTGCTGAGCCAATTGGTTACTGTTTTCCAGTCCTGCTGTGGTGTTGTCAACACGCTCTAAATCTACTCATTGCCTTTCATCATTCAGGCCCAGAGCCGCAGAATGCCTCCAGCGCTTTGCCTTGCAGACAGGGTTCAGACTCTCTCTTTTTTTCCGCAGGATGTGTCACTCACAGGCAGCCGGAATACGAATCCAATACCTCAGTGCTGAGGGAGTCTGACTGCAGGATCAATGAGCATGAATCTTCTCTCCTGGCTCCAAAATATTCAACATATTCTCACTGAGCCTGAATAGGATTCACTGTGAATCTGCAATGCCAAATTTGAGCTATAGGGGCTAAAGACACACTGGAGTAATAGTCACATTTGATTAGATTTTTCTCTAAACCACTCAACACATCACTTTCCTACACATTGCAAATTTATTAATCTTGATTTCTCAAAACTTTTGTGCTTTTGCTGGGCAAGTCATAGTGAACTATGGAGCTATTAGTGCTATGAATGTGCGCCTTGCACAGAAGATCAATGACCAATGTTGGGATTTTTATTAAATAATACAATATATTTCGGTTTGTTTTTATACCCCCAGAACACTTGAAAAACACGACACGTGTTACATGAAACCATTCTCCTTTGGTGGTCCGAAAAAGAAAGAACAGTATACTGCATTAGAACAACACCAGGGTGAGTAAATGACTTAATTTTACTTTAAGTGCAAACTATCCCTACAGGATTTGCCTTGTACAAACAATGCTAAAACAAGAAACAAAGGAAAATATATGACCTTTTCCAAACACTTTATTAAAGGGGTCATGAACTGAGAATTCAATTTTTCCTTGATCTTTTGGCAGTTAAGAGGTCGTTATACTATAAAAAAATATCCTGTACGTTTCAAAACTCAAAACTCCTTTATTCCAAAAACAGCTTTTATTGAAACCAAGGCTAGAAAACGACAGGATCTGAAAAGTGGAGACTTACGATGTCACAGGGCAGCGAAAGACCGCCTTTGCAGAAGAATATCAACGCCTGCGTCTACATCACTGCGTCTTTGGCGCCGCCCACTGGTGCATTAGTGAATAGTGACATGAGAACGAGAAAAGATCGACAAAGGATCAATACCATTACCTTCCAAAAGATCTTAATGCTAGAAAAGGGTTTTTTTTTTTTTTTTTTTTTTTTTACAATGTGAATGTCTCAGCAGTGCATTATTTGTTTATATTCAGTACATTTCACTGTGGATTTTTTGGTTAACCAGTCGCAATTTCAATTTTGCAAACAAACTTTTTACAATATGGATCTGCCATCAACGCAACAAACATGACAATAAACCATGTTTATTTTAATGCCTGATCTGTGATCAGTGATTTCTAATGTGTAATTAATCAAGATCAGACAGGTTATTATTATCTTTCTCTCAAAATCGTTCAATACTGTTTATGTATCAGAAAATCAAGCCAGTGACTAAACAATCAACTTCACATCGTTTCTCTTGAATGAAATGATGAAAATAATCTTATTTAAACTGTGATTAAATTACATACAGAAATCATCAAAGAACACTTCCTTTCCAATTGCCCAAGCTGTCAATCACTCGCAAATTTATCTGGACACTTGCCAAAACCTGTTTTGAAATCAATGATGCTGCTACACTGCACAACGAAGCTCTTACTGTATTTACATTGTGTTTGCATTGTTATTTGGTGAAAGTATTTGTGAGAGTGTAGAAATTGCATTGCAATGATGAGATCACTTCATTTACGCGATCAACAGACGGTCTGTCATCTGCTCAATGCTCATCACTGCAACCTTTCATGTGATGGGAATACATCTAACTTTTTATGATTCATTAATCTCGAAAGATTAGTAAAAGATTTCGAGAAAGTTCCCCATGAAATACTAGCTATTTCAATTGCAAACATGTCAGCCAATCAGAGCAGTGGGCGTTTACACTGAAGTCTCTCAGCAGATACGCCCCTTTAAACAGACCGTTCAAATCAGAGGCTAAAACCAGGCTAGGAAAAATGCCTTTTATTTCCAAATTAACTTTTGATTGGGCACCCAAGGAAACAAGGATCCAGTTCATGACCCCTTTAATTCCTAGTAGGAGCCACTAAGCACAGATTGATACTAAAGTGGTTGTAGCACATTGGCTAATGTTAAAAAAATAATAACCAGAAGGTTGCTAGTTCAAACCATGACTGTCATCAAAGGTGTGATGACAAAATTCTTGATTGTTAAAGAACTGAGCTATAGTGACCACAATCTTGCACATTTGATCATGAAGGCTGAGCAACAGCTTGTCAGGCTGTCGTCTGTCAGGTTATCTAACTGTTGACATTCAATTCAAAACATTCAAATGCATTACGTCATAAGAGAACTAATGACCACTGATGTCAAACCAGCCTCAAAATGCATTGAAATCATATCTTTGAATGTGCAATTGGAGGACCCTGTATTATAATGCAAAGTTTCAAGGCTGCAGTGTGCTCTGTCTGAAAATGTGGGATATTTATAATGCATGGATTGGGTTTAGGATGGTTTTTCTGTGTGCCAGCCTTTTGCCATATGCAGTGAATGACAATGGAGCAGGACTGGCAGAACTGGAGTGTCTGTTTAGATGGCAGGTCTGTGGATCCAGCAGCCTTCAAAGGCCTTGAGGCCCAGCTGCCATAATATCTCATTCCTTTTGTCCTCTCCCTCTCTCGCCGGCTCCCGCTCTATACACAGATGACGGTCTTTCCGTGCACTCTCAAAAGGACACAACAAAAGACTGCATCGTGAGACCTTGCACTCCCCAACCATTCAGTACACACACAAATGCACACAGCAGACGTATTCGTACGCAGTTCTATTTTGTTTTATTTTCTCTCTCTCTCTTTTTTTATGTGGCCATATCTATTTTCTCACTCTTTTCAGGTATATTTTGGTCTTGTTTCTGAGTGAGGGGGAGTGTTGGAGAAATGGTGGGCTGTCCATTGTGAGGGAGATTGAAGTGATGTCCAAAGGAGATTGGATTGATGCGCTGCCGATGGAGGACGAGTGAAACACATGCAAAATCCATGTTAATCTGATATTTCTTCTGAGGAGCACACCATACTGAGCAGAGATCAAATTGGGTGACAATCTATCCTTATATACTTGTTTCTCATAAATAATTTCACTTTAAATTGTCTTGCGTCTAAGTTTTACTTCAAATGTTCTGATGCTTGTCTCAATGACAGGGGATCTGTCAGATGAACTTGTGCCTGAAAGCCCCTTGAGAGCGTCTGCATTGCTCGTGAAGAGTGTTTCGTTTCATATACAAACCAGTTAGTGCTTTGGGGGGGGGGGGGAATAAAGAGCGCTTCAGTGATGACGTTTATGTAGGCAAACACAGAAGACAACATAACCTTGGTTCCCTCAATAAAAACCCCAAAAGACCCAGAAAATATGCTCTGTGATCAACAAAAGTTCATGATTCAAACAAGTTTTGTTCATCATGTAATGATTTAAAAAGTAAAGTACACTACAAACAAACTTCACCACAATCAAAATACACCACAGTCGTATGACTTCAACATCACCAACATCACATACAATCTCAGAGCTTTCTGTCCCTGCATTGATAAAAAGTTCTTCATTTGCATTCCGAAGATGAACGGAAGTTTACCTGTTTGTTCTGAAGACATTTAATGTCCCAACAACTTCTGTAGTCCCATTTAGACACTTGTTACAACCACCTTTTCAAGACACAAAAAGGTTTTTAAAAAAATCATAAGGGGGTATTACTGATGCTTTTTTTGTTGTTGCTGCAGACTAAAAAATGAAAATATTTTGAGCTTGTGTTCACCACAGACCTTATTTCAGGCTTATTTCAACAGCCAGATTCCCATTCTGGGGACCAGCATCCTGAACACAACATATTCTGTTGACCAGCAATGCCTGTCTTTTCAACAGGGAACAACGAGTGCTTGCTAGATTCATGGCATTGAATTTTTAAAAGATGTTGAAGTGTTTTGTTTGAAACACTTAGAAGCAAGTAAACAATATATCCTTGAGCATACTTTTATCCCCTGTTTCGATTTCAGGGTTATACTTGATTTCAAATTTACCAGTGGCCTAGAAACATCACGTAAAATAGTTAACAATGGTTGGCAGCCGTTCCTCAGTTTCTTCCAGTCTAATCATCCAGTTCTTGACTAGAATGAGCACCAACCTTCATGCTGAAGGTCAAAGTCAAGGGATTGGACTGGTGCAAATGGATCCGTTTTTCCATCTATCTTGTTGCAAAGCTTTCAAACAGAGCCAGCTGACCAGTAAAATGAAGATCTGTCTCCTTTAAACCCATCTGTTACATGGGTGTGCATGTAGAACTGTTCCGTGTGTGATTTCTTTATTTTAGTCTGTAGTTGCGAGTTGTGAGAAGGGATTTTTCCTGAACCTCGGAAGTGGAGTGACGTCATCGGGGGTTTCTGTTATTTAAACTGCGACGGCATTGATGGCGGTCTCTCTCCTCTTTGTTTGCTGGGTGTCTCTCGCCTCATGGCGAGATCGCTCACCGCCTCTCCTCTACGTGCTGGAGCGATCCAGTGTTTGATTATATTTTGACTTCAGCTTTGGTTTTGTTTTTGTCTTTTTCAGTAACTGGTAGTGGATTTACTTTTCTTAGTTAACGTTTTGTTATTTAGTTAGATCAGCAAGGTGAGCAGTTGCACGCAAGACTCACCTGTTTTATTCTTCCTAAGAGCTAGGTAAGATCTCTCCAGGTGATTAGGAGTAGTCAGGGTTTCTGTTTCTTTAGCTGCCCTACCTGTGTACTGTTATTATTTTATGTCTGTGGATTTGTAGTAATTGTTGTTTGTTGGACATTCCCATTAAAACTTTATGCCGTAATTAGACGTCAGAAAAGCGATCAATCATCTGTGATTTGTGATATGTTCGGTCCTTACCTTTTTTGTATGGTTTAAATGAGCTAAAGTTGGTTTTGGGCCATAACACCATCATTATGTAGTTTCACTGTTTATTCCTCTGGGAGTTTATGAGAGAGGCACAACATTTGAAGTGTGCCTTTCAATGCTTTGTTTGATGGTCTGAAGATCCCACTTATGTTAAGAGGAAGCTCTGGAGAGTTCTGGTGTTGGAAAACATGCCCAAGGGTTAAACCTTGGTTTTGATATAAAAATGTAATGGGAGCAGCATTAACAATCACAAATTACAGCATACATCATAGATAAATTGCTTGGGAATGCTAAGACCATTGCATAGAAATGCTAAACATAATACCCATCATATCTTGGTGGTCACCAGGATCATTCTGGGAAAATAGAACGGGTGCGCATCTACGTCTACAGACCAGGGCTCTCCGTGTGAGGATACATTTTGCTTCATTGCCTTGTAGAAATGCATCCATTAAAGCAAGCATTTGAGCAGCAGCACTGTGGATGCCAGCCTCTCTCACTCACACGCTCACTCGCACACAGCTTTGTTGCATTATTAATCTCCATGGAGATCCAGAGACGTGAAAGTTTCTTAGTTGCGTTCATTCTAGCAATTTAAATGTGAAATGTTTGCAAGATGGTTGCTCTCTTGGGTGACTTCTTGCATGCACTGAAATGCATACATCCATACCTGTGGCTCCTAAACTCACCCAGTGCACAAAATTAACTCTTTTAGCAGGACTCTTTTGACTGTTGTATATTAGTCATTTATCCTGCGGGCTTGGCTCCCATCATTCACTGGCCTTCTTTTCATCCGCCTCCTGTCTCCCCAGACAAGCATTAATTAACTCCAAATGAGATACGACGGACATAAAACAATGTTTTCCTCCTTCTTCTGCTATTTAAATGCAGTATGGAGGAGTAATAAATAAATCACTGGGTCTCTGTGATGCCCACTGAGTAAGGCTGATGAAGAAACTGTGTTCGTAAATTCTGTCTTCGTGAAAGGACAAGGGTGAATGTTAATTTAAGATGACAAAAAAATTAAGTATGTGACTGAGCACTAAAGCAATTCCACTAATGTCCTCACACCACCTCTTGTTCACCCCTCTGATTTAGGCAATGCTGATAACAGCCATTCTGAACAGCTCATGTTTACTGAGAAATACGCATATTTAAAGAATCTCTTTGAAATGTGTGAACATGTAAGCCAGTTCAACACGATCTGTCCTTGGTCCTTAAGGGTAAAATCTAAATGTTACCTCTACTGCAAACACGGTTATGTTAAATGGGCACATATTTCTACGAAAAGCAAATCCTTCTTCTTCTAAAAAGTGCTTGCGTCAGATCTCAGCCTGGAGAAAAAAAGGACTTAGGACGAAATAGGACGAAATTTCAGAAATTGGTTCTACTTGAAAAGAAATAATAAAAATGCATTAGGACAAAATGAATTCTAACATTTCAAGTGCATGCATCAGATTTTATGTGGATACATGGTCCAAAATTAACTTTTTGTCTGCCTATTGCAAGTAAATTGAAGATGTTTAGCAACCATAAGCATTTATTTCTGGACTGAAGCTGTATTTTGCATTATTGCTCCATTCTGTCTCTTTCACAATGGATTTTTTTTGCTCCAAGTAATATTTCATGTCATCACAAAAGACGTTAGGCATCCTAGATAAAGTTGATAGCAGATGGTGATATTGTTCAAACAGTCACTGATCTTTTTATAGAGCATCATGCATGTCTTTGAATCAGTCATGCGATACATCTGCCATTTCATGGTGTAGTTTCTAATGTGAAAAATGTCAGGCAAATGACTAGCTAGTTTTTTAAAGTCCATTTTTGCTTCCATTTGGGTTGCAGAAAGCATTAAAAAAAACTTCAAAAAGGATGCAAATGCCCCACAGAAGTACTTAAAAGTAGTCCTTATGATTCATGCACTGTACATCATGTCCTCTGTTCATGACCAAATTAGCAATGTCCATTCTTTTCAGTCAATGTATTGTTGATCCAGTTCACAAACCCAGTCCAAATGATTCACCAGATTCACTCACAAATTGACTCAAAGATTCGATCCACTGAACAGGAAGGCAGTCAATAAACTAGAGTTCTCAACGGGCCCGAAAATTACAACCCGACCCGACCCGGCCCGTGGCTTTTAAAGCCCGGACCCGATGTAACCCGACACATCAACGTGAATTATCTGCCCGAACCCGGCCCGCGGCCCGACGCCGCGTCGGATTTTTTTTTCCTCATACACGTATATTATCATGACCAGCAGACGGGAATTCAAATCAACCTTTAATGTTCACGCCTTTTAACAATACAAACAACTGAAACAATAAACTTATATATAAAATATATAAATAGGCTGTAGCAGCGGTGTATTCACCTGTGGCAAGTTTACTTTTCACCAACTTCATCTTCTTCTCTCAAGGCTAAAGGCGTGCGCGTGCATCAGATCCGCCCCCGCCCTTCTCCATGATGCACGTTGCACGCTGTAGCCAGACTTTCTTTATGGTGAACAGCTGCGATGATTAATATGTTTTTTTTTTTTTTCACTGAGCGGAAAAGATAAGCCCGAGGTCCGACCCGACCCGAGTCATTTGATTATATTTTCGACCCGAACCCGGCCCGAACCCGCGGGTCCCGTCGGGTTTGTCGGGCCGACCCGACCCGTTGAGAACTCTACAATAAACTCGTATAACTTCAGAAATATAGCACATGTCATCTGGACTACTTATGATGATGTATGGTGCTTGCATCTGCAGATTCATTGCATGGAAAGAGCACCTACAAAACTTTTCCTTTTGTGTTGCACCGATGAAAGTAAGTCAGTAAGACAGTTTTGGAATGACAGGAATTTGTAAATGATGATAGAACTGTCATGGACGAAATACTAGATTTTGCATATAGTCTACTCAAAACTACTAAAAGGTGATTCAGAATCCAACTACAGATCTGCATGTCTAATTACCACCGTAAACTCATCCAAAAAACTACCTGTGGCTTCCCCCCTCTGCACAATTACAGGAAGAGCCAGATCATCAAAAATAGATGAGGAGCACAAGCTCGGCTTTTAAAGCAGCCTCTGGGGGGCAGAACAACAACTTCCTCTGTAGAACAAAGGCTGTGAAATAATTCCGAAGAAAGGGGTGTGCTACCATGACTGCAAAATATGCTAAGCTTGCATCAAATACAACGTCTTTTTATCTTGATGTTGCTCTTTAATGGGATAGTTCACCAAAATGTTTTAAATAATGTCCTTACCCGAATGTCATTCCAAACTTGAATGCTTATCCTTCTAAAACATCATTATTGGAAACACTTTATCTACTGTATTTACACTTTGCACTTCTTGTATTCATGTTGTACTGCAAAACATGGTAACACTTTATTTTACAATGTCCCTGTTACTCATCTTCCTAAGTGCATGTAAGTACATGTTTTTAATTAATATTACTCTGTACGTAAATGTATAATTACACTGTAACAAAGACACCTTGAAATAAAGTGTTACCAAAAACTCGTGTGCTGCTAATGAGGTGGGATATGGGTAAGGTTAAGTTTGTTGGAGGTTTAAGGCTGGGTTAAGGGGTAAGAGAAGGGTCAACAGTGTAATTATAGATGCAATTACAGAAATGAATTACAACTGTAATTATCAGCAGGTATTTTTAAATATATGTACAATGTAAAAAACAGATGTACAAATAAGTGCATTGGATCAAATTATTCATTTAAATGTTAGTACTTAGTAGTTAAAGTCCCCATGAAATTTTTGCTTTTAATGTGAATATGTTAGCCATACTGTTATCTATAAGCTAGTCTGCTCCAAAACAATGACACAATTTGTATTTAGAAGATATAAGTGTTCAAAACCCACAGTCTCTCACTTCCGCCAATATGGATCAATGATTTTGATGACATCACTCTGCACTTCAGCTTCTCATCAGATTTTCTGTCCAATCAAATGCTCTCTAGAATCTGAAGCCCCGCCCTCTACATTATAGATAGACACTGAAGCTGCGGCTGAAATTTGTCACTTGTTCACACATTTACTATTTTCTACATGGTGAATGCCACATTGTGCACTAAATAGGGGATAGGGAACGATTCAGACAGTGTAAATATGCTTTCCATTGGGGCGAATGAAGTCTGGTTTCACATTAGTTCCAGGTGAACCGCACGATAGCACAGAGCGGATCACGATCGAGTCGCCGAAGACCAGAAACCATAACAGACCCATTTTAAAGTGATATAGAGGACATTAGGAAGAGAAGCAGTTAGACAGACTCAGGATTAGAAACAGCACTGATGAGTAGAAGAGATAACACTGTTGCACCAACATAAATGATCACTTTTCAAACTACACATCCTCATGATTAGCATCACTGTTGCTTTAGTAACAGTTTCATACTAAATCTAAAGGGGAATCTATTAAGAGTCTAATAGTTAGACTGTGTATGGCTGTTTTAACATTTAATCCTTAAAACCTACTAGTATATATATTATATTATATATTTTTTTAGATACTAGTATCTATTCCATTAAGTACTTATTCATTAGCTACTAGTGCTTATTTTTTAGGTACTAGTACATTTTTAAAGATACTAGTACTTATTCATTAGAAACTAGTTCTTATTTATTAGATAATAGTACTTATTCCAATAGTGTCTAGTATTTAATCTTACAACTTGAGAAAAATAGAGCTAGTGCTTATTTTTTAGTGACTAGAAACATATTAGATCAAAGATATCCTTGCCTTAATAGATAATAGTACTATTTAAATAATCAGTTTGCAAATAATATGTTGAATATTAATGAACCAACAACATATCAAAGAGAGACGACACAGGAAATGGACTGAATTGCACAAGGACGTTTTTTATAATAACGAGATAATAATAGCCTACCTTTTTAATTATATTAGAGTAAAAAAATATATAATTAATAGGCATATGTAGTATAGTGCATATATACTCTTATTTTGACATGACTCTCATTCTCAGACACAGATTACTGTACAATTAAAACAATAAATGTCATATTAAACATATATCTTTCTTTGTGTTCATGCTAACCAATTAGCTAGATAAACCAACAAAACCAGTTACTTACGAAAAATCAATCTTCTATACAGCCTTAGTTTAGCCTGTATTACCATATGAACTCTGATTGGATGGTGTATACTCATGTTTATGTAATGATCTGTTAAAAGAAGATATCTATTAATATTTTCTTACTAGGTCCTTATGTGGTTGAAGATATCTGCAAATACTAGTAGCTATTCTGTTTTGATATCATCTATTAATTTATGACTAATAATTATTCCAATATTGACTAGTATCTTTTTAAATATTACTAGTAAGTATTCATTAGATGCTAGTAATTATTTATTGTATACAATTACTTTTCATTCGATACTATACCTATTTAATAGATACTAGTAGTTATTTGTTAGGTACTTATTTATTAGACACTAGTATATTTTTTTTTATTGTAACTAGTAACATATCCTACTAGTCACAACTGTTTGTTTTACTCGTCTTATGTTATGACTAGTCAGAACGGCCACTGTAGAGTTCAGTTAAAAATCTTACTAGTAAAATAAAAAATCTTACTAGTAACATTTGGAATAAATACTAGTATCTAATAAATAGGTACTAGTATCTATTGAATAAGTACTAGTAGCTAATTAATAAATACTAGTATCAATTTAATAGGAACTAATATCTATTTAATAGGAACTAATATCTATTTAATAAGTACTAGTATCTAATGAAAAAGTACTATCTTGAATAAGTAGTATTTAATGAATAAGTACTAGTATCTAAAAAAATAAGTACTAGTACCTAATGAATAACTACTAGTATCTAAATACGTACTAGTCACAATTGGAATACATACTAGTCAGAACTGAATAGTTGATATGTGAATGACAGATCCCCATGGAAGTCAATGGTATTTTTTTTTAATGTGTTACTAGTAACAAAATAATAGTTACTAGATCACTATCTAAATAAGTACTAGTATCTAATGAATACGAACTAGTATATATTTAATATGTACTAGTATCTAATGAATAAGTACTAGTATCTAATAATAAGGACTAATGAATAAGTACTAGTATCTAATAAGGACTAACTAATGAATAAGTACTAGTATCTAATAAATAAGTACTAGTACCAATTTAATAGGCACTAGAATCTAATTAATAAGTACTAGTGTCTATTTAATAGGTACTAGTATCTAATAAATGAGTACCAGTAAAAAAAAATAAGAACTAGTATATAATTAATAAATACTATATCTTTTAAAAGGGTACTAGTATCTAAAGAATAGGCACTAGTACCTAAAGAATAAGCACTATACTTAATGGAATATATACTAGTATCTAAACAATTTGTAATAGTAGCATGAAAATAGAAACTAGTAGGTTTTAAGGATTAAATGTTAAAACGGCTTGCCATAGACTGTGGCTGTCAAACGTGGCTTTACCGAGCTCAACACTCTATTTTAAAAAAGGGGAGGAGCTGCTCGATATGTCCCGCCCTGTCTTCCTGTTTCAGTTGAAATTACATCAACACATTAAAGGTGCAGTGTGTAATTTTTAGCAGCATCTAGTGGTGAGGTTGCGAATTGCAACCAACAGAAGTTATGGTGGCCGACAGGAAAAGATGTCATCGTCTGAGACAGCAGAGAGTAGCCAGTTAAGCAGTGAGGTTTCTTTACAAAGATAAATTAAGAAATTAGGTCTACTTAATTATTCAGTAAAGCGATATGTTATTGCGAATATTATTGTTACTTGTTCATCATTCTGTCAGTGTTTTATTCGCTGACTTTAGCTAGCTTCTTTGCACAAAGAACAGCATAGTGATGAAACGCGTTTGTCCATTTAGGGCTACTGTAGAAACATGTCGGCGCATTTCAATGTTAGGGGACCTGCTGTGTATGTAGATAGAAATGGCTCATTCTAAGGTAATAAAAACATACTGTACAGGTCTTTATACACCACTGAACACATAGTTATGTATATGATATTGCATTTCTATCAACAGATCCTCCTAAATATTACACAATGCACCTTTAAATAACGCTGCATGTTTCAAGGAACTTCAGTGGGCCTTTAAAGACACTTAATATGAAGTGGGACTTCTAGAACAATGCTGAATCACCATAAGATTAAATCTTAAATTAAAAAAATATATATAATTATGTGATACGTAAGCATGCTCAGTCGTAAATCTTACATAACTCTGTCTAATTTCCCCAATGATGCTAAGAGTTTTGCGTCAGGAGATAAACCCACCGTAGCTTGAGGGCAGTCTGTGTTCATTGAAGGGATGACGTAACGGATGGGTGCTAATGAAGACACTGGCTTTGAGGATTGATTTCAAGGCCAGATGAAAGCTGAAGGGAGTTTTCCTTTCCAGCTAACCGATGAATTCTTTCTGGGTTTGAAGTGAGACGCACTCTTTCTACAGATGTCAAACCCTGCCACTTTACCTAGATTGGATTTCCACTTGAAAGCTGTAGGTAATAAAATGACACTTATAACCTATATGCTGCATATCATACATATGGCATTTAAGGTCACCATGAAATCAAAACTGACAATTTTTTTTTAAATGATTTACCTGTGCACATCATTATTATTACTTTTTTTTAAATTGAAATAGATTTTTTTTTTCTCATAATATTTAATCAAAATAACTCCCCCTCCCTCTTGCAGCTCTTCTCTTCTCTCTCTTCTCTGATGACGTGTTTACTGGCGTGAGGGCAGGACAACCTGTCACTCACACAAGATCCACCAATAGCAAACCACAACTATCCAATCAATTCCACATCCAAATTCCACATTCCAAATCAAGCCCCGCTCTACATTTGTTCTTGTTTAAGAAGCTGTTTCACTCTGATCTACATCACAATAGGGAAGAAAAGAATATCGCAACTTCCGTTTCATGCCTACTTTAACAAGTGGTAACATGGAACCAGGGCAGGTTATACATAATGCTAGCCTGGGTTTCCCCATGCTGCCTTGCGCGCAGCGCGATTTTATTCACGCCGCTAGGCAGCCTGGACACCATGGACCAGATTTTCCCCTCAAAAAGGGAACCAATCACAGAACGGGGAGGGAGAAGTAAGACGATGACGACGTCTATGCGACACACCGAAGCAGTTTGTTTATATCTATGGATCCAACATGGCATCAGACGCGAAGTTACCTTTCGATGCAGCCTTAGATAGTGTTCTAAGTAGTAGAAGTTTATTTCGTCTTCTTCCTCGTCAAATTTCTGTCACTCTACATACGTCATCTGGTATAACTGAAACGATTGACTATGAGCTACGTACAGACGCATTTGATAGACATTCGTAACGCCCAATAAACGGCTCTGGGCATTCGTAAACCACAAAGCTTTTAAAGCTTGAAAAGCTTGAAAAAACTACAAAGCTTCTCCTGAAAGCAAGTCATACATTTTTGAAATGACAAAAAGATAAGTGCAGGTCGCACATTCAATTATATTATAATAATTATAATTAAAAATGATTTTGTCACACAATGACTGTATTTGTTTCCTGTTGATTCATTTAATGTTTTTCTTGGTTTCTGATTATGACCTGTGTCTTGTGTTTAATCATTATCCCTCATATGTAGATGGTGCATTCAAGTCATGTCGGAAAGGTTATATTTACGAGTTGAACACACATGAACGTCACCACAAAGTTGTTGTTATGAATGGGAAACTAAGGAATTTCTTTAAGAACAGAGTTTCTGAGTTTTTATGTATAAAGGTACATCACCATCTTGCTCCAACCAAAGTGGTTTGAACTCACCTGACATCGTAATTACGACTTCACAACTCCGGTCTTATTTCGTTCAGATGTTTCTACATTTGATGTACTGTTTCATGTTTGCTTTTCCCTTGCTCCAAAGTCTTCCTTGTGTGTCGTTATTTCCTTAATTTTTATTAAAGTGCTAGATCAACGCCTCAACTTATACTCCTTGCTCTCTGTAAAACGTTACAGCAGAATGAGTCATCAATATTTTGTTCATTTTTCCTTGAAGTAAAATAAATTAAAAATGTATTTAGAAAACTTTTAGAAGTACAATAGCATATAGAGGACCTCAAAGCTAACAGACATAAAGTAAAGGCCACAAAACTCTATACATTATGATTTCCTGGGCTCTTTAAGAACACACAACAAACAAGTGACTATTCCTCCCAAGAAGGAAACTCATCTGCATGGTTTAGTCTGCTTTGGTTTATACATATCCTCATAATTGCTCATTATATACTACATAATCACACTGAAAAGTGGTTCTCTGTTGGCTTTTAATTGCAGAGCTTCCAGAAAGCTCTTCCCCAGGGATACACCCCCTTGTTCTCCACCAGCCTTCTTGTCATTTCACTCCCTCTGCATGAGACTGGAACATAAAGATATTGCACATCTATAGTTTACCCATGTGAAGGGTTCAGCTGTAAGTCAGTGTAAATTACAAAAGTTCTCTGGCTAAACAAATAGAGGTAACACTGTGCAACACTGTGTTGTGATATCCTCGACACAGGAGTCTGCAGTAGCTTATGAGTCCACTGGGCCAGAAACTGATGCTGTGGCTTTAGAAATATAGATTTAATATCTGAAAGCAGTACTGTGAAACTTGCTCTTAGATACGCTACATAAGATATACACTAAATCACAAAAGGTTCTGTACAAGGTACTTCAAATCTTAAAAGTATATATTCTAAAAAACTGTACTTGTAGATAATTTAATATTAATGAAATAAAAAGGCCACTTAAGTGATTTTTTGCTCATATGCGACTTGTTTTTTCACAACAGTGTTAACAGAGCAAACCACATCTGATCTTGTGGTCTGATCTTATCGATTCAGATTTGTGCCACTTACAAAGGTGGTCTTCAATCAGATACAGGTCTGATATTTTGCAATGCAAGTGTGGCAGCGAAGGGGTGGTTTTCATTATTTTGGACTCAATTATTATTACAAAGGAGGTGGATCAGGATTTCCTAGAGGTGATTGGACACCTGTCCCCTTGTAACACCGTCTACGCCACCCTGGGAATTTCACCCAGGGAAATAATGGTCCTACAAGGACACACAGGTTCGTTCCCACAAGAATACAGCAGAGACATGAATATAAAGAAAAATAAATACTTTATTTATAAATAGAATAAAAAGTTCCACACATAGTTCAGCACACAAGGAATGGATCTGGCTTCAAAATAAAGACAAAACTAAAGGCAAATAAACAAACCAATTAGACAATCAAAAATAACATATCAGATGGCAGGGAGAAATAACAAACCTACCCAAATTCCACTTCACTACGAACTTCAAACATACACTAATGTACTCACTTCACCACACAAATGCATTCAGGTGACAGAAAATTAGAATCAAATCACTCAGTGAACAATAACCATTAGCATGGACTTAAGAGAGGTAAGCACTCTTTCCTAGCCAGTCTAACAAAGTTAACAAATCAAACATCAAATTGTCACAAATCAAATCAATAAGCACAAAAGAAAAAGAAAATAACAAAGTTGACTATATCAGGATCTCCAACAAAATACAAAAGCAACAAAATAACAGATGCAATCACATTACACATTCACCAACATATAAGACAATGATCCATTAACCATATACACACACAATATGTATACACTCATAACAGGGGTGTCAAACTCAGTTCCTGGAGGGCCACAGCCCTGCAGAGTTTAGCTTCAACCCTAATTAAACACACCTGATCAGCTAATCAAGTACTTCAGGCTTATTTGAAAACTGCTATGCTGCGTTCCAGTCCACTGTTAGACACGCACTTGCGAACTTCCCTAAGCACTTCCCCTCGGGGGAATCCCTGCCGCCATTTTGAAGTGCGTTCCACTTCGTGAAGTGGACGAGGGAAGTTTATATGGACAGACCCTCGTTCCCTCGATTTTGACCGAGGGAGCGAGTCTACTTCAAATGTACACTTCAGGCACCTATATGTCCCACAATGCAGTACGATTGTGACATCACCACATATCTTGTCTAATCACCACCACACAGACAACTCTATGATATATTAATTATAATTTTTTTTTAATTTAAAACAACCCAAACACACCTATAAACATTTGGATGCTGCATTAAACAAATTATTAAAGGGAAAAAAATTTAAATAATAAATCAACTCCACAGCTGATTCCAAGTGATCAAGGGCTTAGGACGTTCCAGTTCAGACCATTGCAGTTTCCGCCAGTAGTGGGCACTCGCAATGACGTACATCCGAGTGAACGAGACGAAGGGAAGTTAGCGAGTGAAGGGCATGACAATTTTGGACTGGAACGCAGCACAGGTGTGTGTGTGTGTGTGTGTGTGTGTTGAAGCAGGGTTGGAACAAAACTCTGTAGGGCTGTGACCCTCCAGGAACTGAGTTTGACACCTGTGCTCCCAAAGATCACAAATTCACAAGCACTAACACTTATATTCACACACACACGGTGAACAAACACTCAATACACTCAAACAACTAGCATCAATCTATGAGTTAATTCACCCAAAAATAAATGTCTACAAACCCCACAAACACAGTCTTCCAGTTGAAACAGTGCGGGGGTGGCCATGGGGCCACACGGATTAATACTCGGATCTCACAATCTCCGGACAGAGCCGATCAGGGGTGCGTTTCCCGAACAACGACGTAACTCGCTGCATATCTACCGTAGTGCGATGCATCGTTGAAGAAATCAACTAGCTAGTCATGACTGTTTATTTGAATCTGGAAATAAAGCAAATTAACTGAGAAAAATGAGAAATAGTTAATTCGAACTCAAACAGTTTCATTAAAAGAAGGTATTACTCCACCACGTGCGTGACATCATTAACCATCGTGGTTGACTGACCAATTTGCAACAATATGATTTCAGGAAACAGTTGTGACTAGCTAGTTGATTTCTTCAACGATGCATCGCACTACGGTAGTTAAGCAGCGAGTTCCGTCGTTGTTCGGGAAACACGACCCTGGGCAGACACATTGGTCTTTCTGTGTTTGCTTGCTAATGGCTAAAACTTCCAGGGCTGTGTTCTGTGACTTTGAGCCTGACAAAAAAAAAGTGAGAGTGAAATACAACTATTTATTATGTTTGATAAACGACAAAGGGCAACTGCAGCTCGGAAAAGATAACCGTGTCGCGCATGCACGAAATGAAACGCACACTTTCCAGCAAAACATCTGTGGGGACCAGTACAATATGGGCGTGATGGCACTCCTCATTAGGCACACATACTTTTAAAACAATTATCTAGTCTCCAAGCCAAGGTTTAGTTACAACTCTGCAATAAGCAATATGGAAAGCAATGCATTGACAGTGAGTATTGATTTATAGGTTATTATTATTGCATTTCAAATGTTCATTGGCTGGACATACTGGTCAATATGAATGCACATCCCTCAGTAAATAATAACCATCAAGTATCAAGTATTGCCTTTATCATTTAAAAAAAAAAAACACAGTGACATGCTATGGCAAGTCATTTTAGCTTTTATTCATTCACAGGATGCATTTTTTAAATCAATGATTAAATGTGTACTATTTAAAATGTGAATTCTTGATAGTAAGAATGTACTTTTTCTAGTGACAATGTCTATTTCTGATATCAGGAATTACATTATCATTAGTAGTTAAAGGAGGGAGGATTGTAGTGGGAGCACTGGGGTGTCAGGTGTGACTGTGTGGCAATGGCAAATGGTTTATTGCCATTTGCCATTGAAAAAAGGAAGGGGAAGCCAGGTTACGGTGCCAATCAGCTATCCGTGATCACGCGGACATATTACCAGCTCTTGGTCTCTTCAGCTTAAACAGAGGGGAACACGAAATAAACAGCAAGTCCTTTCGCAGATATTCACATATTAAATCAATAGTTTACCCACCTGATTATTAGCAAATCAGCCCTTCTGACGTCAAACCACGGTTGATAAACACAGCCCGGTATGCATACCAGATGCTGTATGGCTCAGCTCAAAGATCCCCACGCTGGGAAAGCTCAGAAAGTCAGTGTCTGAGTTTACAGCAGTCAACATATAGACATATAGACAATTACGGAATAGTAGTAAAACTAAAATAAGGAATGCAAAGTCAGAATATTATAAAAATAGCTTAAATAGAGAGTTTAAGAATCCAAGACAATTTTGGAATAAACTTAACACTTTACTTAACCGTAACAAAATAGCACGTATTAATCAACTGAATATCAATAATGAAATTATACAGAACTCCACAATAATCTCACAAACTCTTAATGATCACTTTGTTGCAGTTTCTCAAGCTAATGAGACCCCATATTCATATGCAACTTTCAAAAAACCCCTGCCCCAAAATCTTTTTTCTTTTAAACCGATTTCACCTATTGATGTTTATCAAGCTATAGGAAAATTGAAGTTGAGTACTGGTGCTGGACCTGATGGAATGGAATCCAAGTTTATAAAATATGCATCACATATCTTGATGTTCCCCCTGGCAGAATTATATAATTTATCTATAAATACAAACTCACTTCCACCTATTTGGAAGCTGGCTAGGGTATTGCCTGTTTTCAAAGGTGGAAAACCAGATGACTTGAATAACTACAGACCTATTTCTATTATATGTACAGTCCAAAAAATATTTGAGAAATTAATTTTCATGAAATTATGTGAATTTATTGAAGAACATGGTATCTTATCATCAGCACAATCTGGATTCCGACCTAATCACTCTACTACCACAGCTCTCCTCAACTTTACAAATGATGTATATACAGCATTTGATGAAGGAAAATATACTGGAGCCATCTTTATTGATTTTTCGAAAGCGTTTGATACAGTTGATCATTATTTACTTCTAGATAAATTGTATTCGATTGGCTTAAGCCAAAGATCTTTATTATGGTTTAATGCCTATTTACATGGTAGGCGTCAATACGTTGCATTACAAAATACATGCTCCACTAGTATAATAATAGGTAAAGGTGTACCCCAAGGTTCTGTGTTGGGGCCACTCCTTTTTTCTATTTATATTAATGATATGCCCTGTATTTGTTTATCCTGTAATGTCCATCTTTATGCTGATGATACGGTCCTATATGCATCGTATAACCAAAAGGACCAGGTACAAATTGCATTACAATCAGATTTTATCATTGTCCAAAAATGGCTTAGAGAGCACAACCTTTTTCTTAATGAGAAAAAAAACATGCACTATGTTGTTTAAGCTGAAACCATCTAAAGTTACCACGAATGAAATACAAATTTGCATGAATGATGGAAGATCTCTTGTAAATGTAAATGCATTTAAGTACCTGGGACTGTGGTTAGATACTGAGCTTTCATTTAATGCTCATATTGAAGCTACAGTCAAGAAAGTTAAACAATGCTTGTGTCAGTTGTACCGTTCAATTGATTGCTTTACATTTGGTACAAGAAAGCGTATTGCACAGCAACTCCTTTTACCGCTAATTGATTATGCAGATATTGTTTATCACACATCAAGTGTTACTTCTCTCAAAGCTCTAGATCTTTTATTTAATACCATATGTAGATTTGTTTTAAGGTATCCATTTATGACACATCACTGTACGCTCTATGAAAAATTGGACTGGCTCCAACCTAAAGAAAGAAGAATGTATCACTGGTATATGTTTATTTTTAATTGCACTAATTATGCCAATAAATGTCCCCCTTATCTTCAACAATATTTTGTCAGACACATGTCAGCCTATCCCATACGACATTTGCTACACCCATTTTTTGCTACACCAAGAATCCGACGGGAAATTGGGAGAAGAGCATTCTGTCATAAAGCTCCTATGGACTGGAATAACCTCCCACTGTCACTGAAATCTATTACATCTTTACATTTATTTAAATCAGCACTATTTTCATATTTAAAGACACCATGTACATGTTTTAATTGAGGATTCCTTTTCTCAGTTCATATTGTAGTAAATCTTGGGCACATTAGAATGCTGTAATGTTATGTGAACATTCTATGAGGCCTTATTATTATTTTTTATTTATTTATTTATTTATTTATTTTTTGTCAATGTAAACCATGTAATTTACTGTATAATTTGTGGAGGTGGTGGGTCTTGTGGGGGTAAATGCTGTGAATGATGTCCTGTTGAGTTTGGTCTTTATTTTTGTGCTGTTTTTCTTTTTACATGTGTTATTGTGTACTGTTATGTTTTGAGCATGTGTGGCTCTTGGTGTTATTTTCAATTAGTGATTGAAAGGACCCCCTTGAAAATGAGATGGTACATCTCAAGGGGCTATCCAAAATAAAAGAATAAAGAATAAAGAATAAAGAACATGCTCCCCAATAACGCAGGAACATTCCTTATACACACACACACCTATAGCGCACCTGGATCTCATTAGGTGATTGCCATTCAGTCAGTACCCAGGTTGTTGCCAAATTAACTAGGCAGCTATTCCTGCTACACAAGTATGAACAGTCATTCATACCACTTTTACATCACTCTAAAGTCTAGATAAACATTCGTCATAATTCTGCAATGATGGGAGTCATTTTACATACCGGTAGTTCTTTGATAACTCTGTGAATCTGGAAGACGGCAGCGAGGTTTTTCAGTGGAGGCTTTCACATCCTTGTCTTCCACATCCTTGTCTTCCACATCACCTTATAAAATGAACGTGTAAAATCTGACTTCATCAGCCTCCGTGTTTACTTCAGTATAATTCTGCACTGTGCACCATCTTTGCTATTGTTCTTTTGCACAAGGGACATGTCGTATCGAGCAGTGTTTTCCAACCCTCTTACCGAAGGCACACCAACACCAACAATTATTCCTGTATCAAACCCACCTTATTCAACAGTTGGTGTGCCTCCAGGAACAGGGTTGGGAAACACTGGTATGGTGTTTTTATGTATTTTTTTTTTAGCTTGACAGCCCTCATGCACATGTAATGACAAGCTAGTAAGAGCTGTGTGGGTAAACCTCACTCCCCTGGCCTCAACAGGTGCACTGACGACTAATGCTAGAGGCGGCTGTCTTTAGCATCCTTGTTAGCATGCCCACCTCCCATGCTGAAGACAAAGGTTCGAATCCCGCTCGAATTCGTACACACTCATTGTATGGAAAGGTTTCATTGCGTGAAAATCATTCAAAAATTCTTCTTAAATTGTGTTCAATGAAGAAACCAAGTCGAATGGGTTTGAAATGACATGAGGGTGCGTAAATTATGACAGAATTGTATTCATTTTTGTGAAATATCCCGTTTATGGCATATCCTACAACAGACACCCACAAATTAATTCTCATCCACCGCATGTTTATTGATTGTATATTATTCGAACCCTAGTATATTGGTTTAAGAAAATGTTCCTGAAAAATATGTTGCCTTCTCACATGGTAGCCTTACAGTAATGTTGAAATAGTTGAAGGTTGATATCCTTGGAGGGGAGAAATAAACACCCCTTCAGATCTGATCACATTGATCACAGGTTTAAAGTGAGCAGGGTTGGAAATCAACAGGCTGGGCTGAGGTTTTTTGCAGCAGAAATATGAATTGCGTCAGTATCTCTGCACAGATCGATCAAAGACATGTTGAGCACCAGAGGAGGTGAAAATAAACCAAACCTGAGACTCCGCATCCAGCCAAGAATATACTCATGTATTTTAAAAGATCATGATCTTTATATTCAGACATAGTACTATGAGGATAAACATTTCATGATGATGACATCAGTGTTGGTATTTCAGGGCACTTGACACTGGTCTTCTGCAGTTCGTAGCATTTCATCTATAAGCCAATGTCATTAACACATGTCGGGCACGGTTGATGAGCCAGTGCGGGGGTGCTCTAAAGGGACACTTCAAAAAGTCGACTCGGATGAATCATTCGTACCACGAAAACTGGCGGTGCCTAAGCGTGCCTTAATGAGCCAACCCCACTGTTTGTTTAGCCAGAATGGATGAGGCTCGGCACGATCCTTGCAGTGCTGAAATTTAGATCGCACAGCTGCCTCACTAATCTGCTGGAGCTTTCACCCCTCCCTGAGAGATGAGAAATCAAAATGTTTTCTCTGCACTCCAGCACTGACAGAAAAACGAGATCAAGCCAAGAACAAGACATGATCAAACTAAGTCTTATAATGGCAGGAGAGGGGCATAGAATCATAGCAAAAAGCATCTAACATCACCCGTACAAGGGTGACCCCCCATCACCCCCCCCCCCCCAACACACACACACACACACACACACACACGCGTTTCATCAGGCGATTTTATAAACATTGTGTATGTATTAAAATTCATTTGACTGTTAACGCAATGATAGCTTCTGCTGGGAAATCTAGACAGTGTATACATTATTAATGTCTGAAGATTATGTTAGCAACATTAGGTTTAAATATGGTGTTCTTAAGAAAAACATCATTATTATAGCTCATGGTGGTGATTTGAATAACCCTTTAACACAACATATTAAAATTAGGAACATAACTCTGCCTCAAATTATACAGGCCTAAATCTACGATTATGTATTTAAATTGCATATCAAAAGTCTATCCATTTGGATTACACAGTCTTACCATAAACAAACTAATTTAATCTAACTTGATGTTGTCACGGTCAACTGTTAGTCACCGTCTTCACTACATGTCCCATCATCCTCCCCGGCTCACACCTGTACTCACTTCACCATTACCCACTCCTGCCAGTGATCATCATCATTTCTCACCATGTTCAGCTGTTGTCACCTTGTCTTCCCATTTTCATCTGTGTATTTAAGTTCCTCATTGTTCTCTGTTCACTGTCGGTTCTTATCAACACTTTTGGTATGTTTCTGTTTATATTAAATTCCTGTTGTCACTTCATCCTGTCTTCTGAGTCTGCCTTGACGTGCCTCACGCAGCCTAAAGCGTGACAGAAGACCCGGCCAAAAAGAAAACAGTATTGGCATTCTCCTCACCCCTTCTGATCCCGTCACTCGACTAGTGACCTGCTTCCAGGAGGTCCGCCAGATCGAGGAATATGTCGCCGAGTTCCTGGAGATCTCAGCCACGATGGCCGCCAACGCCACACCAGATGAGCCCTCAACCAGGATGGCCGCCACCACGTCAGAGCCTGTTCCTGTCCCAAGACCTGTGTTTGTCCCTAGACCTGTTCCTGCCCCAAGAACTGTTCATGTTCATAGACTTGTTCCTGCCCCAAGAACTGTTCCCAGACCTAAGTCTGTCCCCAAGCCCGAGTCTGTTCCCGAGCCCGAGTCTGTTCCCGAGCCCGAGTCTGTGATGGTTCCTGAGCCCGAGTCTGTTCCCTGAGCCTGTTCCTGAACTCCCTCCCAGCCTCCGCGACCAGGGCTCCACCTCGGCCCGTCGGTCCATTGGTCCACGAGGGCTTCACCTCGTCCCTTTGTCCCTCTGGCTCCATTGGACTCCTCACTCCCTCCAGCTCCACCTTGGTCCTCTGTCGCTCTGGCTCCACCGCGGCCTTCTGGATCCCTGCCTGTGCCTCGGTCGCCAGAGCCGTCGGCATTTCCATGTCTCTCCAGATCCTCAGAATCGCCTTGGCTCATCGGCTCTGTCTACACCCTGGTATCCTCTTCCACCTGCTCCGCCTCCATCAGACGGCCCCCCTGGAGTCGTCAGATCTGCCTCCACCATGGCTCCTCCCTCTGTCTGCTCCGCCCTGGCCTCCTGCTCAGCCTGCTTCGCCCTGGCCAGCTGCACAACCTGCTCCGCCCCGGTCTCTCGAACTGCCGATACCGTCCTGTAGTCTTCAGACCCTCCAGAGGAAGATTCCAGGACGCCCGCCCATCCTCCCCGGTTGCACTGTATATGGCGAGGACGCGCCTATCGGTAGGGGGGAGTACAGTCACGGTCACCTGTTAGTCACCTTCTTCACTACATGTCCCATCATTCTTTCCGGCTCACACTTGCACTCACTTCACCATTACCCACAACATTACCCACAACTGCCAGCGATCATCATTACTCACCATGTTCAGCTGTTGTCAGCTTGCCTTCCCATTTTCATCTGTGTATTTAATTTCCTCATTGTTCTCTGTTCATGGTTGGTTCTCGTCAACACTGTGTTGTAGTTTTGGTACGTTTCTGTTTATTAAATTCCTGTTGTCACTTCATCCTGTCTTCTGAGTCTGCCTCGACGGGCCTCACGCAGCCTAATGCGTGACAAATGTGATGCAAATTTGTCAGTCATACATAAATGAAACAGGATATTTGCAGTACAAAAAAAATAAAAAATAAAATCATGGCATAGTTTAACTATTTGCATCAATTTGATTTTATTTAAACAATCATACTTTCAAAATGCATTTAATCAAATAGAACCAACAAAAATGTTACCCATTTTATTTATGCATGACTGATAAATATGGATCACATTAAGTTTATTAGCTTATGTTAAAACTGTTTCAAATACATACATTTTAAATGTACAGTAGGCCTAAAGAATTGTGCTGCACCGTGTGCTCCTAGTCATAATGTACACTACATGGACAAAAGTATTGGGACACCTGACCATTACACAAACAGAGACTATATGTAATGACAATGTATTCTAAATACATAGACATTATATGGAGTTTGTCCCCATTTGCAGCTACAGTATAATAGCTTCCACTCTCTTAGAAAGGCTTTCAACAAGATTTTGGGAGTGTTTCTGTGGGAATTTTTGTTTATTCATTCAGTAGAGTTTTTGTGAGGTCAGGCACTGATGTTGGACGGGAAGTCTTAGCTTGCAATCTCTGTTCCAGTTCATCTCAAAGGTGTTTGATATAGGGTTAAGGTCAGGGCTCTGTGCGGGCCAGTCAAGTTTTTCCACACCAAACTCATCCAACCATGTCTTTATGTGCACTAGGGCATGCTGGAATAGAAACTTCCCCAAACTGATCCCACAAAGCTAGAAGCATAGCATTGTCCAAAATGTCTTTTTTTTTTTCTTTTGTTTTTCACAAATGTTTGTAAATGCCAACTGTGTGACTAGGTGCTTGATTTTATACACCTGTGGCAATGGGTCTGATTGAAAATTGGACAATTGATTTAAATAATTAAGAGGACTGTCCCAATACTTTTGTATATATAGTGTAAATAACGCTTTTCAGACTTACCATTTTCACCCTAAAAGGGTTAGTCACCCCAAAATGAAAGTTCTGCCATCATTTAGTCAACTCCATGTCATTCAAAACCCTTACAACTTTATTTATTCTGCAGAACAATACAAATAGATAAAAATATATTTGAAGAATGCTTCCGCTGGTTTTGTCCGATGCAAAATCAGTGGTGTCCAAAACATCACTGAACACTTTTGACTTTCATTTTATGGCCAAAAAACAGCTATTTTTTCAAAATATCTTCTTTTGTGCTCCAAAAAAGAAAGTCATACAGGTTTGGACCTTGGAATGACATCGGTGGTAAGTAAATGCTGACAGAATTTTGATGACTATCCTTTTAGGACAATAAAATGGGCACAAAATCCCAAATTTACATTGCAATAGAGCAGCAGAGACCGCAATATCATTTACATGTCGAAGACTTTGAGTATTGAACAGGATGACATTTTGGTTATTTAAAACAAAAAACCTAGTGTTTCTGTCATAGTTGATTTTTCATGAGACGTTGCCGTAATAAATTTGTAATTGTAGTGTACGCACACGGTAACCTCAAGAGTCCTTGTTCAATCCACTTAAATTTAGCATAATCTGATGTTAAGTGCCTCACATGTCTATTTTTTTCACTTCAAATATCAATCTTGTGTTTCTCATATCTATAATTTCTACTGTTTATGACACGAGCAGTCGAGTGAGACAATAATATTATTACATTTTGTATGCGGCGCAGAGTCAGGTGTATTTTCAGAATAAGTAATGCCAACTTTTTTCTCTGCTAGACTAAAGCGAAGAGTTACTGAAAGATTCATAGCAACCTCGTTCAACAGGCGTTTCCATGGCAACCCAACATTTTCGAGCAGGGAATGAAGGCCGTAATACATCGCTAGACTAGCTCTCATGTTCTTTGATCTCTTTCTGTCTCTCTCTCTTTTACTTTATCCCTCATCTCCAGCCCTGTCATACACAAAGCTGTTTTCTCACAAGCTCTTCGTTGCCTGTGTCCACAGCTTAGAAAACTTTCAAATGTTAGGGTGCATTGTATAAACATTGCTTTAATGTACAGCAAATGAATAAAACAGAATAAGGTCAACACCATGAGGTTACACAATGAGGTTCTCAGTAAATCTTCAGTATACATTATATAGAAAACAATGAATTCATAATTCATTGTGTGTTTGTCTGTTGCCAAATGTAATAAATCAATATTTCTCAGAACCAGCAGCATGCATATTAGAAATGGTTCATTTATTTGTGAAATAAAATGGTTGAATTATTACACATAGCCTCGGGTTTGTGAAAGGAGAGCAGTGGATCTGTTTTATGCACTCTCTGGCTTCTCTTCATTGTGTATATAACTTTAGTCAACAAATCATTCAGAAAGATAAAGGTGAGTCATTTAATCCTAGTCTCATCTCTCTTCTCATGCAATCATCCTGCCTCTCTCTCTCGCTGTGGTCTAGTGGTGGCTGGATTAAGGGATTATAGTGAGCAAAGCACATACTTTGCTGGACTGACCGTGTGGGTGGATGACATGGCTGGTCAGGTGACACTACAGCTGGATCCAAACAGATGTAAGCTGAGATCTGATTCACAGGGTCATTAGCCCATGATTTACTCACCCTCAAGTCATCCTAGGTGTATATGACATTCTTCTTTTAGACGAATATAATCGGAGTTATATTAAAAAATGTCCTGGCTCTTCCAAGCTTTATAATGCCAGTGAATGGCATATTGTTTTGAAGTCCATCAAACTGCATCCATCCATTATAAGTGCTCCACGCAGCTCTGGGGGTTTAAAGGCCTTCTGAAGTGAAGCGGTGATTTTGTGTAAGAAAAATATCCGTATTTAAAACTTTATCGATTAAAATAACTAGCTTCCGGCAGATGGGCAACGCAAGTTGACTTACGCCAAAAGAGTAACCCTTGACGATGTGTGATGTAGGATGTAGGAGTAGTGTAAGCTTTGACGCCTCTCGTGGTTCAAACACACAGGGCTGAGCAACAAACTCAAGCTCCTCCCACATTTCTCTTTAAAAATTTTCATTTTAGACTTCTAATTCGTTACTGGTGTTTTGTTTTGCTCTATCCTCTGTGCTTCCGCATTCGTCATTACGTTGTGCATCAATGTCATCTGCCGGAAGCTAGTTATTTTAGTCGATACAGTTTTAAATATGGATATTTTTTTTACATGAACACTTCGCTTCAGAAGGCCTTTATTAACCCTCTGAGGTCTGAGCTGTTTTCTGGGCCCTGGGGGTGTTCTGACATGCTCTGACATTTGTGCTTATTTCTGTTACTTGTGACATTTTCATGGCTAAAGTCTAATTACACTGTATTCAGCACAAACTCTGCTACAATAATATATCAGCAGCATGTATGTAAAAGTTTGTAGTTTTGAGATAATGACATTTATGCGTGGTTTGTGAAAATACAAAAAAAAAATTCTCACTGAAATAAGGTCATGAAACCCATACTGATTATTTCTTCACAAGACTTTTGAAAATTGTATGACGTAGCCTAGAATATTTGCTCCAAAACTATGTGAAAATCACCCTGACTGCTCATTCAGATGAGACAATATATTGATTTAAAAATATTACGACGTGTTTTGTGTGAAAAAGCTTTATGCGGGAGCTCATTAATATGTAAGCTTTTGACACCTGAGAAAGACAAAGAACCTCCCCTAACGGCCCTATTAGGAGCTATCAGGCCCCTATCATTCTGAGCAACCTTGCACAAAGAATGAGGAGATTTAAAAAAGAATGGCTTTTAGATTTTTTAGATTTTTTGGATTTATTTACAACACAACATAATCCAAAGATACAAAACAAATGACAAAGAAGCACTCATTGAAAACAATTATCCAAAGACAGAGACCTTTGTGCCATTCCTAAAAACATTGTACATACCTTTCATTTCCAAGGTTTTGGATTTTCACTTTACCATGTTCATGTACAAACTCATGTGAATGTTGAAGTTAGCAGGAGTGGCATCTGGGCCCTGAAAAAAAAAAAAAAAAAAAAAAGTGAACAAACTGATATCAAGAGAAACTATAGGCCTGCACGATTTTGGGAATAAATTTGAGATTTTTCTGGTTAAAATTGCTTTTTAAAATTCACAGAATACACACATACACACACACATAAATGTTTCCAACAATATATAATATAATGAACACCAGGTTTGTTGTGCCTTGTAGGCATAGGCTATGCACAGTGCTGCATAAAATAATAATAACAATAACCATATCAGCCTATAAATCTTCCAAAATATTTCAGTAACAACTAAGCTAGAGAAAAATATATTGATTATCATGTTACTTCTAATGTTTCCATTCGTTATTATGATATGAAATGAGATAATAGTAAAAACATGAAGCCGTTTGGTACTTTTCAAACGCGATCGCGATCCAAATATGATACATTCAAACGCTATCGCGCTCAAATATAAAACATTATGGTTAACTTACCATATACATATCTACATTTGAGCAGATATCCACAAACACAGTAACAGTAAACACGGGTCTAAATATTATAATATTCACCATATATCTAGCAACAGTTCAACTGCAATGTGAAATTTATGCAACAATAACAAACTAATATGTAAGAATTTCTTACCTTACATCTTTCTTGTCTTCAAATCGCGTTCTTCTTCTTCTGAGGTAATTCCAATGTAAGCTCACGGCGTGTCTTTCAAACTCGACGAAAAGCAGAGACTTGTGAAGTGTTTTCGTGTTTTGTTTCTGAGGTAACGAGCGCGTTCGCGTTCCATGTGGAGATTTGCATGTGAATCTCTTTTGCGCTAGTGGGCGTGTTCAAATTAAAAATAATTAGGAAGCGTTTGAGAAGCTGGACATCTTGTTGGTTTTATACAAATTACTTAAACAGAGAATATTTGTTTTCAGTTTGAATCCGATCATTTAAAAGTGCACACTTAAATGTTTATAAAGGTATATGGCTCATAAATGTGTGACTAGTATTCGCTGAGTTTGGTTTCAGTTTATAGACGTGCTCAAGAAAAAAAAGTTCACCGCGACGGAGAGGCAGAACGCACACCCTGTTTATTTTCTTTATTTTACAAAAGCACAATGTTTTGATTTGATTGTAAGTGGACACCTACAAAAGTAAAAATATCACAGATTATTTTTTTATATTTCTTTTTTCTGTATGACCATAAATGACGGAGAAATTTAAGTTTATAGTGCTACAATGTGAAGAAAATACAGCAAAACGCGCCGACGCGTTTGCCGACCTCAGAGGGTTAACCCCCCAGAGCCATGTGGAGCACTTTTATGATGGATAGATGCACTTTTATTATGGATGGATGCACTTTTATAGACTTCAAAAAAATATACGGCCATTCACTGCCATTATAAAGCTTTGAAGAGCCAGAACATTTTTTAATATAACTCTGATTGTATTCGTCTGAAAGAAGAATGTCATATACACCTAGGATGGCTTGACGGTGAGTAAATCCTGGGGTAATTTTCATATTTGGGTGAACTATCTCTTTAAGTCTTTCATTTATTAATTCTGTAATTCTTACAGATTCAGCAAGGTGCTGGAAACATTCCTCAGGCTTTTTTTTGTCCATATTAACATGATAGCATCAAACAGTTGTTGCAGATTTGTCAGCTGCACATCCATGATGTGAGTCTCCCATTCCACCACATCCCGAAGGTGTCACGGTTCTGCAAGAGAACCCAGACACAGAATGAGCAGTGATGTTTTATTGACAAGACTGTAGACATGGCACAACAAGGATATTGAGGTGTGAAACAGTTCAAACAGTAGAGCATGGCAGACGACACAATGACAGGCAGAGAGGATGACCACTGAGACCAGTCCTGGGTGACAAAAGGCTTGAGGACTGTAGGAAGACAAGCAGGAACACAAGGAACCAGAGGCTTGATGGCCAGGAAATCTCAGGATGAAGGGCAGGGACGAAGACAAAACTCACGATGAACAAGACACAACAAGATAACAGAGCAAGACAAGAGAGAAGATAATCAATGAAACAAGAGGCAAACTAAAACCTGATGTAAATAACTATGGCTAGATAAATAAAATAAAATGAAAACTAGAAATAACTAGTAATGGCAATTTCAGAACACTGCTTCATGAAGCTTTGAAACCTTTTCGAATCTTTTGGTCCGAATCAATGGTTGGGAGCGTGTATCAAACTGCCAGAGTCACGTGATTTCAGTAAAGACTTCATTATGTCATAACTGTTTCGAAACGTTTCAAAACACTTCGAAATTTCAATGATTCACCGCTGGGGGCGATGACCTCTGTCAACCCATGAATCATGAGGAGTCACTGAGAACCAATGAACAAGTGTCTGTGGGTTGTACCTGATCTCTGATCAGTTTTATACATTTGTAGAAGTTTTAATTAGACATTGGTATAATTCAAATGAATAATGGTAGTTAATAGTGTTGTAAACTTTTCCTTCGTCGAAGCAGAGACCAGGAGACGTTGGGATATCTTTCAAGCAGTATTCTTTATTGAGAACTCGCTGTGCGTCGTTGTAGTCATCCAAGTGTAAAATTATAGCTCAGCACAATGGAGTTTTATACCTATCAAGGGGGAGGGATTTACATAGAGGTGGAGACACTCTGAACAAAGCATGCAAATGAAGTACCGGAGTCAGCCCATTACTGGAATTTCCCCAGCCCTGATCTCATCAGCATAACAGTGTCATTCAAATGCATTGTGGATTATCCAATCAGCCTGACAGTATTGCCTTCCCATTATCATAGAGACAAAGGCACAGCTGTGCCTTTCTTAACTTGGGACACTGACACTGGTCAGGAGGTGCAAAAAGACAAAAGGCTAATGCCAGACACCTGGGTTGCTTGACTTAATTTTCTTTGAATCTCATCATCTATACCTCAAAATGTAAAATACAATGTACTGACTTTTCTCAGTTTATATACTATTTTATTGGAACCTAAATTTAACATTTAATACATTTGTAGTACAACAATAGTATCTTATTGGCCTGTTAGCTGAGCCATTTATAGAAAAAAAAAAAAAAAAAACCCTGACAATTGATAAAATAACATATAGACACTTGATAATCTTATTAGATGATTGAATAATTGCATTTGACAGATTTTACTTAAAAAATTGCAAATTGTGTTTTTATGCATGTTTGGCCTGGGTTTTTGTTGCATTTACAGTACACTGTTCTGACCACTATGGGTCACCGTCGAGACGGGTTTCAGATTGTTTCGAAGCCTCGACACAATACGGCCCATTTGCTTCAACTGTTTCAGTGTTCCACGAAGCCTATAGATATAGGCTTATATATCTATATAAGTGCCCACCACTAGAAATAACTAGAACTTGCAAACAAAAAATAAAACAAAAGAACAAACTTGCAGGCAACTAGATATTGGAGATGAAAACCTTAAGTAAAAATAAATCAAAATTAAAAAAAGAGAAACAAAACAAGACATGAGCAGCAATAACTAACTTGAACAAGACTAGAGGAAAAAACAAAACAAAACAGCAACAAGGATAGACTAGAACCAATCAAATACACAAATAGGCAACCAGTCTGCTGTCACCAGTTGCTAGGCGACACAGCTAGCAACAAATTGTGAATGTGACAATACATTTTGTTAGTTTAATTTTCCAAATAACCAGTGGTGGACTGTAACGACGTAAATTTACTCTGGATTAAAGTATAAATTTGAAGTAGCCTACTTTAGATTGTTATTCAACTCCACTTCATCTCAGAGGCAAATATTGTAGGTTTTATGAAAAACTGTTAAAATAAACTGTTTTGCATGTTAAAATATTTTATGGTTTAATTTGAGTATGTGAGTTAATTTCTTTTATTCTTCTCAGTGACATCTCAGTGACATGGCAGCCTACGCCTGAGTCAGCCCTGCAAACCTTTTAGTGGACAGTGGAAATATGCATTCATCCAAGATGATTCCCACCAGCAGAGGCATTACCACGGTCTCAATTGTGCAGCACCACCAGGATCTCCTGCTCACCTCAATAAAAGTCTTTTTTTATCTGTTTTATGTAAACTGCTAATTTAAACTTTTATTTCTTAAATGTAACTTATCTTGTAAATAGTTGTAGAAAGTAGTGTAAGTAAAAATGTATAGAACAATTTTAATGTACAAATTAATTGACATGACAAAAATAAATGTACAGAATAATTTCTTTATAACATATACAAGTTATAACTTGCATTACAAAAATAAACAATGCAGATTTTTTTTTATTTAAAAATGTATAGCTATGATTGTTTAATGTACAATTTTTAATTCACATAACCAAAAGTTTATTTCTCTACCAATCTGTCAAGAAGAGAAAACAATCTGTCCATTCTCTCCCTGCTCTCCTGTGATCTCCTCTCCTCTCTCTCTCTCTCTCTCTCTCTCTCTGAAACTTCATGTCCTCCCTAAATATCTCGATCAGCTCATCCTCTCGGTCTCGTTTCTCTTGGCTGCTGCTGATTCCTCGTTCTATCCTTTGCGGCGTGGGGAAATAAGGAAGGGTTGCCAGATCTGTGCAACAAAAGTAGCCCAATAAGCCCATTGGCTTTTCTCCATCGGGCGGCCGAATTCTCCACTGGATTGTGGGTCTGAGGGATGTTTTCGGGGTGCTGGAGCGTCGAAATCGTACTTACGGGGGTGGAAATCAACCAGCTGAAAAAAATGTTTACCTGCGGCAACAACTTAAGTAGCCCAATTCTGTGGGAAAACCTTGGACTTGGCAACACTGACGGTAGGCTGCATTAGAAGCATCCTTCGACTTGAGACAGCCTTCGTTCGTCGCGCCTCTGTGATGCAATCAGCCTTCAAATGCGGCCTTCGGAGGATGCAGCCCCTGAATTGGGACACAGCTATTGTCATGTTCAAGAAACCAGTTTAAAGATTTGAGCTTTGTGACATGGTGCGTTACCCACCTGGATGTAGCCATCAGAAGATGAGTACACTGTGGTCATAAAGGGATGGACATAGTCAGCAACAATAGTCAGGCAAGCTGTGGCATTTAAACGATACTCAATTGGTACTAAGGGTCCCAAAGTGTGCCAAGAAAATATCCAGCCTGAACCGTTGATACAAAGCAGGATGGATCCATGCTTCATGCCCAATTCTGACCCTACCATCTGAATGTCACAGTGTGTTTCTTCAATCTTCTATTGTCCAATTTTGGAGAGCCTGTGTGAATTGTAGCCTCAGTTTCTGTTCTTATCTGACAGGAGTGGCACTGGTGTGTGATCTTCTGCTGCTGTAGTCCATCTGCTTCAAGATTCGACGTGTTGTGTATTCAGAGATGCTCTTCTGATGACCTCGGGTTGTAATGAGTGGTTTATTTAAGGTGACTGCCTTTCTATCAGCTCAATCCAGTTTGGCCATTCTCCTCTGACCTCTGACATCAACAAGGCATTTTCGCCCACAGAACTGCCGCTCACTGGATATTTTCTCTTTTTCGGATCTTTCTCTTTAACCCCCTGGAGTTGAAAAACCAGCTCGCTTTTTTTTCTTATCAGTGCAAAAGATACTCTGTTGATTTTGATCTTACATGTAAGTGTTATACATCATTCAAAACTGTTAAATGTCTTCTTTTATTTGTGTACACTCATAATAAAAACAAAATGTTGTGTTTTTCGTAAAATAAAGAAAATAAACATGATGTGCATTCTGCCGTCTCTCTCAATGTGAAGTAAAGAAAATGAACTGTAACTTAGCGAATGTTTATCACACAGACTTGAGACATATGTCTTTACAAAGCTATTATAATGTTATAATGTTACAATATTATAATGTTTAGACTCATGTTTACTGTTAAATACTGTGTTTGTGGATATCTGCTCAAATGTAGATATGTATAATATGGTAACAATAATATTTCATAGTTTGGAGCGGCTCGACCGCTTCAGTAAATGTTCTCTGCACATGTTGTGAGTTTGGGTCACTCTTTTTGAAAAGCAAAACGCGCCAAACATTAGGCTTCATGTTTTTACTTACTCCAATCTCATTTAATAACGAATGGAAACATTTGAAGTAACCTATTTTTCTCTAGTGTAGTGTTACTGAAGTGTTCATTTTTAATGATTTATAGGCTGCCTATATACAGTATATATATATATATATATATATATATATATATATATATATATATATATATATAATATATATGACATATATATATTTAAAATGTACAATATATATATATATATATATATATATATATATATATATATTGTACATTTTAAATCGCAATTTTAACAAGAAAAATCTAAAATGTATTCCAAAAAATGTGCAGCCTATTTTCTCTTGATATCAGCATGTTCAAAGTTGTTGTTTTTTGTTTTTTTTAAGGGACCAGATGCCATCATTATGGGAGGGTCTTTGTCTTTCTCAGGTGTGAAACACATCAATATTCATGATGATTCATGTCTCCACGCATAAAGCTTTCTTACACAAAGCATGTCTTACAAATTTTAAATCAATATATTGTTTTATGTGAATGAGTGTGCAGGATGATTTTCACCTAGTTTTGAAGCAAATATTCTAGGTTATGAGATATAATTTTCAAAGGTCTTGTGAAGAAATAATCAGTATGGGTTTTATGATCTTATTTCAGTGACAATTCTTTGTTGTTTTTTCACAAACCACGCATAAACATCATTATCTCAAAACTACAAACATTTACATACATGCTGCTGACATATTATTGTAGCAGAGTTTGTGCTGAATACAGTGTAATCAGACTTTAGCCATGAAAATGTCACAAGTAACAGAAATAAGCACAAATGTCAGAGCATGTCAGAACACCTCCAGGGCCCAGAAAACACCTCATACCCCAGAGGGTTAAATCCTATAGATGGTTTTCGTCCCAGTAGATCAGCTGTTTCTGAAATACTCGGACCAGCCCGTCTGGCACGAACAACCATGCCACATTCAAAGTAACTTAAATCACATTTGCTTAGTTTGAATTTCAGCAGATCATCTATGCCGAAATGCATTGAGCTGCTGCCATGTGATTGACTGATTAGATATTTGCGTTAACGTGCAGTTGAATTGGTGTATATAATAAAGTGGCCGGTGAGTATATAAATTACCATGTCTTTATATGCTGCCATGTGATTGACTGATTAGATATTTGCATTAACGTGCAGTTGAATTGGTGTATATAATAAAGTGGCCGGTGAGTATATAAATTACCATGTCTTTATATAATTTCAGATTTTTTTGTTTGTTTTGCTTTTAAAAGAAAATAATACTTTTATTAAGCAGGGATGGATCAAATTGATCAAAAATTACTTTTACATAGTCCATTTCAAATAAATGTTGTTCTTTTGAACCTATTCATCAAATAATCCTTAAAGAAAATGCATCACGGTTTCCACAAAAAAAAAAAAAAAAAAAAAAAAAAATTAGAAACACTTTTAGAAACAACATTGTTAGAAACAATATTTCTTGATCACCAAATCAGCTTAGGAATCACTTAATTCTTAGATAAGAATTAAGAATATATATATATAGAGAGAGAGAGTATAAAAGAGAATTACACTATATAAAAGAGAATTACAATAAAAGTTATCAGAAATTGCATTTTTTTTTTCAATAATTAAAATAATATTTATGTTGTATTTTATGCACTACTGTATTTTTGATCAAACAAATGCCTTTTTGAGTTCTTTCAAAAAACATAAAATCCTTCCAACCCTAAACTCTTGAACGGCAGTGTATTATAATGCAATATTCAGTCATCATTTATTCACCCTTATGCTACATCAAACCTGTATGACTTTATTTCTTTTGCAGAACACACATTTTTTTTGCTTAACATCTAGGTTACTAATGTAACCCTCATTCCCTGAAGGAAGGAACGGAGACTTTACGTCAGAACGAACTGAAGAATTGGGATCTCGCCTGAGAGCGCAATCACCTTCGAGTGTAAACAAAACCAGCCAATGGACATTGGCGAGTGAGATTTGCATCCCTAACCAAGTTTTGCGCTGAGGAGCTGAGATGGTGTCCCGGCAATTCAGCGGTGGTAGAGCGATTGTTCCCTCTTTCAGGGAGGATTAGTAACCTGGACATTCCCTATTAGTCAGTCACGTTCTACATTACGTCTGAACGAACTGACGAATTGGGATCCCAATCAAAACGCCACAATCGCTGTCCCTTCCAGCACCTTCCAGTAAGCCGCCTGACCCCCTGCACCCGCTGGGGCCTAAGAAAGAACAGGTTCCTTCCAGAAAGGTTCTTTCTTACCCTATACAGTGAGCCTATTGGATAAGACTGGGAAAGCATGCCTATTCCAAACAGAAAGGGACGATACGGAGACCACATCCTGTCCGTAGGGAGGTAACATGTGGAGTTGCACATATGGACTGACCAATTGGGCAGTGCTACATATGGAAGGTCTCTGTGGTAGATCTAGCCTTGCTAGGGTGGAGTCAATACCGGCAGAGTGGGCTCTGCCAAGGGAAAAACACGGGCTCGCCAATAAGGAAGCTGTACCATTGAAAAATACACGTGGGATCACCCATAGAGAAATCACAGCACACGGGCACCAAGTCTAGCACAGGGGCTGACCTTCTGGGCATACACACGAGTCCTAGACCTAGCATCAGACGCCTCTGCGCATCTGACTGCCGAGGGTGCTGATCTCTCAGACGAGATCCCAATTTGTCAGTTTGTTCTGACGTAACATCGAACGTGACTGACTGATAAGGAATGTTCGTTACCATTTACTTTCAATGAAAATTCTGTCATCTTTTGTCATCATGTTGTTAAAAACACAAAAGGTGAAATGCTGAAAAAATAGCTGGCTACTCTTTTACATAACCACGCTAAATAGGGATCTAAGATGTAATGCACCAGAATAACAAAACAGAACCAATAAAGTAGTCCACATGACATATATCAAGCTTTCTGAATTGAGTTGTTTAATTAATCAGTGTTTTTTCCACACACGCACACAAGATTTCTCACAGCTTCAGAAAATCAATGGACAAGTGGATGGACTAATTTCCTATTTATTTAGCTCTGAATCTTTACTTCTTTCTTTCTTATTTTATTAGTCTGGAGAACATGTTAGGATGGGAGACCAGCTGACTGTCCTGCTGAACACCAGTTAGGCCAGAAGAGACCATAGCTAAAGCAGTTTAAACTAGCTATGACTAGCATACCATTAAATTCTTTTTCTGATTGATTTTTTTTGTGTGTGTGCATGGCTAGGGGGAACATGAGGATGTGCTTCTTCACAACACGTGAACACAGGCACAGTAGAAGCTGCGAGAGAATAAACTATCTGCAAATGACACAGATAGATTCAATTAGCAAATGTAATAATGTTTGTAAATGCTGCTCCACACAGCATACACACTGCAGGGTTGAGAGAGATTATATTATACAGAGTATTTTCTCTGGAGTAAATGTAATACTGTTAAAAAATCCACAGATGTTCTTACAGTCGTGAAGAACTGAACAAAATTAACTGAAATAGTTCTGACCTCGAGTTCAAGTTTGAGCCGCGAACAGTCACATTTCTGTGAAATATAGCATCAAGGACTTCCTTTCACAACCCGTCAATGTGTCAGTAAAGTTACTGTCAACGGTTTTCACTCATAACAGAGATGAAAATTGGGAAATGGAAAAGAATGATGGAAAAGGTTCATGCAAACATATTGTTATAGAAGACTGCTAGTAAAAAAGCATTTCTGTCAGGAAGTTCTGTTCATAGTCAATATGTGAAATTCTGATCCTATCTATCTATCTATCTATCTATCTATCTATCTATCTATCTATCTATCTATCTATCTATCTATCTATCTATCATCTGAGGAAGTTGCAAGTCACAAAAACATAAGGCTGTCTTGCCCCCTGGTGGATGAAAGTAATAGAGCAAGCTCTTACTTATCAAGGATCAAATAAATGTAAAAAAAAAAAAAAAAAAAAAAAAAAAAAAAAAGGTGTTTAGGAACTTTTGGTCCTAAATGTAACATTTGGTCCTACATTTAAATAACAGAATGAAATGTAATATTGAATCTACATTTACAAGCATAGGACCCTTAATAAAATAACTTATTGTCCTTAGTAGGGTCTAAACATAATAATTTTGGGCATAAATAAGGGTTGTCTAAAAAGTTTTGAGATGTTACATTAAAAGACTGTAAACATGTTTATTGACTACCAATATTTTTTAAAGGTATTAGAAATAATGTGAGGTTCAAAAGATCAAAAGTTTGGAGTAAGAAATTAATACTTTTATTGAGCAACGATGTATTAAATTTGTCAAAAGTGACAGTAAAGACTTAAATAAATGCTATTCTTTCTTCTCATCAAATAGAAAACATTTATTTCAAATTGTAATATATCATTGAGAATATTTTGAGAATATTGTACAGTATTTTTACAATACTGATTTGTGATCAAATAAATGGATTAGACTTCTAATATGTTTTAACAGTTACTTATTATTATCAAATATATAAAATAAAATTATTCATGATGCATGAAGCAATCAAAAGACTAATATAGTGAGATTATAAGAAGCGAGTGTGTTCGTTTTTTGTTTATTTCTTATTCTATTTTTTCTATTCTGCTATATCACTGTCCATGCTGTACAAAAAATAAACGTATGAGTACACATCACAGCAGAGCACAGTGTAAAATTATATAAAAAGACGAACAAGCTGTGCACAAACGTTGGCTCTTATGTGTAGCGACTGTTGTGATGGTATGATGAGTCAAAATAGAATAAAAAAATCTCTTTTATTTTCACTCTTCACTGTGTATATCTGAATCATAAATATTAAAGTTCTCATACAGCTGAAAATTAGTTCAGACAAAAGTCTCCCATGAGGCATTAAACAGTATGCTGTGAAGGTAAGTAGAAGGAAATCTGAAAATGCTTAATCCTGCATATGATAATCATATCACATCCTTGTCTAATGCAGATTGATCGGATTTGCGGAGACGTGGTGTCCTCTTGAGAAATGTTTCAGCAATCCCATGAGGATGCTGAAAACAGATGGATATTCCTTACTGCAGGTAACTGGAACAACTTCCCACTGGATTTAAAACACAAGGACAGGTGGTTTACCATCTCAAGATCAAAAGTGAAACTCCGGTCTTCAGCATCTGTTTCCAAACGGGTGAATTAGAGAGTAACTGAGAAAAACAATGAGAAACAGTGAAACATATAAATATGTCACTTTCTCTCATCACGTTTTCTTTTCAGATTTCCCCCTTTCATTTAGGTTTGTTCTTAATATTCAAAGAAAAACATTCACATACTCAACCATCAAAATCCTTACAACATAAGAAAATGACTTGCATTAAAACGAAAACATCTGTTAATATTATCACGCACAAACCTGTTCAATCTGATTCTGAACATCATCACATTTGTCCATGCAGACCACCATTTAAAGTATGGCGTGAAAAACTTTTTTTTTTTTAACCTAAAAAACAACCCAAATAATATATTTTAACATTTCCAACAGTGACTTGAAAGGAGCAGGACATTCTGAGATCATCTTTGCTCAATACAATCATTTGCGAACTCTTTTTGACCTGGAGATTCATGGTACAATTCATTTTAAATCATCTAAAATGTGATACACAGATCATCTCTGAACGGCAATGTTTAGTTTAAAGGATACTGAAAACGCAAAACAGTGCCACATTCCAAAGAAACACGACGAAAATATAAATGCAATCACCGTTCAGGAGTTATTTTGTCCCTTTGACCTGTTGAGGATGACGTCTCACCATTTTAGCTCATGCGCCACCTACAGGCTGCTTATAAAATCACAATGGACTCTATGCACAGTAACTTAAAACACCAGTCAACAGTCATCAACCTGAAACAGTGACTGAATCGTGTCGTTCTGTACTTTGACACGGTTATGGTTTATTTGTTTTATTAAATCAAATCAGGATTGGATGTACCTAAAATACTGCATGGGTAGGTATGTTTACTTTTTCGCTATGACATTGTGCTTATCGTTTTACCCATGGCTGGCAGAGAATACAATGCTGGTATCTGGCATTTATCCTTTTTATTTTTCTTCTGTTAATTTAATATATTTAGTAAATTAACATAAGCCAAACATTGGCTAAATTGGCTAGCTAATTAGCCTACCTAATCAACAAACAAGTGCCAATTGTGAGTTGCCATGTCACTAATGCTAATCTGGCCAGTTTAAAGCACACCGATGGTTTTATAAAGAAACTAGATATTAAAAGGGTGACAAATGAAATGAAATAGATGTCACTCTACTGTGGCATCTATCAAGCTGTAAAAGCCAATTAAAGAGACCTACGAAGAGACCAGGGTACATTTTGCTGCTCAAGGGCACAGTGGACTTTCAGATCACATCATCATCACCTCTAACTGAAATAGTGAGGAGTTTTTCATCAAGAACAGATATTACTTTTTGTCACCTGAGATGTCTTTCACACCACAAAATAAAAGTCAACGTGAACTTTGCTCTATGGAGAGCAATGCTTTGGAAAAGTAGGCCTACATATGAAATATATATATATATATATATATTGTGATATATTATACCTGAAAAAAGTTTATGTATTATTATGATAATTAGATATTCATCTGTTTCAGTCAAATGACATGTTCCACTTATCTGCCATATTTATGATATACTGTATCAAGAAAAACATTTGCTGCGTCCAAATATGCCTGCTTTCAGTATGCGAAACACAGGAGGCTACCCCAAAAGTGGTCCGAATAATTTTAGATTTGGAATTAGATTTTACTTTTATATTTTCTGTTTTAATTTTAATTTATTTTGTGTTTTTGTCATTTTATTATTATTATTATTTTTAAATGGTTTTAGTTTTAGTTTACAATAAACCCCTGCATAAAACAGTATTAGTATTCATAAATCAGTTTGGTGAAAAGTACCCATAGGACTTACTGTTTCCTCCGACATTCTGAAGTGTGTATTGGATGGACACTTTACTTTCCCGTGAGGCCACGGGAGGAGTTGTGAATGGCAGTGAAGCGACGCAACTGACGCCATAGGCCACATGCCAATGGCTGCGTTTAACTCCACTTTTAGACATACTCTTGCAAACTTCACTAAGCACCCAACGCCAATTTGAAGTGTGTTCCATTTCGTGAAGTGGACGAGGGAAGTTTATTTGGACAGACCCTCGACCTCTCGATTTTGACCAAGAGAGTCTACCCATATCCATGTATCACAATGTTAAAGGAACATGCCGACTTTTTGGGACTTTAGCTTATTCACCCTATCCCCCAGAGTTAGATACGTCCATGCATACCCTTTTCAAAGGGTAGTCTGACGCATTAAACACCGCTAGCCTAGCTTAGCACAAAGACTGGAGGGAAACAGCTCCAGCTAGCATACTGCTCCCAATAAGTGACAAAATAATGCCAACATTTTCCTATTTACATGTTGTGATTTGTATAGTCACAGCGTGTACACAGAAGGCGAAGCACTGCTACTACTGCGGAGTGATTTACTCCAACTCTGAGCGAACTCTCTGCTCCTCACCAAGGGGGTTCTCAGGTGCTGCGAGCAAATCACTCCGCCCAAGTAGCAGTGCTTCGCCTTCTGAGAATATAGTTCCCAGTATGTATACGGTTAGAAGATGGCTGTGTCTCATGTGACCTTGTTATTTGTACAAGCTGTGACTATACAAATCACAACATGTAAATAGGAAAATGTTGGCGTTATTTTGTCACTTATTGGGAGCAGTATGCTAGCTGGAGCCGTTTACCTTCAGTCTTTGTGCTAAGCTAGGCTAGCGGTGGGTGCATCAGACAGAGTTGCGGCACGCATGGAGATGAAAGGGGTATGTATGGACTTATCTAACTCTGGGGGATACGGTGAATAAGCTAAAGTCCCAAAAAGTTGGTGTGTTCCTTTAAGGTCGACTACTACAACTGTTGTAGTTCTTATGTAGCCTTATGCATGGCTTTAAAATTCATGTTTGAGGTCTGGCTGTTCATAATTCATGTTGTAGAAAAAGATTTGTTTATCTGTTGAAGTAATTTTCATTTTTTTTTTTTTTCTCTCTCATAAATCAATAAACCAAAATTCAAAAACCCCATTCAAACGTCTTGTGGGAGCCCATGACAATTAACTTCCCAGGTTGGTCTACAAACTGACGTCATGACTGAGCTGCTCTATTTGAAGAAGAACAGTTTATGCAGTCTAATTTATCAAGGTCAGATGTTAACTATGGCATATTAAACACTGGTAGCGGATAATTGATGATACCAACGTCAAAGTGGCAGTGACTAAATGTCAGATGATAAATCAACCTGCAACTGCCCTGCAAAAATGTAATTTCCAGAACATTTAGACATTCAGTCATTTGCTGTGAGGTCAGTGTCGACATGTTTTTTTCCCAATGGACAAAAAGTGCATTTTGCTTTTGTCACTCGGTGTTATTGCTTTCTTCATCTATCACACAAAATTCTCTTTGGATCATCACTTACACACACACTCTTCTCCACCGCTGACCAGACTCAGTCAGCACTCCCCATCAACGCCTAATGAGGGAGGACGTTTTTCCACTTCATGCTATAATTGGCCCAGTGGAGAGTTTTAATGGAATCACTCAAGGAAATGGGCTCTTAAATACAATATGTTGCCCTGTCCTCCTCCTCTTTTCCGGTCTTGCTCACTCTATTTTTCTCTTGTTCTTTATGCTTGTTTCATAGCCGAGTTCAAGGTGCTGTGGGTTTTGCAGGTACATTGCACTCAAAGGCTTTGCAATTATTCGCTGTCATGTTTGTTTCTGTCTGGAGATGCTGTAAGTAACTGTGACAATTTGTATTACAGAATTCATTCCATGCATGGCTGGTCCATTTCATGAGTTTGTACTAATAGAGCAGGGGCCAAAAAGAGAGAGGGCGTTATGGAGAGCACCGTAAGTTCTGGAGGACCTTCTGAGCTGCTTCTTTTCACAGTGGTGAAGTTCAGTTTGGTTGATTTTTTTTCTCCTCTATGTTCAAGAAATCCATTTTCTTTTTTCTTTTTTTTTTTTTGTTTCTCTTACAGCATACTCTTGAAAATAACTTTTGAAAGTAATAATAATTGAATCAAATATTTGGCAGGACATTTTTTTTACACTCTTTTCCATCATTATAGACAGTTGCTCTGTGTGTAGATTGGGTGAGGATGGTTTTATGTGTGTCAGTGTCATAAAACAGGAGATGAGACGCATTGATCAACTTGAACAGGATTTTTATTCACAGAGTTGATAAAGGTCTTTCAGATCATCAAGCAGGTAAGTGAATGGCATAAGTAGTTCAATTGATAGTCACACTGAACTGAAGAATCTTTTCCTTTTCAGGATCAATAGTGGGGCACAAAAGATGAGAAGCAGACAGAAGGATCAATGGCTTGAGGAAGATGATGTAGGTGTACTCTCATGTAAAGACTGACACGAATGGAAAAGTGAGTTGAACTGAGTGCTTATAAAGGGTTCCTAATGAGGATGTGCTAGGTTAAAACTCTGGTGATTGTGAATGTGAATCAATAGGTGAACCAATAGATGAAGGACATGGTGCTGATGGCATGCTGGCTGAATCTGTGACAGTCAGACCCATGGACTTAAAGTCCCCCTGTAGTCAATCATTTTATACCTTAAAACTCACCTTTGATCACCAAAATTACATATTTGATTTTTTTTTTTCCTTGAAAATAAATTTGTTATGCCTTAAACTAGCTTGAAAGTAACTCTACACCCTTGCCTCATTTAGTATAAGCGGTTCTATGAATATGCAAATGAGCCCCGCCTCCACTCACTCACACCAGCTCAGAGATCCGCTCGTTGACGATCACACATTGTAAGCAAGTGCATTCTGGGAGTTGTTGTCTTTCATCCACATGAGCCAAAATAACATTTTCTGGCTTTTCTCAGTCTAGAAGGCACCAACTTCTAAAATAATTTCACATTTCTACTACATAAATGACCCAATTTAAATACACATGCATCTTTCCAGCGCTGAAATATCCCTTTAAAAACACCACATAGACATATAAACAACATTAAAAGCTTGATTTTAACCACAGGGGGACTTTAAATTAGTGTAAACTCTATATTGAATTTGATGCAAATGAGACTGACCAATATGTTGTAAGGCCCACTCACACCAATGATGACAACTATAACTATAAAGTTTTATTAATCATTCTAATTCTGTGAGAATAGGGAAGTCCACATACGACTACACTGTTAACACACCAGAAAACGTCTCAGGTTACGACTGTACCCCTGTTCCCTGAGAAGGGAACGAGACACTGCGTTGACTATGACACTTTGGGGAATGCCCCCAGCAGTTCTGCAGGATGTGACAGGTTAAAACGGCATACAGCTGACGGCACACAGCCTCCGTGTATGCCGTCACACGTTACGTCATTACGTCGTTACATCATGACGCAACACCAATCACGATTGGCTTAGTTTCATTCATGCTTCTAGAGGACGCCATGCCTCTGGTTGAATGAGCCCTCACGGTCAAAGGTGAAGGCAGACTTCCGCCATGAAGAGGACCTCTGAATATAAATCTTGAGAGCTCTGACAGGGCAGAGCAAATGAAGTCTCTCTTCATCCGCCGTCACGTGAGGTGGAGGATGAAAAGCCTGCAGAACCGTAGGCCGTGCCACATTAGATGGCACCCGTGAGATATCGAGAGCGCATGAAGATCTCCTACTCTCCTCAGAGAAGTAATGGCTAGCAAAAAAGCTACCTTGAGGGAAATGTTCTTGGCCTCAGCCAACTCCAGAGGTTCGAAGGGGGCCTCGACCAGCCCTTCGAGAACCCCTGCCAGGTCCCATGTGGAACTCTGGTACGAACCACAGGTCTCATCTTCCAAGCCCCACGGAGGAAACGTACGACCAGCTGACGTCTCCCCAGAGGCCCATCACACAGAGGAGAGTACGGTGAAAACATTCCATTTTAGGCCATACAATTTCCTCGTAGAGGGAGCTCTAGAGCTGAGTATGGTCTCTACTACTCCTACTGACAGGCCAGCCTCTTGGTACTGTGCCCCCTCAGGGGCCAGACCCACAGTTTCCATAGCTCTGACCAAGGGTGAAATATTGACCTGCCTCTGCCTGCGTCTGATATCATCCAGGTGCAATATTATGTCTGAGAACCAAACTCGGGCCAGCCACAACGAGGCTACTAACAGTAGTCTGACCCTGTCGTGATGGACCCTCTCTAGAACTCCCGGGAGCAGAGCGATCGGGGGAAATATGTACAGACACAGCCTCGGCCACGTCTGCACCATGGCATCCAACCCCAGCTGGGCTGGATGTGTGAGGGAGAACCACAGCGGGCAGTGTGTCGTCTATCGAGACGCAAACAGATCCACTTCCACTTGGCCAAACCTCTGACATATTGACTCCACCACCTCGGGGTGGAATCTCTATTCCCCGGGCCTCAGCCCCTGCCTCGACAGGATGTCTGCTCCCTGATTCTGATCCCCTGGGTGTATATATATATATATATATATATATATATATAGATGCTTGCAACAGTGGACAGACAACACCAAATATGACATACACACGACAGAGAGCGCTTGCTAAAAAACAGAAAACTGACGCTGTTGTGTGCCGGCGTCCCTTTGTAGCTTCCGTGTATGCCGATTGGCCAATTACAATTGACTTAGTTTCATTCATGCTTCAGAGGCGCTATGCTGGGGGCATTCCCCAAAGTGTCGTAGTCGACGCAGTTCGACTTCTCTCGAAAGTGAACAATATTTTTGCAATCACTCTGAACAATTTTTTGAGCGGCAGACAACAAAACTGTGCGTTTGTTTAAAATACACTGAATGTTATTGTCCCCTGGTGTGGATTCTAATAGTTATCATTCTTGGTGTTAACGGGTCTTAAATCAAATTGGACAATTCTTTTTTTCTTTTTTTTTTATGGAATATTGTGGTATTTTTTCTTAAATGATTTTTCTGTGCACTTCATTTGCTTCGTAATCTTGAATCAAAATAACTTCCTCTCCCTCTGATGATATGTTTAATGGCGTGAGGGTGGGTCAACCTCAGATGAGATCCACCAATAGCAAACCACAACCATCCAATAAAATCCACATGGACAAAATTAATTCCCACCCTACTTTTTTCTTTTTTCTTGTTTAAGTTATTTTTGAATATCAAGTTAAACTAAATGATAATAAGATAGCTGTGTTGGCAACTAGCTGAAATAAAATAAGTTTAGGTTTTTTATATATATATTTTATTTTTATTTTATTTCAAGTGAAAACTATTTTTTAGCTACTTATAATAACCCTGGTTAGAATGTTCTCAAATCGCATAGCTATTTCAAAGTTCTTTTTATCCCTGAGTGAAGAACAAAAAATGTATTAATCAATACATGCCATTGTAAATACTGTATATCAGGGCCTTTAAGGTCCTTGGTATCAAGTATTCTTACAGAAAATTTTTGTAAAAAGGCATATTTGCAATGTTTCATCAGCTGAACAATTGGCACAGTTGTACATCTGTCCCTCACAGCCTTGCTTTAATTCACTCTAAATTAAATATACTGTCTATCCTGACTAAAGTCCATAGTTCCCCTTCCACCTCCTCACGTCCTCCCACCGTAACTGGATCTTTCTATGCCTAATCAGCTCCCATTACTCTGACTGACAGGAGCTGTCCTGCTCTTCCTCAGTTAGTGGTTTGAAGTCGAGCCAGCATCAGCTACTGTGTGCAGATGTGTGAGCGTGTTTGATTCAGAGTGTGTAAATCTGTGCGTGTCTGTACATGCATGTGTACATCTGTCTGTAAATTGTGAGAAGATGAGGTGAGAGGCCTGGGTACACATCCAAGCAGATATATTGATTTAAGCAGAGTGGATTTTGCTCAGGATGAAATTACTGCCAAGGAAAACCTAGCCTGTCATGCATCTTGTAAAACAACGTTATGCGATCCAAACACTCTTTCAGAAGGCTGCCTCAAAAAAAAAAAAAAAAAAAACCTGTAAACTTAAATAACCCCTTTCTTTGATCATTATGATTGTGTAAATAATAATATTCCCCAATCTATTTTCTCTATCCAAGGCCACGCTCAAAAAGCAGCTCAATGTGGTTGTCAGTTTTGTTTCAATATGCTAAATACGGTTAGTTTCATGCACAGTTGTTATAAATGAGAAGGCTACTGCATATGCTGTGTCCAGAATCCAGATACAGATGTGAGCTGTGCGTTAGTCTAGTCTATTCAAATATCAGATAATTTGTCCTTTTTACGACAAGGCAAGGTTAGTTCAGGTTGTAAAATGTCATGTGATGTGACTCAAAAGAAAAGTGTAATATTTACAAATTATAATGATATTACATAGAAAATAAGGACTAGTACACTCGCGTATATTCAAGATGTAAAGAAAATATGTAATTAAATAAGGCTGTGTTCACACCTAACAGGTTTGAAATTGCTCTGTTAGTGCGGTTCATTTGAATAAGTGTAAACGCTGCCATCTGAACCCTGGTGAGCACCAAACAAACTCTGGTGTGGTTCGACTGAAATATGAAAGCAACATAGACCAAAGACAGGACGTGATGTTACAAGATGTGAGCCTAAAAAGGACAGAATGCTCAAGCATACCTGGTTTTTCTCATAGTCACAGTGTTGCCCATTACAGTTTGGTACAGGCATCCGTTAAAGTAGAAAGATAAAGTAGTTCAAATTCAATCAAGCTACCCTTCTGAAAAAAGTAGTTAGTACTACAATTTCCTATCAAAAGGTAGCTAGCTACATTCAAACTATTAAGACGTTTTTTTTTTTGTTTTTTTTTTAAATGAGATTGTATGTTACAAATGAAGAATGTTATAATTAAAAGATTTGAGGTTTAAAACAATGTAATGCAAGACAGTTATGATTTCAAATATAATTTTAATTTGCAAACTATTCACACACACAATAGACAAAAATATATATCAAATATATACATCAAACTAGCTGTCAAAGTGCAAAATTGCTACATTGTCACAGTGTCTGGTTTGTGTATCCCGGGTGTCCACTAGAGGTCTCTTCCCCATACTGCATCATTGCACTCAGCTGTTCCCTATCACATTGTTAGTATCTGTGTATATATACCCTGTCTGTTTAGTGTTTGTCACAGAGTCCTTGTTATTCGTCGCACCACTTTGGAGGTCTGTTTTCTTGCCTGTTCTTGTTTTGTTTCTCGTTTATGGATTGCTTATATGGTTTTTGACCCCTGCCTGGACTGGTTTTATGTTTTACTGTTTCCTGTGTGTGGTATTGTGACAGAAGGACTCCGTCCTTATGTATAGATCCAGCGGTTTTGGTTTTTGTGGCTCTTCCCCAACCACCGAGAGGGAGAGGAGGCAGCAGAGGGGGAATTTGCAAGCTGGAGAGGTTCCGCCTCGTATGAAAATTTTTCAGTGCTTTGCGTTGTGGGCCCGTCAGACTGAGGAGACCATGGCGGTCAATTCCCCCGAGCCCCCTTCCATCAGGCACGGACAATCTTTTGAGGGAACCCGTCAAACCAGGTTTTCTGGGACCCGTGGAGGCCGCAGGGGAGGAGGTGCTAGATGTGAGCCCCGGCACCACTCTCTGCTTCGGTCTCTCTTCAACCCTGGGCCGGTGATGCCCAACCCAGAGCTTCCTTCACCGCTGGTCCTGTCCAGCCCGGAGCCTGCACAGGGTTCGTCCCTGAGCAGCCCGCTGTCATCCCAGAGGCCGTGCCCGTGCAGCCCGCTATCATCCCGGAGGTACCCCAGCAGCCCGCTGTCGTCCCAGAGGTCGCCCCGGAGCTGCCCACCATCAGTCCTGCCACGGCCAAGAGAGCTGTCTTCCTTTATGCATTGGCGGGTTTGCATGCATGGAGAAAGCACATGAGTTCTGCCGATCCAGAGACTGTTCACGTCACGTCTGCAGATCCCGAGACTGTTCACGTCACGTCTGCAGATCCCGAGACCGTTCACGTCACGTCTGCCGATCCAGAGACTGTTCACGTCACGTCTGCCGATCCAGAGACTGTTCAGGTCACGTCTGCCGATCCAGAGACAGTTCAGGTCACGTCTGCCGATCCCGAGACTGTTCACGTCACGTCTGCCGATCCCGAGACTGTTCACGTCACGTCTGCCGATCCGGTGTTTCCGGACAAGATGGCCGCCGCCGAGCCGGTGTCTCCGGACAAGATGGCCGCCGCTGAGCCGGTGTCTGTTCCTGTTCCTGAGCCGGTGTCTGTTCCTGAGCCTCCGCCTTGGCCACCCGAGGGGTCGTCTCCACCGTGGCCGCCCGAAGGGTCGTCTCCACCATGGCCGCCTGAGGGAAAGTCTCCACCCTGGCTGCCCGATGGACTGACGTTTCTGCCCTGGTTGTCTGCACAGCCTGCTTCGCCCTGGCTGCCCGAGGATAAGTCTCAACCCTGGCCTCCCGATGGACTGTCGTCTCCACCCTGGCCACCTGCACAACCTGCTCCACCCTGGCCGCCCGAGGGGAGGTCTCCGCCCTGGCCGCCTGAGGGAAAGTCTCCACCCTGGCCGCCCTATGGACTGTCTGCTTCGCCCTGGCCGCCCGATGGACGGTTTGCTTCGCCCTGGCCGCCCGATGGACTGTCTGTTTCGCCCTGGCCGCCGGCTAAGCCATTTTTGTGTGTGTGTGTCTTGGAGCGTCTGGTAGCCGCTCCGTAGAGGGGGGGTTATGTCACAGTGTCTGGTTTGTGTATCCCGGGTGTCCACTAGAGGTCTCTTCCCCATACTTTCCCCATACTGTCACCATTACTTCATGAACTGCATTTCCCACAATCCTTGTCTGGACTCATCACTGATCACTGCACTCAGCTGTTCCCGATCACATTGTTAGTATCTGTGTATATATACCCTGTCTGTTTAGTGTTTGTCACGGAGTCCTTGTTATTCGTCACACCACTTTGGAGGTCTGTTTTCTTGCCTGTTTTTGTTTTGTTTCTCGTTTATGGATTGCTTATATGGTTTTTGACCCCTGCCTGGACTGGTTTTATGATTTATGGATTACCCATTAAACTGCTATTGGATCTACCCCTGTTTCCTGTGTGTGGTATCGTGAGATACATCAAATGCAGTGATGGAGCTCCCAGCATTTACTGTGAACAGAGCCGCTCTGAGACGCGAATCAGGAGCTGTTTGTGTGCACAGTGTGCTTCCCTCTGAAACCTGCCGTATTTATGCACAGTTTTAGTTTGTGATCTAATAAGACGATGACACTGTGCTGCTTCAATGCATTGCAGGCTAATCAAAACGCAAAACAGAAAAAGCTTTTGGAAAAAGTAGTTAGCTACTGGAAAGCTACAGTACACATTTTTAAAAGCTACTGTGCAACTGTCAAGCTACTGAAGAATGTAGTTAAGTTAATAGCATCTCTACTTGTAGTTAGCTACTTCCCAACACTGTTCACGATCATATGTACACACATACAACGAGTGCATTTACCCCAGAACACAGCATTGTTTTGGATTTTCGGTAAGTAAAAGCCTTTTTTTATGTATCTGGTGCGACGTTAAAAATGATAATGTGAGCGCTAAGTGAACCAGGACTAAATGTTTCATTTACTTTTTCGGTCCGGACCAAAAGAACCAAGAGAACAGAACTAGAAGTGTGAAGTCAAACTTTTTAGTAACAATGTCTGTCAGTCTCAAACTCAGATGAGACATTTGCTTGTTTAAATATTGATTGCATCTGTGTTTAGGTGCGCTGTGTTCACTCAGCCAAGCCCAAAGTTCACCCTTCTGAAGTGAGGTCAACACATGCGTCCCCTCTTCCAAATCATTTCAATAATACATCTCAACACTTCTGATGAACAACACCTCTCACGGCTCAGAGAGAGAGAGAGAGAGAGAGAGAGAGAGAGAGAGCAGTCAAAGGTGCTTTGAAGTTGTTGTTGTTAAAAATGAGGGAGGGCATAGAAAATAAATTGCACTTTTCTTTTTACCTTGTCATGTGGCAAGGCTTAAGATTGGGCCAAGTGTAACTGTTTGCAAAGTCAATCTGAACGTGTTGATTGGCTGTGGAGGCTGCTGAGAGGGAGCACACTGAGGGATACATGTGATGCCTACTTTGTGCTCAGCCAGGTTTGTTCTTGTGCGTAGAGCAAACACGTTTTATTAGAGAATTAATATATTTTAAAATAATATACGTAAAGGGATAGTTCACCCAAAAATTAAAATTCTTGTCATCATTTACTCACCCTCAAGTTGTTCTTAACCTACATGTGTTTCTTTGTTATGTTGAACAAAAAATAAGTAATTTTGAAGAATGTCGGTAACCAAACAGTTGACGTACACCATCGATTTCCATGGTATTTTTTTTTCCTACCATGGAAGTCAATGGGGTCCATCTACAGTCTGGTTACCAACATTCTTCAAAATACCTCCTTTTGTGTTCAACAGAAGAAAGTGTTATGCTGCGTTCACACCAAACGCGGATATGCGTCAAAATTCGCGCCTGCCGCATCTAGTTATTCACGTGACCACTTTGTGTGCATTCGCGCGTCAAGAGCGAAATTGGCGCGCGTAAAATCAAAAGTTTGAAGCGAAATTTACGCGCGTCAGAGGCGAAAGTTTCGAAACCTGTTGGCGGCCATCTTTTTTTTAGATGTTTATCGAGCATTAGCATTAGCATTAATCGAGAGAATCACCGCTCGTATGCTCTGGAGAGCAGAAACAGCTGCGTAGGGGACATCGTGGCTGTACTCGGGTCCACCAAACCCTCCGGAGGGTTTCAGGAGTTTCACAATTTGCTCCAGGAGGTAGGTTTGGAGGATCTAACGGTGAGGACGCTGACGAGGACAGCGTAGGCCGTATAAGCCTCGGCCTCAAGTGGTCACTGCCTGACGAGCCCGCGCTGTACAGCCCGGCGCGAGGTTCACCCTCGCCCGCACCTAATCTGTGATTTATTTTTGTTTTGATAATAAATGGAGCCAGCCTTCAAAAGTGAAACCTGTCCTGTGATTTTTGTTTTTATACACTAAATTGTGTTTGTTGTCTTTACATTAAATTAATAATGTTTCATATAATCTAGAATAGATATGGAATAAATAGCATTTAATACAAAATGAGTATCTCTCATATATTGAAATCGAGTTGTATGTTTTTATTTGCTTTATTGTGCATTTTAGTCATATTACAAAATAATTTATTGAGGCCAAACATAAAATAACATTATAAACTGTCACTTCACCACGTGACAGCAGCATGCAAGCAGGCACCTGATTGGTTAACGCGGCGCGAATTGACGCAGAAGTTCAGATTTTTCAACTCGGGCGGCAGACGCGAATTCGCGTCAAACGCGTGAATGCACAAAGAGCACTAATAAAATCATTCGCGCGTAACGCGCTTAACGCGCCAGACGCTCAATTCGCATCATTCGCGCGAACTTGACGCGCGAATGAGGCGAATTCGCGTCTACCGCGCCGCGCTAAACGCCTCATTCGCGCCGCAGGAATTTTTTACGTGCGTAACGCGTCTTTGCATTGACTTAACATTGAAATCACTCGCGCCTGACGCGCTGTTCGAGTCCGGTGTGAACGCACCATTAGGGGAATTACAGTTAAAGACCCAAGGACCAGATATGATTAATTAATACCCGGAGTCAGAAGTACAGTCAATTTAAGACAAGAGTCAGACTTATAAATGAAAGAAAAGTTTTACTGAAGATAGTTTGCAGTTTTATCAGCAGAAGACCGCTTCAAGACTCACAAGGAGTTCGCCCGCTTACAGTTACAAAGATCACAGCACTTATACCCTTCAACGAGGTTTCTGATTGGCTAAGAAATAGATAAACACACATTTTCCACACATAAACAGATAGACTGAAGCATATCTCCATCGATTATGCAGCTGACTCTCAGACCCTGAATTTAGGCACGTCGTGACCTTCCAGGTCGCAGATTTAGGTTTCTGGGCGCCAACATGTCCAGAACAACTCAGTCAATCTCCAATAATGCCAGTGGTTTCTTAACCTGTAACCAAGAAGACTAACACACACACCGACACACAGCTTCTTCAAGGTTGGATTTGGCCAGGCTCTAACTATAAACAGGAGTCTCGTCTCAAAACATCAAGATTATTCGTTCTTTCTCTAAAGGAGAGGACACTTCAGTTAACAGTAAAGTAATTGCTTTAGCTAAGAAATGGACACTTACACTATTGGTTCTAATGACTCTTATATGTTTTAACACATGTTGGAGACCTTTCTCAAACAAAACGAGTCCATATTTAATTTCTGGAAGCCGGGCTAATTGAGCAAGCATTGTCACTGCATTCCTGGCATGGGTCAGACCCTCCACCTCTCAGATATTTCATACAGACATTAAAGGAGAACTTGGTAACTTTTTTAACTTAATAAAACTGTCTAGAAATCATTTGGATGGTTAAACAACCTATGCTGGTGATATTGATGACTTTCCCTGCTCCCCCCAGCGTTCCCAGGTGGAAAACCAACCTTGCAACTTGGGGACTGCCGTCCCGGTAAGACAGAAATTGGAAGTCTCGTGAGAAGCGAGAACGAGAACGAGCGCGAGCGCGAAACACGAATTGCTTTACGGCAATTCGACATAAACACACACGCATGTATGATGTATTACCAGATTACCCACCTCGGTAGACATAGCTCCACACGATACAGTTGGCTTGCTCCGATCAAAACAAACGCACATGAGCAGCGGTAGAGAGGGGGAGGAGGCTGCCGCAAGTGAGTTTTTTACGTCCGTGTTGTGAAATATACGCCCCCCCCCACAGCTGTAGGGGGAGCTCGTGGGGAAAACATGCGACAACAAAAGGGAAAATCAGCGAAGAAGTGACTAGAGTTCGCTAGAGTTGCCGAGTTCTCCTTTAAAAAATACATGAAAAGAACATTTCAGTAATCACACTGCTAACTTCTATAACAAAATAAAATCTCATAAGTCTAGAGAAGTCATTCAACTCATTTGATATTTAGAAGGAAAAATATTAATACCTTGATTATAATCACTCATTAGATATACATCGAAGCAGCAGTGGATTCCAGAATCAACCCCTTCAAAAGAAATTCAAAGTAAATTATATGAGTAAATTATGACAATTTTCATTTTTGGGTGAACTATCCCATTAAGTGAGACCTGAATGTAATGTTTTCCGACATTGAATTTCATGCTATTTACAATTAAATGAAAATTTATTGAAGTTTAAATGTATATTAAATGTAATGTATTTACAATAATTTTACATTTGTAATGATGAAGTTGCAATTTAGAACATGTAGGATATATTACCTTACATTTAAAACTGAATATTAATTATAATTATAATTTTGTGCTTTAGTATGTTAGTCAACACATCAAAATAAGTGCACTTCTTTAAAACATGACACAATATTATCAAAACATAATCTAAAATGTAATTTGAAGTAAAACTTTTAATTTGATATTACTATAGTATACTTTTATGTGGACGTGCACACAACATCAATTACAAAATGAGAGATCTATTATCCAAGCAGTAGTAGTGACCACAAAAGGTTTGAGTGTTTTGTATGAGCAGTGAAGTGACATTTACCTCAAAGTTGATTCAGTTATATGCAGAGCTTTGGTAAGTGCTCAGGCTAAGATTATTATAATATACATTGTTTCTATGGCTTTGTGGTTTGGCCTGGCATTTTAAAATGAGTGGAGTTTCAGGCATCTTTGTGTCGACTGCTTCTACATGCAAATCTGTACTGTTGCTGTCGTAGAGGCGGCTCTCAGCCTAACAGCAGGGTTGACGGGAAAGGTCGTCTCATCTGCATAACTCCACGTTACTGTTAATCCGTGCTGTGATTGGATTGTGCCTTGTGGCCAGTCAAGCGAAGAAATTTCTTATTTCATGCCCTCCTAAATGAATTCTTCTCTGAGGGCTCCAGTGTGTTGGGACTGTAGCTCATCCTTTTAATGGATAAGCAGGGAAAAGTGTGTGTGTATGTGTGTGTGTGTGTGTTCACATAACTGTAAAAGTAAGGAATGATATTATAGTATGGCAAAATTATTGTTATTCTGTCTCTGGTCTTACCAAAATTCAACTTGGTTTAAAACAGCCAGCAAAACTAACAAGCCCAATGATACCCCTAAAGGTTAAACCAGAGTGTTTACTTATAAATTAACATTACAACATCCTCATATTGATCAGCCATGATATAAGACTGACAACACAGATCATCACTTGTTCTGTCTGTCTAAAATATTGAGTTTGCCAATCAGTTAGATGGCTTCACACTGAGGCTGCTTAGAGTCCTGTTGACATTTGCATTATCGGTTCTCTGTGATTGGTGACAAATTGACTTTTCCTCTGTTGCCTCCCAGGGTCTTTAAAGCAAAAGCCTTTTTTTTTTTTTTTTTCAGGGTCTGTACTGTAATGATGGCATGCATATGACACATATGACATGATTCACTTGTAGTTTTATGGAGACAGAATGTGTAGCATATAAAAAAAAAAATATATATATATATGTATATATATATATATATATATATATATATATATATATATATATATATATATATATATATATATTAAACTGGCAGAGTTGTTGGGCATGTTTACAGTATTTACAAATCATATTATGTAGGTTTTAATGCATATGTTTATTTTTTTATTATTATTTGAGAATATATATATATATATATATATATGAAAACTGTAAATGAAAACTGTAAAGAGTCTACTTTTATTTCTGTAAACTCACAATAACAACAAATTGTTGTGCTTTTGTAAAATAATAAAAACAATCAGGATGCGTTTTCTGCCGTACCGGTCTCAGTGAACCGAAACTCAGTGTATACTTGCCTCACATACATGATAAATATATCTATAGAAAGCTTTAAATGAACCAATTCAAATGGAAAATAAATATTCTCTGATTATGTAATCCAAATGAAACGTGCATATAAGCGCGTCTACTACTTCGGAGATGACGAGTCACGGAGTCAGCCTTGTCGACATAATCTCTGCAGCAAAAACAAAGAAAACATTATCAATAAATTATTCAAATGTTTTGATAGTCTCCCATTCAATCATTACGTTTGCTGGTACTTTGATGTCACAAAAAGATCGGTCTGTGCAGCACCGGTTCAAGTCGAACAAGCCTAGTGATGGACCTGTGACGTCACATGGGCGAATCATTTAGCATATGACTGCCTCCAGAGCAAGGCATCGACGAATAGTTTTACATCATTGCACCGTAGGCTCCGCCCACTGGTGTTTAGTCACTTAACAGCTGACATTTTCCTACACTGCATGTGAGTGTTGTGTCAAAAGCATATATCCTATTGTAATCACTGATGCTGTCTACACTGGATACAGTATAAATATGCATGTTCAATCTCTGACAAACTCCCTTTCGGAAACAAGTGGATGGTTTATTTTAAGGCAGCGGCTATTTGCAATAAGTGCAGATATCAATAGATCCTATTTACACTAAATAGTTTTGTACTTTTGTCTAGCCCAACCAGACATTGGTGGGCAGAGTTAGTGTAAATACAGTGAGGAAAATAAGTATTTGAACACCCTGCTATTTTGCAAGTTCTCCCACTTGGAAATCATGGAGGGGTCTGAAATTGTCATCGTAGGTGCATGTCCACTGTGAGAGACATAATCTAAAAAAAAAATCCAGAAATCACAATATATGATTTTTTAACTATTTATTTGTATGATACAGCTGCAAATAAGTATTTGAACACCTGTCTATCAGCTAGAATTCTGACCCTCAAAGACCTGTTAGTCTGCCTTTAAAATGTCCACCTCCACTCCATTTATTATCCTAAATTAGATGCACCTGTTTGAGGTTGTTAGCTGCATAAAGACACCTGTCCACCCCATACAATCAGTAAGAATCCAACTACTAACATGGCCAAGACCAAAGAGCTGTCCAAAGACACTAGATACTAGACACTAGATACACTAGACACTAGGTGAAATTGTACACCTCCACAAGGCTGGAAAGGGCTACGGGGAAATTGCCAAGCAGCTTGGTGAAAAAAGGTCCACTGTTGGAGCAATCATTAGAAAATGGAAGAAGCTAAACATGACTGTCAATCTCCCTCGGACTGGGGCTCCATGCAAGATCTCACCTCGTGGGGTCTCAGTGATCCTAAGAAAGGTGAGAAATCAGCCCAGAACTATACGGGAGGAGCTGGTCAATGACCTGAAAAGAGCTGGGACCACCGTTTCCAAGGTTACTGTTGGTAATACACTAAGACGTCATGGTTTGAAATCATGCATGGCACGGAAGGTTCCCCTGCTTAAACCAGCACATGTCAAGGCCCGTCTTAAGTTTGCCAATGACCATTTGGATGATCCAGAGGAGTCATGGGAGAAAGTCATGTGGTCAGATGAGACCAAAATAGAACTTTTTGGTCATGATTCCACTAAACGTGTTTGGAGGAAGAAGAATGATGAGTACCATCCCAAGAACACCATCCCTACTGTGAAGCATGGGGGTGGTAGCATCATGCTTTGGGGGTGTTTTTCTGCACATGGGACAGGGCGACTGCACTGTATTAAGGAGAGGATGACCGGGGCCATGTATTGCGAGATTTTGGGGAACAACCTCCTTCCCTCAGTTAGAGCATTGAAGATGGGTCGAGGCTGGGTCTTCCAACATGACAATGACCCGAAGCACACAGCCAGGATAACCAAGGAGTGGCTCTGTAAGAAGCATATCAAGGTTCTGGCGTGGCCTAGCCAGTCTCCAGACCTAAACCCAATAGAGAATCTTTGGAGGGAGCTCAAACTCCGTGTTTCTCAGCGACAGCCCAGAAACCTGACTGATCTAGAGAAGATCTGTGTGGAGGAGTGGGCCAAAATCCCTCCTGCAGTGTGTGCAAACCTGGTGAAAAACTACAGGAAACGTTTGACCTCTGTAATTGCAAACAAAGGCTGTACCAAATATTAACATTGATTTTCTCAGGTGTTCAAATACTTATTTGCAGCTGTATCATACAAATAAATAGTTAAAAAATCATACATTGTGATTTCTGGATTTTTTTTTTTTTTTAGATTATGTCTCTCACAGTGGACATGCACCTACGATGACAATTTCAGACCCCTCCATGATTTCTAAGTGGGAGAACTTGCAAAATAGCAGGGTGTTCAAATACTTATTTCCTCACTGTAGCTTCTACCAACAAGGCGATGTAAATAGACACTCCGTTATTTTAATGGCGTCCCGAATCACGATAGAGGATTGTATGTTTGTTCGGAGCATTTTGTTATGTTAACAAGGCACAGTGTAATGGCGAGATCACAAAGCCAACTGTATTGGATCTGACAGCAGCTGCATCACAAACCGTAAGTAAATGATTTCATAATGCTGTAAATGACACTTTTATATGGATAAGGTTTTCAAAACACTCACGTGCAATAGCGAGTGGGCGTTGATACTGTTTCATATGCAATAACGTTAGCCAATCAAAACAGTGTCCATTTACTGACAAGCCTTAAAGAGATGCCCCTTTAAAAAAAAATAATAATAATTTCAGACAGAGGGTCAGAATTAGGGTTAAAAATAATTGTTTTCCCACATTTTCACGTCCTACGCCTTGTTGTTTAAGTAGTAAATGCATTTTGTGCCCATTTGTGCGCCTATGGGCTGCTGGTCTGAAAACGAGGTGTGTTCTGCCGCATTGTTGGCGCGTTGCTATTTTGAGGCAACAGAATTAGACTGTGCCATTGAATTTACACCAGGTTTCAGTTGGTCAATGGCGCAGTCTATTGTTTTTTTTAATACGCAATATTTTTTTGTTATTGAAAGAGCGCATTAGTAATGTGCGCCTATAGGTGGGTGGAAAATGCATGTACACTCTGCTTATTAAACACACAGGGAAGCGCAGCAACACACAAACATGCCAAATATTAAAAATAAAAGGATTAGAATGTAAAAGATTATTATTGTGTATGTGTACATAAAGATATGGTGGAATCCGGCTTGTCCCGTAGATGGTCTGTTTGCGCGCTTTAACCTCGTGCACTAGCAGATCCGTTTCCTCTCTGGAGAAGCGTTCAGTCTTTCCACTTGCAAATTCTGTCATGTAAATAGCGAATACGCCATGGCTCGAGCACAACTGGCTTTTAAAAGGAATGGGATATGAGACTCTGATTGGTTTATTGTACGTCATGCCCAAAACACACCCATTACTTATTAAGAGAATAGGGACAACCCTTTTAGACCATGTGCCGGGCGTGCCGACCATTTTTCCCGTCGTTAAACTAGCAAAAGTGGACTTGGACACGCAAGGCATTTGCGCCATGTGCTTTAGAACATGCGCTTAGATCGTTAAAAATGGGCCATACAAGTGAACCTCAATGAACATAATAAAATAATAATAATAAAAAAAATCCAAGTCATGACCTCTTTAAAACCAGTGTAGATGAGAATCAAATCCTTTTTCAGTCTGTTCATTTTTGACTTAGATTGGATTATCTGAGATTGGATTTCATGAAAATGAAGTGAAGTGTGAAAGCTGACCCAGAGAGATGTCGTTTGGCATTGATCACACAGTCACACAATGATCTTCATGATCTCTACTGAAAATCAGCCATTAAAGTGATTGCTTCGTTTAATCAGTCTCTTTTCCACTTGGCCATCTCCTCATCCATTATTTCTCTGTTAGATCACTCTGTGTGTTCATCCAACTTTGTACCTCTTATTTAAAGGAGTTAACCTGTGTGAAAATTACAAGATGAAGAAAAGGAGATAGCATCTCTCAGTCAGAATGGAAACGATTTCAGTTTAATCTCGCAAGGCTGCCAGGTTACGATGAATCCGTTGTGAGATAATCAAAACAACCTTTGTGGCCACAGCATTCTCTTTTATCCACCAGTTCTGTGGCTGATTTTATGTGATGTTTGCATTATAAAAGCTGATCTTACATTATCCTTTCAGATCAGTGTAATTTATTAATTTATTCTCTTCCCCAAATCGTATTAGTGAAGCAGAGTCAGGGAGAGTTTCGAACAAGCAAGCACTCACATTTTCTTGAGAAATCGTAAAAAAACCACGCTAGCCTGCATTATCTCGGATGGTGTCCAAGATCAGGTGAAAGATCAGCCCTGTTATGAGCTCGCCTCTTGGTTTATCTGTGTTCCCTCTCTCTCTCTCCAGGGGAGGATAAATCAATTGCAGTTACAGAAGAGTGGAAGATAGCGCTGATCTCACCATGATGCATAATGGGTACGCTCTGCAGTGAAAGCCACGGCTGTATTTTAACAAAAAGCATTATTCTCTCTAATTGAGATTCACTGGCTCCGGCTGGACATTAATAAGGGTTTCTGGGTCGGAGTGCACGCAAGCTTCTGTGCCTGTTGCACACGACCTCTGCCTCTGAATATTCTCAACACTTTTTATCAAATCATGGGATGACATTTGCCCAGCTGTACACCACCCTGCCGCGCTCTTTCCCCCAGCATGCCTCCTCTGCCATGACCTGTACGCTTTGCTCTCAGAGCATCGACCTGAAACTGCTTCCTGGAGCTCCACTGCAGAGGTTCTGCCCCGACATGAGGTTTGGGACTGGCGGTGGGCGGCAGTGTCACAGTCCACAGCCACTGTGAAACTCTTGCTTTTCCACTAATGAGGGAACATGCTGGAGCCTGCAGAAGTCTGAGCGTTAACAACCCTGACCGCACAACAGGAGGTCGTACCAGATTCACTTTTACTGCATGAGCCAAGCCCTGAAATACAGTGAAAGTCTGAGAAAAATGTAGTACCATTACAAGGTGTGCGCATTGACAAATGGTGGCCCGGATAACACTGATTTTTATTTATTTAAAGCAAGACACTACTGGCAAAAACATAGTTTTTTAATGCTCTGGTCAATTTTGAGATGTTGTGCTATTTGGCCTTTCATACTGTGTTGTTTCAGAGTAGTGGAAAGAAACATCTCTTAAATACACTTTCAAGTGTTTATTTTATTGATGTTTATATATTTGTGTCTTGCAGTACATATCTTTAAATATCCACTTATGCAGCATTTACATACACTAAACTTTAGAGTTTTATAACTAGGTTTTTGCAGAGGGGTTTGTTCATATATCATTTGCCTGATTTTATTCCTTAAAAAAAAAAAAAAAAGTGGTTGTTTTTTTAGCCTGGCTGTTGATCGTATTTTCTGATTCATGCCGAGAGATAAAACGAGTATGGAAGCTTGTTTCCGCCACAAAATAAAACATTTTAAAAGATAATTGCGACTTTTTATCTCACAATTGCGAGTTTACATCTCGCAATTCTGACTTTATTTATCAGAATTGCGAGATATAAAGTCAGAACTGCGTGAAATAAAGTCGCAATTGCGTGTTATAAAGTCAGAATTGCGAGATATAAAGTCAGAATTGCGTGAAATAAAGTCGCAATTGCGTGTTATAAAGTCAGAATTGCGAGATATAAAGTCAGAATTGAGTGAAATAAAGTCGCAATTGCGTGTTATAAAGTCAGAATTGCGAGATATAAACTCGCAATTGTGTGTTATAAAGTCAGAATTGCGAGATATAAACTCGCAATTGTGTGTTATAAAGTCAGAATTGCATGTTATAAAGTCAGAATTCTGACTTTTTTTCTCGCAATTGCGACTTTATATCACGCAATTCTGACTTTATAACACATAATTGCGAGATATTCTGACATCTTTTCTCAGAATTGTGAGATATAAACTCACAATTGTGAGATATAAAGTCCAATTCTAAGGAAAAAAAAGACGGATTTAAAAAAAAAAAAAATTTTTTTTACCTCAGAATAGCTTGTATCTCACAATTCTGACTTTATAACATGCAATTGCGTCTTTATATCATGCAATTCTGACTTTATATCTCGCAATTGCGACTTTATTTCTCAGAATTGCGACTTTATATCTCCCAATTGCGACTTTATTTCTCAGAATTGCGACTTTATATCTCGCAATTGCGACTTTATTTCTCAGAATTGCGACTTTATATCTCACAATTCTGACTTCATATCTCGCAATTCTGAGAAAAAAAGTCACAATTCTGACTTGATATATCGCAATTGTGAGAAAAAAAGTCGGAATTGTGAGATAAAAAGTCGCAATTATTATTATTTATTTATTATTCAGTGGCGGAAACAAGCTTCCATAAAAGAGAGATCCCTAAACCCTTCTGTAAAAACCTCTGACTCTAATATTTCAACAAATGAAACGAATTTTGAAACAAGGCTCAGAGTCCTGTTCAGGAAATGTATGCAAATTAGTGCATGTTGAATTAGAGAATGCCTTGTTTGCACATTTAAACACAATATTTTAGAAAACGTGTAATACAAAAAATGTTTGCAATTCTTAAAGTAATCAATTAACCAGTATGTTAACTTTTAATCATTTTTATATCAATTCTTGACATCAACAATTCAATTTTTACTAGTTACAATATTAATTCTTGATATCAGGAATGGGATTCTTAGTAACAATGGCAAGTTTTAATATCAGGAATTACATTTCCACTATTAAAGTTCTTGATATCAAAAATGATGTCATCACTCGCAGAAATACGAATTCTTGATATCAAGAATTAAATTTCAACTAGTCAAAACTAGTTCAACTAGAATTCTTGATATCTGTATTTTCAATTAGTTAAATATATGCCAGTAAGTAGAATGTGAAACTGGAAATTCTACTAGTAAGAAATACATTCTTGATATCAAAAAATGAATTTTATTTGTTGATATCAAGAATTGATTTCTTACTAGTAGAAATTCCAGTTTCACATTCTACTTACTGCTTACTTCTTAGTAAAAATCATCATCAGACAAAGAAAGTGAAATTATCTGCATTTGCAATTTACAATGCTTTGTTGTGTTATCCACCCTGTCAGTTACTGAATGCACTTTATTTATTTGTTCTAAAGTTTAAAGGATAATTCTGGTATTTAGCACTTTGAGTCTCTTTTCCGGTTTGTTTTGGATGAACTAGAGTGGTGGACACAGAAATTTTGACGATGGGTCCTGTCTCGAGTTTTTGACTCGTTTAGAATCGCCTTTGACGATGGAGGGGGAGGGGCTAAACAATATGGTTTTAGCCTTCAGATTTACTCTCGCTGCCGTGCCGGCCACTGGTAGAACTCAATTTCAGACCTTTAAAGTGAGTCATTTCAAACATCAACCACTGAGAAAATGGTCCCACGGAGGTCAGTGCAGTAAAGCAGAAGCAATTAGTTTATTCATTCCAGCTCTTTAGCGCTCACACTGTGTTCTTTGTTGAGAGGAACCAAGGTCTAACTAAATGTGGATGATTCTGTATCTGTGAGATATGTATGTGTAAGTTGCTTTCTCTCTCTGGATTGATCGATAACCCCTGACAGGTTTGATCTGATTAGTCCTTTGTCTGAAAAATGGAGTTGAGACTCTATATTCACACTGCAGCAGAATACTGCCGTCTGTCCTAATATAAAAAAGTAACACTGACAGTGATTCTGACCAGCCTGTCACGGCGAACACTGGCTCAATCAATGGTGTGACTTTACCCCTTTTTTCCCGCTTATTCTTTTCTTTAGATCCAACTGGCAATATCACGGATGTTGGTACCAATACTGCTATCTCTATTAAATAAAACTTTTTTTTTTTTTTGTGATATCCAAGGATAAAATGCATAGTTATAGCAACATTAAATGTGAGTCATCATTTGTCATTTATAACACTGTGACCCAGGCTCAGTGGAAAAACAAGCCTCCAAAAAAAGCATCTATAGGCTACAATTAACTGCAGTTTCCAGCTGGAATAAACACTAGTGGCAGTAAAACATTATGATTATTACTTATTTTGCATTGTTTGAACTCAAAACACTTTTATTATAGTGCATGATTTGTAAATGAATACGTTTTAAAGGGGACATATCATGAAAATCAGATTTTTCTGTGTTTAAGTGCTGTAATCGGGTCCCCAGTGCATCTACCAACCCAGAAAACGTGAAAAGTGCAACCCAGTAACTTTGTTTTGGTAAGCCTTTCTCTGCAAGCATGTAAAAAAAATAAGCCGATCAGATTTCGCTCCCCTTCTGATGTAGGAAGGGGATCTTATTATAATGTTACCGCCCCTTAATCTGCACCTTTCCACCCGCGGCGCCGCCATTTGGTTTTTGCAAGCGACAACAGTTTAACCAGCTCTAACGAAATGGCAAAAGTTCGATGCACAACGCATGACGTAGTCAACTGGATCCGGGCCGTATCCAAATCAGATGGTGGACCTGCACCTAGACACGACCACAGCGCATCCCTGAAGTGTCAGCATAGATTGTGTCAACTAGACTCTCCCATGTGAAGGCCTCATCGACACGACAGCCATCGGCACTGATCCACAACAAACTCGTCTCCATACCGGGGTGATGACTCCGATCTTTAAGCCACAATTAGGTGGACAGGAAAAAACAGCAACATCAACATCATAGGTTTTATGACAGCACTTGGATACAACCACAATGCATGATGTAGTCAGCCGGATCCAGGCCGTATTCAGACTCCGATCTTCAACCAGATGGAACTGGATAATATTCTGAATATTATGATCCAGTCTGACTTCTGACCTGAAATGCAGCCTGAATCATAATCATTCACTGTTCGCTCGTTAGCCAGAGGAGAACTGCCCCCCCCCCCCACCCCCACCGGGTACCACTCATCTCCACTACAAATAGGAAAAAGAGGCTACAATTTGCACGAGCTCACCAAAATTGGACAGTTGAAGACTGGAAAAATGTTGCCTGGTCTGATGAGTCTCGATTTCTGTTGAGACATTCAGATGGTAGAGTCAGAATTTGGCGTAAACATAATGAGAACATAGATCCATCATGCCTTGTTACCACTGTGCAGGCTGGTGGTGGTGGTGTAATGGTGTGGGGGATGTTTTCTTGGCACACTTTAGGCCCCTTAGTGCCAACTGGGCATCGTTTAAATGCCACGGCCTACCTGAGCATTGTTTCTGACCATGTCCATCCCTTTATGACCACCATGTACCCATCCTCTGATGGCTACTTCCAGCAGGATAATGCACCATGTCACAAAGCTCGAATCATTTCAAATTGGTTTCTTGAACATGACAATGAGTTCACTGTACTAAAATGGCCCCCACAGTCACCAGATCTCAACCCAATAGAGCATCTTTGGGATGTGGTGGAACGGGAGCTTCGTGCCCTGGATGTGCATCCCACAAATCTCCATAAACTGCAAGATGCTATCCTATCAATATGGGCCAACATTTCTAAAGAATGCTTTCAGCACCTTGTTGAATCAATGCCACGTAGAATTAAGGCAGTTCTGAAGGCGAAAGGGGGTCAAACACAGTATTAGTATGGTGTTCCTAATAATCCTTTAGGTGAGTGTATACAATATGTATGTATGTATATGTATGTAAATTAACTAAATTAATAACATTTTAACAACAAAAATGAACCATCACTGAACTTACTTAAGCTGAATTATGACACTATTTTAGATCTGCTGTACAGCAGAAACAAACTTTGTTGCATTATTTTCCTATTATCACTGTAAAGCTGCTTTGAAACAATCTGAATTGTAAAAAGCGTTATATAAATAAAGGTGACTTGACTTGACACTTTGACTGCATTATGTGTTTATATTTGACCCAACAGCTTCAATTTCTCAGTGCTGATGTGCAGTTTTACACTAGAGGGAGCTGTCCCTCTGTAATTCCTGCTCTTCTGTGAGTCTTTACAACCTCATTGCCCTTCACTTTGCAATGGCTATTTAATCTCTTTGAGTACTTTATAAAGATATGAGAAAACATGCACTTATTATGTGGCCTCCTTAATATCTGCTTTGGTTCCCTAATGGCCCTGTAGTCACGGTGAATCAAGGTGACAATGTGTGTGCATGCATTAATATGTGTGTGTGTGTGTGTACATAACAAGCTCTCTGCATTTCTACTAGTATTAACCCCTTTTTAAAAAAAAGGGGGGGGGGGGGGGGGGGGTTACACAAGAGCAAAGAAAACTTTGTTTAGAATTTCTTCTTCCTTCCGTTTATGTTCCACGGTATAAATATACATATGGAGGAAACAAGCCATTCAATAAGAGAAATATCATTTTCAGCATTTCTGCTGCTCCTTGAAGAAACACAGCTGCAAAATGAAAGAAAGAAAGAAAACAAGCAAACAAACCAAAAAATCCCCCATTCATACAGAGAAATTGTTTTGGATAATGCTGGTTATATGAAGGTTCTGCTGTTTGTGTACATGTCTTTGCTCATTATGCCCTATTCAGTGACTTTCAATCAGCAGTTCCAAACCTTGACATTTCATGAAAACATGGTCCCCATGGAGTTACATGCACATTTCAGACTCTTCGCCTACACTCATTGTTCCTCCTCACCTGTGTGATGTTTTCACCTCAGTCTGTTTCGCTGACGCTTCTAACACCTTGAGTTTCAAAGAACCCGGTTGATGGCTTCTCAATGCGATTAGAGTGGAATTGATCAGCAGTGCTAATTTGTTGAAAGCATGTTTAGATGTTGACAGCACATGGCTTTGAAGTTGGTTAGATAAGAATTGAAGATTATTTAAAGAGCTCATGAAATGAATGGGATTTTCCTTTATGTAAAAGTAATAGAGCACAGCAGAGATTGCACCCCTTACAAAAAACAAGTATAGGCTACTAAATTGGCCCACTTTTTAATGTATTAAAGTATACTTTTAAGTGTAACAGTAGTAAACTTTGAGTACACTTCAAGTTTACATTTAGAGTTAAAGTTTTTAATTTGTACTGCAACTATTTCATACTATTTTTAGTTAATGAAAGTACACTTTGAAGTATACTCTCACTAGTTTAGTAGTTTAATACTGCAAGTATACTTGTAAGATAACATAATAATTTATAAGACAGTATGTAAAACTGTTAAAAAAAGCATTTACTAGGCTACTAAATCAAAAGATTAAACAACTACAAGCCAAGTGTACTTAGAATACTTAATTATACTTCAAAAGATTTAGTACAAGTAGGCCAAACATACTTAGACTTTTCTGTCAGTGGAATTCAAGATTACTTCAGTATCAAGTATTCTTAAGTGCAATTTTAAGTATATTTCTGAGAAGTACAAAAAAAGTAGACTGAAAGTACATTCTTATTTTCAGTTTAAAAGAAGTGAACCAATAGCATACTTCAAAAAATGTATTTTACGTAAGGAATATTTTTGTAGAGTTAGCATCACACTGATTCCCTTGACAAAAAAACCCCAGAGGATTTTTCCATTGCCTTTTGAATTATTTAAGAGAATAAGCTCTATAACAAAAGGTTATGATTCTTACATGTTTTGTTAAACATGACAAGTACAAGGCTAAACGTAGGCGATAATGAACTTGCGTCACCATCACTAAGCTTCCAACAGCTCTTTCAGTCTTCGTCTTAAAACATATTCAATGAGAGTTTGAGTTAGAATAGTTTGCAAGACCGTGATTATAAACACAATGAGGCTGTGAAAGCGACTAATGAGGAGATGAGCTTACCTGTTCGGCTGATGACGTTTAATGTCAACCTCTGTAGTCACATCAGCATTTACGTTATTCAAGAAACAAAACTTGTATCAGTACCAGTGATGGAGCAAAGACAGTGTAATCTCGCTAGAGACTGGAACTGATGCAGTTTGGGATGGATAAAAAAGGATAATGAGTAAGAGAGTAGCTGCAGTGTTAGATGTCTACTCATTACTTGGGTGTCCATGGTCCTTCACACCAATAACCTTGTAAGCAGTCCACCCTCGCATCTAACAAGAGAGGAAAATCGAAAAAATTCTTGTTTTATAAGCCGTGTGTCAGCTTTTTCTTTCTGCTCTGGAACTAATTGTTTTCCGTACAAACACATACCGACACACTTTGTCTTGTGTTTTAGTGTCTTGCACCCAAACAGCTGTATTTATTGCAATTTAGTTTTGCATAGACAAGTGCCTGTGTTAAAAACTGATTGGAATTAAAAACAAATCACAGAACATGGATGAGAAACAGACAGCTTAAAGGGTTAGTTCACTCAAAAATGAAAATTAACCCATAATTTATGACTTTCTCGTTTCAGCCAAACACAATCGGAGTTATATATATAAAAAAATATCCTGGCTCTTCCAAGCTTTATAATGGGAGTGAATAGTAACTGAGATTTTGAAGCCCAAAAAAGCACATCCATCCATCATTTAATATAACTATGATTTGGCTGAAAGGAGAAAGTCACATTCATCTAGCATGGCTTGAGGGTGAGTAAATTATGGGATAATTTTCATTTTTGGCTGAACTAACCCTTTGAGTGCGAGTTACAATAGACACCTACCTGTATTATTAAAATATCTTATGTTCCACAGAGGAGGAACGAAAGGTTGGTATGAAAAGACGATTAGGAGTAAATAATGACTGAATTTTATTTTTTATTTTTTATAATTCCTCCATTTTTATTAATTCATTTTATTAAATCGGTTCATTTGGACAGTTTGAACAGTTCACGTAAATGAACCGGTAAAAGAAAAAATCTAGTTGCTGCTGAAAATGCTGATGTTCATCTACATTTTGAGTCAGTTATGTAATGTTACAAATAAGAAACGGCAAGTAGCACTTAATTAAATATGACATTTTGAAGTAGAAACATACTCCAATAATGTGTTTTATTTACAACTTGTTCTGACATTTTTTTTATGGTCTCTCTATTTAAATCCCGTGACTCAAATTGAGGTCCTCATTGAATTTTGTGACAGACACAAGCTACTTTGAAAGCATAAATAAATTATATTGTGTAGAGTATGTAAATAGATTGACCACTTAATTTATTGTTGTGTGTCGCTTGGTATATACCCATATACAGTGTGTAGTAGGAAGACTGTGAATCGGAGCTCGGCTTCTGTAATGCGTTATAAGGAGACGTCTTCAGCGAGAAGCACTTTGGGTAAATAGACCCAGTTGAGGCTGAGCCCTAATTGGCAGTCAAGGGAGCGTGGGTGAGATTACCAATTATTACAGAGCACAAAGCATGAGCTATAAAAGCCCCTTCTGGAGTCTGGTGGAAAACCCAAATTTGCACAGACGCTGAAACAAAAGACATACTGCAATGTAGCACAAATTATTAATGAATGTGAGGAGTGTGGGAATAGCTGAGGATGAGCACGTCAGCCTTTGAAACGGTGATAGTCCAGTTTACTCATGCTCTTAGTACATTGCATCAGTGCTCATAATGAAAAGTGAAACTTATTTTATCAATGTCTATCAAAATTACATGTATAGTAGTCTAGTTTGAGCTAATAGGATACATCCAGGTGATGTTCTGGAACATGGTGTTGTGGATGGAGGCATTTAGAGTGTACATTTTCTGACAATTTGTAATAAAGGGATAGTTCATCAAAAAAATCAAAATTCTGTCCTCATTTACCTTTAAAACTTGTACGAGTTAATTTGTTCTGTTCAACACAAAAGATGATATTTTTAAGAATGTTGGTGACCAAACAGTTGCCGGCCCCCATTGACTTCCATAGTATTGTTTTCCTACTATGTTTCCTAACTATGGAAGTTTGTTTCCGGCACAGAATCAAACATTTTAAAAGATAATTGCGAATTTTTATCTCACAATTGCGAGTTTACATCACACAATTTTGATTTTACTTCTTAAAATTGCAAGATAGAAAGTCAGAATTGCGTGTTCTAAAATCAGAATTGCGAGATTGTGCAATTGTGAGAAATTGTAATGAATTCACTGGAGACAAGTTGAGATGAGGACCCAAACGCAAATTTAATTATCAAACATAAAACAAACACAAAACAAAAACATGACCAGTCATGGAAAACTCTAAACTAAAACAGGAACACAAAACCAAGACTAGAAATCAAGAAACCGGATCTGGAACATAGAACAAACAGTCCTTGACAAGGACACAGGGCAAACATGAGGGCTTAAAGGACAATTCCGGTATTTAACACTTTGAGTCTATTTTATAGTTTGTTTTGGATGAACAAGAGTGGTGGACAAAGAAATTTTGTCAATGGTTCCTGTCGCGACTTTTTGACTATTTTAGAATTGCCCATGACCGCATTTGAATGGGAGTCAATGGCCATGCACAAACATGTCCTTAAAACAACCCTTTACGTGCGTTTTCAAAACTGTGCAACTCACCGAGTGGTTAGTGGTGTTCGTTGATGTTCCAAAACAAGTAGCGTAGCGAAATACAGTTTCTGTCGTGTTTTATTTGGCATTTTGTAAAATCCATTGATTTCCATTGGAGGACTAATTGCTCGTTGATATTACTGCGCTAACGGAAACGGAAAGGATGCTGTTTACATTTGATTGTAGTCTTTTAGGTCTTTTCGCTCGGTTTCCTGTCTCTCAGAAGCTATGCTCGCCTCAACGCTGAAATCCTACGAATTCCTGATAAGAATTAAACTAGTAAAAACTAGAATAATTCTTGAAAAAAAAAAAAAAAAAAAAAAAAGCTATGCTCGCCTCAGAAGGCTAGCGTGAGCAGAGCAACGGAAGTTGCGGAAGTTTATACGCGGTTGTGAGGTATCTGAAAAAATAGTTCCACTATAGAAAAATAAACGGATTGAAATCATACATTGCGCAGATATATTTGTTTTTAATTATCAACGAACACCACTAACCACTCGGTGAGTTGCACAGTTTTGAAAACGAACGTTAAGGATTGTTTTAAGGACATGTTTGTGCATGGCCATTGACTCCCATTCAAATGCGGTCATGGGCAATTCTAAAATAGTCAAAAAGTCGCGACAGGAACCATTGACAAAATTTCTTTGTCCACCACTCTTGTTCATCCAAAACAAACTACAAAATAGACTCAAAGTGTTAAATACCGGAATTGTCCTTTAAATACATAGACTAATTACAACACAAGGAACACCTGTGAACAATGATCAGACAATTAACCAATGACAAGACACATGGCAGAATCACATGACAAACAGGGAATCACATGACAAGACACAGAAACATGACAATGAAAACCCAAACCGTGACAGAAATAACATTCAATGACTTTTCAATTTTCAAATTGAAATAACAATTCTGACTTTTTTTTGCAATAGCGAGTTTATATCTCACAATTCTGACTTTATAACACGCAATTGTGACTTTATACAGTATATCGCAATTCTGACATCTTTTCTCAGAATTGTGAAATATAAACTCGCAATTGCGAGTTATAAAGTCCAATTCTAAGGAAAAAAGACTGACTTTTTACCTCAGAATTGCGAGTTTATATCTCAAAGTTCTGACTTTATAACAAACAATTGCGACTTTATATCACACAACTCTGAGATAAAAATTCAGAATTGCAAGATGTAAACTTGCAATTGTGAGAAAAAAAAGTCAGAATTGTGAGATAAAAAGTCGCAATTACCTTTTTTATTTTTTATTCTGTGGCGGAAACAAGCTTCCATACGCAACTGTTTGGTGACCAACATCCTTCAAAATAGCTTATTTTGTGTTCAACAGAAGAAAGAAACTCATACAGGTTTGGAACAACTTGAGGGTGTGTAAATGATGACTTTAATACATAACTAAATATTCTCTCTTATTTTTAAGTTTTCTTTATAGTGTTCAGTTTGTGTAGCGTGGAACTTTCTAGAAAGATTCTAGCAGAAGGTACTTTACTTCCAGATATATTCAGTGCTGCATACAGTGGGGTCCAAAAGTCTGGGACTGTACTGAATAAAATAACACTGAGCAACTCTTTTCGAATTCATTCTTCTGCTCTTATGATAGTTCTCAAATCATGTGGGAGCACATCTGGATCACTATGGAAGCATATGGGTAGCAATATTCAGTTTGAAATGCAATATGCAAAATGGCAATGTATTTCTGTATTTAAATTAAAATTTTCCATGCCAAATGTGCAACGTTTGGAACAAACTACAAATTCAAATTCAATAATGTAGCCTAATTTAAGTTTTTACATATAATTTAAACATAAATTTTAACGTTTTATAAGTTGCAAAATGAAAATGTATTACAGAAATTATTAGATGTGTTTAAGATGTTCAAGCAAAAATTGTGGCAAAATTATTATTTAAATGTAATTTTTATTTAAATGCATTTACACTCACAGTTAAGACACTTGCGAGTGCATTTTAATTAAATATCCCGCAATGAATGTAGCAAAATTCAATACGGAATTGAAAATGCATTCTGAGACGAATCCCCGCCTCGCCCTGTCAATCATTGCATCAAGGCGGGGCCAGGTGTTGGAAACATGGTATTAAGCTATTAATAACATAGCTATTAAGAGCGAGGCATTTACTCACAGATGAAGTGGAGCAAGAACAGAGAAATGTCAATGTTCCTGAAGATTATGCACGTCCATCAGTGATCCATCAGTGATCATTTGGTATACAGTATTACATTTCGAATTGAATATTGCTACCCATATGCTTCCATAGATTTTACACAAAATTGTGGAGCTATCATTAAAAGGTCAAACCAAATATTTTGACATTCTGACATGTTAATTGGTTCCATGTAACTTTTCACTAAATTGTTATGCTATTAAACATATAAATCTTACTGTATCATATTTGATATGCAAATTTCAAAGGCTACTAAATTATCAACACGATCAAAACTTGCACACAATCTACTACAGTACATGCCTTCTGGCGTCTGACTGATCATTTATACTTGTTTAGTAAGTAAAAGCCCTTTTAGTATTGTAAATATGTCCATCTTCAGGTTGAGGTCTTTCTGCTGTTAAATCTTTACTGATTTGTATAAAGCAAATGTAAGTATAACCTTCATATTGTTGGTGATATTTCAATATGAACACTTACTGGACTGAAGAAACTTAGCTTTACCTGATTATACATACATCATTTTGTAGAAAAATCGTTCTACAACGTTTATTTGTTCAGCTCTCAATCATCATTTTGAATTATATGTTTAAAAAAATTGCTTAGAAAACTAAGCTTAGTAAGCTTAGTTAAGAGAGCTAAGCTAAGAGAGATATAGAGTAACAACTGATATTTATATGCATTTTAAGTAAGTGGCCTGCTATACTGTTATAAAAATCTAATTGATTTACATTATAAGCTATCAAGATTTCATAATACTTTTTGTCCATATAAATATCAGCATCCCCAAGCCTGGTCTGTGAAACCGGGGGGATTGAATGAAAAACATTCCAATTTGGTCCAGATCTGCTGAACTTTCTGTGGACGTTCTGCAGACACATCTTCCATGTTGTTCTGCTCCTAACCAAACACTGCAGTGTCTCCATGTGTGCACAGAGTTATGCTTGAAGTAACACAATGGCTTCAAAGTGAATATATAAATAGGATTTTCTGCAGGAGATAAAAAATGGCAGAACAGATCACATTTACCTCTGCTCTTAATAAGCAGTGAAGTCATCCTATGTTGGATGCATCTGTAGATAACAGCACCTGAGGGAGAGAAAAAAATCATATGAAGTCATTTTTCCTTCAATTAAATGATCTGCACATTCAACTAAGCTGCAAGAACAAGCGTCGCATGCTAATGCTTAATGCACACGGCTCGCTTTAACTTCCTCAAACTGATGTGTGGTGTATATACAGTTCCTCAGCTGTGTCTTATTATACAGAAGCATTCTAAAGCAACCTGCGGCGTTCATGCACAGTGTTTGTCACATGCATCAACCATTCAGTGAAATGCATGTGTTTATACGTGTGTGTGTGTGGGAGTGGCAGCTCTCTGTGTCAGACTGGCTTGTGGAAATGGTTACAATGTTAGCCCGGGTAATTTTAGACGACACAGGGCAATCAATAGCAGTTGAGGTACAAAAAGGAAAATCAATGGCTTAATTTGTCTTTAGGCAGAAGAGAGAGGGAGGGGAGACTGGTTGTGGACCAAGCCAGACTCTATCAGCTTTAGACCCGTCATAATGAGAGGATCGATTAGACCAGAGCCTTGACATGGGGTTAAATTATAGAAGACATGGGTTAACACAGCTAATGTGCATCTACAGAGTTTTTTTTTTAATCTTTTATCAATGTTGATGCTTGATACCAGTGGCTTAATGTCGAGCTGCTACTAGTCCTGTTCAAATAAATTATGCAGAAACCCACAATGTTTGTTATCTCCTAAAATGAGACTTTTTGTAAGAGGAATTGTGTTTCCCCCAGTGTTCGGGTGAAGCTTACGCCACTGTGAAGAACACATTAATCTCAGCTAAGGTAATACATTTTATTAGTGTTTTTTAGATGACTTTATCCATTTGTTACCCAGACAAAGGGACTCGCACAGAGACTAAAAGCCACATAAATCTTTGTTAAAGGAATAGTTTACACAGAAATGAAAATCCTGTCATCATTTACACAACTTTATGTTGTTTCAAACCCATATGGTTTGCTTTCTGCTGTGGAACACAAATCAGTACATTTTGTAGAAAGTCTAAACTGCTTTTTCCAAGCAGTGAAAATAAATGAGGAATGTGAAGCTTTAAAAAGCAACATAAATTGGTTTTAACCCTCTGGTGCTCTTCGGTCATTTTTGATATAAAATTTCTATTTTTATATGTCATTTTTTACTTCATCGGAATAGTACGAAACTTGGTAAAGGTTTTGGCACTTAACATTGGAAAACAAAAAATAAATAAAATCATGGACATGATTCGAAAAGGTTAAATGGTCCTGAAAATAAAAATAAAAATTTGTGCTCCTCGAGGCCAAAATGACTGCATTGTAAATTAATGGGAGACAAATTTCATCTAATGAAAACTTTTGGTACTGCGGCCAAACAAAATCTGACTTTTGTAAAAAAAGCTCATTTTTTGAGATATCAAGCTCAAATTTGGTACACATTTTTTTATTTTTTTTTAAATGTATGGCTTAGATTTTCTTGCAGTTGTAGAGTAAAACATGTTTTTGAAAATATACATTTCATATAAAAATTGAAAATATATATTTTTTTGCATTTTTCATAACAATAAATGTAAAATTCTGAAACTTTTTTAAGTTCACTTTTAAAAAGAAAAAAATCACTTTAGATTTACGACAGTTTAAGTTGGAAATGTAATTTTCAGGTCTATGCTCAAAAAGTGAATAAATGGATTATAACTACAGCTTAAATATAATTTAGTACCATAAAATACAAAATATTAAATAAAAACATTATCAAACTAAAATATAGTACATTCATTTCATTGAAATAACATTTTTGACAGCCATTTTGGACAGCCACGTGAAGAGCACCAGATGGACAATACGACTTCTGCTTGATATTACAAGTCTTCTTCCATGTAATTTTAGTATTATTTATATACTAGTATAGTAATATACAATAGCATTTTTCTTTTTCTGTTTTTCACTGATTTCATGACTATGATACACATTTATTCTTCCTTTTAGTTTTGCTGCTCTTTAAAAAATAATATTAAATAATAAACAGGTGCATTTTCTCCAGGTTGGATCCATGGCTTATGCCCAGGGTAAAATACTTTGTATTCCTGCCAATTAGAAATGTAACGCAGTTAATTACTTGAGCAGTAGGAGGGAATGAGGAAAGTAGCCCAGAGTAGGTGAGGAAAACAAAATGGGCAAATTAACTATTGTTAATTACATAGGAAGAGTTAGCACCAGGTAGCTAATGACTGAAGTCCATTCCTGGAATCTGTGCTGGATCATGGGATTATATACGCTCGCTGACATATGTCACGATCTGAAGGCACATCATGTCAGACATGCACGTTACAGTGGTCTTTATAGCCTTTATTCAGACTGATCACAAGCTTCTTGTTTTTATCACACTAGATTAGCTTCCTGCTGACAAAAAAAAAAAAAAAAAAAATTTAATTCTTCATTTTCTGATAACAGTGATATAGAGGGAAGGGAAATATATCAGATCTACATATGCCGTAGATAATTTACTGGAGTTTTATCATAATACTAGTGTTGTTATATGTCCCATATTGCAGTTATTTTTAGGTTTTGAAAGTATTCTAATAAGTACAGCTATTTTACCTTTAAATGTATATTTTTAAACATTGAAAATGATGCAGTGTAAGAGAAAAATGAGTCATCCAATTTGATATTTCGGTAACACTTTACTTGAAGGGGTGTGCATACTGACATGAAACCTTCATGTCATGAATATGAAGGAGGTTTTATGCATGTTTATGACAACTGTCATTAAGTGTTATTTGCTCAATTATGACATTTTTTATTAAAATATGGCATTGTTTGAGATGTCTTTGTTATGACAACTTGACATAAACCAATACATCATAACCTGTCAGTGTTTTTGTCATGACAACTTGACATAAACCAATACATCATAACCTGTCAGTGTCTTTGTTATGACAACTTGACATAAATCAATATATCATAACCTGTCAGTGTCTTTTTTATGACAACTTGACATAAACTAATACATCATAACCTGTCATAAATGTGTCATAAACATGACATAGCAGATTAATTATCATACTTAAGAAACTACTTAGCTTTATGGGTTAACATTACATTAAACTGGCATGTGGTTGGTTTTGGCATTGCCTGTCATGAGGCCATTAGTTATAAAATAATTTGACAGTATTAACACTTAATGCCATTTTAATGACAAATTAAATTTGTATCACTGTAGTTGAGGTCAAGGAAAAAAATCATGACACTGTTGTAAAATTATTTGACAGAGTTTTAGCACTTAATGACATTTTAATGACAAATTCAATTTGTACCTCTGGAAAAAAAAAAGTGGTCAGAAATATAATGTAATGGTAACCCATAAAGCTATGTAGTTTCTTAAGTTTGAATATTAATGTTTATGACATATTTATGACAGGTTATGTTGTCTTGGTAATGTCAAGTTGTCATGACAAAGACACTGCCAGGTTATGATGTATTGGCTTATGTCAAGTTGTCATAAAGACGTCTCAAACAATGTCATCTTTGCATTAAAATGACATAATTGAGCGAATGACACTGATTATGTCATGATTATGAAGGTGTCATGTCAGTCTTATGCACACCCCTTTAAGTAAAGTGTTACCGATATTTTTTTTTTTGATAATTGTATGTTTTTTGATTCTGCATGAAACCAACATTGATACATTCAAATAATACATGTTTAAGAACTTTGCAAATGCATTTTAATACACATTTTTTAACATTCAAGTTTGTCACACCAACCACCATGCCAAACCTCAACCTGTAAATCCCATGCCCATTTTTTAGTGAGGATGATTGTGCTCTATCATGATTCGCTCAAACGCAGAATGAACTACCCAACTATTCAATTATTAACTCAACTCAAGCAGAATGAAAAAAGTTGACTCAAAAGTTTTCACAGCGAAGGCAACAAAATACTTGATGGATTAAAATTGTAGAGTCGAGCAGATAGGAAAACCAGCCATCTAGAATGGCAACAGTCTTGATTAGTTTGTACTTCTCTCTGGCTCCGTGAAATGCACTTGATTTGGACGGCCTCTGAAGCGAATCTCTGGAGAGTCTCGTGGGGGCCGGGACTGGGCTTCAGCGGTGGTGCCAGACATCACGGCTATACCGCCAAAACCTGCCGAACGCGTCCTCTGGGAGCAGGGCGAGAGGGCTCTCGCGCTGCTGATGTAGGGCTTGTGTTCTGCGAAGGATGACTTCATTTTCTCTTAATCTGCACACCGTCCCCCTGAGCTGTTGAGTCGCACAGAAAAGCAACCGCCATTGGATTTTCTTATCTGGCTCAAAGCTGCCATGCTCTCCTTAACAACACAATCGTAATGCGATTTGGGGGTTCATTTCAGGTGATTAGAGCGATAAAATACAGTAGCTTTACCAGTGCTGAGACTTCTTTGTAATTTGCACACACCTGCAGATGTGACAGGCGCTATTAAATCAGAGGTGTCTGAATTCCTGCGACATTTCCGCCAAGTGCCGTGTTCATCGACAAATATGTCTTGTGTACGTATTTGGGAGGTCCTCAGGTAACCTCTGTGTAGAATAGCAGATGGGTAGTGATTCTGCAGTTGTGAGAGGTCTTTGATGAGGCTCTGCAGAGCATGAGGCAGACACATCTAGCCGGCAGAGCCAGACTGCTGAGGCCCGGTGGGCCGCTAGGGTGCACACACCTGAAAGATAAATGACTGGAACGAATCTGCTTCCCGTCTAGTTCTCTCCATCCTCACTCAGAGGCTAGAATGTTTCGGCAGCTGCTGTATGACTGATAACCACATAATGTTGTAAGGCACTGCTTTCAGAACATTCCCTCGGATTCGAGACGTGCACTACAAGTATGGCAGAATAAGTACAAAGCAACACTTTGCTATAATGTAGCATATGACAACGTCATTTGCATGTGAATAGAACATGTTTCAGGATTAACATCCCTCTAACTATTGCTTAAACAATGCAATCCTTACATTTTTTTTTACATTTTCAACTTTCTTTAGAGAGCAAATTTGCTGTTTGAGCATGAAAAAGGTCTGCAAATTTACAAAGAACAAAGTCTCTCGTAAGGGAGGTCTCTCTCTATATCAGCGCACACTGTTTCTGAACTCCCTGAAACGCCTCCATTGCAATCTTGAGTTTTCTTCTGAGAACAAAAACGTAACAATATTCCTCATTTAAATATTTCCTGACCAAGTCATGCGATGTTATGGTAAGGGGCGGGACATTTCCCAAACACGCTCAAAGCGGTTGACCAATGACAACACACTGATCCAGCTGACCAATCAGAGCACACTGTGTTTTTCATAAGGAGGGGTTTCATAGTGACAGGAACTAAACAGGGCCGTGTTTCCCGTACAATGACGTAACTCGCTGCTTAACTACCGTAGTGCGATGCATCGTTGAAGAAATCAACTAGCTAGTCACGACTGTTTCCCGAAACCATACTGTCGCAAATTGGTTGTTCAACCACGTTGGTTTATGATGTCACGCACGTGGTGGAGTAATAACTTCTTTAAATGAATCTGTTTGAAATTGAATTAATGCTAGATGTTTTGCTATAAATTACGGGCATGGCATCTAAAGACTATTTCTCATTTTTCTCAGTTATTTTGCTTTATTTACAGATTTAATCATTGGGTCGTTCTTACGTACTAGAGCACGTACGCACATGTGCACTATTCAAAAACGACGCTTTAAATCTCTTGACAAACTGAAATACATTTGTATGTTTACTAAATAAAATATATAGATTGTATTGAATGTCAGCTTGCTTATTTGGCTCAAGATAAGGATTTATTGAGTCCACATGTCATGCAAACAATAATCTATGCTTCTAACAACAGGTCCTCGACCTGTTTGCCAACATTGATCTGTCATTATTCGCTCAGAAGTTTGTGAAGACGTGCAAAGAACTATCCAACAACTCAATTATTATTTCAACTCAGGCGGAATTTAAAAGCTGAAGTAGAGCCCATAGGAAAACCAGCCATCTTTCATACAAATCAAGTGGTACAAATTCATGTAAATTCACCACCAATTTTCCAAAACATAAAACGTTTACAATATGTTTTCTCCAGAGAGCGGGTTTTAAGGGCTAAGGGTTAGGATCCAGGTTAAGGGGTAAGTGGTCAGCGGCAGGATTCAGAATGAGATTAATGAACAGAGTAAGAACTAGGGGTTGGAGTTAGAATATCGTAAAGGTTAAGCTTAAGAAAAGGAGGTACAGCTCAGGGTTTATTGAAGGGATGGACGAGTTCTGGTTGATAGATTTGCTCTCCAAAAAAGAATGGCCTCTTGCTTATGTAAATCGCACTGAGCTAAAAATTTTGCAATAGGCTATCATGGCTTTTTGCTGTAAAACAAAATAACCTTTGCATACAGTGTTGTGCTTGAATGAGATCAACACTATCCATGGATGTGCAGCTCATGTTGTTTCAGGGAACATGGATGGAGGTGTTAATAGATTGCTGTAGACAATGATCGATTAATGTTTTAGCATGTACGCTAAAATGAGCCATGCAGGAGGCTGGTATTAATAGGCTGCCTTGAGGCATCAAAAATCGTTATCACCGACTAGATGTCATCCTTTGCCTTTTTTGCTCTTATGAGGGTTTTTGTCATTGTGACTCCGTTAGCGGCCTGAATAACTACAGCGGTCACCAGATAAATCAGGTTGAGCAGACTCAGAGGACGGCAACATTAACATGCTGTCATGTTCTTGTGCTTAATGGAGTCGTAAATACAAAGGCACTACTGAAGCTCTGTCCATGTGTTAAAGCCTTGGGGACCAGGTCTCTCTAGCACTGACACGTCTCGCAAAGAGTGCGACACATTTCACTCCAGGTCATGTGACTTAGCGATCAAATGTCTGCCACTGCCGACTTCATGTACAAGGCTTTACACAGCTCTGCTGATGGATGTATAGGAGTGTGAAGTCTTTTAGCAATGGGTAGACAGTTGGGAGGTCAGTGGTTAGGGGCAAAAAAGTTTTGACTGCAGAAGAACTGTCTGTAAGCTGTCAACGACCCTTCATGTTTTTTTATAGCCTGGTAATTACAGCACTTGTATCGGCTGAAGTCATTTAGTATTGGCTAAGAGCTGTGGCCGGCATTTACAGGATCAACAGTAATTACCACGCAACACCCTTGTTGACAGTAATGCAGCCTGGCAAAAAGGCTGTATTTATATCCATCATTGCCACTATGTTGACACTGATACTGACCTGCAAGGAGTATAACGTATTTAAAGACAGATCAAAGTTTATTTTCTGAATTTTATAACTGTATCATTTATCTCTTTTAATTCCTTTTATAACTGTTTTAATTTCCCCTGCTTTTATTTTGTGTCTATATTTCTATACAAAGCTCTATGAATTGCTATAGTGTGACCATTATAATTGCTTTCTATGTAAAGCTTTTGAATAACTGTTTGAATTTTTCTTGTTTTTATTTTGTGATTATTTTTATTCCTCTCTATGTAAAGCACTTTTAATTGATATAGTATATGAAATGTGCTATATAAATAAACTTGCCTTGCCTTAATAAATTCCCCCTTTCTATTGAAGAGTCATCAGTGCATGTTATTCTAAAGGAAACGAGCATAACCAAGTGCATGTGGTTCGGGAAAAATATATACGTGTGTGTGTATGTATGAATGCATGTAGATATGCACTACAAGTCACCATATCGGTATCGGCCGATATACAGTATGTTCATTTTGCCTGATAAGAAAATTTGTCCGATATATTTAAGCCGATAAATAATGGATTATTTTCTTTCAGCTGAGACACTTCAGATGCGTATTGTTTGCCATGATGGATTTAAATTGCTTGAAACATGATTTAAGTCATTTATAAAAGGAAAATACAGTTCAACGTGCACCGCAAGTGTCATAGGCTACATCAAATCATGATAACATTATAATTGTGTGCTTGGGACATGGCTTTTAATGGTGAGACTTGTTTTGTAATCAGGCTCTCAAAAATAAGATATTGATTTATCGGTTATCGGTTTTCAAATTTAAAGAATTATCGGTTATTGGTATCGGCCAAAATGTTCATATCGGTGCATTTATTTGTGTGATGGCAAAGCTGGATTTTCAGCATCATTACTCCAGTCTCCAGTGTCAATGATCCTTCAGAAATCATTCTAATATGATGAACTTTATTCAACCAAATAACAAAGAATACAAATTGCAATCAGAACATAGCAGGAAAACATAACATCTTTAACTCAATTTAAACTCTAAAAAGAGAAACAAATGCAATACAAATGTGTAAGAGCAAACATGCGGAAGATTAGCCAATAGGCTGTCGGTTTATTAAGCAAGCTATTTCCTCACAAAGGTGATTTATTCAGCATAGTGAAGCCTCATCTCCTTTGACATCCATTAAAAAAAGGCCTCTTGTCTCCAGCCCTTTGTATCATAGCATTAGCAGGTTAAATTTTTTTTGGTTAAGGTTGCAGGCTTGCTTTCAAGTGGCTTTAATAGAAGCATATTAGCAACAGGAAAAGGAAGTACTGTAAAACACAAGAAACAAGGGAACGCAAACTAGGAGCCCATGAAAACAAACCTGACATTGATTTGGTGCGTCCTGAATGCGTCCCATTAAGCGTATTGCAAACTCCATTAAAAATGTTGTGTTGTCTTTTGCAAAATATAATTCCAAATATACAAAATAGTAATTACAAGCATGATGGTCATACATGTTCTAGCATAAGATAATTTTGATTTAGTAAAACTATTATGTGTGTGTGGTTTTGGCACAGTAACTCCCCAAAGTAGCTGTCAAAGAAGTTCCCATTATTTGTGCCGGCTCATAAGGGCTGCCAGGTGTTGGCCCACCACCCTTAAGCAGACAGATGGAGGATGAATTTAGCGAGGAGAAAGATGACTCTCAGAACCCGTCTCACCTCTCTCTCTCTCTCTCTCTCTCTCTCTCTCTCTACCTGCTAAGCCAGCGTGAATGAGCTGTTGCCAATGTCAGCGGCTGTACGTCTAAAGCCATCGCCCGATGAGAAGTGTCATATCAGACAGATGAACCATCAACATCCTTCAAATATTATTCACACTTACCCCAGAGAAGATAAGGTTTATCCAAAGTTCAAAATTAACTTTCTGCCACATGCCATACATTTATTTCCCAGTCATAAAACTGTATTTTAGAAAAAAATAAATAAATTCCTTATCAGTCTTTTTATTGCACAGAATAATGAAACCGACAGAGGTCAAACTATTATTTTTTTTACATTTTGACAGCCATTCAATATTTTATTCCTCTCACAATATCCAGTTTTTCTGTCATTTTCACATTTGTGGAAATTGTAATTTCCACAAATTGAATTTTCTGGGATTGTAAGATTTTTGTCATGCTTGTCGCTATTGAGGAGCCATCTTAATTTATTTGTTTATTTATTTATTTGGATTTTTTTCTTAATGAAGACGAGCTCTGCATTCATGAGTGTTCATTTCAGGTGAAGCTCTAAATGAAGCTGACTTTGTGATGCATAGTCTTTACTGCTAATTTAGAATCGATATTATGACATCATTTTCATTGATTGTATCTCAAGTAAATTGATCTCATTTCAAGTATATTTCGATATTTTTACTGGAAACAAAGAAAAAAAAAAAAAGACTAAGTCATTAAGAAGTAAACTGATTTCGGCGCAAAGCATTGCAGACACCAAAATAAACTAAATAGATCAGAGGACAGATTTAAGTGATATATGTGCACTCCGTTCACTCTTGGAAAGTACCAGCCAACCGTTTAGGGTCATATGCCTTTGGAATAGTCTAATAATAAAGGCACTTACCTGAGATTCATTGAGTTATGAAAATAAACACAATCCCCCTAATTATACGCAAGTGTGAAACTCAGGTGATTAGAAGGCATGACTCCTCTGGGCGAGAATTTATAATTGCGAAAATATGTTCATTTTTTGTAATCTACATTGGAGAACCCCCCAGAATATGTAAAATATGGAGCATCTGTGCGAAAAAAGAGAAATAGCAGAGGAACAAACTCAAATAACCCTCTCTCTGTGTCTCTCCAGATATCCACATGTAACCCTTGCCTGAGGGCTAAGCAGCACTTAGACTGCTGCGATTATTTGTCATTCTGAGCACCACCTCACTCCTTCATGCTGCAGATACCACACAGAACACACTCAAAACATATTTAGAAATGTATATAAAATGTCCATCCATTTGGTTTACACAGGTTTAGCTTATAATGAACTTAATGTGATGCATATATTTTTCATGACATACATAAATGAAACGGCTCAGAAACAGGAAAGATTTCTGTAATGTACTAATAAACTGAATTGTTTAAATGCACAATAACCAGGTTTATGTATTTAAAATCCAATTTGTTTCAATCTCATATATTTGAACTAGTTGAATATTTTAAACATCATACTTTTTAACTGAATAAATGTATGCTTTCAGATGTATGCTGATTCTAAGCATTGAATAATGTATATAGAAAATATAATTATTCAAATAGATGCAAATAGTTAATAAACCATGCCATGACTTTTTTGTCAAATGCATATATGCAAATGAGATTTCAGAGCTCCAGCAGCAGTTGAAATGGACTTTTTCTGTTGGTCTTTTTCGCCTCCTTTTTCTTTTATGTTATAGTTTTTGTGATATACTCACTGCGAAGTATACTGATATACTGTTAGTGAACATCCCGATGCCGTCCACGCTGTCGTTTAGATACATTTGTAAATATGTACTGTACTGCAAAAAAATAAAAACAGTGTCAGTGCCGTTTCAATTAGGCTTACAACTTACATTTCTGTTATAAAGCTGCTCTCCAGTATGTTCAAGTTTTTATCCTCGGACGTCTGACCTCGACGGACTGAACTGAAGAAATGAACTGGAGAAAATGTTAATGTGAAAGAAGGCGGGGCCTCAGAGCCACACCCACCTATTACGTAATCGACCAATGGTAGTTCGAAGGTGTTTAACAGCCAGTGGTGTGTTTCCCGTACAACGACACAACTCGCTGCTTCAATACCATAGTACGATGTATCGTTGAAGAAATCAACTAGATAGTTACGATTGTTTCCCGAAATGCAAATTGGTTGTTCAACCACGTTGGTTTATGATGTCACGCAGGTGGTGCAGTAATAACTTCTTTTAATGAATCTGTTTGAATTAATTCTGGATGTTTTACTATAAATTACAGAAATGGCATCTGAGGACTAATTCTCATTTGTCTTTGTTATTTTGCTTTATTTCCAGATTCAATAGGCTTGGTCTTACATAATAGAGCACGTACGCACATGCGCACTATTCAAAAACGACACTTTAAATCTTGACAAACTAAAAGGTGTAAATTACATTTGTACATTTTCTAAACATTCTAAATAAAGGATATAGATTGTACTGAATGTCAGCTTGCTTATTGGGCTCAAGATAATGATTTATTGAGTCCACATGTCATGCAAACAAGAAACTTCTAACCACAAGTCGAGAGCTGTCGTTCAGACCACACAACTTTGAGATGCTGCTTGCCAATGTTCGTTGGAACTATGGTTTCGGGAAACACATACTTGTTGACCTAAGCTGATAACAACTGAACTTGCGACCAAAGTTGGCCAACGATGCTTTCAGGAAACGCACCCCAAAGCAAACGTTTGCTTCGACAAGCTGTTTCAAGATCCAAACGAATTTCGTTTTGGCCTGATTCTGTTCGAAATGACATCACACCAGTTTTCTCCAGCCCGTTCTCATCTCAGGGCGTCATATAGCACGCAGTGTGTTTATCGTCCAATGTTTACACGAAAATGAGTTTTTACGTCCATATGATACGCAGTTTTCGCGTGCATTTGATACGCACTTTATTGCGTGTAATACACACGCACCCCACACCACTAATCCTACCCAAACGTATAATACACACGCACCCCACACCACTACTAAACCTACCCTAACCAACCCATGCGTATCCTATGCACGTAAAAACTAATTTTCGCGTATACATTGCACGATAAACACACTGCGTGCTATAGAGACGCATTTAGTGTGAACGGGTTGGCGTATCCTATGCACGTAAAAACTAATTTTCGCGTAAACATTGGACGATAAAGACACTGCGTGCTATATGACGCCCTGAGATGAGAACGTGTTGGTTTTCTCTTCGATTTCACTTGAGGTACAGTATATCAGGACTTTGACAGGCTCCGGTCATTATGCTTTTGTTTTATGGAAATCCTTTTGTGTTTGGTGCGACATGAGAGTGAATAAATGCTTTTCATTGTGGCTTTATTGCAGCGCCAGTTCTAAAAGCAGTTGATGGTGTCTGGATTAGCTGGTTCTGCAATGGCTTTGCTTGTGCACCGAGCAAGTCTCTGTGTTGACTTTGACCATGTGGTCAAGGTGAGATCTTCCTCAGACTGGTTGACCTCGATCTCTCAAAGGCCTGTTGTGTCTTTGATGTGACTGGCCACAGGTCACCGCTGGACCTCTGCTCATAAATGCTTTGATTTGATTAATTCCTCACCTGGGACATCATCGTGGAGGACGTCTGGCAGTCTCCCCCAGAAATCTCAAACAGCCCTCAGGTAAATGATTAAGTGTCGAGTTCAAAAGCCAGACCCACACTTGTCCCCCTGGAAACCTTTACTGTCATGAATATTTCATGAATATTCATTCTCTTCATCCACACCTCTTTCTTCTCCTCTGATGGGGTGGATGCGAGCGGGACAGCCTGCTGCTCATATGGATGCTGAAGAACAGCCGCTAAAGGTCGAATCCCAGCTGTCTTGAAGTTGAGAAACGCAGGACGAGACCAGCTCTGAAGTACAAAGGCGTGTGATGTTTTTTTAAGACTGTAATTTCTAGATCAAAGCAGACGAGCATACTGACTGTGCAGTTTTGAGTTTCTCTTTTGTTTGATCAATAGAACGCAGAGACAGAAAATGTCTTTGTTGAAACTAGCCGTTCACTGAATAGAATTTGTAAGGGAGAATGAAGGACGTTTTCTTGTGAATTGCAGATATTTAATATCTGGAATATAATGAAAGAAAGAAATCTGAGGTACTCAGCTTTTGGACATCTATTTCAATTTTATTTAAAGAGGACAATCAAAGTTCATTTGAGACAAGAATCCCTCAGTGACCACGAGAAATCATTAAGATTAGAATTAGAAGATCAGAAGCGCTTGCTGGAATATTGCTCTCTGTTCCCCTGATGATATGACTGTGGAGGAATAATCCATATAGCCTGAAGAAAGGATTAAATAAAAAGGGACAGTAACAATGTAGAACAAAGTTTATACCACAGACTCATTTTCTTATAAAAAACACCCACTGCAAGAAATGTAAGATATTATAGTTCGTATGGGCCAGTTTTTTGGAACCCATTCAGGTCCACTGTAGCATGCCTTGCCTTTGTAAAATGCAGCCCTGGTCGAACAGCATCTTTTCAACAAATACTTAGGCAGTCATTCCCAGATGGATTTTTAGACATAATAAAATTGGTATAGTTGAAATAAACTTCAACTTTTCGTGGGCCTGGGCATATGATGGTACACCCTTGTGTAAAGGGCCCTACACACCGGGACGAATATCGGCGCGTTATTCGCCAGCGTTTTTCAACGCGATTTTTGTGTTCACACCCAAGCGATTTTCACTGACGATGAGCCGAGTGAACATGCAAATTCATTCCCTGACATTAGATGGCGCTTAATGTAAAACAGAAACCACTCCATAACAGTTCTCTTTTATCAAGATTTTTGTAGTCGCTGTCGCATTTGTCATATAGTTCATGTTCCGACACCAACGAGACCAGCAGCTCTACAATCATCTTGCCTTGCATCTTCCTCGTCTTATTTCTTCCCGGCAGTGTAGACGCTACTTGGTGTATATCTTCTTCGCCGTTACGTATGTGTGCTCGGCAAGACCGTTTTGTGTTTGAGCGCCCCCAAGTTGTGTTTTACTGTAACTTCAGAAGCTCCAGACACGTGAACAAAAGCGCCAATCTCATTGGTCGGATAGTTTTTGACGCGGCGCGTCAAACCAAAAAAACGAACCCGAGGCGTTTTTTAAAAAATGACGCTTTTACGCGTGGCGTTTTTCACGCCGGTGTGCACACTCACATTGGCGCCCTTTGTTTAGTCACGAGGCATTAAACGTCGGCTCCCAGTGTGAACAGGCCTTTAAGCAGTTCATTTCTGAATACTTTAAAAAAGAGTACTTGTTACTAAACATACACTTTTAAAGTGAAGTGAAAACTGAATGTGATGTTTTCAGACACAACTGCATGTTATTTGTCACAGGTCATCTGTTCCCTTTTGGTTATAAGACTCTTATTTTGAAGTTTATCATTTTTCACCGTTTCAGTTTTCACTATTCCTTTGGTTTAGCTCCTGTTTTCATGGTTTCCAAGGCCCTGTCCCAAATGGCACCATTAGACCTTGCGGTCTTCCTATGAGTCCGCACTTTCGTGATGTAACGCCACTTTGACTGTAGGGTCAAAGTCTGTTTCGTAGCTCGCTTCAGTGCGGGCTCGGCAAAAGTGCGCATCAAGGGAGCATAACGACCGCAAAGGGTGCGCTTGCGAGCACCCTTCTGAAACCTAAAATGTCATGTGGGACACCCTACAGTCTCATGGACTTAATGGACACACTCACGCTGCAGCCATTGTAAGTCCACAAGACAGAAAGTGCATTTGAAGTGTGCCATTTGGGACATGGCCTATGTCAAAAGAGTACCCTATTGAACACTTGAAGGAGTGAATGAAAACGAGTGAGCAAATTTGTGCACTGGAAGGGCTGCGGCTTTTGCATAGTTTGTACTTGCTGATTAATAATTATTTGAAACTTAGCAAACTGGCAGCTCCAGTAGTAATGAAAAGATTTATCTGTCATGGAAACTAGCATGTATAAACCTTTGCAACATGGATGGATGGATGATTCAGCTGCGGGCGCCATCTTCTGGTCAGATGAGGGAATTTATTGGGTGCGTGACTCTCACAGTGCATTCTCTAACCGTTGAGCGTACATTGGGCAAATTCCAGTTGGAAGTAAGCATCCCTATGCCCTACTCACTCTGAATGGCAGAGCCCTTGAAGTGGGGACTTTGAAGGGAGCAGGGCACTAATGTGGCCGTTTGGAACGCACTTGGCTTGGAACCTCATTAGCTTCACGTGGAATGTTAGCAAGACAAAGCTAGGCAGCGACAACAGGATTATCATATTATTGCTGTTAATATGATACAAATAAATGTACATTTATTAGGAAGTTTTTAAAATATGCTTTATATGTGTTTGTGTGTGTTCCGATCTACTCTTAACTTTAAGCACAGTACTTACCTATGAAATGTTTTAAAACTAAATATGGAATGCATGACGAAAATGTGTCTATATATATATATATATATATATATATATATATATATATATCACAACAAAACAAATCGACTTGAATTATTCTAATACGTTAACTCAAACTCTCCTGCCATATCTAAATTTAAAATAAATCGTGAGGATTTATTAACCACCCTGGGTCACATGACCATAAACGATTAAATTACATTACATGTCCCCTTCGCTTAACGGACTTGTAGAAGGGCCCTTCGTGAACGGATTCAGTTGTTCACGTTCGTTCACAACAAATGGCCCTTCAAGGGTACAAAAACGCAGTTTGGGATTTGCCTATTGATTGTACATTCGTTATTGCAGTGCATTGTGGGATTGAATGAGTGGACTCTATAACGTCCACTGTGGTTTCAGACACCACTGCAAATGACTGTCGCTTCAAATAGTGCCCTATTTAAGGGTATAGGGAGGGATTTCGGACTCAGCCCTAGGTTTCTAATTATGTTCCACTTGGTTCCCCTGGTTACTAATAATGTCCCACACCTGATTATAGTTAGTTTTGATTTCTCTTGTGTATTTGTAGTCTTGTTTTAGAGTCTTTAGTTGTTGAATATTGTCTTAGAGTGCTGTTTACTAGGGGTGTGACGAGATCTCACGAGACTAAAATGTGACGAAATTTCTCGTTGAGTGAAAAGCTGTCTCATGATATCGCCATGACGGAATGTGAGGGTGAAATTATCATAGAATCAGTGTTGCGCAAGTTACTCTGGAAATGTAATTAAATTACTGATTACTGATTACCCCTTTTAAAAGTAATCAAGTTACAGTACTGATTACTTTATTTCAAAAGTAATTAGTTACATTACTAGTTACGTTACTAGCCCCCCACCCCACCCCCTCAAAAAATTCAGAATAACCTCTTTAGCCTTCTCATGAATTTACTTTATTGGGAAGTGCATACTCTCTCGGCTCACCGCAAACAAAATTAAGCCAGTCTCTTCTGACTTTTAACTCCAACTTTCAAATATTTTTACTTCCTTTTCTGAATATTCCACTTTAGAAAATAAACAAAGCCAGTCTCTCATGACTTTTTAGCCTTGTAACTCAAATATTTTAACACATTCTTTCTGTATATTCCATAATATAAATAAAACCTGCCTCTCTTAACTTAAAACATTTTAATGTGTTAACTGTAGTATTTCCGAATCTGCATACTCCATTATGTAAAAAAGAAATAAACGTTTTTTTTCAAAGTGCTTCTTTGAAGTACTTTCAAAATCTATTTAAAAGTGCTTCTGCATATTCCTCCATCATATAAAAAAAGTAAAAAAGTAAAGCAATGTTCTCTTCTGACTTTAACAGCACTATAGCAGCAAAGACTAAACATAAAAATGTTGCTAACACCACATGTAGGCTGATTTTGTATACACTATACAGCGTTTTGCTTTTTATTTGTCTGCCTCTGGGTCCTAATGTTCTGAGTGAAACAGTGAGCCAGTGAAACAGTGTTTGTATCGCATTAACAAAAGCTTCTCAAATCTCTTGTCAGACAGTCTGTTCCTTCTAGGCGTGAGCACCAAACCACCCAAACTAAAAAGCCACTCTACAGGTGTGCTCTACAGGAGTCGGAGTGTTGTCCTTTAAGAAAATGTTCTGGATGTTTAGGAACTGGTTCAGAGTCTCAAGCTAACACAGTCTCACCCCAAAACGTCACATACTGACGGGTCTTGACCATACGGCAACATACGACGAAAAGGGTACCCCTAACACGTCCATATGTGACGATTCGGGTTATGGGTAGGTTTAGGTATGCGTTAGGGTACCGCTAGGAGGCGCTGCTGGTGCGCTTATGTCTTCGTCTCATATGGACGTTTTAGGGGTACCCTTTTCGTCGTATGTTGCCGTATGGTCAAGACCCGTCAGTACATGGCGTTTTGGGGTGAGACCGGGCTCCTCAAGCTCATATCCCCCTGATCTCAAGTAGTCCATAACTTATTTTTCTGCAGAGTGGCTCTCCTCAGGCTCTATCTCAAATCCAAAAAAGTGGGCACTTTGTGGGCACACTGGCAGTTTTTTTTTCTGCTACAGAAATCGTGCCACACTCTGCTATCAGAAGCTCCTTCACCTGCCAGCACATCAGCAAAACGAGTCTGGATGGCCTGAAAAAACAACAACAAAAAAACAAAAACAAAAAAACAATTTGATATTTATTATAGCTGTATAATAGTTAGTACTATTTATTTTGTCATTATTATTTGCAATGCAGGCTATTCGCTGTAGACCAACATCATGCCTCATGTGGGATCAAAAAATTGATTTTTCACCCTTAAAAAAAAATGTATCTACTTTTGCTGTAATGTGTTGAATATATTTTTGGTTGTTGACTATTATTACTTCTGCTAAATTGTACTGACTACCTTAAAACATACTGCACTATGCTCTGTTTCATGATGGTGCAATGCAACAGATCACCAAAATAAATGAGCTAAAAGATCAGATGTATAGGAACATACCTTTACAATGACACCTGGAAGGTCAGCTGTCATCCTGGAGAGGGTGTTTTTCAAGGTGAGGGTCTTTGCCATCAGGACTTTGAGCGTGGGTAATAAAGCACCATAAGAACAGTTATCCCCTTGTAAAATATCTAGTGCAGCTGTAAGGGGCTTCATTGCGATGCGGTACTCATGCACTGGTACTCCTTATCATTAAAGTCCAACTGAAATCAAAATTGACCCTATTGTTAGCGCATATTACTAGTCTTGTGGTGAACAATTAATCCGTGCAAGTTAATACACAGAAAAAAATTGTTTGCCGTCATAATCTTTAATCAAAGTCTGAAATGTTACTTCCGGTCTGGAATGGCGTTCCTTCTCTGATGATGTAGGTTTGACGGCTTGGGTTGGGAAACGCTTAACCACTCCCCTCAAACCGTTAGTCTGCTATGAGCGAGAGATGGAGAGGAGGAGCGCTAGAGTAAAACCCTGCCCTCTGTTCAATATTCCGTTTCACTTGGAAATACGTCACAACACTGGAGAAAAGTCGTTTGCAACTTCCGGTTCACGCGGACTTTAAAGCACTTCACTCCCAGCTTGGTGCACAAACTATTCAGGTCATTCATGAACATTTCTGTGATTCTGGAAACAGCCTCGTGAAAGGAATTCCACCTTCTGGATGAGGGTACCAGAAGCTTTCTCTGGCTGACTTCCTGCACCTGTTCTGATGCAAACGTTGATCGGCTTGCCTTTGTCCAAAGAGCTGTGCATCTTGTTATACTAATCCTATACACAGCTTTGGTGTTTGTACTAAATTAGGTTGATTGTATATGATGCACACCTGTAGTGTGGGGGAAGAGTCAGCTGACCATCATCATTCTCAGCAGAGAGGGCTTCTGTGATATCTGTAAAAGGGACACCTTCTTCTTGCTCCTGCTCCTCCTCCTCCTCCTCCTCCTCCTCATTCTCATCAAACTCAGAAGTGACAGTCTGATAGTTTTGAACGCCTTGATGAAATCTGTCACTGTCGCAACAACTTTGTTAAGCAGTCCATATGATGAGTGAATTTGTTCTAATTCTGCAGCAATAACATCATAAGTGTGTCTACCTCTCAATCTCTTACATGCTATTGCAGCTTTGTTATGATTCAATGTGTCTCTGTTCATCCAGTGAAGTGTTACACCCATATAGCTTCTGTTATTTGCTGTCCAGATGTCAGCGGTAGTGGAAACGAAGTCTACTTCTTCCAATGCAGCCTTTAAATTAGCTTCCATCGTAGTATGGAGTATTCTGGTATATATAGGATTCTGTCTCCAGATAGGCAGCAAACGTCTTTCTATGTGGCAGCCTTACATTGAGAGTAGTGTAACGTCTGAAGAACGTCAGGCAAGGGAGGCTCCGTTTCTGAACTTTTAATCTGAACGCAAGAGCAACTGAACACAAACGCACCAGCCTAAGGCTACGTTTACACTTGGCCGACTATTGTCATAAACGGACATTTTACCCTCTCCGTTTACAAAAATAACATCGTGCACACCTGTCAGTTTTCAGAAAAGTGTTAGTTTACACGAACCCGTGTATATATGCCGTCAAGAGCATGCTAAACCTATAGGTGGCATTGTAACGAGAAGCTCAAGCCCACGTTAGCCAAACAGAATCCCGAAAATAGCAACAACAGCAACAAATTATAGGTCGCACTTTTGACGCAGGTGCAAGTTCTGTCGCATACTGTGACGTTGGCTGCCTAAAACTCTTTTTCTTTACATGCAAACGTGCAAACGAAGTTTTCCAAAATCTCCACTCTGGCCGGAGTTTTTAGAAAGAATCGTTTTCAGAGGCGAATTCTCCGTTTGCGTGTAAACGAAGGCCACAAACGAAGGGAAATGTCTCAGTTTTTTTCAAAATAACCATGTACGTGTAAACGGGGCCTAACTCACTCGCTCGTTTCTCTCTACCCGGCCTTTTTCCGAACTTGCCGCCTTAACCCTATAACTGCCGGCGCAAATAAAACAGCAATTTCACAACAATTTCAAAGAGTCTGTGCGCTACAGTACTTTGATTATGGTTGCACTTGCACTTATTGTTTGCACTTAAAAAACTGTTATTTATTTGTGTTATACTGTTTTTATTTCTATGTTCAATTTGTGGAAATGAGTTCAGTTAGGAGGTCACACACAGCCTCAATCAGAAGTTCTGGAAGTTCATAAATGTACAGTAAGGTCTGAAAAGACTCATGTGAAATCACACAGGAGAAAAGCCAGTCAATTGAGTTTGTGACGACAACCTTTTACAGTGCTTATATTGTTGGCTTTAAATGCATATAGTTCATACTCGTAAAGTAGAACCGAAATGACATTCATTACAAGAATATTAGTTAAAACATTTCAAAATGCTCCTGCAAACTATTTTTCCATTCATGAATTTTGTCATTGAGGAGTTCTATAACGTTCTATAACGATCGTTGCGACGGAAGCGAATCAATCAAAACTAACTTTAGCTGGAAAATAACTTTATTAAAGAACCGCTATAAAGCCAAAACAATCTCTGCTACCATAAATTATACGTTTATCTCTGTAAAGCTGCTTTGAAACAATCTACATTGTTAAAAGCGCTATATAAATGAAGATGACTTGACTATAAAATATTGTGCAATAAATCTCTTCTCGTCTCATTCTCGTGAACCCAATCTCATGTCTCCTCTCGTCTCGTGAGTTTCTTGTATTTTCTTTCAGTCATGATTATAAGCTGTGATTAGATCCACACTTCTACTCTCCATACTGCAAACCATGACACATTTCAATTAAATGACAATGTATAGTTAAAACTGTATAGTTCCCTTTCAGTCGCTCACGTTCGACGTAACGTCGACGTGACGACGTAATTGGGATCACTTCAGGGAGCCCTATCAACTTCGAGTGTCTACAGAACGAGCCAATGAACGTTGGCGTGCGTGAATCGCGTCACGCGCCCCCGCCCCGCAGCGCGGGTATAAACAGGAAGCGGGCGCACGCACACATTGTCTTTCACTTCGGAGCCGAGTTTCTATGAGACTTTTTGTCTATCAGAATCAGCCTTTGAAGACTTCAAAAAGAGGATCATCTCTCTGTTCCTGTGTTGGTGTGACGGCGCGATCAGCGGTGGCCGCGAGCATTGCAGCTCTCAACTGCTGTTTTCACAGCACTGTGTTTGTGTTTGTGTGTGTGTGTGACGGTTCGGTGGGCGTTTCCCCTGTGTGTGCATTCACACTGCGGCTACCCCTGGGTGCCTCAACACAAAAGAGAGTTTTCTAAATCCTTTTTTATTTTTACTAAAAGAGCAACACAAGCGTGACCCTGCGTCTTTTTCAAGATGTCATTCCGCTTGTGCGTTTCTGGATGCCGTCGTTCCCTGGCGCCAGCAGATGGCCACAGCAGTTGCCTCTCGTGTTTGGGCATTCAACACGCTGAGGCAGCTTTTGTGGATAGTTCATGTTCCCATTGCGGGAATATGACTATCGCAGCGCTGAGATCGAGACTCGCTTACCTCAAGGGAGGTGCAGTCCCCTCGCCTATGCCCCGATCTAGTGTCTATTCTGCCTCGCAGAATAGACCTACTTCGGTGCATGACCAGGGTGATCTGAGGATTACCGTGAGGGCTTCCCCGTCGAGTCATCCTCCGCGGGCCCCTCACGCCTCACAAGCGCTGTCGCCATTGGGGCTCCTTAGTGAACGTCTTGGTCCTTCTCCGGAACGGCCAACCGTTTCCTTTGGGGCTCCGGCTGACGATCAGATGTCGATCGCAGCATCGGAGGGGGAGCTGTCCTCTGGAAATGACGACTCGGCTGCGTTGCCCCCCTCGGGGTGTGTAGCGTTGTCCGAGCCAGATCCAGAATGGACTGCTATGCTTTCCCGGGCCGCCGAGAAGGTCGGGCTTGCGTGGAATCCTCCACCACGTCCCGAACCTTCTCGGTTGGACGATTGGTTTCTCGGGGCGGGCCGTGCTGGTTCTCAGTGCGCCGCCCCGATACCTTTCTTTCCGGAAGTGCATGAGGAGCTCTCTAGGACGTGGAAGGCACCGTATAGTGCCCGAAGCCGTTCTAGTGGCTCCTCACCCCTCGCCACCCTCGACGGCGGGGCAGCTAAGGGGTATGTGGATATCCCCCCAGTGGAGCGGGCCGTCGCGATGCAGTTGTGTCCGGCGTCCGCTTCCTCTTGGCGGGGTAATCCACGCCTCCCGTCCAAGGCCTGTAAGTTTTCGTCCGGCTTAACGGCGAAGGCTTATAAGGCCTGTGGACAGGCTGCTTCCGCCCTCCATGCCATGGCGCTTTTGCAGGTCCACCAGGCCCAGGCGCTCATGGACATGAACGAGGGTGGTTCTGACCCAGAGCTCCTCCGGGAGCTCCGTGTGGCAACCGACCTCACCCTCCGGGCGACGAAGGAAACCGCACGTTCGGTTGGTCAGGCGATGTCCACTCTGGTGGTCCAGGAACGCCACCTTTGGCTCAACCTGGCGGATATGAGGGACACCGATAAATATCGGTTCCTGGATGCCCCTCTTTCCCAGGTTGGGTTGTTCGGCGACGCGGTCGAGAGCTTTGCCCAACAGTTCTCGGCCGCACAGAAGCAGACGGAGGCCATCCGGCACATCCTGCCCCGGCGGACCCCTGCTGCTCCCACCCGTCCGCCGGCCGCAGACCCTCCGTCTACTCGTCGCCGTGGTCGGCCTTCTGCGGCGTCCTCCGCTCCCGCCAAGCCCCAGCAGCAGCAGCCATCATCCAGGCCTCAGCGTGGAGCAAGCCGCAGGAAGCCGACCCCGCCCGTCCAGGCCGCTGCCAAACCAGGAGGCAAGCGACGGTGCAAACGACCCTGAGACAGGCGGCCCGGAGGTGGATCAAGTTGCTCTTCAGGAGATGGCGAAGGCGCCACTCCTTCCCCCGGTGGAGGGCCGGGCGGAGAATCTTTTGTTTCCTTTTCTTTTTGTTCCGCCACTGACCCACGGGTCAGTGGTACCCACATTTTCAAAAAAAGAGCAATTTCTGAAACCTCTGGGCCCCAAGAGGGCGCGCTTGGCAGTCGACGACGCCGCCATGCCTTGTCACTCCCGAGCCCCTCTTTCATCGCCAGCGAGCAGCAGTGGCTGTGTTCCGGACGTGCTGTCGCCTCCACACACTCACTCTGCCCTTCGACGGAAGCAGGTATGTGCTGCACCACACACTCAGACCCCACTTCGGGCCGCTGTGCCGTCCGAGTCGGGTCCCTGCATTCCGCCGCGCTGCCCCACCCCGGGTACGTCTGTGGTGCCGTTAGTCCCGCTTGCTCGGTCTCTGGGAGCCTGGTTAACGCTTCCCAGCCCGTCTCGCTGGCTCATCCGTACCATCAGACTCGGCTATGCGATTCAGTTCGCCCGGCGCCCCCCTGCTTTCAAGGGCATCCTGTTCACCCGTGTTCTGGCCGACAATGCCCCCGTGCTCAGGGCGGAGATCGCAGTCCTACTGGCGAAGGACGCGATCGAGCCGGTCCCTCCAGCCGATATGAAGACCGGCTTCTACAGCCCGTACTTCATTGTACCCAAGAAAGGTGGTGGGTTACGACCAATCTTGGACCTGCGCGTCCTGAACCGGTCCCTTCACAGGCTACCGTTCAAGATGCTTACGCAGAAACGCATTTTCAAATGCATCCGTCCCCAAGATTGGTTTGCAGCGATCGACCTGAAGGACGCGTACTTTCATGTCTCGATTCTCCCTCGACACAGACCGTTTCTCCGCTTTGCGTTCGAGGGACGGGCATATCAGTACAAGGTCTTACCCTTCGGGCTGGCCCTGTCGCCCCGCGTCTTCACGAAAGTCGCGGAGGCGGCCATTGCTCCCATGTGCGAGCGTGGTGTTCGCATCCTCAACTACCTCGACGACTGGCTGATTCTGGCCCAGTCGAGAGAGCAGTTGTGCGAACACAGGGACATGGTGCTCAGTCACCTCAGCCATCTAGGGCTTCGGGTCAACTGGGAAAAGAGCAAACTCACCCCCGGGCAGAGGATCTCTTTTCTTGGTATGGAGTTGGACTCGATCAACATGACAGCGCGCCTCACCGAGGCCCGTGTCCAGTCAGTGTTGAACTGCGTGAGCACGCTCAGACGCAGAACAGCGGCACCACTGAAACTGTTTCAGAGGCTCCTGGGGCATATGGCATCTGCAGCCGCGGTTACGCCGCTCGGATTGCTTCATATGAGGCCGCTCCAACACTGGCTCCACGATCGAGTCCCGAGATGGGCGTGGCAGAGCGGCTCGTGCCGGGTCCAAGTGACTCCGCACTGTCGCCAAACTCTCAGCTTGTGGTCGGACCCTTCGTTCCTGCGGGCAGGTGTTCCCCTGGAACAAGTGTCCAGGCACTCTGTGGTCTCCACGGATGCCTCTACCACCGGCTGGGGGGCCACGTACAACGGGCATGCAGCTTCAGGTCTGTGGACGGGGCCTCAACTGCATTGGCACATCAACTGCCTCGAGTTGTTAGCAGTACGTCTTGCACTGAGCCGTTTCAAAACGCTGCTACTAGGCAAGCACGTACTGGTCCGTACGGACAGCACTGCGACCGTTGCGTACATCAACCGCCAAGGTGGTCTACGCTCCCGCCGCATGTCACAACTCGCCCGCCATCTCCTCCTTTGGAGTCAGAAGCATCTGAGGTCGCTTCGTGCCGTTTACATTCCGGGCCTGCTCAACCGTGCAGCCGACGAGCTCTCACGGCAGCAGGTGCTACCGGGAGAATGGCGACTCCATCCCCAGGTGGTCCAGCTGATTTTCAGGCGCTTCGGGACCGCTCAGGTAGATCTGTTTGCCGCCCCGGACACGTCTCATTGCCAGTTGTTCTATTCTCTGACCGAGGGGACCCTCGGCACGGATGCTCTGGCACACATCTGGCCCCGGGGCCTTCGCAAGTATGCGTTTCCCCCAGTGAGCCTTCTTGCACAGACCTTGTGCAAAGTCAGGGAGGACGAGGAGCAGGTCTTGTTAGTTGCGCCGTATTGGCCCAACCGGACCTGGTTCCCGGAACTAGTGCTCCTCGCGACAGCCCCTCCCTGGCCCATCCCTCTGAGAGACCTGCTCTCTCAGAGACGGGGCACCCTATGGCACCCGCGTCCAGACCTCTGGAAACTCCATGTCTGGTCCCTGGACGGGACGCGGAGGTTCTAAGTGACCTACCCCCTGCGGTAGTTGACACCATCACTTCCGCTAGAGCCCCCTCTACGAGGCGCCTCTATGCATTGAAGTGGAACCTGTTCGTTGACTGGTGCTCCTCTCATGAGGAGAACCCCCGATCTTGCTCGATCAGAGCCGTGCTTTCCTTCCTGCAAGAAGGGCTGGAGCGAAGGCTGTCTCCCTCCACCCTTAAAGTGTATGTTGCCGCTATTGCCGCACATCACGATGCTGTTGATGGTAAGTCTTTGGGAAAGCATGACCTGATCGTCAGGTTCCTGAGGGGAGCGAGGAGACTGAATCCTCCTCGCCCACTCTCTATACCCTCTTGGGACTTGTCTCTGGTCCTTTCGGCACTTCAGAGACCACCCTTTGAGCCTCTGCAATCAGCTGAGTTAAAAATTCTGTCCTGTAAGACAGTACTCCTGGTTGCATTGGCCTCTATCAAGAGGGTAGGGGACCTGCATGCATTTTCGGTCGACGAATCGTGCCTAGAATTCGGCCCGGATAACTCTCACGTCATCCTGAGACCCCGGCCCGGATACGTGCCCAACGTTCCTACCACTCCCTTCCGGGACCAGGTAGTGAACCTGCAAGCGCTGCCTTCGGAGGAGGCAGACCCAGCCCTGGCTTTTCTCTGTCCCGTTCGCGCTCTGCGTCTGTACGTGGACAGAACGCAAAGCCTCAGGACCTCAGATCAGCTCTTCATCTGTTACGGAGGCCAGCAGAAAGGGAAGGCTGTCTCCAAGCAGAGGATGGCCCACTGGATAGTGGATGCCATCGCCTTGGCTTACGATGCCCAAGGCGTGCCCTGCCCGCCTGGGTTGAAAGCCCACTCCACTAGGAGTGTCGCTTCTTCCTGGGCGCTGGCTCACGGCGCCTCGCTGACAGACATCTGTAGAGCTGCGGGCTGGGCGACACCTAACACGTTCGCTAGGTTTTATAGCTTACGTGTTGAGCCGGTTTCTTCCTGTGTGCTCGCTTCTACTAGCCGGTAACACCGAAGTTCCCGCTCTAGTGTCGGCTTGCTGCGCCACTCCCTTCCTAGGAACGGATACGTGCGCTTTTTACTCCAGTCGAGTTCCCCATTGGCGAACCCTGTGAGTTCCTCCGCACCCCTTCGGCAGTCGGACGTTGCGGAGCGTCCGACGCCAGGCCTAGTGCTCGTATGCTTGTGTAACTTGTGCTAGGCTGGGTTCCATATGTGGTGATCCCTGCGGCGATCCCATATGTGTATTCTTCCACGACCAGTTCCCTGCGGTGAGCCCGTGTCTTCCCTTGGCAGAGTCTGCTCTGCCGTCACTGTCCGGTGTGTCTCCCCCTTCGGGTGGAGCCACCCCAGTGACATTCCATATGTCGCACTGCCCCTTCGGCCAGTCCATATGTGTATTCTCCACATGTTACCTCCCTTCGGGCAGGATGTGGCTCCGCAGCGTTCTTTCCCCTGGAGAGGTACGCTTTCCCAGTGTTATCCAAGAGTTCCGCTGTGTGGGGTATAATGGAACAGCAGTTGAACTCCCTCTACGCAGATCTTCCGCCCCAGCAGTTGGGGGTCTGAGAGTCTTGCGTAGGGCGCTGGATGTGGCAGCAACCGTGGCGTTTTCCATGGGATCCCAATTACGTCGTCACGTCGACGTTACGTCGAACGTGAGCGACTGAAAGGGAACGTCTCGGTTACTGATGTAACCCTCGTTCCCTGAAGGAGGGAACGGGAGACGTAACGTCCCGTCGCCACCGTTGCTGACCATCGCTGCATGGCCGTCACAAATCTCGGCTCCTCAGCGAAAAACAATGTGTGCGTGCGCCCGCTTCCTGTTTATACCCGCGCTGCGGGGCGGGGGCGCGTGACGCGATTCACGCACGCCAACGTTCATTGGCTCGTTCTGTAGACAGTCGAAGTTGATAGGGCTCCCTGAAGTGATCCCAATTACGTCGTCACGTCGACGTTACGTCTCCCGTTCCCTCCTTCAGGGAACGAGGGTTACATCAGTAACCGAGACGTTTTTTTTCTTCACTTAAGGACAACTTTATATATAGTTTCATAATCACCTCTATAGTCTTTGAAATTCAGTTAAAGTGTACTACTCAATGTACTGACAAGCATTTAACTAAAATATCCTTTAATGTCATTTCTATTGAAACTTGTATGTATTTTAAACATTTGTAATTACACATTTGGGTAACACGTTACACACACACAATTAATCATTAGTGTTGCATTGCTAAACAGTTAATTCATCATTTATAAAGCATTAATAGAAATTAATAAGCAGTTTATAAATACAGCTATAAATGCTTTATTCTTGATTTATAAGCATATCTATAATGTGTTTAATAATTGTATTTTCATACTTTATTAATGATCGATTTATCATTTCTAAATGAAGTATTGCATTATTTACAGACCAGTTGCATTATTTACCATTATTTACAAACTAGGAGTTGTCATTGATTAATAAGATCACTTAAGTGTAAGTAAATGTAGTAAATGCAGGGAGTTATAAAGCATTTAGTAGTGGTCAGTTAACTATTTTTGTGAGCTCATCTAAAGTGAGGACTAGTTATGCCTTGTAAAGCATTTATAAAAGAGATTTAAAGATTCAGTTTTCTTCTAAACAGAAAAAGGAAACAAACACAACACAGTGATACAGAACATACACATATTTAACAGCCTTTTAATCTCCTTTGTTTGTAAATAATGCAATGCTTCATTTAGAAATGATAAATTGATCATTAATAAAGTATGAAAATACAATTATTAAACATTATAAATATGCTTTGAATTAGACATTTAGTAATGTCTATTAATGCTTTATAAATGATGAATTAACTGTTTACTAATGCGTAGTTATTATAAATTGTTACCTGTTAAACAACACATCAAAATAAGTGTACGACTGAACAAATCTTGTGTGTGTAATAACCTTGACTTACAACTTTGAAATGTGTATACAGTAGCCTATATTAAACATTTAAAACTACATCCTTGTATCTGCACACACAAATCCAGATTCCAGTATGAAGATGTCAACAGAAATCTTGACCGCAGGCTAAAAAACTGGCAAACTTTAATGCTGACCTTTGCCTATGCATCCCACAGAAGCCAGGCCAGAAAAGTCATTTTGATCCTTCTGCCTTAAAGTGAAGCTGGTTGCTAGGAAACAGTCTGTCCAGGTTGGAAGTGTAAAAAGCTGTTTGCACATTAGCATCTCTCTGCTCAAGGTCACTACCCTTCTGTTTGACCAGAGGATCTGAGACCCACTCACAAACACTGTCGCCTGAATCTCTTGCCCATGCAACGCGGTCAGTCGCGCTTCTGATATAAAGATTTACTGATTTAGATTAAAATAATCCTGAGAAAGCATTCAAAGACATCTTTAGGGCTTTTCATTGTATTGTTTGAATAAAATTATCATCTGTTGGCATCAAATTCAATTTCTGTAGCAAGACTTGTCTCCTCCGGCAAAGTGACTTTAGTTTTAAAGGACAGTCATTTAAAGATTTTAACAATTAACAGTACATGTCTACAATGAGAGTGCATGTCACTGAACCGTATCTGGTTAGACAAATCTAGTTGTCAGGGATCACAATGAAACAGCCCTCATGTTTCTTTCTGTCCATGCTGTCCTCTGTCAGCTTGCTTTGTTTTGAAAGGTGGAACCAAAGGATGGGCACCGTTTCATTTTCCCCTGTGCTCACTGGGGTCTTGAGCCAGCAGGACATGGGTCAATAACCCACATAGTGAGCATCTCAGCCATCTGCTGCCCAGTGTATGAATGATCAAAGTTAGTGCTCCCAAAGCTTCTTGAAATCTCAAAAATATAGCTAGTGGAAATTTCTGTCTGCAGCTTAAATGCTTTTTAAAGCCATATTCAAAGCAAATGTGACCCTTGATAATTCTGTAAAGATGTCTGTTTAAGAGTCGATGAAAAATGAGTGTCATGTTATTCACCCTTAAGCACTGTAAAGTAAGCAGATTTCTACTTGGAGTCACTTTGTGTACAGCATCTTCTAAATGATAAGTAATAAAAAATAGCTGACGGATACTTGTTTACTTCTGGGTTAAATGTTCAAGCACATTGAAAATTAGACATGCATAACATTTGAACTGTCCAGTGTCGTAGTGCCCTCTGCCTCTGAATGGTTGCATTCATTTGCATAATATTTACCCAGCTATTGGTAGAGAGATGAGTTGGGAATTAGAAAGCAGGAACCAGTGGAAGGTGTTTCAAAAAGTTTGACTTGCAATTAAGGTATCACCAACCCAAACTCATAGGAAAACGCAAGTATGTTGTATGAATATGATGATATGATTCGTACGAAACAATATGATTTTTAGGAAAAAATAAGCATGAAGGTCCACCACAATTTGTCACTCTGCAGCTCTCGCCTTGTCGCCCACTGAAGCTAAGCAGGGTTGAGTCTGGTCAGTACCTGGATGGAAGACCTCCTGGGACAACTAGGTTGCTGAAAGGCCAAGAGGGTGTGCTCACCTTGTGGTCACTGTGGGTCCTAGCACCCGAGTGTACTATACTGTCAAAAAGCCCCATCCTTTGGATGAGATGTTAAGGTCCTGACTCTCTGTAGTCATAGAAAAAAATCCCAGGACGTCCTTCAGAAAGAGGGCCCTGTCCCAAATGGCGCACTTCATGAGGACTTTCGGTCTCGTGGACTTAAAGGAGAACTCCGGTCAATTTTAACATTGAGCTCATTTTTTTGTACATTTGGAGTGCTGTCAGTACAGAGAACAACGACAAAAATCGGTGTTGCCTACACCGTGTTATCCTCTTTTTAAAATTTGCACCCTGTTGACTTCAATGGGGCAATTTTTAAACCTGCTTTTAGCCTCTTAACATCCTTGATGTGTCATTACAAGTGCACAGCCATGTGAGTGATTCCTTCAGAGTGAATGCGATTCAATCTGACTGCAGTAGATGTGAAAGATAGGGATAAAAATGATGTTTATTTAGCCAGCGCAAATACCTGTATTTACATCCTGTTTTCGGTCGAAGTCCATAGTAATCGATTGTCGAGTTCACGCGCATTGGTTTAGTTACCTATGATCACGCACATGAACTCGACAATCGATTACTGTGGGCTTCGACCGAAAACAGGATGTAAATACAGGTATTTGCGCTGGCTGAATAAACATCATTTTTATCCCTATCTTTCACATCTACTGCAGTCAGATTCACTCGTGTTCACTCTGAAGGAATCACTCACATGACCTGTGCACTTGTAATGACACATCAAGGATGTTAAGAGGCTAAAAGCAGGTTTAAAACTTGCCCCATTGAAGTCAACAGGGTGCAAATTTTAAAAAGAGAATAACACGGTGTAGGCAACACCGATTTTTGTCGTTGTTCTCTGTATTGACAGCACTCCAAATGTACAAAAAAATGAGCTCAATGTTAAAATTGACCGGAGTTCTCCTTTAAATTGCGCGTGCTCGCTGAGTCTACGAGTCCGTAGGCCGTCCCATTCAGCATTTTACCGCTCTGAAGTGTGCTCAGCAGCGCCCCCTTTGTACCCTTGAATCGGTCTTCCGCGAAGCCCGCATAGATGCAGGCTCCACACACTTTAACTACCCAGGAATCCTTGTGAAAGGCCAATCAGACAACGGATGGGAGGAGATTTCGCTAACGGACAATTGTTGACATGGCTGAGAAGAAAATATTATGGTATTTATGACCTAGATGTACATTTTACCAGTTGTAACCTACAGTTTATACAAACATTATGGTCATCGAGCAGTGGTTGATGTCTCAAACATAATAATAGCGTGTTGAATAATACGATCGCATTATGATTCATTAAATAAATAGAACTGAATGTCAGGGCTTTGCTGAGTCATATATAAACACAGTATGAATACTGAAACCTGTAAATCCATCTGAAACTCATGCACATTTTCATTATGTGTTAAAATTGTAATCTTAGTTCAAATGGAGCATTATGTATTATTATGCACAACTGTATACATCATTTAAATAAGTATTATGTATCTATTGTCTAATGCCCAGGTGGCATACACAATATCAAAATACAGAACTGTAAAATTAGGCTGTATAGTTGACATGGAGATAAGACGTCGGAGCGTAAAAATGTGATGTCTCCTGTCCAACAACAACCAGACCGTTATTTCCGGCGTGACGATCGAGTCTGTCCCAAAAATACCTCTCAATGCACCCTCGTGGACTCCCTATAGGTCTGCACTACATGACGTCACCAAAGTGTGGACTCTGAGGAAGTCCACAAGTCCGGAGTGTGCCATTTGGGACAGGGCCTATGGGTGTAAACCTAGCAACTTGCCCATTGTCCTTGGTCCATCATCCTGGCCTCCTAATCATCCCAATATATATTGGCTTCATCACTCTCCTCGCCAATGAGCTGGTGTCTGTTAGCCGTTATGGCTCAATATGACTGCCTTCGCATCATCCAGGTGGATGCTGCACATTGGTGGAGGTTGAGGAGATCCCTTCCTTCCATATGAAAAGTGATTTGTGTGTTGAGAAAAGTGCTATATAAATGCAATTAATTATTAGCATTATTAAACCTAACCATCAGTGGGACATTAGCAGATTGTATAAATTCAATTAGCCACCAATTCAGCAAAATGCAAATTACAAGTAATCTTGAGATTGTGTTGGTATCAGTTGTTACTCCTTTTGGGTGTTTAGGGGCTCTTCCGGTTCACCCAAGCCCTGATGCATGACATATCCTTGCTGGGAGAGGCTGCATCTTAATTTGTTGTCTGCAGAGTGAATAAGATGAGAATGTTTTTCATTGGATGGATGAAGGTGGTCTGTACCTGTAGGCTATCTAACTGCATTCCCATTCAAACTGCTATTTGCAGTTACTGTATATAGTGCAGTTCTGGCATCTACCAGCAGGGGCGAACTGGACTGTGCAGACCAGGCAAACATTGATCATGGCAGAGACAGCAAAGCCTGAAGGGTGTGTTACACTGACAGGAGCTCTAGGCATTGGGTATGGATGTTTAATGCATAGGGATGTGAGTCAGAGTGAGTGTACAATAATTTTGAGTATTCTCGATGCCATGAGCAGAAAACGAACCCTTGACTAATGCAGAGAGGAAAAAAAAACCTGAATGAATCATCAGGCACTCTTACACATGCTTCATATTCCTTAGTCTTTTTCATGAACCCCTTCCAGTGCACTGAGGTGCCAATGAAAGACACAAACAAATTAATTTACTCATTCTTAATTTTAGCTGTTCGTCATGTCAGATGATGATGCTCCTTAGTATGCCAGTGCTATGGATGTTGATGCCACTTGAAGGCCAATTCTTGAGCCATTCTGCCACAGGAAAGAAACTCAGACATGCATGTTTGTGTTATTGAGCATATCTTTTTACAGCATTTTTAAAGTACAAATACCAACTCAGGCTCATTGGGAAAAATATGCCTGTAGCAAAATTACATTATGTTGCTTTTTTGCACATTTCACGACACTTTCAAAGTGAAATGTCTGAAATATATGAACGTGAAACTGGCAACATTTTTTTAAGTTAGATGCTGTGCATATTGTGGCAATTTGGAAATGAAATTTCCGATGAGTGGCGCTAAAATTGTAATGCTTTATCGCGTTTGAAAATAGCGAACCACTTACATTAATCCTGCCCCTAACCAATAGCGATAACAAAAGCAAACGTGAGATAATACGTAAGTGTTGAAGCAACCATGCCATTTTAGCTTGTTTAACTTCAACAAGTCTTTGATCTATTTTATTATATGCTTTGAACTGCAAGTGCAATACTGTAAAAGTTCTTACTATGTCATAAAAGCCACACATATGGATCTGATTATGTGATGTAAACATTAAAATGTATTAGTTTACAAATCATGCACTATGGTAAAAGTGTTTTGTACAGGGAACCATGCAAAAGTCTTTATGAATTGATAATCTACCACTGTAATTGTAATTTGTGTAAAGGAATAATATGGATCTAAATTTTATTGCCACCGTAGTGTTCATTCAGCTGGAAACTGCAATGAATTGTATGTATATTTGGGTTTTTGGAGTTTTGCAAAAATTTAGGTGAGCCTATGTTGGCAAATTCAATGAATTCATACCATATTTACAAACAAAATATACAATGAAATGGATATAGCAATCTGTTTTTATTATGGTATTGTGTTGTATTACTATAACTAATTGCTTAAAGTTGACATGTAGTTGCAAAGTTACTTATATTTAGTAGAATGTCTAAAGTGGACCATCGAAATGGTCCAGCTATGCTGGTCACAGAAAATACCAATATGCAAATTCATGTTGGTTCACAAGGACAACTGGTAAATAAACTGTTCTCCGTTTATTTTTTAAGCTAATAAAAAGCAAACAAAGACAGACTCTTGTTGAAAGACCTGGAGAAAGGGATGGTTGGGAAGATGCAAGGAGGAGACTGGACATCTGTGGCTGCATTTGTTTACATCCATAAGTAAGATTGTGCCCGATCTGATTTACCTATGGGATGTGGTGCCACTGTCCCATCTGCTGCTTACATCTGGAGTGCACTTGGACACATCCCAAACATTGCCAGGCAAGTACAGTGTCAGCTTGGGAAGGTAAGAAACAAGAGGGGTTAAAGTAGGCAAGAAGTGGCTTAGCAATGACACAGCAGCTGAATGTCAGAAAATCACCTTCTACACTTCCAATAAATTAGTCGAAGGTGATTAGCGGAGACAATGTGGTAGTCGGATACATAGGAGCGAGCATGCCCGTTTCTTTTTTTCAGATGGTGTTGGAGCTAATTGACACGCTGCAGTGGTAAACAGACAGATGATTAGGCTGGAGCCGAGAGCCGGCTGATCCCCAACTGATAACTCTTGACAGCTGAACGTGAACCTGCTTCAATTCCTTTCTTCAGATGTGTTTTCTTGGGTGGAACCAGCACAAAGATGTGGTATTGTGAAGTTATTTCAAATGCTAGCTGAAGTGGGATTAGTGTAGGATTAAAGAACTAAATCAAAGTTGTTTTGAAGAAAGAAAGAAAAGTGTACAGCAGTCAAGACGCTGTACAAAATACTGAAAAACAAGCATACTGAAAAGATCCGAATAGCTGGTCAGCATATTTTCTCACCAGGCTTAACCACTAAAGGCACCCACACACTACAAAATAACAGGGCTGGTTTTGGGCCCAATTCTTGCCTTCCGACAATCCAAGGTAAAGTCCAAATTATCTTGATTTATCTAGATTTGAAATATCTAGATTTTCCTGTGGTTTGATTTTTGTTAAGAGTGATTGAATCTGCTCGGATGAACGTCGATCTCAAATCATAAATATCCAACATGTTGATTAATTTACGATCAGAAATCCTGTTGTGTGGGAGGAACCTCGAGGACAAACACGTGCAACGAAACAATACCAAATCAGAAAGCAAGCAGACAGAAGTCTCCACGGCTTCATCCAAATCTTTTCAGGCAGGTTTTTCGGCAAATTTTCTGTAAAAAGCAGTCCAAATAATATTATCGCCATTTCTTCTTGCCCGTCACCCGCCATGTTTATTTACTCTTAAGTCGTGTTTGATCATGAGAGATTTTATGAGATTTTATGATCATACTCGGGAGGTTTGGGAGGTTTGTTAGTGTGACTGTCTTGGTCACATCGCGACACTCCACACACTATAGTAACAAAATGTCAAAAAATGTCCATTTGTGGTCTCTCACATTTTGAAAATCTGATAAAAACAATCTTTTAGTGTTCACCATACTGGTGAACCATCTTCTACAATTCTGGTCCACCAGCAAAAACCAGCTTGGACCACCACGTTAATTCAATTTTATTTTGATCTTTCAGCTGGGATTTGAAAATGATATGCTACACCCTATTTTCGTCCTTGACCGAGTCATTTTATCTTACATCTACAAAGCTAGTACAGTTCAAGTGTTTAAATCTTTCTCATTTCCCTCAAGAGAGGAATTCAGCTTGAAGTAAAGTAACATCAAAATCCTTGTCCCAACACTGATCCCGGCACTCATCATCAAAGTGAGCGTTAGAGGCTGTTTCTAGGCGCTGAGAACAGAACAACCTCTGGGGTGCACGATGAGCATCGGTAAGAATGTTTCGCTCAGGGGAAGCTAGCATATCTTCCCAGAATCCCCAGGGGTGTAACTGGTACTGTATTATTTACTGCTATACTACCACATTTGTATGCTATCTTGAAGTATCATAGAAAAAAGACAAATGATAGTGCTCAGTTAATTGATATTTAGCAGTTTTATTTAAAACAAAATTAATTAAAGTTGATTAATGAGAGAGGTATTTCACATGAAAAAGTGAAAAGTGTGTTTAATTGTATCTGCACTTTTAGTTTACACTTTGATAGTACTAGAAGTCGCATGTAAAGTAGTTCATTATAATTTTAGCTGTAGTTTGTTGTTCAATAAAATTAAAAAGTGTGTGAGCTTTTTAGCTAGGAAAAAAAAAAAACTTTAGAGAAGAGATTTTCGCAAAAATGTTTCATATATTGTTAAAGGTAGGGTAGGTGATTTGCTTCAAACATTTTTTTTTTGTTTTGCTGGTTGAAAGTCTCTTCACATCCACAGTTAAGTAAATGTACCTTTATGTATATATGTAATTTTATGGAGGACCATAAAATGTTTGTCCAATCATAGACCTCGTTCTGAGGGCTATGATAGGATTTCCTACCTGCCTGTCTATGTATATTTCTACAAACCCTCACACACCGTTCGCGCAGACATCACACGTCATCAGAGCGTTTCATGCTATGCAGAGTTAGACAGACATCAGTCTGATCACACAAGCAAAACACTTATGCTGCGTTCATGCCAAAACTAAGGGATGGAAACCCACGACATTATACTCTGAGCGGTACATGACTCGAATTTATGTGTTTCAATGGTAAAACTATCAACAGCGAAATGAATCTACAGCAGTCAGGTGGTACAGATCAGAGCTCTTTAAGTTGTTTATGTTCATTATTATTGTAATTTTTTTGTGCTTTAAGCAGGGGCGTAGCAACCGGGGGGGACGGGGGGGACGGGGGGGACGGGGGACGGGGGGACGTCCCCCTCACTTTTAGAAACAGGTGATTCTGTCCCCCGCATTTTTTTTTTGACCCAGCGCCAATATTTCCGCCCGTGTTCTCTGATTTGTTACTTAGACTTGAGTGAACTAACATTCAGCCAATCACAGCGCGAATCATCTCTTGGGGCGTGTTTGCCATGAGCTTCAAATCTCTTGTTGCTCTTGCGAATTTTCTTTCGTTGTTTAATCACTTTGCTGTTTGGCCGTCTGGGGTAAAATGAACCCCAGAAAAAAGCAGATGACATAACATCCTTTTTTCAAACACGCACTGTAAGTGTATGTCGCGATGACATGAATCACGCGTAAAGTTTCCTTGTTGATTTAACCAACTGTAAGTAACGCAGTAAGACAACAGAACCCGTATGGACCTCGTCACGTTGCGCCGGATTGAGCCGAGTGTGTGTTAAATGCTCTCCTACTTGTCGCTTTGGATAAAAGCATCTGCTAAATGAGACATAACAGATTATTCCCATCAGGTACGCAACGTCATAAGACGTTGATATTTGGTTAAATTTCGGTTGCGACGTCGGGTGACCAAAATAATATTAAAACTTTGTAAATACATTGATTTAGGTTTCATTGATATATTTTAATAAAATGTCTGTTGTATAAAACTAGGGGGAAAATGCCCTTTATAAAGGTACAAAAAATGAGTGTTTTCAAACAGTGATGTAATGAAACATTGACAATTTAAGTTTGAAGGGAGTAAAGCCTCTGTTTATGCTATTAAGGAAATGTAATTTTGCCAAAAGAAGAACTTTTATTTTAAATAAATGTTCATTTTAAATCAGCCTACTTCAGTGTGATGTTACCATATTATCATGCTTAACACTGATAATTTGAATATTTTTGTAATGTGATGATCAGATGCAGATATCTAAATCAAAGAATATCATATTTTGGGCAGTTGGCGGGTGGATTGTTTATTTTTAACAGTGCATTCGGTTGACTCAAAGTGCACCAGGTTAATGAATTTATCTTTAAAATGTACAAATTTTCTTCCAGGGGGGCATGCCCCCGGACCCCCCTAGAGGTACCAAGCTCCACCCACAAAAATAATGTGGGAAACACATTAGGGTATATGATGATCTACAAAAAATACATTTTCATTTTGAGCCAGGAAAATGTTATGAACATCACCTTTGGGTCACATCCTATGGTCACATACAGCTTTTGTCCCCCCCACTTTTAGAATGGCTGCTACGCCCCTGGCTTTAAGACATCAGGTAGTTTAATGGCGTCTCTCGTATCGGGACGCTTTGCAAACTGCTGTGTGCCTTCATGTGTTTAGAAGGAGGTGTGGCTTTGGAGCGGCTCTAAATGGAGGGTTTAATCTTCTGCTTTCAAAGCTAGCTCGCTATTGCTAGCCGCTGTGAAACTCACCTACCCTACCTTTAAATATATGTGCTATATTATATATTCATTGTGCTTAACCTCTCTGTAAGTACACATAATTGGCCTTTTATTTCATTAATATTATATTATCTGCAAGTAGAGTTTTTAAAAAAAGATTTTTAAGATTTGAAATACAAAACAAGTGCACATTCAATACAATTAAGCGAGGAAACATCTTGCCAAACAACACCCTTTATCTTTGACTACACTAACAATACAGCACATCAACAACGACCTTAGCTTATTTAATTAGCAATTAGCTATCTTGATCCCAAATAATACACGTCTGTATCATTATAGAAATTACTGATGGAAGTCTTTCTGAAAGACCAGAGTAATCTGGAACAGCCCAGGAGGCTTGTTTGGTCCAACTCTAAATGTCACTTCAGAAAGTCTCCACAACACTTACTCAATGTTCTGGACTGTCTAGAGTAGTTGAAGACCAATCGGACTAAGTTCAAAGTGGCATTTACATTTGTAGGACTTGTATTACTGTGGTACACTCAACTGCCCAAAGCGGCCTTGTAGATGAAACTTTACGCCGAGAGACATGATGACCTCGTCCCCATTTGGGCTAGTTATCCAGGGGCACTTAGCCTCTGTAGTTGTTGCTATCATCATGTGAGGGCACTTAAGGCATGGCTGGCTCTATATACGTGCCCTCATTCTTTCATGGCTGTAATTCCTGAGAAGAAGGCAAATACAAGTCTTGAGGAGCTACTGAAAGAAAGAGATGGAGAGGGAGTCGTCTTGATTAATTGAGACAGAGCTGACTTACCGCAAGTCATTAAGTCGCCACTGGGCTGAGTGTGTGTCAGTTCTCATTTCATTCACTGACAAAATCCACAGGCTGCCATCATATCTTTCCATCTCTCTAGTTTCATATCTTTGTTTTTCCCTTCCTCACTTTAATCATACGCTTCCCTGCCCATCTCACAAGCACTTCATATGTGTCAGCTCTAATAATTAGTGTGGATCTTCATTAAGAGCAGGAGCTGTTTTTTACTAGGGCCAGGATGCATCACCTTTTTAGTTTATGTCAGAGATTACAGATGTGTTGTGCCATTATGGCAGTCATATTTCAGACCCACCACAGGCATAATTTAGGCTGTTATTTTCAGGACGTGTGCTACTACAAATGTATGGATAAATAAAAGATTCTCATCTGCAGTTAGCTATGTTTCCACCCATGTATTTTTATGCTAATTTTTGGATACTGGAAGAAGAAAAAAAAAAAAAAAAAACGCTGAATGGAAACGCCAAGATGAGCATAATTGTGCACTTCTAAAAATATGAATAACAACTTGTGCACTGAATTGAGGCACATAAACCACTATGGAAACACATTTATCGAATCAATCCCTCAATGTGCAACGAAAAAACTTGTATGACTTTGCCAAAACAGAGGATGTGATTGGATAACTGCATCTCAAATGTTGCTTTGCTAATTTTGAAACGCCTGAGGCAAAGTTACAATTCGTCTCCATGCTCTGGGGCGCAAGTAATTTATGATTTAGAGCCACAGGCTTCCCCGATTGCAGCAATTACCATTTTTATCACAGACATTTTGCGCCAATTTCCCACAAAGTGAAAATTCTGTTCCATTGCACACATGGGATGGAAACTGTGGGTAATGCTTAAGATCGTAGCCTGCAAAGTACTGCGTAAGTAAAACAGATTTACAGCATACCTTTCGGGAATTATAGTGTACCTATAACCGCACACATATCATCAGCGGGTTCCATAAGGCTATCCAGAGTTGTAGACAGACAGTCACCGAGAGCCACAAACAAACAGCAGCCAAATTTACAGTTCCTCCTGAACCAAAACAACGAGCTAATGTTGGTTTCACATCATGAAACGTAATTAAGACATGGCATCCCGTGACGGTCTACCTGGAGCTGTTCACATCCTTGAAATTATGCGTTTCTGTATCAACACTCTCAACTGCTAAATTAATCTGCAACAGTCAGGTGGTACAAGTCAGAGCTCTAAGTTGTTTATGTTCCTTATCATTGTAATATTATGTGCTTTGAGGCATGAGGTAGTTTAATGCCGTCTCTCATGACGTTTTGTAGACTCTGCTATGGCTGTTCACATGAGTTGGATGACTTGTGGCTTTGGAGACGCTCTAAAGGGAGGATGGGATCTTATGCTTTCAAAGCTAGCTTGTTATTGCTAGCCTCTCTGAAATTGCCTACACTTCCTTTAAATTCACAACTATGGCTGGAAGCTTAGCTATTGATGTTTACACCATTTCTGTACAGCCAAAATCTGTTCTTTTTCTTTTTTAATACGTTGATTTGCTGCTCAAGACGTTTTTCTGATTATTATCATCAGTGTTGAAGACAGTTGCTGCTTCATGCTTTTGTGGAAACTGATTCATTTTATTTTAAGGATTCTTTGAATATAAAGTTCAAAAGAACAGCATTTATTGATATCAGAGTGATGGACATTTACAGTGTTAACATGCAGCAGCATTCTGAAACTGAAAATTGGTTGCAGAGCATCTGGCCCTGACCGAAATTATGCTTTTGATTGTTTTGATTGTCCACTGAGTCAGACTTGTCTGTCTTGTTCATGTCCACAGGAGAGTGCTATGTGTACCAAAATATACAGCACTTACTCAAAAAAATGCAGTAATTTGAAAATATTCCAGCACACCCTCATTTAAGCTTTTGGACTTGGATATATACCAATACCTACATTTTTTTAGGTGGACAAGTGCAAAAAATTCAATGAAAAAGGGATGATGGGTATACGGCATATGCCCTTGACTGCACTGACATTCACCCTCTCCATTTACGTCCTCTTCAGCTACTGGATATTTTTAAATCATGAAAGAGGCTTTATCCTGTTAGGGAGCTCTTGACCTGTAAGTAAGGGCACAGTCTGTCTGTGCAGAGCACTTCCTCTAAAGATAAAAAAATCACTTTGGGCTTCCTTTCTCTGTGAATGAGTGTTTGTGTCTGTGTGTCCCTAAGGACATAAAGGTGCTTGCGTCCATCACCCTGTGTTAGCGCTGAATGCACATGACAGGTGACCTCAGCGTTACGTTGGACAGACTAAACATGAACTTCCAGACTGAAAAGCCAAGTAAAGCGTCTCTTTGTCCACAGATATAATTGGATAATCATCGGTGGGAATGAAATAATGTCTCTCTATTGTTCTCTCTCTGTGTCTATATGTTGTTTTGATGGTGAATAGTGAGCACTCAGTCAATTTATTCATTTCGGCTCAACTTCAGTCACCGAATCAACAGTCGTATGCAGCCAGTGAGCTGGAAAGCCTGCCTGGTGTTATACGGTTAGCTCCTGGTGATTTTATCGACAATCTTTCCCCCGCTCGGTTAATTTGTTTTTAAATTAGTTTGTGGAATGAGTCGTCCCTCGTGTTTATTTTTACAGGACTTTTGCGTGCTTTTCCCAAATCACTGAAGTGACCTCGACGACCGGGTTAGCGGTAGCATTAGTCATCAGGCAAGTGTTATTTAAATAAACTCCTGATGTACTTTCCAACTTTCCAATGCCTCATTATATGAGTACAGAACTTATTTGTACTACTGTAGAAGTTTGGTACCATTCCAGACATTATTAGTGGGGTAATTTACGAGATAAAACTTAGGTTCCATTAGCGCCTGCACTAAGCCATTCGGCTGATATCTCGAAATAAGCTCTAACTTTAATAATGTCTAACTTTAAAAAAGCTTCTGAATGGTGTTTGGCTCGAGGTCATGGTGCAAAGGACCCTAGGTTGATTTTACTCTGAACCATCCCGTTAAGGGCCCTATTTTAACGTGCAGGGTGAAAGTTCACTTAGGGCATGTCTGAATCCACTTTTGTTAGTTTAACGACATGAAAAATGGTCGGCGCGCCAGGCGCATGGTCTAAAAGGCTTGTCCCTATTCTCATAATGAATAATGGGTGTGTTTTGGGATTTACGCACGTTAAACCAATCAGACTCTCATCTCCCATTCCCTTTAAATGTTGCGCTAGCACAATGGCAGATTCACTATTTACATTTTGATAGTGGAAAGACTGAAGCCAGAACGCAAACGAAACTGCTTGTGCGCAAGGTTAAAGTGCGCAAGCAGACCATCTACGGGACAAGCCAGATTCCACCATATCATTAAATACACAGAAATAATCTTTAACATTTTAATCCTATTAATTTTAATATTTGGCATGTTTGTGTGCTGCTGTGCTTCCCTGTGTGTTTAATAAGCAGAATGTACGCGCGTTGTGGACCCGCATATAGGCGCACATTACTAACGCGCTCTTTAAATAACAAAAAAAAATATTGCGCCATTGACTTTACACCAGGTTTCAGTTGGTCAATGGCGCAGTCTATTTCTGTTACCTAAAAAAAGCAACGTGCACCCCATGGGCGCACAAATGAGAATTTAAACAACGTGGCGCAGAATGTGAAAATAACTGTGTCGGACTGAAACTAGCAAAAAACACTTGCATCGCACTTGCATTGCTTCGGGTGTAAGATAGGCCCCTAAAAGTCTCCTGAATCACGTTGTACGCTGTGATCTCAACCACCTCACCCGTAACAATATATGTAATATATACGTTTTTTTGTATGTATAAAGTCAGAATTGTGAGATATAAACTCGCATTTATGAGAAGTAAAGTCAATTTTACAATTTCGTTACGGTTCGGTATGCGCTATGTTCAGGGAAAAAAAGGACTTCTGTCAAATAATAATAAAGAAAATAAGAATGTCAAATAATCAAACTACAAGCAAAAGCACAAAATAAAACAAACAGTGCTTTTCCGGTTATTTAGGTATCTAACAGTACCTAACAGTTGATTAAAGTAATCATATATAAAAATAAAAATAAAAGTTACCAAAGCCATTCAGTCAATAATATGATTTTGTCTTTTGTTGTTTGATTAACATTAAAAACACAAACAGACAGCAGGAATATTAGGCTGCTGTCACTTTAAGACATAATGCAGTACACTGATACACATGCATTATTTCTTGTTTAAGTTCACTTAAGACATGACCTACTATATTTGCTAGGATAGTCGCCAAGACAGGCATATTGACATAATTTTTGTGTTAATTTATCAGTTCAAGCGCAAGACTTGAAAGAGAACTCAATATTTGTGGGCTGTTCACACGAGGGAATGGGGTGAAGCCCCAGCCATACTCCACTGGCTGCGGTAAATGCCATGAATTCGAGCCCCCTTGTAATTATTATGGAGTACAGTAAAATGTTGTTTTTTTTTCACTCATTTTCTGAAAAGAATGTCTGAATTAGCCCCAATATAGGCACTAAATGGGTTTGTCTGTTACTCAACAAGTCCTATTCGACCTGTTCTGAGCAGGATTCGAACCAGGGTCTCTGGCATGGGAGGCGGGCATGCTAACAAGGATGCTAAAGACTGCAGCCTCTAGCTTGTCTCTTGAAGCCAGGGGAGTGAGGTTTGCACGCACAACTCCTACTAACCAACTACCATTACACTTACCCCCTAAACCTCACTCTCATCAGGGCAAGTCCCTTTTAATGCATACAAATTTTGACACATGGTCAGGAAACTGTGGTAACAGCCCTGTTAGCTTTGTTGTTTTATTTAGTGAATTCAAACAAGTGCCATTCGTTGTCAATTTTCGAGGACTCAACACAAAAAAATGTTCCTCCAGAAAATAAGTGAAACTGATTGTACTCAATCTACAGTACAGCTGAAAACCTCAGTGAGTGACATCTGACTGAACATTTCTGTCAACATTGAGTCAGTGTCGACCACTATCATATTGTCTTTATATTTCCCACTGTGATTATTCATCATGATTCTTCAAATAAGTTATGATCTCATGATTATCTCCCCGAGTTGAGTTCAGCCTTCTGATCCTCACATTATCTTCTCATCCATGTATGAAGTAATGTTTACTTATTTATTTATTTATTTTTTCTGGATGAAAAAATAAAGAGAATCACTCTCTTAAGTGCTGTCTATTGGAATGAAACAGTTAATTAAAGATGACACTAATTTGGATTTCTTTGTGGAGTATTAGTTCCAAGCCATTGAATACACTTCAGCTCTATGACAGCTGTATTAATTAACCTCATTGGTTCTTGATGAAGCTCAAATGTAATGTGTAACATGAGAATGAACCTCATTGGTTCTTGCTGAAGCTCAAACGTGCTGCGTAACACGAGAATGAACCTCATTGGTTCTTGATGAAGCTCAAACGTGCTGCGTAACACGAGAATGAACCTCATTGGTTCTTGATGAAGCTCAAATGTGCTGCGTAACACGAGAATGAACCTCATTGGCTCTTGCTGAAGCTCAAACGCGCTGCGTAACACGAGAATGAACCTCGTTGGTTCTTGATGAAGCTCAAACGTGCTGCGTAACACGAGAATGAACCTCATTGGTTCTTGATGAAGCTCAAACGTGCTGCGTAACACGAGAATGAACCTCATTGGTTCTTGCTGAAGCTCATACGTGCTGCTTAACACGAGAATGAGCCTCATTGGTTCTTGCTGAAGCTCAAACGTGCTGCGTAACACGAGAATGAACCTCATTGGCTCTTGGAGAAGCTCAAACGTTCTGCATAACACGAGAATGAACCTCATTGGTTCTTGATGAAGCTCAAACGTGCTGCGTAACACGAGAATGAACCTCATTGGTTCTTGCTGAAGCTCATACGTGCTGCTTAACACGAGAATGAGCCTCATTGGTTCTTGCTGAAGCTCAAACGTGCTGCGTAACACGAGAATGAACCTCATTGGTTCTTGCTGAAGCTCATACGTGCTGCTTAACACGAGAATGAGCCTCATTGGTTCTTGATGAAGCTCAAACGTGCTGCGTAACACGAGAATGAACCTCATTGGTTCTTGCTGAAGCTCATACGTGCTGCTTAACACGAGAATGAGCCTCATTGGTTCTTGATGAAGCTCAAACGTGCTGCGTAACACGAGAATGAACCTCATTGGCTCTTGGAGAAGCTCAAACGTTCTGCATAACACGAGAATGAACCTCATTGGTTCTTGATGAAGCTCAAACGTGCTGCGTAACACGAGAATGAACCTCATTGGTTCTTGCTGAAGCTCATACGTGCTGCTTAACACGAGAATGAGCCTCATTGGTTCTTGCTGAAGCTCAAACGTGCTGCGTAACACGAGAATGAACCTCATTGGTTCTTGCTGAAGCTCATACGTGCTGCTTAACACGAGAATGAGCCTCATTGGTTCTTGATGAAGCTCAAACGTGCTGCGTAACACGAGAATGAACCTCATTGGTTCTTGCTGAAGCTCATACGTGCTGCTTAACACGAGAATGAGCCTCATTGGTTCTTGCTGAAGCTCAAACGTGCTGCGTAACACGAGAATGAACCTCATTGGCTCTTGGAGAAGCTCAAATGTTCTGCGCAACACGAGGATGAACCTCATTGGTTCTTGCTGAAGCTCATACGTGCTGCTTAACACGAGAATGAGCCTCATTGGTTCTTGCTGAAGCTCAAACGTGCTGCGTAACATGAGAATGATCCTCATTGGCTCTTGGAGAAGCTCAAACGTGCTGCGTAACTTGAGAATGAACCTCATTGGTTCTTGATGAAGCTCAAACGTGCTGCGTAACACGAGAATGAACCTCATTGGTTCTTGATGAAGCTCAAACGTGCTGCGTAACGTGAGAATGAACCACATTGGTTCTTGCTGAAGCTCAAACGTGCTGCGTAACGTGAGAATGAACCACATTGGTTCTCGCACGCCATGTGAACATGCTTGAGCTTCCGTTTACCACAACTGATGTGTGAGTTTATGAATGTTTATATGTGAATAAAAGACCAAATTCAATCTGTTCATCATATAAAGTGATCGTGTCGGTTTGGAACAACAGGAGGGTGAGTAAATTATGACAAAAGTTTCATTTTTGGGTGAACAAACCCTTCAAGTCCTACTTAAGTGGGTCAAAAAGCACTCTTAAGTTCAACTAATTGATTTAATATAAATTTAAACTATAATACATTTTCATTTAATTGAAATTAACATGCATTAAAGTGCCATTACATTCAGTTTGCAGTACACTGGAAAAAAAGAGGTGTAAGATTTAATTAGAAACAATTTTCACTCAGAAATTGCTAGTAAATTTCACAAATAATTACAATAATTTGATTTACAACTTTGAAAAATAATTCTTACTCTGTATTTTATTGTATTTCCATAATAAGTACTTTTTAGTCTGCCATGTGTGTGCTAAAGTCTACTTGTGTGGTAAAATCTACTTTTCCCAGTAGATTTTAGCGCGGCTGTGTTGCTAGGAAGTGTGTTTTACCGTGTTTTTACTATGGTAAAAACGCACGTGTGACTTTGTTTGTGCGTCGTGACTTGTTAGTTTCGCTTGACTAAACAGGAGGGCGGGACCTAAGCCAGTTAAAGTATTTATTCTAAGAAACTGCTAGTACTTATCAGAAGAAGCAGTCGAACAACAGGAGAGATCAGCAGTCTGTGAGTGTTTACTTTTCCCAGTAGATTTTAGCGCGGCTGTGTTGCTAGGAAGTGTGTTTTACCGTGTTTTTACTATGGTAAAAACGCACGTGTGACTTTGTTTGTGCGTCGTGACTTGTTAGTTTCGCTTGACTAAACAGGAGGGCGGGACCTGCTGTATTCAATAAAGAGGTATTAGGTGTGTATAAAATTGGTTAGTGCACCGCGGCAGCGGTCGCGGCAGCCCTCATGTGTAAAGACCGAAGAGTGTAAAGACCAACGACTCTACCTGTGCGACTCCACCGAGCAAGGACACCAACAAGGCACTTGAGTATTAATTTTTCCTATTTATTCCTTTACTTTCTCGTCTACACAACTTTTTCATCTGATCTATTTGTTTGTGACCTTACACTATGTGTTTTCAAATCCCTACTATTACTAACATACGTAAATCAAATGTCACACGTCAGAGGCAGTCCAATCCTAACAACCTGCGTACTTTTCCGGTGTCTTCTAGTACTATATTCTCTTTTCCTATTGGTCTCTGGAATTGCCAGTCCGCTGTAAACAAAGCTGATTTCATTACATCTATTTCTAGTCATTTGGGTCTCAGTCTACTGGCCCTGACTGAGACCTGGATCAGACCAGAGGACACTGCCACACCAGCTGCCCTCTCCACTAAATTCACTTTCTCACACACCCCTCGCCTGACTGGAAGGGGTGGTGGTACTGGTCTGCTCATCTCAAACGATTGGAAATTTGATCATTTACTAACTCTGTGTGACAACAGCTCTTTTGAATCACATTCAATTACTATCACTAGCCCTATTAATATCCATTTTGTAGTTGTATATCGTCCCCCAGGGCAGCTCGGCAGTTTCTTGGAAGAGCTTGATGTGCTACTCTAGTCCTTCCCTGAGGATGGTACTCCTCTCGTTGTTCTTGGAGACTTCAACATCCACCTAGAAAAACCTCAGGCTGCTGATTTCCACACTCTGCTTGCCTCATTTGACCTCAAGCGAGTATCTACTGCGACTACTCACAGATCAGGTAATATATTGGACCTTATCTACACACGCTACTGCTCCACTGACCATACACTGGTCACTCCACTGCACACCTCAGATCACTTCCTCCTCACTCTCAACATCAACCTGCCACGGAACACAACACACACTCCTCCACAGGTCACTTTTCGGCGAAACCTACGCTCACTCTCACCCTCTCGTCTATCCTCTCTGGTCTCATCCACACTTCCTCCACCTGATCAGCTTTCAACACTAGATACTAACAGTGCAACTGATAATCTTTTCTCCACTTTAACATCCTGCTTGGACACCTTCTGCCCCCTTTCCTCCAGGCCAGCCCGCGCCTCACCCTCTGCCCCCTGGTTATCTGATGTTCTCCGGGAACATCGTTCGAAACTTAGGGGTGCAGAGAGGAAGTGGCGCAAATCAAAAGATCCTACTGATCTTGGTCTTTATCAGTCCCTCCTCTCTTCCTTCTCTGATAATATCTCTACTGCTAAAATGACTTACTATCACAACAAAATTAACAATTCTTCAGACTCTCGCATGCTTTTCAAAACCTTCTCCTCTCTTCTCAACCCTCCTCCTCCTCCTTCATCAACACTAAAAGCTGACGATTTTGCTACATTCTTTATAAATAAAACAACCTCCATCAGCGGCCAATTTAGCAATCCACAAATTGACACACACACTTTTCCAGCTAACACGCACTCTCTACCCTCCTTCTCTCTACTCTCAGAGACAGAAGTCTCCAATCTCCTCCTTTCCAATCGCCCTACCACCTGTCCGCTTGATCCTATTCCCACTAACCTACTTCAAGCCATTTCATCCTCAGTTGTACCCACACTCACACACATCATAAACACCTCTCTTCACACTGGTACCTTTCCCACAGCATTTAAGCAGGCTCGTGTAACCCCACTGCTTAAGAAACCCACTCTAAATCCAGCACATCTGGAGAATTACAGACCAGTATCTCTCCTTCCATTCGTCGCGAAAACACTTGAGCGAGTTGTTTTCAACCAGATCTCTTCCTTCCTTACACAGAACAACCTCTTGGACAACAATCAATCTGGTTTCAAAAGCGGACACTCAACTGAGACTGCCCTGCTCTCAGTAATTGAAGCTCTGAGACTGGCAAGAGCAGCCTCCAAATCCTCAGTTCTCATCCTGCTGGATCTGTCTGCTGCCTTTGACACAGTTAACCACCAGATCCTCCTGTCAATCCTAAAGACGAAGGGCATCTCGGGAACCGCACTCCAATGGTTCAAGTCTTACCTCTCAGGTAGGTCCTTTAGGGTTTCGTGGAGGGGTGAGGTGTCTAAGACACAACATCTAGCTACTGGAGTGCCTCAGGGCTCAGTGCTTGGACCACTTCTCTTCTCCATCTACATGACATCACTAGGATCTGTGATTCAGAAACATGGTTTTTCCTATCACTGCTACGCTGATGACACACAACTCTACCTCTCATTCCAGCCCGACGATCCGACGGTAGCTGATCGTATCTCAGCCTGCCTGACAGACATTTCTGGCTGGATGAAGGACCACCACCTTCAACTAAACCTTGCGAAGACAGAGCTACTCGTGGTCCCGGCCAACCCAACACTTCACCACAACTTCACCATTCAGCTAGACTCGTCATCCATAACTCCATCTAGATCAGCCAGGAACCTTGGTGTGGTAATTGATGATCAATTGAACTTCACAGACCACATTGCAAGAACTGCCCGGTCATGTAGATTTGCCTTGTACAACATTAGGAGGATCAGACCCTTCCTATCAGAACATGCTACTCAACTCCTTGTCCAAGCGCTTGTTCTATCCAGACTTGACTATTGCAACGCTCTCCTGGCTGGTCTTCCAGCTTGCACAGTCAAACCTCTGCAACTGATCCAGAATGCTGCAGCTAGAGTGGTCTTTAACGAGCCGAAAAGGGCACATGTCACTCCTCTCCTCACAAAATTGCACTGGTTGCCAGTTGCCGCTCGCATCAAATTCAAGTCACTGACGTTTGCCTACAGAACAACCACTGGTTCTGCTCCCTTTTACTTTAACTCTTTACTTCAGACTTATGTGCCTTCCAGGAACTTGCGCTCTGCAAGTGAACGGCGTCTTGTGGTGCCATCTCAAAGAGGCACAAAATCTCTTTCTCGGACCTTTACCATGACTGTTCCCTGCTGGTGGAATGATCTGCCGAACTCAACCAGAGCGGCTGAGTCCATAGCCACTTTTAAGAAACGGCTGAAGACACTTCTTTTTCGACAGCACTTGATCCAGTAATACTAACACTTTCTCTCTACTACTCTATTCTGTTCTATAAAAAAAAAAAAAAAAGAAAAAAAAAAAAATGCGTTGAATTAAACTGAGAAGGGTCATAGCACTTGCATTTTGTTGTCCTACTGCTAGTTTAACTGCTTCTATTGTTCTCATTTGTAAGTCGCTTTGGATAAAAGCGTCTGCTAAATGAATAAATGTAAATGTAAAGTGTGCTTCTTTTTCATGGGGGTCGTGCTACAAGGTGAGTATTAAGGTTATTGTGATTAATTATATACTTTTTTTGTGTGAAAATCCAGCATTTAATAAAGCGTATGATGTGGTTGAAGTTATATGTGTGTGTGTACTCTAAGAGGAACAGAGATGTGGCGCAGTGTAGTCAAGCTGAAGAAAACAGGAAATGACATGGAAACATTGCTCCTCAAAGCATTTAAGTGGCTAAATGCTACATGACACTTGGACTTGCTTAGGCGTGAAGAATTTTATTTGTTTGTGTTTTGTGTGGTGAGTTTGAGCAAGGGTTGTGTCACTTGTACACACGCACACATGTGGGCGCAGGGTGCGTTTGTAAACATGATGTCAGCAGGGCAGTGTATAGCCCTGGATCCTTTGTGTTAAAGTCTCAGCTCAATGGTCTTATAAAACCAATGCACTAAATCATTTGAAGGGGGATTTATGCATGCCTTTGCTATTTCTCTTTCTCAGATATGGCTCATGTTTGCATGATCTGTATTATAATGGTGTATTATAATGTAGATCTTATATTCCACAGATCACTATTACAGAAGTGTTTTTCTTTCTTTCTTTCTTTCTTTCTTTCTTTCTTTCTTTCTTTCTTTCTTTAAAAGAAATTAATACTTTTATTCCGCAAGGACACATTAAGTTGATCAAAAGTGACAGTAAAGACATTTATAATGTCTTTTCTATAGATTTCTATTTCAAATAAATGCTGTTCATCTAAACTTTCTATCCATCAAAGAATGAAAATGTGTCACGGTTTCTACAAAACTATTAAGCAGCATAACTGTTTTCAGTATTGAATAATAATCATAAATGTTTCTTGATCATCATATCCGCATATTAGAATGATTTCTGAAGGATCATGTGACACTGAAGACTGGAGTAATGATGCTGAAAATTCTGCTTTGATTACAGGAGTAAATTACATTTTACATTATGTTCAAATAGAAAACAGTTATTTTAAATTGTAATAATATTTCACAATATTATTTTTAATCAAAATTGCAGCTTTGCAAGCATAAGAGACTTGTTTCAAAAACGTCAAAATCTCACCGACCCCAAACTTTTGAAAGTGTTTGGGTTTTTTTTAAGAAAGAAAAAGAAAAACCTGGTTCAATTAGACATGTTAAAACTTTAGACAAGGGACAACTTTAGACAAGGGACAAGTCAAGACACAACTATTATCCATAAAACTGCATAAAAAGTCTTGTTATTCATAACCCATTATTTGTCAAATGCTCAGTGTTTTGTGAGGACTTTAGTGTTACTTCCCATTTTCCTGTTGCCATGTTTGTAGTCCCTTGTAGTTTTAATTAGTCTGATTGTTCCCAGATTAGTCTTGTTATCTTGTTACACATTGTGTGTATATATAGCCCTATATAGTGTAGTGTTTCCCACTTCTTGGTCAGTTGTTGAATGCCTTATTCTTTTCCCAGTATCTCTTTATTATTAATAAAACATTTTTTATTGTATTTTTGTAATGAAAAATGAAAGATTAGACTGAAAAATGCCTGTAGTTACACCCCCCTGACATCGTCTTCTAAATGAGTTTTGGCTTTACTCTGTAAAGTTACTCTGATGTCGTGTAGATGTAATCCTCCCAGACCAAGGTAATGTATCAATACCCCCAAACCCCTGAGAGAATAAACTTCAAATCAGTCTATCATTTACAGTCCAGCAGAATTACCATAACTTCCACCTTGAGAAAGACAGAGATTGAAGAGAATCCTCCGTCCTGCCTCAGGGTGTGACAGGTTTTGTCCTTGTTAAGGTGTTGTGACAGAGAGCACATTGAAAGTCCCCCCTCGCCCTCGTCCGCTTCTTTACTTTGTCTGCATTTATCATCCTTTCAGTAGCTGACCTCATGTACAACCCGTGGGCAATTCCACTCAGCCATTGATCAGAGAGTTTCCCACTGCCAGCACCAGGCCACTTATAGTGGTTACCATCACTGTTTTTCCTCCTGATCTGACCCTGTCGAATCAATCACGTTCAAAACATTCTTTAAATGATCCTGGTAAGTAAAACTGCTTATTTTATGGACAATCCCCTGCAGTGTCTAACTCAGTGGCGCAAATGTCTCCATACACATGCAGTTTCTTTGACTGTATCAACCCTTTTGTCTGCTACAGAAATCTAAAACATACTGCTTTCAACTCAAAATTAGGTTTTGTGAGAGTTTACTTGGTCAGCAATCAGAAATTGTGGATGTTGTACATCTGATTCACTGTACACCGGCTTGTGGTTTGTTGCTGAGAGAGGACATAGCATTAGCATTACATGCAGGGCTTGACATTACCTTTTTTGCTCACTTTCCACTCAGCATTTTCACTGGCCACAGTTTGACATTGATACCATGGGGAAAAGCTGCCATATAGATATTTTTAATATTATCTCATAATTTGGCAGCAGGTATATTAGGCTGCTGTCACTTTAAGAGCCGATGCACAGATCCATTATACTGTTACACATGCGTTTTCTTTCTCAACTGTTTACCTTCACTTAAAACATAACTGACTGTGTTTACATGAATACTCACCAAGACCGGCATTTTTACATTATTTTATGCGTTTTTGACTGTTTAAGCGCAATTTAGTACTGAGAGGTGGCTTTATGTGAGCACACTTTGGGTGTGAGCACAAGATCTATGAGTAAAATTATGTGCAATACACGCGATCTCATGTCGAAATTCAAGCCCTTTAACAGCATCAATATTAGAGAGATCAATATGAGCATCAATATCAGAGAGAGAGAAAGTGCAGCTGGTATCGTGTATCTATTCTGCGGAAAATGAGTATTGGAAGCGTTTCAGATATTTCAGTATCGATATGTATAGAAAAATCTATATTTCTGACAACGCTACATGGCACATTGCTTATTATTTCAGATGCCTTTTTAAAAGACTGCAAATGAAAACTGTATATATTATATATAAAATTCAACCTGCCAAAGTGGCTAGTAGGAGTGACTGCAGTATACGCCACTCCTGAAATACACCTGCATTAGGCGGGTGTTAATGTCAAGCCCTGATTACTTGTAATGACAGGATGGGTTTCCACAGTTATTACCATCAATGCGTGTCGGAAATGAATCATCCATTACCATATCTGAATTTCAGTAAATGAACAGCGATAGAAATCAGAGTTTTCCCTAGGAATTTTTTCATGAGTGGGTGTGTTACGGATACATGGTGTAAAGTTTTTAGTAATCAAAAAGCATGTCTAATTAATAGAAATGATGAAACTTATACAATTATTAAACTTATAGAACATTTAAAAAAAAAAAAAATCTATGAAATGTTTTTTTTTTTTTCACACAAATTCGGTGTTGTATTTTTTCTGGTTATCAAATGAAGATATAAAACATTAATTTTATTTATTTTAATCATATGAAATGAAACAAACTTTTTGTCAAACAACGTGCTGCACAATGAGCTTTACTGTTCAAATTAAAACATGGAAGACAATTTTTAATTATTCCTTAAAAACTAAATAAGGGTTGGATTGGGCTAAGAATCTTTAGCCGATTCTAAATATTTTATTGGTCATGTGAATCACAGTACTGATTGCCTACACCAAACACTGATCCCTAAACCTTCCCCCTTAACCAATGAAATTAGCTGCAGGGCGGGATTTCCGCTTGGTTTACGCCCAGTAGGATTTTTTATTATTATTATTATTATTATTTAATTTTTTTATAGAAAGATTAAAAATACGGGAGAAATACGGGAAAATATTTAAACGGGTTGATAGCGGGATAGCAGGGTAAAATACGGGAGAATCCCGGGAAAAACGGGAGGGTTGTTGTCAGGTATGACACAATATCGCGATTTGTTTTCAAGTGTACATAACTGCTTTTTATTTATTCATCAAAGAATTGACAAATTTCGTGAAATTCTGCGTTATACAGTAAACTCAGTTTTTATGACTGGATTCCGCGATTCCGTCTGCGTTTTCTGCCTCGCGAAAATCATAGCTGGTAAAAGTTACTACATGGAGCTCGCGCGGCCGTTTTTGGATATATATTTTTGTCATTCTTTCAGTGGGATCGTTTTTCTTCTCATCCCCCCAGCTGTACTACACAATATATGAAAGGTAATATCTGAAAAAGAATAATAGGCACTCTTGTGTAGTGTAGATATGGTCTTATGCTTCATTGAGTTGTCTAAAAAAAACCCTGATGTGTCATTCACCTAAAACAACACATGCTGTAAAAATAATGTAAGAATTATAACATCTGCCATTAGGATCTTCACGAACATAGATTTTGGTCATCCCACTGAATGAATTGCTATCTGTCTCACTAGTCTATAATGCAGTCATACTTTACAATACTGTACAATGACCCTGCATACAATTCATAATGGTTCCATTATAATATACTCATGTAATCACATTCTCTTGTCTGTGATCATGAGGCCATGCATGACACGCATTTAGTTTCTAAGTTGAGATAAAGTAAAAGTTTTGCATTTTAGTGACATTGTAAATTCTCTGTAAATTAACATATTGAATAGAGCTGTGCAACTTCACTGTATTCATCAAGCTTAATGGGATCTGCCGTCACTGTCTCACCCTCATGTTGTTCCAAACCTGTATGACTTTGTTTCTAACGTGGAGAAGTTTTGTATGGTTTTCTATGGTATCCAAAACTGAGGGTGAGTAACACACATTAATAAAATACATTAAAAGCCTGACTGTAGGTGGCAGTGTAGTCCTGGGACTTCTCCAGCCTAGTCTTGTGGTCCTTCAGAATGAGTACAGGACCTCAGGTGGGCTACACAGGATCCGGCTATCCCTGTAATTGCAGGAGATTTGATCACAGCTGGACCAGCAGAGGTATATCAGGGCATGAGCCGTTTGGGGAGAACAGCACATCCACATCTAGCTGCCCTTTACCTAAAACTAATGTACACACCAGATCAGTGTGCAGTAGCACAGTGATTCATTTTCGCTCGTAGGACCAGATGTCATCTGATAGAATTTGCTGTTTTCAAACCATTTCGCCTAAACTGGCACTTGACTCGATTGCTTTAGAGATTAGTTTAAATTTGTGCAGTAGACTTTACGCAGCTCACTGGAGCTCAGATAAGCACCCCTAGTGTACTGGGAGCACATACCTCCCAGTGTTATGAGGAAGCATCAGGTGATCCATTGGATTGATGATCAGTGGTTTAGAGCACTGAATTAGCTATGATATGGTTTCTGTTCAACCCTTTGCATGTCTGTGATAGCATGTCCTGATTTTGCAGAGTTTGATGCGTCAACATACTTGCTGATCCAGGAACACCATTCCTGTCCGAAAATGTAGTCCTAACCCTATCCCTACTCCTAAACCTACCCATAAGTTCTACCTAAGGTGTATAACACTGATGTAGAAGCTCCACATTCTGCTTGTAAAGCCTAAACTTGACATAAACTGTGAACTTGTCCCTCAAATGTGATTGGTTGATTGGAATGTTGTTTCAGGATCAACACAGATGCACTTGGTGAAATCAGGTTCTGTTCTGTGATACAGGATTACAGCCCACCCTCATGTGGTTCCAAACATGTATGACTTTCTTTCTTTTGTGGAAGATAAAAGAAGACATTTTGAGTATTTCATTGTTTATGCCAACATTTGTTACAAACATTCTTCTATGAAGAAAGTCATACAAGTTTGGAACCAAATGAGGGTGAGTAAATGATGACAGTATTTACATGTTTGGTTGAACTAACACTTTGACCCTTCTAGGGATGTTAACCGATGACCGTTTGACCGATGGTTGACCTTATCAACGTTAACCGATCAAAGTTGTCGGTAGTCGGTTAAAAAAAAAACAAAGAGATCTCTAAATTAGGCTATTATAGACAGTGGACAAAACGCTACTACAGTTAGCCATCTCATTCCAAGATCTTTTTGTGTGAAGTGAACAAATCCCTCACACTCAATTTTTCATAACTCGCCTGTTTGTACTTAATAAACCAGTAAAAACATTTGGCGCGAGGTCACAGCGTTTGGGTTCGCGCGCTCACAAGATTTGCGAAAAGTAAAGGCTACAGGCTAAAACACTCGAGGTTAGAGCCAGGGCAGACGACAGGAATCATCATGTTTATTATTGTTAGCACTACCTCAAACTAAAGCGGCGTCTCTTCGGAGCTGTCATTTTCTTAAATGAGCCGCGGCAATGTTTCAAATGAGCTTCTAACGCTAGACAAACGCCTTTATTTTCAACGCGATCACCTTGTACCCAAACCATATCGAAACTAAGGAGCCATTTGTCCTCCGATTACATACAAGCTCCTCGGCGCCGCGTTTGCGGGACTCATGTTTCGCGCTGTAGGGGATTTAAAAAAAGTGACGTGAGCGGGAGGCAGAGCGGCAGAGAGATGCAACAGAGTTGCGAAATTGCAGGCGCGGCTCGAAATGGCTGTTATTTCAAATAGCGTAGCATATTTTAAACTAATCGGTTAACCGGTTTCAACCGGCTAATGAGGCTCGGTGGTCGGTCAAGAAAATTTTTAGTTTTCGCCATCCCTAGACCCTTCAATCCTGTTACGACTATAAAGATATTTTAATTTTACACACATTTTCTTATTTGTTTTGTAGTTATTATGTTAGGCTAAATAACATCAACACCTTTCATCAAAGTTATACATGAATTTTGAACAATACCCATTCTTGTTTTAGGACAACTTTGATGAGCTTTTTTGATCCACTTCAAATGTTGACTACTGTATATTATTGTTATATTGTACACATTTTTAAACATTTATTGATAATAATGAAATCACATTTTTATTTTTATTTTAAAAACTGGTCATAAATATTTAGTTTGACCTGAGATGGACAAACAACATTTTCTGAAGGTTAAGCACTTAATTAAGAGACTTCAACCAAAAATATATAAATTCTGTCATCATTACTCGGTGCTACTCATCTACAGTGTTGTTTTAGGTCCCATCGACTTTCATAGTGTGGACGTGAACAGTTGGAAAACTTTCAAAATATCTTCTTTTGTGTTCCACAGCAGAAAGAATGGTGTGTAAATGATGACATTTTCGGGTGAACTATCCCTTTGAGCCACATTTTAAACAATATTTGCAAAGACTCATTTTTACCGGCAATTCTCCAAATCCCAATGACTGGCTAGTTGGTGGTGGGAGAGATCCAGACTGCCCACCTAATGCTCTTCTTCCTGTCTGTCATACAAATAGTGCCATGCAGTCCTCATTTACATATGCACCCGCTCATTATATTCCTCTCCCCTCCAATTCCTTCCTCATTAACCCCTCTTATATATCCTCACCACCCATGTAATTACAACTCTAACTGACCACATTATTTTCTTCTCTAATGGATTTTTTTTTCTTAGCTTGATTGCAGGTCTAAGTGGAGAGTTGAATGTTCAGCTTGTTAAATTGATGGCCTGTTGTTTAGATGAAAGTTTGTCACAGGAAGTACACAGTTGTACGGAAGAGCACTTACCGTTTTAAAGTTGAACAATCTCTATTCTCCGCCAGTCTCATCTTAAAGCACTAGTTTTAATGGCTTAGAAAAAAAATGCAAAGCTGAGAGGCTCTCCAATAATTCAGCAGCTGATTACTGAGTCCCACTGTAATTCACACTCTCAACTTCCTACTAAATTATTCAAAAATATTACTAAGCAGCTCCTCAGATCAACACGCCTCAGTGAACAGTGCAGTGCTAATTAAATATGATTTAAGAACAAAAATGTTTTCTTCAGCACAAATAATTCATCACCTTCCTGTCATAAGGTGAAAACATGCCAGAGTTAGGACACATTAAAATTTTAACTTTTTTTCTGCATCATTTTCACTCTATCAAAGGAAGTGTAACCAGGGCAAAAAACTTCCTTATACAGGTATATCCAGGAGTTTACATGGTCTAGAGATGTGTATTAAAAAAAAAAAAAAAAAAGATATTTTAACTTGAGGGCTGCATTTTTAGAACGCTACAGTATGTCTTGCGCAGATTAACTGTGAGTACTCCCTGAGATTTTAAGCTAATATTTCAATAATTTTTGACACATCCACATGTTCACAGTTCTCTGATGTCTGAAAATGGTCACATGGCATGCAAGTAAATAGATAAAATATTCGATTTTCTTTTATTAGTCGGTGCTGTGCTAGATTTGCTAGATTAGCTAGATTTGGTGCCTCATGCCAAGTTGAACAATGTCAATTTTCCCATATTGTCCATTTTAGGCATCGGCCATTTTTAATTTTGTCATAAAATGCTTCATTTTACGTATGTGCCGTTGGCACCATGCCCTGAAGGTACTTAAAAAGTTTCGAGACAGCGCCACCTTGTGGTCAAAAATGATAATTATAAGGCAAAGAACCGCCCAGCATGAAGCGAAGGTGCATTCAAGTCGTTTAATGCACAGCTAGCTATGGATTATCCCACTTAAACCATGGTAATTTTCCAGCAGTTACAACTTAAAGGAGAACTCCGGTCAATTTTAACATTGAGCTAATTTTTTTGTACATTTGGAGTGCTGTCAGTACAGAGAAAAAAGATAGTCGAGTTCACGCGCGTGAACTCGACAATCGACTACTGTGGACTTTGACTGAAAACAGGATGTAAATACAGGTATGTGTGCTGGCTGAATTAACATCAATTTTATTCATATCTTTCACATCTACTGCAGTCAGATTCACCCGCGTTCACTCACATGACCTGTGCACTTGTAATGACACATCAAGGATGTTAAGAGGCTAAAAGCAGGTTTAAAACTTGCCCCATTGAAGTCAACAGGGTGCAAATTTTAAAAAGAGGATAACACGGTGTAGGCAACACCGATTTTTGTCGTTGTTCTCTGTACTGACAGCACTCCAAATTTACAAAAAAATGAGCTCAATGTTAAAAATGACCGGAGTTCTCCTTTAAAGCTGTTATTGATGTTTGCAGTGCAATATTTGACCTGAAAGGTAAATATTACGGTTATTTTCATCAGTTACGGTTCGTTAGATGTAGCATTCTGCCTGCTTTGAATCAGACAAAGAGATAAAAGTAGTGTGTAATATTATTGTTTGAATTAATTAATTATAGCATTTATTTGAATTAATTATCGAGAGAGAGACATGAGAGATGCATGTGTGAATTACCTGATTCTGTGCAGCATCTCTCTACTAGCTATGAAGCTGTGAGTTTAATTACTTCAAAACCAGCAATGTTACCCCCTCGTTGCTGAGAAATATGATGCAGTGATTCAGTAGCGAATTTAATTTAATTTTAACAAGTTTCTGTGCTGCTGAATGTTTCTGTGTGTGCGCAGCGTGATCTCCAAGTGATGTGTGCTTCAATGAAAACTGTGTGAGTGACGTATGCGTCTGTGCACTTCAATGAAAGCAGGGCATTAATATAGAGCTGTGATTCATCACCGCGGACTTCAGCTTCTCATCACATCTTCTGTCCAATCAAATGCTCTCTTGAATCTAAAGTGTCCCACCCCTAATGCTATAAATACCACCTGGCCAAAGCGACCGTTGACATGTCACAGAGCAATATGAAGAGTTCAGATGCAAAAGCCTCTAAGTGCCATCTGACATTTTCTTCTAGAATGATAATTTATCAAGCTCATATATTTAAGTTCAGTAATTTCACTTAAATGACAATTAATAGGTAATTTTCATTGCCATTTAAGTGAAATTACTGAACTTACTATACTTACTATACTATATACAACTTACTATATACAAGCTTGATAAAAATGATCGTTCTAGAAGAAAATTTCAGATGGCACTTCATATGGGTTGGAGATGTGTGTTCGGTTGCTCAAACGCTATAGTTTTATACCGTTTTCCAACTGTAAGTTGGTTAAGAATGAAATGGCTAGAATTTCTTCACACCTCTACTATTGAATCCAGTGTATCAGCGCATGGATTTGCTTCCATGGTGCTGTCAAGTACGAATTGCCTTCTGTGAGGTAAACTAAACGCTATTGGCTATTTGAAAAGGGGGAGGAGCCATTCAATATATCCCGCCTTAGCTTCCTGTTTAAGTGGAAATTACGTTAACGCATCATACAAAGCTGTGCGCTCTAAGGCACTTCAGTGGGCCTTTAAATCGCAGGCTTTGATTTGATAATCACACTAAGCTACTGTATATCGATACTATCATGCAGCCCCATTTATTTATTTTAATGTTAGATTTATTATAACTATTTATTTGGTTTGCCATCAGTTCACAAACTCTCTGATGTTCCCTCACAAACTCCCATTTGGGAACAAACTTCTTGAATGCAATATAAATAGTTTTGGATAAAAGCATCTGCCAAATGCATTGATGTAACTGAAATGCAAAAACATGTTCTGTAGGAATGACATGCTACTGGTTAAAAACCGGTACATAGACATTCTTTCTGCAAGGTGACATGTATCTATTTCTGTAGCAGATTACACTTAGAATAATGAAGCTAACCTGTATTGTTTCTTGCTTGCATTTGAAAAGCCTGTATGTATTAACGACATCATACAGCATGTGTATGTATTCAGAGCACCTCACCCCTCTGTGACACCGAGCCGGCACTGAAAAGATTGGAGATCCCATGCAGACCCAACTATAACCTCTCGCTTTGTGCTTCTGCGTTGACGATGACAAGCTCCTGCGGTATAATTATAAGCGTCAGTGTGGATACCCGACTGCCTGAAGGAAATGCAGGGCATGAATATTTCATCGTAGGGCATGGTGCTTACCAGTTGAGCTCAGGCAGATAACGCAACAGAGAGGAGCTGTTCATTAGAAAGAGTTGCAGAGGAGGAGAGGTGAGAACACTGTGACTCACTGTTCAGATACGTGCCATGTAATTACGAGAGTCACTGTTCAGGCTGCTGAGGTCAAAGGTCAGAGGGCACGGGGTTAAGCGTAAACACACTGGATGACGGTTTCTCACTATACCAGATCAATCACATTCACCAGAAAGAAGCACCAACTCCACGTATCCTAATAGGTGATGCATGATAAATGTTTGATGTTATAGATACTTTTTATTTCATTTTCAGAATATGCAGAGACCAGACTGAAATATCTAGTTTTGTGTTCTTTGTTTATTTTTATTTTTTAAAAGAGTTAATTTTCTTCACAGGGCCACACATGCCAATACTGTAGTTGAAGAAGTAACCATACACTTTTCTGTCAACCCTAATACTCAAAATAATTAATTGGTTTGAGTAGAACCAACTCAAATTAAACAAATTAGTTCAATCAAATTTTGAACTTTTGAGTTCACAAAGTTGACACATTTTAAGTCATCTGAATTGTTAACTTGTTTTAAGTTTTATGAACTTGTTTCTTTAATTTAGATAAACTTAAATTTAACTGAAACTGGACTGGGATTTCTGTTTCCCAGCATGCTTTGCCAGTATACTCGAAATGGAGAGTAAATGCTGAAGTTAAGTGTTATATAATGTTTTTGGTTCACGATTAATGTTAAGTGGGAGATTTAGTAGTGTTTAATGTTTTCTTATGTTGGTTTTTGTAGGGTTACCATCATGGTGACGAGTGGAGCATGTGCTTAGTTTGAGAACAGATGTTAGATGTCTAATATTTCTCTACCCATTCAGCAAGTGCTAAGCAAATGCTATCAAGGCAGAGTGTTACCAATTAGCAAGGTAGCATTTATTGATTAGCTAGTTAAATCAGCACTAAAGTTTCCACTACTAAAATATTTAAGTTGAGATTACATGATCATTTTAAGTTAAATGTATGAATTAGTCTATTCAAATATTTCAAGTTAAGATCAATTAAAATGTAAGAGTACAAAAGAAAAATCAGCAAGTTCTGCTTACTAAAAGTAATTATAATAATAATAATAAAAAAATAAAAATAAAAATAAAAACTCTACAGTGTTCAGTGTTTCCTCTATGTTGATTAGTTAATGGCGGCCCGCCACGGCAAAATTTTTGCCGCCACGGTAACGTTAGGGCTCTACAGTGCGACCATTTCACTCGCATTTGCGCCTAAATATGTCTGTGTGCGATCATGAAAAGATATTTAGGCGCACTTGTGCGACTGACCCGATCGAAGTTTTTTTTTTTGGCAGCCGCCAAAGCGTTTTTTTCGTCCCGCCAAAGTCTTATTTGACCGGTGTGTAATGTAGATAAACTGCTGCGCTTGTGACAGCTGGGCGCATGTTTAAAAGAACGAGAGAGCGAGAGCGCGCGCCCTCTGGTCGCGTGTGCGCGAGCACTCTCTTTGCGAAGCAAGGTTCCACGTTTTAATGAATGGTTAAACGACTGATCTTTCCAACACTGAACTCACGAGACGTCTGAATCGGTGTATAACAGATCGGTAACACTTTACAATAAGGTTCCATTTATTAAACTCTAGTTATAACTACATTAGTTAACATTAACTTTTAATAAACTGCACTTCTACAGAATGTATTAATTTTTGCTAATGTTCATTTCAACATTTAATAGCCTACATTATTGAAATCAAAAGTTGTATTTGTTAACATTTAGTTAATGCACTGTGAACTAACATGAACAAACAATAAACAGCTGTATTTTTATTAAGATTAATAAAGATGAATACGTTCAGTAACATGTATTGCTCATGGTTCATGTTAGTAATAAACTAATGTTAAATCAAACCATATTGTAAAGTGTTTAAAAAAAATAATTTACAGAACAAATAAGAACGTAAGGTGTGCTTACCCCCTTTAGTACAGCCTATATGGTTAGCTAGATTTAGCCTTAATAAACTACAGCATTTACAACTGAATGGTAGCCTATTCAATTGTAGATGGTAGAAAATAAGACTATTAGTTAAAATAAACTTTTTAATGCTACTTTTTCTCCCTGCTTTTTTATATTGATATGATTATATACCAAAATAATCTATTAAAGAAGGATTCTATCTTACAAAGCTATGAAATCCATAGGTAAAATCACAGCTTTTTTTTTTTTTTTTTAAGTGTTGGCCACCGAAGACCATTTTTGACCCAGGTAAAACCCTGCAGGGCCAACAATGTTTGTGTGCGGACATTCACACTTCAAGCAAGAATCGCTAGTGAGGCACGAAATGTATGAATTTAGTTTTTTTTTATTTTTTTTTTATGCAATTTATTTATGACAGCCAGTGTAATTGTTTTTCTAAAACTGAAAATATTTAATGTTCATAAGGTAAACTTTTGTCACACAATGTGGCACAGTAATATTGTGTCGTTAAAGGAAAAAAAAAAATTTGGACTGTGCTCCTAAATTTTTTTAATTAGGAGCACAAGTGCTCCTAATAAAACAAGTTACCATAAAGCCCGGGCTGTACGAAAGCCGTCTATCAGCAGTGATTGTTAAAGTGCATGTCGGAGAATCCCGCGGATAATCGCGCGGTTGTTCGGACAGACCTGCCCCCACTGCTAAAAAAAATCCTAAAGGAAACACTGGTGTTATTTCCAGGACATCACATGATGTTTTGTTTAATTTCATTCTGTGAAGGAAACATTTTTAGAATAAAATGGCTGACTCATGGGTCTTGCTCATAGCTAGCATTATGTATCCCAGATACTCAGAATGAAATAATATTTGTTAAAAATAAGTATTTTATTCTCACCAAGGCTGCATTTATTTGATCCAAAAATACAGTAAAACAGTAATATTATGAAATGTTATTACAATTTAAAATAACTATTTTGTATTAGAATTTTAAAATTGTGATGTAAAGCTGAATTTTCAGCATCATTACTCCATTCTTCGGGGTCACATGATTTTCAAAAAATCAATCATGAGAGGCTCATTTAAAGAAAAATAGTAATTATTCCAAACTTTAGACCGGTATTGTATTCAGCCAACGGTATGTATCCAATGGTCTGTGAACAGACTATGGACATCCATGGACATGTCAGGCTGTGACCATGTTGTCATAAATCCATAACTTGTGGCTGAGTGAAAATTATGTATGTTCAATTATTTAACAGAGCCTTTCAATCTAATATTCTTCCTCTGGGCCCTAATACCTGAAGAAAGGAGTTGCTTACAAATCACCGCTGTCACGCTCAAGTCATGATTTACCGTCACATCACAGCCACAACTCCATTCTCTCCATCATCTCAGAGTGTGATGTAATTTCCTCCCTTGTCACTGGTGGACCTTCAACTTTAACTGCACCCACTTCTGTATCACTTCAGGGCCAGATATATTATTCCCCCCATAACCTGTTCTCTCACTGGGTAAAACTACATTCAGAGAGATTAAAGACTTATCTTTTAGATTTTTGATGGGTGAATGTGTATAAAACCAAGGTTAGAACTGAAAATTTGTATGCTTGAACTAACCACCTCTCACCATATTCTTTCGCTGGGGTTTTGAGATGGAAAAAAAATAGATGAAAACATTTTGGGGCCAGTGATGCATGGCCATCGGAATTAGGGTTGTAATAAAGCGCTGCTCATAAATGTGAGATGGCATTGAGGAGGCGGGCGCTGCCAGCAGCTCCGCCATTAGGACTCATTTTCCATTCTTAATAGCACAGGCACCTTGTTTAATAAGCATGGATTACAGGTCATAAAGGGCAATGGAGCACTGAATGCCAGTGATCTGTTGAAAACACAGAATAGTATCGCCCGTGGTCACTGGTGAAGAGGTGACAACAGCACCTATGATGGGCCATTTGTATGGGTCTAAACGGTTCTTCAAATGGGTCCAGAGTTTTCAAAGTCTCGGACAGAGACTGCAGAAGTCATTAAAAGTTGCATTTCAGTTGAATTTGGGGAAACCACTTGAAACGTGTTCTGTTGAGCTATTTTACTTACTTTTGTTTGATTTGATCATTGCAAACAGATTAAAGTCTGTCAATTTTGCCAATAAACCTGATTTGCAATGGGGGTTGAATCATTTTGATTACAAATGTATATTATATTAATGTAACATCACTAGTGGGGGATGAATTCCACGCTTTAATTCTGTCTGAGTAAAAATGAATCTCTTTCTGTATATGCTCTAAGAAGCTTAATAGCATCTGAGGAAATGTGCGTGCTATAGTAAATGTGTGTCCACATCACATACACACGACATAATCGCACATAGCCAGATCTTTAAATGACAGCAGAAGGTCTGGGTCTTTTTTATTATTTTTCTAGTTATCTGAGATACATTATAGGCTACACACTAACATGGAAAAAAAAAAAAAATAGGGCTGCAATCTCAAAGGAAACACTAAATATGTTTAATAAATGTCATGTCCCTAAATGCCTGTGCAAACATGAATGAATGAACATGAAAGGCAAGAAAATTCAGTCTGATATTCACATGTGATTTGTCTGTTTAGGACAATGTGTAAAAAATGACAGACTGACTGAAGGAAAATGCATTTTCACTCTCTGACAGTAAATGGCGCTTTTAGAAAAGCAAAAAAATATATACTTGTTACAAAGTGCTACCTAACTTCACGTTTCTGAACCCACTTGTTACAGAGGAGAAAGGAAGTCAAAGAGCCTTTCAGATTCTAGACGTATTCTCTGTTGTGTTTATGACACCAAATACAAAACTACGAAGACGAGAGAGACAGATATGGGTTCTTCTGTCTCGTTTAGCAAAACAGACTGTTTATTAGCGGCTCAAATTCATAGGCAGCAACCGAAATCGCACACTTCCCTACTATATTGTAGCCGAAAAACTGTATGTGACAGAATTAGTATGTCTGAATTCACAGTACTCATAAAAGAGTAGGCAAAAAGAACCCACATGACCTACTTCTAGCGAGATTCGGAAGTATGCACACAATGAACACTTTACTATCCCATGAGGCCACGGGAGAGGATTTGTGAATGGCAGTGAAGCGACGCAACAGGTCACATGATAATGACAGCATGGCGGATGTTGTCATGATTCCGGTCTTGTTTTCCAGGTTTTGTGCTAGGACTTTTAAGTTGAAGTGTTTTTCTGTTCTCATTGTTTCGGTGTTCTCTTCCTGTGTTCAGTTCCTGTTTGCTTTGTTGGAGCCGAATTTTAACGAACTGCTGGATCCATCTCGGTCGAGTCTTCTGTAATGTAGGAGGATATCAAAAATGAAGGAGAGCTGGATCCATATGCAGGTAATTTATTTAACAGAATATAAGTTACTAAAACCAGGGAAACAGAATGAGCACCCAAACAAAACATCCATATAAGTACAAGACTCGATTAAAGACAACTGAAAACATGTTTGTGCAATATTAGTTGTAGTCAACAGAATGTCTAAAGGGGACCATCAAAATAAAGTGTTGCCTCTGTTTGGAGTGGTTGCCAGGGCGTTGCTATGTGGTTGCCAATGTGTTCTGAGTATTTTTATTGTGGTGTGTCGGTGACGGTGTTCTGGATGGTTGTTAGGGCATTGCTAGGTGGTTGCTTGCTTACTGGCCAAAGTCAAAAAGTTTCCACCCTCAAGTCTCTACGGCCATGTCCTCGCAGTGAGGTTGTGCAAGTGACATGTTGGCAGAAAGGCAAATAGGAAATGCTCAGCCAATTAGTTCAGATCAAAGAACATAAATTTCATTGGTGGTGAATATGCAAATAATAAAAGGCACGTCTGTCCTGCAATAACCTATGTCATTTTAGACAGTTTGAGTTGCACTGGGGAGTCGTAAAGTCTTTCTAACAAAGGAATAAAATTTCACTGCTTCAGTCTTTACATCCAATAAAACTTGACGATAAAACTATTTTAATGTTACTGCTGTTCTCAGTGAATACAAATGATAAACATTATAGTACGTTGTGGGCAGGAGACATCTGATATAAAACTAACTTCACAGTTTGTTCAGTACTATTGTTAGCCAGGAACTTTAGATTACAATCAGTCAGATAATTGTCTGACTGAAAAAAAAAAACAGAAATGCACTTAAAAATCAATGGAAGTCTATTGGGAAAGGCATTGCACCAACGTAAACATGAGACTAGTGTGATGAAATTGTTTACTACTACCTTATCTGTGTGAGGTTATTCATAAATGGACTGTTTATATAGACAAATATCCACCTACTGTCACGGGTTGGTCAAACAGACGAAGATTTAATATCAATAATCCTCAGAACACCCAAACAGACGAGAGCAACACACACTACACTTAACCCTCTGGGGTCTGAGGTGTTTTCTGGCCCTGGAGGTGTTCTGACATGCTCTGACATTTGTGCTTATTTCTCTTACTTGTGACATTTCCATGGCTAAAGTCTGATTACACTGTATTCAACACAAACTCTGCTACAATAATATGTCAGCAGCATGTATGTAAAAGTTTGTAGTTTTGAGATAATGACATTTATGTGTGATTTGTGAAAATACAACAAAAAAAAATTGTCACATGACTGAACAATGACAGACTGTGAAGACAGATCTTAAATAGAGACTCAAACAAGATGATAAATAGAACACAGCTGAACCAAACAAACTCATAATGACGGTGACCATGGAAACAAAGGAGTGGCGGGAAAATCAAACAATGGAAGAGTAGTCCTGTCTATTTTGACAAATGACATATTTGTTTTGTGGAAAAAAATTATGCAAGTGCACATTTCTGCTTTTAAACTCTCTGGAAATACTTGTCCCTTAGTCTTCCCTTGAAATAGCATCACTGCGAAAGTAATTTTTGTTTGTTTTTACAAACTGAGGGATGAGTTGAAATGATTTCATTGACGTTATGCCACAAAATACTGTCGATAGGGCTTAATTTGATTTGAACCCAGAACGCTCCTTTAGAAAAAAGTCGAATCTATATCTAAAGTTTTCTTTTGTACGTCACTATAAACCTAAACACTGGAAAATCAGAATGCTGCTTTGAGTCTGGGGAGCTGTGCTCTGGGTTCTGTAGGCGGATTTATTCAACATCTGGCAGAGCTCCCTGACCCTGTAAAGCTGTGCCCCACGTCTATCTGTAATCCCTCACTACATCTAGCATGGCTTAATCCACACCGCACTGGAGAATACATGCTGCATTACAGGAGATGCTCATATGACTGATTGAAACTGACTGGATAGAGCTGCTGGTCACAAAAGACAGCTCAAGATAACCTCAGTACAAGATCATTCATTTAATGAAGAATTCACACATCAGTCATAGTCTCTATTTTAGAACTGAACAAATCGTTACGTCAAAATCATTCTTCCCATGCAATACAGCTTCTTGTTTTCAATTGCCACTTTAATCAAAAAAAGAGAATTCTCCAGATCATTCTGAAGCTACGACCCCAAATTTATGTTTGTCACACAAACTCACTTATCAACACAAAAGGCCTATATTTTATATAGACAATGTTAAAAACATGCAACATGGCTTGTGGTCGTTTGATTGAGTAGAGCGGCAGCTTTGGCACTTATTTTATTCCACTGTCTTTATTTTATATCTAAAAAGCTACATGTAATTATTCATATTCCTGTAATTGTTCTGCTAGCACAGAACAAACCAATTTAAATTCGGCCATCTTTTTTCATGGCCACTTTTCTGTCATGGTATTAGATTGCACATGATGGTGGTATATATTAGGCAGCGAAGGATACATCTATGCTCCCTTCAAAGATCGATCAAATAAAGATATCTCGGTAGACAGGATGTGACCTGGGATGTATTTAAGTCCATTTTTTACGCTCTTTCCCTCGTTCATGCCATAACATAGTTGCACGTGTGCCCACTCCTGGCAGAACCCTTGCAATGTGTTTAAATGGGCAACGTGATCTCATGAGAATACGTGTGTATTTTTACGTAAAGTGTAATTCTACCATACGTACATTTACTTACGTTTTATACACACAGAAACGTATAATACTGACGTATTTACAGCTCTAAAACGTAAAATATTTACGTATAAACAGCAAAAAAACGTAAATTATTTACGTATGAACAACTCTACCGACGTACATATTTGTACGTATTCTTATTTATGCATATTAAAATCGTGGCATTAATGTTTTGACTCTTTTGCATTCAAATGTCTTATCAATTACGTTTTCAGTCGCATTTATTATTATTAAATGCAGTTTACTCAAGAAATAGGCTAATAGCTCTGTTCGTGCCTTCTGCTGCAAACTCGTTTCGGAGGATTAGCCTATGCACACAAGAATACACTTTAAAACCTTAAAAATACCTTATTTAATCGTTTAACCATTTTGTAATATTTAGTTTATTTACAGTGAGACACAAAATGCGTTTTCTCCAATAGAACAATAATACACCAAAACCCAACATAAATTCACAAAAGACATCAATTTTATTAGCTTGATAAATCTTTAGAATCCATACGTTTGCAAGAAAGAGATCCAAATTCAGCCCTTTATCCAGTGAGTGATCTTCATCTCCATTTCACAGGCTACCACAGCAGCGCAGTCTGTAGGCCTAACCGTCAAATTCCGCGTTCGTGATGAATTCAAATTCAAAAATTGCGCCCTCAAGAAGCGTTACGACATGTTTTACGGCAGTGATATCAAACGCTCATTGGCTCTCGCCACAGATTGCGACATGCCGTATTTCAGTCGGTAAACTACATTTGAAATGGAGAAGCGCGCGCGCCTGCCCTTCACACAGAGCGAAGCCGGATTAACATTTTCTTGGATTAATAACTTAAATTCTGCTCTGTACCTCATTCAAAACTATTATATACTGAAAGAGAGGACTGTGACTGCAACACATCGTCATGTGAACGACTTTTGGTACCGTTTTGACATGTTCGCAATAAATAAATTATTGTGATTACACGTATGTTGTAATTTTTCTTCATAATTGTAGCCTATGTAGTTTTTAAGAAATGTTATGGGTAGGTTTAGGGGTAGGAGTAGGATTAGCTGCTAAAAAATCTTTTAATGCTATATTGTTAATAAAATTGCCATTTCCCACACATCTCTGTACGTTTTGTCCTTTTTATATTCTGGATAAAATGGGTAACGTTATGTTTAGGTTTGGGAGTGGGGTTAAGGGATCTTCCATTTATCTATAAAATGTACGTTTTCTATCTTTGAAAATTACGTATTAATACTACGTATTAACAATGAGACCAAGGCTGTCATGCATTTATGGATATACGTTGAATCAATACGTATTTTAAGTTGTAATACGTACATATAGATACGTATCGAACCTGAAATAACGTCCATATGATACGTAAAAGTCACTATAATACGTAAATATATATATACGAATTGGATCGTTTTTATTTACGTCTAAATATGTACGTTTCGTGTGTGAGATCAGGCTGAAATGGAACGTCCTAAGCCAGGGTTCCTCAAATGCAGACCTGGAGGGCCACTGTCCTGCAGAGTTTAGCTCAAACCATGATCAAACTCACGGAATTTTCCGTGTATTTTCTAGAATTTTCTAGTAACCTGAAGACCTTGACTAGCTTGTTCAGGTGTATTTGATTAGGGTGAACGTGATTTCACCAAGTACAATATGTTCCTGGATCAACATTCTAATCAACCAATCAGATTTAATTACAAGTTTACAGTTTATGTCAAGTTAAGGCTTATAACCAGGGTTAGGTGCTACTACATCAGTAGCCGCGTTTCCACTGTCGGGCCAGTGTGAGCCAGGGCTAACAGCGCGCCGGACGGGGCCAATAGCCTCAGACCTCAAGCACTGAGCCCAAAATCAAGTAAACTCAACACTCCTCTATAGAACGACGTCACACAACCCTACCAATTCACCAGCTGCCTGAAAAGCAAGATCGCAAAATGAGCATGACAGGAGTGAATGTTTGGTATTTACTTAAAGACTTACGATTCCGGCATCAATATTTGACCAATGTTTTACAATAAAAAATGTTACAGTGACAGTAATTTATTAATTTGTGTCAGGAGTGGACATCAATCATGCTGAAACAAACCGGTATTTGCCATTTCACATTAAAGGAGAACACATACCCATTCAATTGCGCTTGCTTCCATTTATTTGCGGTCACAGGAATGCCCAAAACATCTCAATTTAGTCCAAAGGCTTTCACATTTAGATAAATATTGATAAAATATGATGTTTAGGTCACATTTCTGCGCATTTCTATTAATTTTCCATGAAATTATGTGATGATTGCGATCTGGTCTCTCTATACTGTTACCCTTTCAGCCAGATCAACAGAGGGAGCTCACGAGCAGAAAACGAGTTGTTATTTATACAAGTTAACCAGAGTGCATGTTATTAAGAAATAGGGTTATGACAAAATTTTCGGACAGGAATGTTGTTCCAGCATCAACAAAACATGTTGACCCAGGAACATATCTTACTTGGCAAAAACATGGTGACCGTTCAATTAGGGTTGGAACTAAACTCTTCAGGGCAATGGCCTTTTTGCTAGTTGGAGACAGTGTGCACATTATGCAGTATCAGTGTCATGATGGGCACACACAAGTCATTAAACATAAAATATTAAAAGCATAAAAGTTTCTCTCGAGTAGTGTGTGCTAGTATAGTAGAGAATTATATTCAGGCAATGTGACATAATTAATTATTAATGTAATTCATATATCTCAGCCTTTTAATAAATGGTGTGTTCTGGGCTGTTTCCATTCCCCCTTCATGAATAGGAATGACAGAAACATGCAGGACCCTTATAGACAATGACATATATCCTTCAGGCAGTGGGGATGTCACAGTCACTCCAGCTTGTCTCGTTACATCTGGGACTCTGAAATGACGAGGCACATTTTTAGAGAGGCTGTAGGGAAGGACAAAGCGCCTTTAACCTGTGCCCCTCATGGTCCCTTGGGAGCCTGCTGGTAAGATCTCTATCTACAAAACACACAGCTGAACTAGTCCACAAATAACTGCTAGATAACAGCTCTCTCAGACTATTCTTTTATTATTTCATTATTATTCTCCAGCATGAATAATGCATCAAAGAATTACAGTAGATAGTGTAATGTCAGCAAGATAACACATTACACATCCAGATGTTTGCATGATAAGCATGTATAAGACAGTGCTCACTTTGACAGGTGCATTTTTTAATATCATGCCTCACTGAATGTACATTATTAAGGATTTTTTTTTTTTTTTTTTTTTAATGGAGATATATGGATTTACAGATAACAGCAGTATGACATTCTACAATCTGAAAATCAGATTTCTGTGCATTGTATTTAAATAGAGCAAATGATGTGCACGATGTTTGTGATTAAATCTGGCCTCTTTTTTGTGATGATATTTGTCCCGAGTTAAAGGGTGTGTTCACACTAGTTTGGTTCTCTTGGTTCTTTTGGTCCGGACCAAAAATGAAAGTGATACATTTAGTCCTAGTTTGCTTAGCAATCACACTGTAATTTTAACACCAAACCTAAAGACACTAAAGAAAAGGCTTTCATGACATATATTTTGCAACGGAACTTACCGAACATCCAAAACAATGTGTGCTGGGCTAAATGCGTGTACATATGATGCTATTTTTAATAGCCGAGAGCTCGTGAATTCGCACCAGAATTCATGTTAATGGAACCAAATCTGACAGGTGTAAACACATCTAAAATCAGTAAGTGGTACCGTGAGAAAAAGCTAGCAGAACAATTAACACGTGTCATTAGGCCTTCAGCATTTGTACATATAACAGACACATGGCAATGATGGATTTGTGAGGCATGTAGGAAGGGTAGACTCAAATTCTAGGGCTCAAATAATGGGGTGAGACAGAAGCTTCATTGTAAGCATTATATATTTCACAAAAAGGTGCGTTTACAGAAACATTTTAATGTAAAGAGGCAGCATTTGTTATTTATATTTTATGACACTTTCAAAGTGAAATGTCCACGGAGTGGTGCTAAAAATGTATTCAGTTTATCCTAAACAGCTGAACGTAAATTTGACAACGTGTCCAATGAGTGGCGCTGAAAGAGTATATCAACCCCATATCATCCCACCTATGGTAAACCCTACACTAAACCTAACCGATGATGTTAAAGCTGCTCTAAGCGATGTCACACGTTTTTTAGGCCAAAACATTTTTTGTCACATACAGCAAACATACGCAAGCTGCTTGTCCCCTGAACACACTGTAAAAAAAAAAACGCGGTCTCTGTAGACACCCCAGGCTCCACAAACAAAGAAAAACAAACTGGGCTAACCCGCACCATGAAACATAACAAACTGTTCCAGCCAATAACTGACAAGAAGGATTTGGGGTGGGATTTGGGGTGGGGTTTGGGGGGTTAGTGCGTGGATGAGGAGGAGGGAGGGTCTAGCTAGCCTCCGTTTTGTTTGACAATACTTTGAACGTCAACAAGAAGTGACGTCACCCAACATCACTTAGAGCACCTTTAACAAAAGAATATGGGAGATTTAAATGCGTTTCCTGAAGCAACCATGCCATTTTAGCTTGCTTTGAGCCATTTAATTGTGACTTGGTTTTAGAGGACTCGTCCCTCGTGCATCACGAGTGCAATGTTGTGCCAGGTGAGCTACCGAGCATGTTTACCATGTCATGCGCAAAGTGTTTTGAGGTTATATCATAGTATTATGCAATGAACTGTTTAAGAGTAAGTCTTTATTACTTGATACTCTGCATCTGTAATCATAATTTGAGTGAAAAGGAATAATAGTTGTTGGTGTTTTACAGCCACTAGGGTTCATTTCAGCTGGAAACTGCAGTAAATTGTATGTACAAAGGTACGTTTTAGAAAAATAAATAGGTAGGCACGTATTTCCAATGAGCCTATATGTTGCAACTTACATATAAATCACAATCATTAGTAAAAGCATATCACATGATAAAAAGTTTACTGAAAACAATATTCACCCTGACTGTCATGAAAACCAAAAAAAGTTTAAGAAGCTGCATCAGAAGAAGGGTCTGGTTTACAAAACAACACCAAGATTGAAAGCCTGTTGAATTCTCTTTTATAGCATGTGTTATTATACGGCCATCTGCATTCCAAGTATTTCCAGCTACTGCAGTTCGACAGCATCAGAGAACTGAAAGCCTGTTGGGTAAAAAGAACAGAGTTACAGCCTCACGCACCATGCAGACCGATTAATAATGTGCTTTGGCAGAAGAATAATGTGATGTAGAGCAGACGCATTGCATGCATGACCTTGTTAATGGACTGCTCTCCTCTAATCGAGGTCTTTTTGGCAGAAGGGACTGTCAGCCCAATTTAGAGCTTATAAATTCACAGGAATGCATACCGCATGCAACATCTTTAAAGGAATAAGCAGATATGCTACAGTGCATTATTAAAGGGGTCATATGATGTGATTTCTTGTTTTCCTTTTTCTTTAGTGTGCTAAGATCTGCAGAGTTACAAAGATCAAAGTCTCAAACGCAAAGAGATCAGCCACAGCTTCCTAAAACGCTTCGTTCAAACGCCCCCACAAATGTACGTCAGTGTGTGGGGGCAGAGTTTCATAACACCGCCCAAATGTATATGCAAAGAAAGAAGGCGTAACTTTTATCCACACTGTATTATTGTTGCCGCCGGTGCCACCATGTCATGGAGACGAATTTTCGTTGCGAAAGCCAAACTACTTTGTTTGGCCTTCCAAAAGAGGACGCAATTAGAAAACAGTGGTTAAGCTTTATTTACAACACTGTTCCAGGACAGTACAACCAAAATATTCGACTGTGTGCTGGGCATTTTTAGGAGGACTGTTTCCAGAACCTGTGAGAGTACAAGGCCGGCTGTGCACAAAGGCTGATTAAAAAAAAATGGGGCAATTCTATCTTTGCAAGTACATTCTGGAGCTTTTGACTCTTTTGAAGTATGTTTTCATATTTTAAGAACTTGCTACTGACTATTCAAACGCGAGTTTTGAGCAGAATAGAGTTAGTGCTTGCTTGTCGTTTCTACGATCACAAATGCAGACATGGTTTTATGTTTATATAGTGTTCTCCCCCCCGTGGCGTGACACGTAAAAAGAGAGTACAAGTCATTATAATCAGAAATGATGTCCCAAATTAAATAAAACCTTACCATTCTGATAAGTTCTGGTCCAGCTGCGCTGGTAAAGTTGATCGATCAGCTTGGTCATCTACATTTTCCGGATCAGATTCGGGCTCGAATTGATAAGGTAGTATCGATATTATCACCTGTCATTATTGCTTTAGGAGCTGATGTTACAAATATGGTAAGGGGCGTTACATTTCTGCACACGCTTAAGGTATTCGGGCCAATCACAATGCACTGGATCTCTGGCCATTCAGAGCACACCACGCTTTTCAGAACGATGAGCTTTGTAAAAATCGACGCGTTTCAGAAAGGCGGGGCATAGAGGAGCAACAATAATGCATGGTATGTGTAATATAATGACTTTTTTTTTTTCTACCTAAAACTGCCTAAACACATTGCATTAAACCAAATACACAAAATAATGTTCTTTTTAGAACCGTCATATGACACTTTAATAACTTTAAGGGGTGGATGTGCTCCTAAGGTATATGCTTGTTAAATATAGTCAAATCCAGTTTATAACCAAAACTGGTGAAATAATGTCAGGTTTCTGGTTTTACCTTGTTTTTGGACTTTATGTTTTGGTTCTTGTCTCTGAGCTTCCTGCGCTGGTGTAGTCCTTATATTGAAAACGGTGTCGTGTAAACTGCCCCTAAGATCTTCAGGAGCACTCGATAACTAAAGACAGGTGTGTTGGATCAGGGTTGGATCTGAACCCTGCAGGCAGGTATAGATCTCCAGGAACAGGATTGGGCACCCCTGCCCTAGGCTGTCCGAAATCGCCCCCTATAACCTTAAATAGGGCACTATTTGAGGGGACGGCCATTTGCAGTGGCGTCCGAAACCTAGTTGATGTGGTGCACTTGTGGTGTGGTGATGTGGTGGTCGAGTGCACTTATTTAATCCCAAAATGCACTTCAATAACGAGCACACAACTGATGTACGCTCAACGGCTAGAGAATACCCATAATGCACTGTGAGAGTTGCGCACTGAATGGATTCCCATGTCTGACCAGAAGATGACGACCGCAGTTGAACATTCATTTTCCATAACACTGGTCCAAAGTGGCTACAGCGTAATATCATACAGATATAAATTCCTTTTTAATTGATTATTAAATTGTTTAATTAAGGTGTCCATGACAGAGTTCAAGATACATATTTTCATTTTACTATACTGGAGCATTCAGTTTGCTAAGTTTTAAATGATTATTAAACAGCATAAACTATGCAAAAGTGGCAGCCTTTCTGGCACACTCAGTGTCCGAATTCACTCACTCGTTTTCTTTCACTCCCTTAAGTAAACTATATTAGTGGACTAATGTAGGGAATAGGGGGTGATTTCGGACTAGAAAAAAAAGGCTGTTATCTTCCCTTTTGCCAAATAGGTAGGAATACTTCAACACCTGTAATGCAGTGTGCACTGGCCCTGTTGCCGTCCAATGCCACTCTTTTAAATTATATTAAATTAAATTAAAATTATAGGGTTTCAATAGGAATTAGTCAATCAATATGAAAACGAATAGCTAGCTTAGAGGATTTTTTTTTTTAACACTTACGCCAGTCCGATTGTGATGTTTAGAACTTTGATGACGGAGTGCTCTACAAAAGGCAGAGGATCTCACAACGTCGTGTTCAATGGACATCTGGACAAGTGCGGACAATATGGGTAACATCCGGACAATATTGCCTCTAGCAGTATTGTTGCTGGTAACTCAATGAATAGTCAAATTGGTTGAATCTGACAGCTTATTCCCTAAGCTTACATCAAAGAAACCTGTTAACTTGGGAAGGTTTTCTAGCTGTTTCCACTTTTCTTTTTTCTTTTCTCATAAATTAAAGCGCTTCATTTCTGCTGCTGTTATAGCCTGTCATTTGCCCGTTATGATTCAGGGACAGTGACAGTTAGACCTACTCAACGCATCCTTTCAACAGACTGTGATGACGAATTTCTGCAAAAGTACTCAAATAACCTAATTATCCTGGTGAGATTCTGAAGTGTGCATACGATGGACACTTTATTATCCCATGAGGCCACGGGAGAGGATTTATGAATGGGAGTGAAGCGACGGAACTGATGCTGGTAGGTCACATGATTATGACAGCATGGTGAATTACATTTTTACTACACACATTAATATATATAACTTACTTTTTTAGTAGTCGTGAAGTAATTACTTGTTCAAAGTAAGTACCTACTCAAGAGAGTATGCGATTTCGAATGCATCCACTTTCAGTCTTTATGAAGGAGTCATTCATTAGATCGATTAACTCAGTAATGAAAACATCACTATAGGGCTTTTCACACTTAAACTAGTTAACCCTGGGTAAACGGATTCCTGGGTTATCTTTATTCACATTTCACATTGCTCATACTATACTCGGGGTTAACAGTTAATCCTGGGAATTCAGAAGCTGCCGTTTCACACTGCACATTCCTAAACCCCGGGTTAAAGTCCTTATTTGCATATTTGCAGTGTCAGTGTACCTGACTGGACAAGAGCAGCACATGACCTGTTTACATAAAGGCTCAAGCATTGCGCGTCCTCATATTACACATTGCTGACTGTAATATAATTTTTTTTCTGAGTCAACTTTTTGAACTATAATGGTAAGAATGACCGTCTCTTCTTCACTCCAATTGTCTTTTGAGATTTTTCCTATGATACACAGAATCGACTGTTTTATATACATCGCTTGTTGTTTCCTTGACTGTCCAAAGTGTGAATATAAGGAACACTATTGGTTGTCGATTGCTAAGCATCTAGTTGTAACATTCTAACACTGCATTGTTTCACACTGTACAAGTGTGGCACCACAATGCAGGGTTAACACTGCAAAAGCAGTGCTAACTCTGCTTCAGAGCAGGGTTTCATAACCCCGGGTAAAAAACGCTGCTAACCTCGCATCTTAATTACTAGTGTGAAACGTTCCTTTACCCAGGGTTAAAAGCGGTGTTTAGAACGATGATAACCCGGGATTAAGCGCAGTGTGAAAAGCCCTTATGTTGCTCGGAGAGGTGCAACTGTTAGTAATCCTGAAGACATTGATTAGCTTGTTCAGGTGTGTTTTGTTTTTTCATCATTTGACCAGTTTTAGACTATAGACTTTATTTTATTTATTTGGATGCTATTGTGCAGAAATAGACTGTTTACTGCATGGCATTTGGGTTTATCTGATTTTCACAATGTTTTTTCAAAGTGCGGTGAACGTAAATGGACTGCATTTCTATAGCGCTTTCAACAGACCCATGGCCACCAAAGCACTTTACATATTGCCTCACATTCACCCATTCATACACCGAACCGGGGATGGAACCACCAACCTTCCGGTTTGTAGACAACCTATGAACCACTGAGCCACTGCCGCCCCAATAAATGTGTTCATGAATGCACTGAATACAAAGTTAATTTTTAAGAAAAACAAGAAGTTAATTTCATGTTTCATATCTTCCAATTCTTCTTTACATTACTGTGTTATCTTGAAACAGGCTTAATAAAAATAAAGTCCATAGTGTTTGATTTAAATAGTAATTTCTATAAATATAGCAAAACAGCTTTAATTGCTCAGTTCATTAACTTCATAAACTAGAATACAACTATTATTGAAGTATCTGCAATAAAGTCTTTTGACATTATTGCTGCTATACGTGGCTATTGGAGAACTTACATTTGTTTGCATATGAGCCCATGAATAAATGATAATGTTCTGCTTAAGTAAACAGCATCCATAGTGTTCTCAACTATTGAAAAGGGCAACATCTTCCATCTTTCCCTATCTCTTTCTGCCTTTGAAAGGAACCCCAGGGACTGAATGACAGAGAGTGTATGGGAAGGGCAAGATAGAGGCCTGTTAAAGCTCCTGTGCACCCAAACTGAAATAAAATGAAACCATCTAAAGAATTTTCATTAGAGGTATACTTATGTGAGACTGTGTAATTGAAGGTGAGGGAACAGTGTAGCAGTTATTTCTTTCAAGGCTCTTTCAGTGAGGTAGAAAACAGGTCTGCTTTCCATCCCTTCTGAGAAGCATTTGAAGAAATGATTCTACAAAGGCTTTGAGTTCATGCCTTTACCCGAGGGCACAAAGTACGATAACCAAATCTGTCTGTCTGTCCGTCCACTCATTTGTGTATACACAAATTAACAAATTAAATGAAAAATAAATTAGGAGCTGGGTGGCTCTTTGGACTGAAAAGCTATACATTGCTCAGATGGTAAGAAAATACCTCATTGTTGAATAATTGCTTGAATAATTACATTAATTATAAAATGAAATGAAGGCTATTAATGTGAAGGGATAAATCACATTAAATGTATAACTATTGCTGTCGCAATGTGATGTCAGATGATAAATGGACAGATAGACATCTTTGGCATTATAATTGTATTAACTATTCCATCCAAAACTTATTATGTAAAAAAACATGTCATCATGATATTCATAGTATGCGTTTATATACATGTGAACTGTGTTTCTGTACAACATATGCTGTCACATAAAATGAATAATTAATGTCAGGGACAACTATTAGCAAGTTTCTCCTCACTTTAATCATTTGCTCTTCATACAAAAAGGTTTGTTTCATTTTCACTGTGAAAACCAAAAAGTCCAGAGACTAAAAACAGACTTTTAAAAAACGAGACTAACAGGAAGTATGTTTACAGATCAAACGGCTTTATTATATCACCTCATACATTAACCATTAAAACTAAATGAAAATGTACATCACACAGTTTTTCCACAACACAAATAACATCCATCAACTCTCCTTTTATAGATAAATCAACTGTCTTCACAGATGTCTTTCAGCATGGCCCCCTATGTGTGAAACCATATTGATGATGAATATCAGCAGATTTCACAAGCTGTTTCCCTCCCAAATGAGTACAACTTGAAAGCATTCAAACTACAAAACTTTTCCCATGTGCACAGCAGAAATGCTTCATCAATGATGTCAAAAGCATGAAAGCTAATTAAGGCGTAACCTAAACCAAAAGTTATCAGAGTGAATATAATACGACACAGTAAGTAAACGGATGTTGCTAATGTCTGTGAAAAAGAGTGCATCTTCTGGAAATCATGGTGTTCATGTTTACCTACAAACGTCGAATAAACATCTTGAGAATTCCAAGTGGATTCCAAGCAGGTCTCTAAAGCTGCGGGCACATTAATGAAACTTTTGTGGACAAAGTAGGTCCATTGTCAATAGCGTAGAGATGCATCAAATACTCAAATGTCACTTCCAAACCATGCAGCTGTACATTGGTAAACAGTGAATTTGCATGTTCAAAGTTCACTGAGCTTAAATCCAATGCAAAATCTGCTCGGGGACATTTTTTTCCTCACGTGAAATTCTTTTTCGCATATAGATTCCTATTGGGATGACTGCATTTTGCCCTCGGAATTCCACCAAACAAAAGTTCACATGCCCATATGTTAATGGTCTTGATCTTGTCATGGACTCGGCCTTGATTAAGACTCAACCTAGTCAGATCTAGGCCTGGACTGAGCTGGTCTTAACTCAAAATCACTTGTACGCACATCATGTAATAAATACAATTTCTGAACTAAAAAATAGGAGCTTCCCAGAAGGCCTTGAACGTAACATGAATTCTGGTCTAGTGGACAGGGGCATTGATGCATCATTATGTAAGATGTATTGCATGGTCTAAAGGGCACAAGTGCACTTAGGTCGTGTCCGATTCCACTTTTGCTAGTTTACCGATGGGAAAAATGGTCGGTGCACCCGGCGCATGATCTAAAAGGGTTGTCTCTATTCTCTTAATGAGTAATGGGTGTGTTTTGGGTGTAACGTGCAAAAAAAACAATCAGAGTGTAATTTTCCCAGTCCCTTTAAAAGCCAGTTGCGCTCGAGCCATGGTGTATTTGCTATTTACATGGCGGAAAGACTGAATGCTTCTCGAGTGAGGAAACGGATCTGCTCGTGCGCGAGGTTAAAGCGCGCAAGCAGACCATCTACGGGACAAGCTGGATTTCACCATATCTTTATGTACATTATACTAATCTTTTACATTGTAATTCCTTTTATTTTTAATATTTGGCTAGTTTGTGTGTTGCTGCGCATCCCTGTGTGTGTAATAAGCAGAGTGTATGCACATTGTGGACCCGCTTGTAGGCGCACATTACTAACGCGCTCCTAAAATAAAAAAATAAAATACTGCAACCAGGTTTCAGTTGGTCATTGGCGCAGTCTATTTCAGTTGCCTCAAAATAGCAACGCACCAACAATGTGCCTGAACACTCCTCGTTTTCATACCAGCACGCCCATGGGCGCTCAAATGGCCACAAATGCATTTGTTATTTAAACAACGTGGCGCAGGACGGGAAAATGATAACTGCTTCGGGCTGAAACTAGCAAAAACACTTGCATCGGGCCTGGCGCCGCATTGCGCCGGGTGAACGATAAGGGCCCATTATCTCAATGATTGCCATGAAGTTTATGGAGAACAACCACTTTCAGAATTACATAAGTTGGAGTGAAACTGATGGTCAAAAATAGCACAGAGTGCATTATAAAACGTTGATACTAACATGTTATTAACATCAAGCTGCGAGAATATTAGCATCAAGCAGAGAGAATATACATAGCCTAGTATCTAAGCAACATGGTGGCTTTGCTATGCTCAGATTGATTCCATAAAGCAGCTAAACTTTTGACATATTCATCCCAAGACTCCAGACAGTCAGACCTAACTGTATTCAAACAACACCCTGACAAGCTTAATTGCTCTTAAGCTACCATCCAACCTCACAACAGGACAGCCTTTCACGTCAGCTCGACGAGAAAAGTGGTATTAAGCATTATTAAACACGACTTAAATGGCGTGACAAATTACTGGGACAAAATGCATGACAGCCAAATGCTAGCAGGCACCATAAAAGCCTCGCAAGATGAATTGAAAGTTTTTAAAATCGAATGTGTTGGAGGCTTCTCTCTCACTTGACGGGTCCTTAATGTAACCATCACATGTATTAAGACTTTAAATATTTTAAGATGGAGGCAGTTATTTAGAGCAGGAAAGTGCCTCGGGACCTGAGAGAGGCGAGCATCTGAGAAAATGGTTGAGGTGCTTCATCAAGACACAGAAATTAAATATTCCATGAACTCGTTTTTAAAGAGCGCAGGCTGAATGGTGTACATGGCCCCACACAATTTAGCAGTATCTGCTGAGGAGGGTCCCTGGAGGGGAGGTAGATTATTTCTGTAAGAAGAGGCTGTTTAAAGCCGTGAGGCCCGGAGCCGCAGCCTGACGATTCATGGGAGCTGTCAAACCGCCGGCCCGCTGGGAGCTCGTCCGGACTATGCTCACACAATGCTCAGTTAGGGGGAACGCTTTGATAATTATTCTGCTAATAAAAGCAAACTTCACCATTAGCTGGCCGGCTGTCAATGAAAGAGACCAGAAACTGACTTATGCTCTGACAGGATGGGTCTTGTTGGAACATTTCTGTTGCCTTTGGATCGTGTTTATCTGCTTGTGGGAACAATGGTGGCCTCTATATTTGTCATCATTGCTGTGGGCAAAATTTAAAAAAAAAAAGAAGGAAAATAGGTTACAAATCTTTCTGTACGAGACAAGATGGGAAATGAGTATGCTTAAAGATTTGATCAGGATGTGAACGTCTAAATGTAACAGAAGGCCAGTAAGAGCTGTGCGTGTAAACCTCACTCACCTGGCCTCAAGAGGTCTTTAGTGTCCTTGTCAGCGCGCCCGCCTCCCACACCGGATACCTTGGTTTGAATCCAGTTCGGAGCAAACCCTTTGGTAATCTTGAGGGAAACTGGAATACTTTGCATGAGGAGCTGAATTGCATTGATAATGTAGTGTTCTGTGTAGTACTTTTACATTCATCATAATCACTTCTGAGGCAACTGCAAACATTATTAATATTCAAAGGGCTTGTTTTTCATGAATAATGAAGAAATTCGATTTTTTTCTATGTTAAACTACTTTCTCCTAGTACAGTTACTTTAGTTCACACTTTCAGTCCAAATTTGTGGATCCAAATGGAATCTGATCTAAATAATTAAATGTCCACACTGTGTATCACAACTTATCACATTCGATTTGTGTATCCCATGGCACTCTTTCTTTTTCCGGATTATCTACATTGGTTTCTATGGCAATGACAGCATTGGTATGTCTTTGCCAAAAAACAAGTACCAAAGTAACACGGAGGGGTTTGCAATACAGATGTTGTCTTACAATATGACAATGTGTAACCGCACCACTGGACTACTGTGTGATTTGGTCTATTATTATGAGGCAGCAGCAGAAACTTTGTAGGCTACATGTACGACTTTATTCCCTGCTGCCCTGTCCACCAGTCTCAGAATTCAAAAAGACATGTAACAGGCCAACTAGCAGTATATTGTAATGTTCCACTCAATCTGCACTTCACACATTTTTTAGTGTATGCAGCAGTTGTTGTTTTTTTTCAACATTGATAATAATAAGACATTTCTTGAGCTCAAATCAGCATGCATGATTTCTGAGGGATCATGTGACGCTGAAGACTGGAGTAATGATGCTGAAAATTCAGCTTTGATCACAGGAATAAATATTTTTTTAAAAATATATCAAAATAGAAAAATATAAATTATAAAAATATTTCACAATATAACTATTTTTATGGTAATTTTGATTGTATAAATGCATAAGATCATATGAGGCGTCTTTAAAAAATCCACATATGCCCCTAATAAGTAAAATGTTATACTTATTGTGTGTTATGAGACAGGGTTAATGTGTTATTCAGGTCAGCAAAGCAGATGGGTGGATATGAGTGTTTTAGTGTCACTAGCTATGTTTCCATCCACCTATTTTATGCACATTTTGGGATATCGCATGAAAAAATGCTGGATGGAAACATGATGCACAAAAATTCCAAAATTTATCAGATAAGAAAACTCCTCAATGCGCATCAAAAAAGACATTGTGATGGGACGGCTTTACTGGACTAACCAGTGAACCGATCTCCTTGCACCTCATCTGAAATGCTGTTTTGGTTGTTCTGAAATGCCTGAGCAAAGTCTGTCATCAAAGTGGTTCAGTACAATTACCTGAGAATTGTTTACACGACTGCCTTCCCAAACAGCAGCAGGAGCAACCGCCTCCGAAAGCAAGATAACACATTTATTGTGTTTCGTCTGCATGCTCTGAGACACAAGTCATTTATTATATATGAAAATGATTGTATACGTGGCGTCTCTTACTTTTCTTAGTGATATTTATCTCCATTTTATCAAGAAGTGACGATTTTGTTCTCTTCGACTCACTGGATGGATTTATTCGAATGTTCTTTTCTTCTTCATTTTATACGATATTCCAATTTTGCGAATGTTATATTTGCAACTTTGGATGGAAACAGAAATGCTGAGGCTGTGCGCTACAGGCTAATCCCAGAGCAAGGTCAGACTCATCTGATCCAGGCATGAGGCCTGACATGCTCTACCACCCAGCCCAGATGGGGAGCAGAATTCAGACTGGGGTAACTGGCTTGAGATGCTATCTGGAGCTAAGCGCAATCAAATATGTATGGCACAGAAGCTGTTTTTTCAGGATGTTGCTGTAATTGGACATGGGAAGCTATTGAGCTGCTAAAAGCGTCTGGAGTGCATACAGTAGAAAGTTTCCTGGGAAAAAAGGCCTTCCCAAGGCACCTACTGCACTGATCCTGATTGAAACATCATCTTGCTGACATGAATGGCTTTTCCTTGAATGACTGCTTAACATGCTGTTAGTATCAGTGCTACTCCCCAAGGTTTTTTTTTTTTTTTTTTTCGTAATTATTTTTTACTGGAAATGCTGGCACTAATTGTTGATGGGGAGATTGTAATATGAATGACAATGAGGAGATCTCCACAGGGAGATGCCCGAACCGTGAGTAAAAGTCTGTCAGCACACTGCCTTGCTGGAAAAAGAGAGGGTAAGTGATTGTGATTGCTCACAAACTGCTTGATTGAGCACCCCAGTGTCCTGTTAATCAGACCTGATAGACAACAGACTAGCTGTCCATCAAACAAGGATCCTAAAGCATATCATCAAAGAAGAAGATTTGTTGTGCCTAAAATGTGTATATTTTCCATTGTAAGTGTACATCTGAATACTTTTCCCCTAATTTGGTAACAAAATATACAGTATAACATGCACTCTTTTCTCCAGTGGACTGAAACATTTGTGGTAAATCCCTGGAAGGAGCAATCAGACCAAGCAATCAAATGTACTATAAGCAATCAGACTGTACCACAATCAACCCGTGCGCCAATACGCAACACTTTTAATCTAGCACTGACACACAGACATAGACGGAGGACAATACAAGAGGAATATCTCAACCTCTTACCCATCAAGAAAGAACCAGCTCTATCATGTCCTCATAAAGGTCAAAGTAGATGCTGATGCAGATTAAAGGCCGGATCAGAAAGCAATTTATCAGTGTTGAGGATAGCATGTTACAAATAACATAATCAGTAAATCATGAAATAGAAATACGGTACCTTCTAAATTTACACTATAACATCAGCTCCATATTCAGACAAAAGGTGCACTTTGTTTTTCTATTCATTTATTCCACATGGTGGAAGAAATGGCAATTCAACGTTTGAGCTCTGTAAGATTTTTTTACATTTTTGAAAGAAGTCTCTAATACTCACCAAGGCTGCATTTATGCGATTAGAAACACAGTAAAAGCACAATATTGTTGTCACATTTAGGTTTGTATTTAGATGTTCCTGAGTTTCGTTCTCATATCATTTGTTATCATGTTTCGTTATGTCCTCATTTGGTTTCCATAGTCACTGATTTGGTTTCCCTCATTTATGCTTGTGCTCACATATGTCTTGTGTGGTTCCTTATTTAACCCTGTTTATTTATATTTATCTGTTCTTGTCTTTTCTCTGCATTGTTAAGTTTGGTTCTCATTGTGCCTGCAGTTTTCTAGAGTTCTGCCTTTTCTCTGGCCTTTAACACCACTGTCCAACAGCAGTTGACATCCACACAGAGGACCAACTCTTTTCCCTGTATCAAGAGGGTTGTCCCCTGGAAGATTTTGTTGAGGACTTTTTAGAGCTGTGCCATCAAGTAAATTGGAATGAGAGCACGTTGAAGATGTGCTTTCGGATTGAGCTAGACAAACACCTCCTCCACCTCATGCCCATGGGGGAGTCCAGTTGTTCTCTGCTCCATTACATTGAATATGCTTTGTGGAGGACTGATTCTCCCCTCACAGTGGAAGAAGCAAAAGAGGAAGCCTGCTCCACACTCTGTGCCCATTCCTGCCCTAAATCCTCAAGAGGACATAACAGAACCAAAGCCTGTGCCCAACACAGATCCAGACCTCCCAAGTTTGGTGGCCCCAGGAATAACCCTCATAAATCTCCACACAATCCAATGTACTCCCACCCCCGAGATTTCTCCATCTCTACTGGCATCTTTTGGCTTTCTGGACTCTCTGGTCCTGAATACTTCCCTGACGCGTCCTCCTCCACAGGTTCCGCCTAACCTCTTGGCTCCTCCGTCTCTGTTGATTCCACCAAGCTCCCCAGCTTCACCTAGGGCTTCCCAGCTCCCAGCTCTGCCTTGGTCGATAGGCTCTACCCTGGCTCCTTGTTCCCTCTGGTCCACCGTGGCTTGTCATCCCTGCAACCTTATCGCCGTCCCTTGTCCCACCATCGCCGCCTGGGTCCTCCAGTCCTGTGGCTCCAGCAGGATCTTCCATCCTCCAACGCCACCCAATTCACCGGCATCCCTGACTCTGGTTTGGTCACAGCTCCACCCTGGTCCTCACCACCCATAGCTTAACCTTGGGAGGCCATCCCTACGGCATCGCCAAGGCTAGCCACATCACCAGGTTCATCAGGACCTCTTCCATCGGCCCCCGCAACTCCCCCATCCAAGACCCCCATCCTCCCTCCACGTCTGTAAAAAAAGATTATAGAAAAAATACAATCTAATTCATAATATCAATAAAAACTATAATAGTATATCAATGATACTAAAATAAAACTGATTAAGACTTGTGTTAAAGTGATTTTAGGTGCAAATCACATGTTTTTAGTGCAATTTTCCACCGGACAAATTGCGATTGTTAACTCATGATTTCTGTTCTGTGCGTCTGTGAGCACCAATCTTGCACTTCTATCTACTCCTCAACCAGACCACCTAGAGACTTCGGGTTTTCGGCATTATGTTAAGGAAGGTCTAATCTCGGGAACGCACAAAAAAAAATCCAGGAAAAGATTTACTATCTCTTAGTGTTGTGATCCCATGAGGTGAGAAAATTGCGCTAAAACACTCACTGAGTTTTTATTACTTGTTTGTAGATTATTGGGTTAATTTATTCCACAGCTAAGCATTATTGAGGCTTTTTGATGTGATCGTTAATAAGCAGAAATGTGAGATATTGAAAAATGAGACATTTGTGAATGTAAGGAGGTAATGTGGTGTGATGGCATATTGATCATTCATCATCAATACCTCTCTGATTGGTGATGGCAGACACACTGCTAATGATTCACATTTAGAACTGTTTGTTGGAGGATGTGATCAATTCACTCCAGGCCAAACACTAATTTGACAGTTTGAGGCTGGTCTAAAACATTGCCATTTCATCCGAGATTAATCTCTTACTATTGGCATAAAGTCTGATCCACTTTGCAGGTTGGTAAAGGTCAAGTCAAGTCTCTAAACTCTGGAACAAAGCAAAAAATGAAAGTCTTTCTAATGGATAACTTTCTCAGATTTTTTATAAATCTCCTTGATTAAGAATACTAAAGTTAAGAAAAGGTATTCAACCACTGGATTGAAAGAGAGCGACAGAACAATGGACACTGTTGTCGGTCAGAACGACGTGTGTGTGTGTCTCTATATGAGTGTGTTACTTGTTGCTATAGTCAGTGTGAAGGTCTGGTGTAATGCTTTGGCTATTGTGAGTTATGTGTGTATTTGTGTGAGAGGTATATTTTGTGGGTGTTAAGGTGTCGTGCTGAGTGTGGAGGAATGGTGTTGCACTGTTAAGATTGTCTGCCCAGCAGTGCAGGTTCCTCACTGTGTGTCCTTAACCTCCCTCTATCACACCACTGGCACAGAGAGACAGCTTACCGTTCATCTTTCGGCTCTTTTTTCTCTCACCACAGCTCTCTTTTCCCTGGGGCTCAAACTAGCAACTTCACCACCTTTTGTTTTAAGATTTGAGCCCCTCTGCTCTTTCTGTATGATTTTGGAAAGTGTGCCATGATATGACAAGGACAATGTTGATGAAAAAAACACACTGTAAAGTTATATATGTGGAAAGAGTGACAAAAGTTGGTCCATAGAATCACAGAGTCGGGTACGACTTAAATGGATAATCATTCACTGTGTTACTTGCTATTATTTGAGAAAAATTGCTTGTAATTTAGTAAATACACATTTTTTCATGGTTTTCTTCACACCTTTTCTTCACATATATCACATATAAAATATATCAATCCTATTAGCTTAACAATTGTTATAGTCAAATTCCAATGTAATAGATACTGTCATCTTAAACAGCTTTACCTTTAACTCTACTTCTTGCCTTTTACATGTCAATTCAAGTCCTGGATTTGAATGAATTTGGATTGGAACAGGATGTAGAATATATTTTATATTTAAAATGTATCTGTATTGAATTACTCATGAACAAGTTCATGCATGCATACATAAGGCATTTTAATACACATTAGATAAGGTGATACTATTAATCAATGTTAGAAATGTCATCTGCAGAAAATGTTAACAATTTTATGGACTGCTGGAAAAACACTTTATATCTCTGAATGCTCCAGTTTATCCCCAATTCTTTAAAATGGGGCAATTCAATGTGAAGTGATGAAACAAGATGAAACCCATATTAAGAAATCATCAAAAATGATCTGTTCTGGCTCATTTTGTTGAACAAAATTGCAATTCAGTAAATATTAATTATGTGGCGTGACATTGCCCCAATTATCTTAACTGATTTACCAAAAAACACACCTTGCCATAGTAAGATATAAGGTGCAGTCACACTGAATACAAAATTACTTTGCAACAGGATGTGATGTCATGTTCTAGGGCTTGATGTGTTGAATATATTATTTTTTTTACACTGCTGCCTTGCTAGGTAGCATATCGGCAACAAGGGCTTTCCAGCGTTTCCGGTCCTGGGCGAGGGTCTCGACATCGTTCCATGCTATGTTTAATGTCTTTAAATCCTGAATGAAGGTTCTTCACCAAGTTCCACGGGGGCGTCCTCGTGGGCGTTTAGCACCTAGAGGTGTCCACCTCATTGCAATCTTAAGGGTCCGATGGTTCTCCATCCGAAAGATTTGGCCGGCCAGTTTATGTCTTCTTCAAGCAATAACGGTATGGAGGGTGCATGTGTCGCTACTTCGGATTACTTCATCATTGGTGGTATGATCATAGTAGCGAACATTCAAGATATGGTGGAAGCAGGCGTTGTTGGAAGATGCTAAGTCTTCAATTTATGCTTGTCCTAATTTTTATGACCCTAAATTTTTATTTTAGTATTTAACAAAGCAGTTTAGTGCTAAAACCAGCTCCTAAATCAGTGAAAAATTAGGAGTAGTCAAGAGGACTCCTCTGACACTAAGACCAAATCACAAACTATTATAATGGCTGTTGCTGGGAATCCGCCTCAGCAATCCACCTAAAGACGCTGTACACCATTGAGGCAAGAGGCGATCAAGCCGTTTCTTCATAAAGGAAATAAATATTTTGATTTATATATTTTGTGAAGACATAACATAAAGGTGCATTTATGTATAGGCAAAATGCATTGAATGATGGAGAATAAAATGCAGCATTCAGGTTGAAAATAATGTCCCGTCGTCTGCGCTGATAGTCTTGTGGGCAGTTCGGGTGACCATGGTTCAGTTTCAGCTCGTGGACCTTTCCCGATCCCGACCCCCCTTTCTCTCTTCCACTGCGCTGCCTGTCTACTCACTGTCCTATCATAATATAAAAGGGAAAAATGCGAAAAAATAAATCTTTAATAAATAAATAAGAAAATAATGGCCTGTGGCTGTGGTTTTCACTAGTTCGAATAGAGTAAACGAGTAAAATAAGCATATTTGGTGTGCTGTCCAAGGGGATTGAGGGATCCGACCTCCGAATTTAGCCCAAACCCGTTCCCGCCATATCCCTGGCTGGGCCAAGAGTGAGGAGTCGGGGTGGAGGAAGGATGCGGAAAACTGTCGAGGTAACTAGGCGAGTCGACTGTGTATAGTTAAACAAAAGCAATTAGCTGAATATATACTTGATTAATTTGCTTTGACAGTTTAGCCTACATTTTAAAATCTTTATTTGAATATTGCAACATTTGTATTTTAAAATCTTGATTTGAATATGGCAACATGATACCTCGTTCTACAATATTTATATGATCAAGTCACTGACAGCCAATCATCCCCCATCAGCCAATCACTGTGGTCATAGTTAGAAAGCATGTTGACATCATCCATAGCAACGAGGTCAACCCTGCCCTTTCTCTTAGCTTAAGACTTCTATCAATTCCTTAGTAAAATTTGGTCTCAGCAGCTTTGTGAACAGGTTTTAAGACCCTTACTCTAAGAACATTTACTGCTATTTAGGAGAACTCCTAGTGGTAAGAAAAAATGTTTTTCTTTCTTTCTTTCTTTCTTTTCTTTCTTTCTTTCTTTCTTTGTTATTCTTGGTGTCTTTGTTTTGGAAGTAACCGTTTCAGACACATCTGTCATTTCAAAGCCATGTGTCTAGTCTGACAACCTGTAAGGAGGAAACTTCTCCCTATAGGACTAATGAGAGGAGATGCTCGCTGTGGTACATCTATGATGACAGCAGTGTGTGCTGATGTACTCAAAGTTTAGTCAAATACTACATCTGAAGTCACTTCACAAATATCACAATGTCCTGTTTGGCATTTTCACTACAGTTTAGCGTTGACCATTTTCTTTGACTGGTGCTTTATTCATTGTTGCCAGACGTTGTCATTAGGAGTTTCTCTGGAGTGTTTCTGGGAACATCAAAGTGAGATTAAGGGCCCTATCTTGCATCCAGCGCAATTGACTTTGTACACCGACGTATGTATCATTACTATTTTGCACCTGACACACAGCGGATTTTCCCCTCCACAGACGCACATCGGTAAATTAGAGAATGAACCCGGGCGCAGTTCAGCGAAAAGAGGCGTGTTCTGGCGCAAACGTTCCCTGGTGCTATTTTGCAGTTCCAGAAAACAATTCCACCACAGACCAGGAAAAACCTAGTCTAAAGTCAGTGGCGTGTTATTCAGATGCTATTTTAATGGCGCATGCTTGGCCATAATGTAGCTTGTGCACAACACGCATACACTTTGCTTCTCTCATCTACACAGACGCAGCAGCTAATTTGGGTGGGTTTCTCCCATCCCCATACAATGTCACTTCTCTGTGTTTTACGGCCCTGACGAGAACGTCGGTCTCCTCGCTGTGAACCGCTCCTGGTGCGCGCCTGACAAATCCGCCGTTATAATAGAAATCCGCCATGGAACAAGCGCACCTGCTTTTAAAGGGAATGTGAGATAACGCTCTGATTGGTTTATTTCACGTAACGCCCAAACCACACCTATGAATAATGTAGTATTGGGAAGCATACTACCTTTTTGCTTAATACAAGGAACATCTACTTTCTGAAACGTAAAGAGGGCATCATGGAGAATTTGGGGAAGGTTTTTTTTTTTTTTTTTTGTGATGAAAAAACACTTTCCAATTCAAATGACGCACAATATCAGTGTTTGGTGATCTCAACAGGACCACAATGCAATACAGAGAAGACTGATTGGAATCTTTACATTTTAGGAGCCGTGTGCAATGTCAAGATTAACGGGTACTAAAAACTGAATACTTTTTTATGCGTTTTGGCCTTTTTGGCACAACAACGGCTTGAAAATGCAAGCTTTTGAAATTGGGTTTCAAAGTGCAAGTTTTTGAATATGATACCATTATCGACTCGAAAACGCGAAATTGTGAAAATGGGCATGCGCATTAGGTGGTCAGTCTATAGGCACGTAGTGTTCCTTTACAAAGTGGCATCGCCATCTACTGGCCTTGCATAAATAATACAGTGTTTTAGTCATTTTTGCGAATGCTTGTGAACAGGGATTGTTTTGACAATGTCGTCTGTACACAAAAAAAGCAAAGGAAATACTTTTCTGTTTTCAGTACATTGTTGTTGTGTAAACGTACCCTCAGATATTTGTCTCAGTTTCAAGAACCAACTTCTTGAAGTTTACCAGTCAGTTAGGTTGAAGGAAACTTTTCCATGTCATTAAGAATTTGAATTGAAATATTATTGTAAAGTTTTAATAATTATGAATACAAATTCTAATAATTATGAATTATGGTATCGCTCTTTCTCATAATCATGAGTTATTGCCATAATATTAATGTCATAAATATGCCTTATAACTATTAACTCATAATTAGAAATGCTCTCATGACCAAGTATCTAATAATGTCGATAAACGTATAGCTTAATATCTCATAATATTGAGAGAAAAATGTTTAATTATGACTTCATATCTTATAATATATCTTAAGTCATAACATAGAGAGGAAAGTATCTGTTTACAAACACACAATACAGAACTCATATATATATATATATTATTAATTAATATATATCTGTTCAAAAAATTATATATATCTGTTCATAGCTTTTGGTTTTACTGTATACCTCACTTGCCTGGGAGGAGCAAAAATAAGCATTTTCTTTTACAATTACAAAGACCCAATCTTCTGTTTGAGACGGAAATGCAAATTACTGCTATTGCAATTTCCTCTCTTTGAATATTCGTGTCATCTTTTCATCCACTTCAGGAGCTTTTCATTACACAAATTAAATGAAGCAAAGGAATTCTGTTTGCTCATGAATTGGGACTAGACGTCCAAATGCAAATTATATATTATACTTACCAAAGTAAGACTGCAGAACAGATCTACATATGTATGCTGAGGAGCGACGTCTTCACACACACATCCACGCCTGAGTATAGCTCGCTGAAATTGATCAAATACAACAGCCGAGGCCAACTAATACCAGACTAAACACAACAAAATAATTGCTTTCTATTTGCAGTTGCACTGAAATCTCTCCATCTGATGGAGGAAAAGATGGAAAGTGATAAATAACATACAATATCATTTAATATTCAGAAATGTCAGGCCAAAAACAAGCCACTGCTGCCAAATGCAAAACAGATTCAATATTACACCAGTTTTTATCTTTTTCTTCCTCCTATGTGGACAAAAAACAGCACAAACACATAATCATATGTGCAACATTACACAGTGACAAACTGTACATCTGCAAACAAATATCTAAGGAGATTCTCAGCTGTTGCAACTGTTAATGTGAGGGCTCTTAGTGAACAATGTGTCAATTAGTGTATAAATCGCCCGCGAATCGAAGATCATGTGTGTAGAGCACGGTGTGCTTTTTAGGTTCTACCAGAAAGACTCGGGAGGCAGAATACAGTAACAAGTATGCATTTATTAAAGGGATAGTTCACCCAAAAATTCCCAAATTCTGTCATCATTTACTCACCCTCAAGTTGTTTCAAACCCGTAAGAATTTATTTTTTCTGCTGAACACAAAAGAAGATATTTTGAAGATATTTTGACTTCCATAGTATTTTTTTTTCTTACTATGGAAGTCAATGGGGTCCATCAACTGTTTGGTTACAGACATTTTTCAAAATATCTTCTTTTGTGTTCAGCAGAAAAAAAGAAATTCTTACAGGTTTGAAACAACTTGAGGGTGAGTAAATGATGACAGAATTTTCATTTTGGGGTGAACTATCCCTTTAACAGCCCAGCAAGCAAATATTATGGTATAAAGTTCTTCGGCGTATGCCCCATCCGTAGCTCGCAATCCGAAGGTACAGTACGGAATCTGCATTTCCTGCCTGAAGACGAAGGCAGGGGCGCGGCCGACCCCCTGGAAGGTATGGGAAGGGACTATCCTGGTGGTGGTGTGGAGGATGGAGGGGAAGGAACCATCTTGGTGGTGGTGGGGAGGATGAAGGTGAATGAAAGCGTCAGCATCTGTGAACTCAGACACGTGTAAGTACCGATCTTTTATACTACAAGTATTAGAACACGATTGGATAGATGAGAAGGTAATAAGTGACGAAACAATTGAGTCTTACCGGCAGAACTTACGCTAAAGCTTTCATTTCATGTACAGAACAATAGGTTCTACATGCACCCAGGTGCTCCAGTCTGCCCTGGTCTTTGTTTGGACTATTGTTTTGTATTTTGTGCTCCGTTTTGTGCTCACGAGCCCATATGGACTTTTATTTTGTACTTCCTGTTTCCATAGTTTGTTTCCTGTTTGTAGTCTGTTTGTAGTTTTTCTAGTCTCTAGTCATATATATATATATATATATATATTAGTGGTGTGCCGTTATCGGCGTTAACGTGCTGTGTTAACGCGAGACTCTTATCGCGCGATAAAAAAAATATCGCCGTTAATCTATTCTCAAAGTTGGGTTGGGAGCTGCTCTATACTACACAAGCTATGATGACGCAATCTACCCGCGGCCGCGAGGTACACCCGGCTGCAACGCATCATATTCGTCGTCATCTTAAGTAAACTGCTGAAAGTGAAAGCTGGTGAAAAAGATCGGTGCAACATCATTTGGACTTGGTTCGGATTTAAGCCGTCCGACGAGCAGCAGCAAACTATAGACAGAGTGTGTGGGGCAACAGTTCGGTAAGTTAACACTCGACTAATCCGTTCTACCACCTCAAATTCAAAACGAAACATGATATCACTGAATACCAGCGCGCGCATATTATTCCCAATATATCTTAGTGGTGTAGCACATAATCTCTGTCTGCGCCCGATTTTAAGAATCGTTGTTGTGTTTCTTTTTAACTGAAAAGACATCAGTTAGACAATATTCTAATTTTAAATTTGGGGTTTCATAAGCTCCAAGCCATAATAAACATTAGACCTACTTAAGTCTCTGCAGCTAGTGTACTTAAATTTTATTTATCTGCAAAATTATGTTGTATACTTACAGTTTTGCACAATATGTTCTCAAAACTATATACACCCTTTAAAAAAATAGCATTTGTTTAGCAGGGTCTGTGTAACCTGTTCTGAAATGGTTTTATTATAATATATATCGTTATCGCAAGAGGCTGCAATGTATATCACAATATGGATTTTAGGCCATATCGCCCATCCCTAATTGATAGCCTATAGTAGTTGATAATAACATAGGCCTACCTAATGTTGCCTACGGACGGTAACAGTACAGTAGTAACCTTTTACAGTCTATGAGTAGAACAGCTTTCTCAAGCAGTTTGTGATGCATTTTGGAAACAGGAGATGAGCCCCTGGTCTAATGCGCCACCTGGCTTGAGAAACCCGTTCTCAAAGACTTACTTTTATAGTCATTATTTGGGTAGCACACATATTCTGAATGCCTTCGTCAGAATTCAAATGAGCCATTTTAATCTAGATTAATCTAGATTAATTTCAAAATTAATCTAGATTAATCTAGATTAAAAAAATGAATCTATGCCCACCTCTAATATATATATATATATATATATATATATATATATATATATATATATATATAATAATAATTATTATTATTATTATTATTATTATTATTATTATAATATATATATTTTTTTTATATTTTTTTTAATGGAACCGAATGGTTTACCAAACCTTCAGACATGTATAAAAAAAAAACTAAAAAAGTTGCACATGTGTATTTGTTCATATTTGATACATCAGGCTTTTATAGCTCATATAGTATGATATAATGAGAATATGGTTCAGTTTTATTCAGAGGCCCAAACTAGAGGTCTGCTATCCAAAAAGGTTCGGGTCAGGTTTGGGTTTGTAACTAAAGAAATCCTAGATTTGCTTCTGTGTGCTGTGTTGTGAACAAAAGAGAAAGAGCATAATATTATATAGTATATAATACATATTTTACAAAAAAGTGATAAAATATTAATGTGAAATATATATATAAATACATTTTTTGTATGGCCCCCACGTGCTTGTATGCATGCCTGACAACGTCGGGGCATGCTCCTAATGAGACGACGGATGGTGTCCTGGGGTATTTCCTCCCAGATCTGGACCAGCGCATCACTGAGCTCCTGGACAGTCTGAGGTGCAACCAGGTGATGTCAGATGGACCGAAACACAATGTCCCAGAGGTGTTCTATTGGATGTAGGTCAGGTGAGCGTGGTGGCCCTTCAATGGTATCATTCCTTCATCCTCCAGGAACTGCCTGCATGTTCTCGCCACATGAGGCCGGGCATTGTTGTGCACCAGGAGGAACCCAGGACCCACTGCACCAGCATAGGGTCTGACAATGGATCCAAGGATTTCATCCCGATACCTAATGGCAGTCAGGGTGCCATTGTCTAGCCTGCAGAGGTCTGTGCGTCCCTCCATGGATATGCCTCCCCAGACCATCACTGACCCACCACCAAACCGGTCATGCTGAACGATGTTACAGGCAGCATAACATTATCCACGGCTTCTCCAGACCCTTTCCTGTCTGTCACGTGCTCAGGGTGAACCTGCTCTCATTTGTGAAAACCACAGGGCACCAGTGGCGGACCTGCCAATTCTGGTGTTCAATGGGAAATGCCAATCGAGCTCCCTGGTGCTGGGCAGTGAGCACAGGGCCCACGCGAGGACGTCGGGCCCTCAGGCCACCCTCATGAAGTCTGTTTCTGATTGTTTGGTCAGAGACATTCACACCAGTGGCCTGCTGGAGGTCATTTTGTAGGGCTCTGGCAGTGCTCATCATGTTCCTCCTCGCACAAAGGAGCAGATACCGGGTTAAGGACCTTCTACGGCCCTGTCCAGCTCTCCTAGAGTAGCTGTCTGTCTTCCTGGAATCTCCTCCATGCTCTTGAGACTGTGCTGGGAGACACCGCAAACCTTCTGGCAATGGCACGTATTGATGAGCCATCCTGAAGGAGCTGGACTGCCTGCGCAACCTCTGTAGGGTCCAGGTATCGCCTCATGCTACCAGTAGTGACACTGACCCTAGCCAAATGCAAAACTGGTGAAAAACAGTCCGAAAAGATGAGTAGGGAAAAAATGTCAGTGACCTCCACCTGTAAAACCATTCCTGTTTTGGGGGTTGTCTCACTGTTGCCCATCTAGTGCACCTGCTGTTAATTTCATTAACACTAAAGCAGCTGAAACTGATTACCAACCCCCTCTGTTACTTAACTGACCAGATCAATATCCCAGGAGTTTAACTGACTTGATGCTATTCTCTGATTAAAAAGTGTTCCCTTTATTTTTTTGAGCAGTATATATATATATATATATATATATATATATATATATATATATATATATATATATATATATATATATATATATATATATATATATATTGGATTGGTGGAAAAACAACAGCACTACGCAAACTTTTGTTTTGAAGTCTCTGAGTTCCAGAGGAATTTATGTGACTGTTACACCTGTTCACCCTACAAAGTTCATAATTGGCAAGTAGGGCCTACGTGCTTTTTCTCTTTTCCTCCGGTGTGCAGTCCGCTGAGGGGGCCGCTGTGTCTTGATGAAACTGTGTTTGTTTACATCTATTTGCTTATGGATCGTTACATGCAATCCTAAAATACAGCATATTGCAAAAAATGTATTTGCTGTGAGAAACGGAATTCGGGTTCAGGCTTAAAATGTAACTGTACTGGACAGGTTGGGACAGGTTAAACAATCTCGGGTACTGGCTGGGTTTAAGGTTCAGTTTAATGTCCTTGCAGAACTCTAGCCCAAACTGAGCAAAAATATGCAATTTGGTGCAGTTGTTGATATTTATGGCCAAAAAAATTCTGATAGACTGTAATGTAAATAAATGTTTTAAACAAAATGCATATAATATCAGTTGTCTCTCTATATCTCCCAAAAAGATGTCTTAGTCAAATGCTATTTTAAGTACTTAGTTTTGTGATCAAGCTCTGTAGTTTTTATTGTGGAGGCAAAACATGCAATGAAATTAAATGCAATACAATGATGATTCAAAAATGAACAAATAAATGTGCCTTAAAAGCCTGAATTGATTCTCACATTTTATCATAAAAAAAGTTGCTTCAGTCCAGTAAGTGTACAAATTGAAATATTACTAATTGATATAAAAGTTATTCTTACATTTAGTTGACAAAAAATATTAAAGGACACAAAAGGACACTTGTATCACATGTTTTTTTTTACAATTATACTACAGCTTTTAGTCGCTAAAAGAGTATTAATCAGACAGAAGGCATATAGTAGATTGAGTACAACTGTTTTTTAGCAAAGTTTTGATCATTTAAAGGCCTAAGAATTTTTTTATATTTTAAATTATGATTTATAGGGTATCAAGTAGTAGGCGGCTTAATTTAGGGAGGATGTTTTAAGTTCTGAAAGTTACCAATAAAAAAATAAAATAAAAAATTAAAAAGTAGTCGATTTCCCTTGACAATATGACAGTGATCAGTACATTTTTAGGTGTAGATCACTGGGTTGCTCTGTAATCAGTATAGCAGCACCAGTATGACCAATGCATCCGACATGAATCGTCCTTGCAGATTTAGATTATAATCATTCCAACAGCTGCTGCTTCAAACTCTCTCCAGAGAGACGTGTTTTACGGACACTAGCATGACGGACTCATGTCTACGTCTTTCATCCACAAGGACATGCTGAGATGCTATTAAAGCTAATGGTTCCATGTTGGGTCTTTATAAAGTCATCTCCTATATGTGTTATTAATCAAGTTTGTGCCATCCCCTTGTAAGAACCATAATTTATCATTAATTGAGCATTCAAAGCTCTACAAGCAACTTATGTCCCCCAAACCACCATGACGATTAATAGTCAGTGGTGGAGGAAAGACTAATACGCTCAAGGGTGCACTGTTGTCATTTAGCGTTTGGAGGAAATAGCAAATAGAGGCCAGATTCTGACATTTCTCCAGATATAGTTAGGATGCAGGTATGTGTCAGTCAGAAGAGTGAAGCAGATTAGGTTCAGAGAAGGGCGTTAGCCACATGGTAGCATCAAAGCTTTGAAGGACAGCAACAGAATGAGGGTCATAGTGTCCTGATAAGGCACTGCCGTGTGCAAGTCGAACCCACGCCTATTAAAAACCAGAGCTGGTGGATGTGCTGAGTCTGCTGACAATGGAGCCATCAGTCAGCGATCATTGTCTCTGATTATTTCTGGGGCTCATGGGAAAAAAAAAAAAAAAAAAAAAAAAAAAGAAACAAAAGCAAACACTGATAAAATATAGCCGTGTTGTGTTCTGACTAGACACTCTTCAGCCAGACTTCAAGATCAGCACTTTCCTTCATCTTCTCATGCTCAGGGTAATTTGCATAATTATGCTGTCTTCCAATCAGAATTGGTGTTGCCTATATGGTTGTTTATATATTTAAACTAAACACATTTTTAATTTGGAAAATAGACTTAATTCAATCATGCGGGTTTTTAACATATATTTCAAATATGTTTTGGCCAAATAGTTATATATTTTAAATGGAAATAAAAGAAACGTGCCAGTCTTACATCTGGTGTTTTACACTGAGAAGTTCACAAAGCAGACCAGCATCATCTTGTGTTTTATCAGTGTTTGCCAGTGCTTGACGTGAACAATGACGGCATTTGTGTCACAGGCTCTGTAGAGTTCAGAGAGAGCTCAAGGCAAGTGCATTCAACAATAAGCAAAAACAAGGAGAGTCTATGCTCTGTTCCCCCACAACCTCACACACTCTCTCTTTATCTAAAGGTTTGCTAAATGAGAAAGGCCATGTAGACAGAAAGTAGCCTCAGGTGCATCTCACAGGCATCCCAAAGTGCTAATTACACTTCGAAGCAGAGGATTTGTCCTTCTTCAGTCATTGCGACAGGTAAATATTGGGGTCTTCTTTCCATCCAACAATATTTCTTTTCTCTGCATGTCTGATTGTTAAAGGAAGTGACATCTGGGGAGCAGTAGAGGGAGATGAGGCGAATCAAGAAAGATAGACCTCTTCCTTCATATATACATGCACTCATACCTATGCACATCATCAATAGCTGTTGATTTGATGTTACTAAACATCTGTATATGTCACCTTTTACAACAGACTTTCTTTTGTTGTGTGCAACAATTTATCTTCCAAGGTTTTATGAATTGTCTTTATTGTTTTCGCCCCAAGTATGGAGAGAATAGATAATGACATCCTCATAAATTAAGTGTGTCATGGTACCTGTGACATAAAGGATGTCATGTAGAGGTATTGAAAACAATGTTAATGACAATTAACCTTCTAGTTTCCAACCTCTTGCTCCTTAAACGTAGAGCACAACTGTGTATGTTGCCACAGAACCTGATTTTAACGGTCTAAAGCGCACGTCGCAAGTGCACTTAGTCCGAATCCACTTTTGCTAGTTTAACGACAGGAAAAATGGTTGGTGGGTGGCACATGGTCTAAAAGGGTTGTCCCTATTCTCTTAATAAGTAATGGGTGTGCTTGCAACATGCAATAAAACAATCAGAGTCTCATCTCCCATTCCCTTTAAAAACCAGTTGCGCTTGAATCACATATCTCTTATCGCGAATTTAGTTAGTCCCAGAAAAATGTATCCCAGTCCTTTGTGCTGCATTGTATTAACAAGTCCAATCAGTCACGAAACACTCCAAAAGGACACAAGTCAATCCTGCCAGCGATGCATTTGTTGCAAACAAGGATATCCACCTGGTAAGCTTGAAGTCCGTCATTTGGAAAAGTTCCCGGGAAAAACAACACACCACACATTGGTTCCTACCCCATTATATACATATGAAATCGTCATTCATGAAGAAAATCACCAGACAGGAAGAAACAAAAACAGGAAATAATACAAGAGTGCATTTTATGTGCATAATCATTTACAATAAATACCATTTTGGTTTCATGGTGACTTTAACTTGACTAAACAGTAGAGCATGCTGGGATAAATGTGTCTGCTATATGCATAAATGTCAATGACCAAGTGCAGTTGGTTGACCTTGGTCAAGGCTTAGAGGTTCCAATGCTAATTGTTTGTTTGAAAGTGATGAAGAGATCTGTGAATAAGAAACTAAAGGCCTCTTATAGCAACTCTTTCAATATTTGAAAAAGAAAAGAAAAACATCTAGCCAGCTGTGAGACATCATCTTGACATGCAGATATCACCACAAAAAGACAGTCGTCAGAAAGCTGCAGTCTAAATACAGCATCTCATGTATGACACTAGATGAATTACATATCAAACAGAATGACAGAGTCATACGGTCCATTTCCTCTTTTCATCACTCATGAATCATCTCATCTCTTCATGTTCACTGCCTGACACACAAGAGAAGGCAAACGTGTATCATCAGAGCCACTGACATACTGAGATATAGATATCACACTGATAAAAGAGGTATTCAGAGGTAACAACACTTTAAATATGTCTGACTTCTTGATAATCAACAGCATCAAAATGGGGTTTCAGTTCAGTTACTGCTTTTATTTCCAAAATGAATGATCTCTGACCAACTACTACATGACAATCTAGAATATATTAACACATATTAATTTACCAGATGTAAATATTACAGAAACGCAGTAAAAGCTTTCAATAATTACTCATTTGTCAAAAAATAATTAAAAAAAAAGTCAACCCGAAAACAAAAATCGTCATGATTGAGGCCTACTCATCAATGTTGTTTCAAGCCCATATGCCAAAAAAAAAAAAAAACATTTTGCACACAACTGGAAGTTTTTTTTTTTACAATTTCAGTGAATTGGAACCAGCTCTAAAAACAGATGCTGAAAAAGTACTCCTTACAACTTTTTCACTATTTCAAGTTAAGTTTTGTGTAATATAAGCAGTCATTTGCTGAAAATCTCGACATCTGCTCCAGCTCTCAGATTTTTTGCTTAAAGCATAAATACATATCTTCCAATGGAGTAAAAAAAAATAAAAATAAAATAAAAATAATATATATATATATATATATATATATAATTTTTTTGTTTCCCCATTGAAATAATTAAATTTTTCTGACCCCACATTTTTTAAAGCTTAAACTTTTTGATACTTTTTTTCTTCATAAAACAAGACTAAGTCTTATATAATTTTGCATTTCAAGTAAATGTATCTTGATTTAAAGGTCCTATGACTTTTTGGATGCTTTTATGTATAGGCCTTAGTGGTCCCCTAATACTGTATCTGAAGTCTCTTTCCCGAAATTCAGCCTTGGTGCAGAATTACAGCCATTACGAGCCAGTCCCATAATGAGCTTTCCTTAGGATGTGCCATTTCTGTGTCTGTAGCTTTAAATGCTAATGAGGAGGAGAGAGGCGGGGCAAGGTGGAGGGTGGCGGTGTGGCCTTGACCAGCTTGCCGCCATGGTACCATGCACTAATGTTTACAGTGGATGTATCGCAATGGCTCGTAGATACGCAGTCGTTCAAGCTTTCCAGTTTGACCCAGAATCTGATCCGGATGGAGAAGCACCTGCAGAAGTTGCAACTCAGCGGCTACAGCAGGACGTCTCCAAATGGTTAGCTTAAAATATTGTGTCTGGATACGTACTTTAGTTGGTTTGTTTATGTATGCTGTTACAGTTATTATCATGTAGCTAACGCTAGCCTACGTTGTTGGCTTTTCATGTTGCTCTGATTTGCTATTGTTCTAAAGCTGTATTAGCATCTATATCAGTAATCTTTGTAGTTTAGAGAAGACTGTTCTCTGGCTCATTTTTTAATGACAAAGTTCTCCATGTCCATGTATATACTGAAGTCATGTTACACTTAACCCATGATTTACTCCTGAAGATTTAGGAACTAAAAAAATACTTTTGTGTTCATTTGTACATCCAAACACTGAGCAACTGCCATACATCGCTCGTTTGCATGCCATGAAAAACCAATATTGCGCTCGCACGGTCGTACCTCATTTTCCCATGGGCGGGCCATATTCTCTGGGTGGGCAAAGCAGAGAAAGGGGAGATAACCTTTCCCCGTATGACGACATATAGGGAAGATTCCAGATTGGCCCATCTGAGCTTTCATTTTCTCAAAGGCGGAGCAGGATACCCAGGGCTTGGTTTACACCTATCGCCATTTCTAGCCACTGGGGGAACATAGGCAGGCTAGGGGAACTCATATTAATGTTAAAAAAAAAACTCATAAAGTGAAATGTTCATGCCATGGGACCTTTAAGATTTTTTAGATACTTATACTGGAAAACAAGACAAAAATACGAAGGAAAAAAACATAACTTTTTTCAGTGTGAGAATTTTGAGTCAGATCTTTTCAGTGAATCAGTTGGCCTGTTTGCATGGCATAATCACCCTCAGTATATTTATTTATCAGTTCAATAAAATGGTCATCGCCAGTCTTAATGAATGAACGAATGGACGGACGGACGGACAACTAACTAACTAACTTACTTGCTTACTAAAAATATGCATATTAATATTAATGCATATTAATCACTTGTAAGAGGGTCATCTGTAGCCTTACTGAATAAAGGATGAAAATAAACTGGAGTTGAACTGAATGAGTCTAGAAGGCTGTTGTCTGCTGACTGACATTCAGACCTCCATGTCAGACATCATTTAAAACTAGTTTATCAAGAGTGCCTGAGATTAATGTGTACCACCCTCAACACAAGATGAATAATTCATCTCATTCATTTCTTCATCTTCCAGCATTGAAACATTCAAAAAGTTGTGTGAAATATCTGCAAGGACTCCTCATTTTACTTATGCCTTTGAAGATCTCTCTGTCCAGGCTTTAAAAACTATTTTCAAGCGATGTCTCCTTGATATGCAGCAGAGAACAGAAACATTTGACAGGTGTTTGCTGTCCCTGAGGCAATAATGAAAAAATTCCCCATTGCCATTTTAAATATGGAAATGATTATATCTGTTCCCTAACTTGTAGCCACAGCAGAATTTGCTGACATGACAGCAGTTGGTGAAAGTAAAAAGTATGTAACTTGTTTGTTGTTAGCTTTAAATTGCAGCTGAACCTACTGAATCGTGTACAACCTTTCAACTCTAAATAAGCTTGGTGACAGTCATAAATTTGGAAGGAAAGCTACTCATAAACTTAATACTTAAAACTAATAAACTTAATATGATGCATATTTGTCAGTCATACATAAATGAAACATCTCAGTTTACAACTGTAACCATGGTTCTCTGAGAACGGAATGAGACACTGTGTCATGGAGTTGACGCTATGGGAATGATCCTTGTGAGACAGTGTCTGAAGCACGTGTGCTACACACCTCACATCTTGATTGGCTACCTCAGACAGGTGTGCCGGTAGGGTATATAAGGGCACCTAGAAAGAAATTCATCAACTTCATTTGTCTGAAGGAAGACACAAAGGCATGCCGGAAGTATGGCAACGATACGCAGTGTTTCGTTCCCCTTCTCTGGGAACCATGGTTACAGTCGGAGCCTGAGACGCATCATTTTGAAGCAGAACTCAACACCGCATCTGCATGCTCACTGTGTCCTGTGAAATTACTCCGCAAGCTAAGCTGTAGCCAAAGCATTGCCATACAGTGCACCCACTGACCAAGAAATAAATAGCCTGAATTGGAACCTGCAGCTCAATACCACCCATATTGCCTGATCTGTAACTGACCCGCGGGGCTGAACTGCTTAGGTAGATTGCAGACTCTTTGCATCTGCCAACCAATAAGGAGGGGCAGACTAGACCGCTGCTACCCGGAGCCTTGGCCATACTGTAAGTTCGAAGGGGGTACCCTTTTACAAAGTAGCAAGTATTCAGCATCTGGTCCAAAGGACCGAGATATGCCCCAGGAGGGAACCCTGTTCCCTCAACTGCCTGCTCTACCTATGGCAACATTATCCAGGAGACCTGGCAAGAGAGCATCAGGGTGAAGCTCCTCATCCTCTTGCTCTATCACCGATCATCATGGGGCATAACTGCATGACCTCTTCTGAGGACCGAAAATCTCAGCTGACGGAGCTTTAGGGAAGTGATCCATCCAGTAGCAGGGGTCCTAGGAATATAACATACAATCAACATACAATTGCCTGACTATTACCTCCAGTATGAACAGGAGGGGGTACTGAGAGAGCGGAGCACCATAGCTTTTTCATACTACCCTCTACCAAGTAGTCCACTTTTAGACATAAAGAGGCACGGGACATAAGCACCGTAATTGTCCATCTTTCCTCCTTTCGTCCATATGAAATATGAAGGATTCTGAAACTGCCTCTATACCCAGTTCACTGAAGGACACTAAACGAAAGAGTGGGACGTGATAGCGTGGGATGCCTAATCTCTTCATCTAGGTTTGCTATTCACATTCATTTCACTACCGCATTGCACTAGGAAGGACGGCAGGTAGAAGAGTGGGACGCAACTGCGTTAGAGCCCAACTGTACACCTACAACACCTAATACATCATGGAGCATGTCCATATTGTAAATCTAATGCAAGCTTCTGGAGCTAAATAATGTAGTGATTGTACGTTCACTCTACCTCCTCTACAACAGTCTAGCTTTACTGCAAAGGAAACATACAGATGCTCCATAGTATTCAACGGTTCGACAGAAAAAGGGGCGGAGCACTGAAAATGAAAAACCCTCGTAGTGTGATACACTTCCTCTTTAATAACAGGGAACACACTCTATAGATAGAAAAGTGGGTCACCAATGGGAACACGCCAACTTTGCTTGAAAAGAGTGATTACAAGAGAAGCACAATAATGAGCTGAAAAAAGTGAGGCAATGTACAGACACTTATTTCATATAAGCAACTGCGCTTCCCTGGCTCAGGGAAAGATGCATATTTAAGGGAAAGAAGCCAAAAAGAGGAATCTAAGGGTTCAGCTTATTTTTTCTTTTGGCCGAGTTGACCTACCTCAAATCCTCTTTTGGCTTCTTACGAGGTTGCCTCCTCAAGCTCTGACTCCTCTGGGGTGGAGCACGGGCAGTGACACTCTCCTTCTGACCCTGTCTCCTGCTGGGGCCAGCGACAAGTTCTGGAGGGGAGAATCTAGGTTCTCGTCTGCGGCGGGGGATGGATTGCTCAAACTCCGCTGGCTTCTGGACCACTGCCTTAACAGCGGTGCGAAAAAGTCATTGGGGTGTCAATAAGAAAAGCTCTTTCCTTCTCCTTGAGCCCCAAAAGGTTAAGCCCTAGGTGCCTCTCCATATGGCTGCCATGGCAGCAATCGAGCAGCCCACAGAACGAGCCGCCTGCTTGGTTTCGCAGAGGGCAAAATCTGTCACACGACGAAGCTACGTGTCATGAAGAGCCTTCCACAGGGATATGCCGCACTGGGAACAAAATAGCTTGCAAGTGCATCTTCGACCCGGGGCATCCCCGTATAGCCGTGTTCAGCAAGCCCCTTCACGTTAGCATAAATAGTTGTTAAAGGGGCGTTGACACGCGGTGAGAATGGTTTGTCCAACGATCTCGCAAACTCATCATGGAGATCGCCCATGGGTGCCTATAGGACGCCTATGACCTGCTAGGAATTGCTCATCCAATCTACTTAGGAGAGTTTCCGCCCTCTCCACTGACCAATCAAACTTCAATTGGTCCATGGCGCGGGTCATTACGCCTACCAGCTCCTCGTATGTGGGGGCGAGGAAAAAGACAGACTCACTCATTACGTCTCCCTCAACTCTTGTCACATCTAGTTCCTCAGAAGTAGTTCAGGTCAAGAACACGCTCTCTGTCAGATCGGAAGAAGCCGCAGAGCGGGCTTTCGGGTCTGGCATTAGAGCTGAAGAGCTAGCGGGTGATGCTTGAGAAAAGGTTCTACCCATCTTGAGCTCATCTGCTAACTCAAGCTGCGATCCCCACGGGACCCGATCTGCGAGGTGCAGGCTCCTGGCTCACTGGGCACAAAAAAAAAGCTCTTGGAAAGAGCTAGGCAGGAGTAGAGCCTCTGTGAAACGGTCACAGTGAGAGCAACCAGCCCCCTCGAGGGCTGATCGAGCATGCTCCGCTCCGAGACACATAACACACAGATCATGTGAAACTCCCAGTGTTAAGTACAGTATCTCTGGCATGGCGTTACACACTTTCTGAATGCTTTGCTAGACATTTTCTTTTTTACTCCTAGCCACAAACACACAGAAATAGCACACGCACCTACGCACAAACGGCTTCCTGTAGACATAGAAACTGATGACTGACTACGGTAGCCAAGCAAGATTAGAGTGTTGCACACAAGCTTCAGACACCGGCTCACGAGATGCTCCTTGACGCAGAGTTGAGTTCCACTTTGAAAGGGAACAGTTGGTAATATTACTATAACAAAATATTACTGAAACAAAATTAATATTCTATAACAAAAATCTTAACAGCTTCTTACTCATTTATGTATGACTGACAAATATGCGTCACATTAAGTTTTTTTGTTTACTGCAAGTTAACTGCATGTTGTGTAATTCAAATACATATATGTGTATATATATATATATATATATATATATATATATATATATATATATATATATATATATATTTTTTTTTTTTTTTTTTTTTTTTGTAAATTAGTCTTTCACAGTTTGTATTTTTTCCTTGGACAATGACTGTAAAGATTACGGAGTAGATAACATACTTTTTTTTTAGAAACATTCCTGTCTAGTAATTTATAATAATAATCTTCAGTATCATTGTGGCGAGGGGGGCGTGGTTCCGCGAAGTCTGTAGCGGGAGAGAAAGGTGGGGGCCGAGCGGTGAGTAAGTAGGTCAAGTGCAGATGATGAACACCTGTGTCTGATTGCAGTAATTGGCGTGGAGAGACTGCATAAAGCCGGGGAGAGCGAGAGAGAGGAGAGAGAGTTTTGGACTGGGACTTCACGTGCGAGCTGATCAAGGAGAGAGATCATCAAAGACTGTGAAACTGTTTTATTGTTGTTGCTGTGCAGGAAGCACGGTGAACGCGCTGTTCGCGCACCTTTTGTTTATTTGTTTATTTTGAATAAAGTGAGTGTCCCAGTCAGCCGACCCCTGTCTTCTTCCTTCCTACATTACGAACCGTATTACAGTGGAGCCGAAACCCGGGAAGGAAGAAGATCATCGCCGCCATGCAGAACCCGCCAGCCTCGCCATTTGCGGACATCATCCAAACGCTCGCTGGTCTTCACCAAGAACAACATCGACAGCTGCTGGCCATAAAGGAGGAGCAAGACCATCGCTTTGAAGCACTCCTCCGAGGCCAGCATGAAGACCGCGAGCTGTTCCGGAGCTGGATAGACCGGGAGGTAAAGGCCGTCCCCCAAACACCTGCGTCCTCACCGCTGCCGCTGAATAAAATGGGGCCGCAGGATGACCCGGAGGCTTTCCTGGACCTGTTCGAGCGGTCAGCGGAGGACAGGGGATGGCCCTCCACGGACTGGCCAATGCGGCTCATCCCGTTGCTTTCCGGGGAAGCACAAGTGGCCGCACACCAACTGCCAGTCCAGAACCTCCTGGTCTATAAAGATCTAAAACGTGCTATACTTCAGCGGGTCGGCCGGACCCCGGAACAACACCGTCAGCGCTTCAGGACCCTGAGCCTCGACGAGTCCGGCCGACCCTTTATAATGGCACAACAGCTCCGGGACTCTTGCCGCAAGTGGCTGATGGCCGATGGAAGCGACGTCGAGGGTATCATCGATCGAGTGGTGCTGGAGCAGTTCATCTCCCGTCTACCAAAGAGAACTGCAGAGTGGGTCCAGTGCCACCGCCCGACGTCGCTGAATCAGGCCATCCAGCTGGCGGAGGATCAGATGGTGGCGTGTCCAGGGGTCGGCGAACCCCTTCCATCTGCCTCTCTTCCTCTCTCTCTCTCTCCCTCTCCCTCTAGGCCCGTTCCCCTCCCCAGGACTCGGGGAGGACCACCGCCGAAACCTCTACCGCGGTGGAGGATGGGGAGCCAGAGCGAGCCAGCGGCTCCATCCAGAGCCTTTACTCGGGGAGGGGGATCGTTTGCCGGATCGGGTCCCCCGCAAGCGGCTGCGGCACTCTCTCCACGCCAATTCCTTGACCCGCTTCCTGCCCACAGAGCAGAGGGGAAGCCTGGGCCGGCTTGTTGGCGCTGCGGGGACCCGGGTCACTTCATAGATCGGTGTCCAGTGATGGAGGTGGGGACACTGATCCGGGTCCCCGACGCCCCACGAGCTGCCCCCGATCAAGCTGGCCAGTATCAGATACCTGTGAGTATCAAGGGGGGTACCTATCGGGCTTTGGTGGATTCAGGTTGTAACCAAACCTCCATGCATCAAAGCCTGATTCAGCCCAAGGCATTGGATAATGGCCGCATGGTTAAGGTAAGGTGGGCAAATTCCCTTCGAGCGAATTGGTATGGACCTCATCGGGCCATTAGAACGGTCAGCACGGGGACACTGCTTTGCATTGGTCCTGGTGGACTATGCAACGCGGTATCCTGAAGCAGTTCCTCTCCGCACTATTTCCGCTAAAAGTGTGGCGAGTGCTCTGTTTTCATTGATCTCCCGGGTGGGAATCCCGAAAGAGATTCTCACCGATCAAGGCACGGCGTTTATGTCACGAACTATACGCGAACTTTACGAGTTATTGGGCGTTAAAGCGATTTGTACCAGTGTCTATCACCCACAGACAGACGGGCTGGTCGAACGGTTTAATCGCACGTTAGTAAACCATGATTCGAAAGTTCGTACAGGAAGACGCCAAAAATTGGGATAAATGGTTAGAACCCCTCTTGTTCGCTGTACGAGAGGTCCCCCAAGCCTCCACGGGGTTTTCCCCCTTCGAGCTTCTCTATGGACGTCAGCCTCGCGGGGTGTTGGACGTCCTTAGAGAAACTTGGGAGGACGGACCTTCAAATAGTAGAAATGAAATTCAGTATGTCATGGACCTGAGAACAAAACTCCACACTTTGGGGCGGCTATCCATGGAGAATTTGTTACAGGCTCAGGACAGACAAAGTCGGTTGTACAACAGGGGGACTAGACTGCGTCAATTTGCACCGGGAGAAAAAGTGCTTGTATTACTTCCCACTTCCAGTTCAAAATTACTCGCAAAGTGGCAAGGACCCTTCGAGGTCACACGGCGAGTTGGGGATCTCAACTATGAGGTAATACGGACAGATAGGGGCGGGACACATCAAATATACCACCTCAATCTCCTTAAAAAATGGTCGGAGGTGGAGTCAGTGTTGTTGGCGATGGTGGTGAGCGGAGAGGAGGATCTCGGTCCAGAAGCGCTTATCAAAACTCAATCCCTCGCTCTGGACCCCGGGGGAGACCACCTCTCACCGTCCCAACTCACTGACATAAAGAATTTACAAGCAGAATTTGCTGATGTGTTCTCGCCTCTGCCTGGACGTACAGATCTCATTCAGCACCACGTTGAGACCGAGCCGGGGGTGGTAGTTCGCAGCCGGCCGTATCGCCTGCCAGAACATAAAAAAAAAGTAGTGCAGAGCGAATTAGAGGCAATGATGGAAATGGGAGTAATAGAAGAATCCAACAGTGACTGGGCGAGCCCGATAGTTTTGGTTCCCAAAACGGACGGCTCAGTCAGATTCTGTGTGGATTACAGGAAGGTGAATGCTGTGTCGAAGTTCGACGCTTATCCAATGCCTAGGATTGACGAATTGCTTGATCGGCTGGGTACTGCTCGTTTTTATTCGACACTGGACTTAACGAAGGGATATTGGCAGATCCCCTTATCACCTATGTCCAAAGAAAAGACCGCTTTCACCACGCCGTTCGGATTACACCAATTTGTCACCCTTCCTTTCGGTTTGTTCGGGGCTCCAGCAACGTTTCAGCGTCTGATGGACAGAATTCTCCGGCCGCATGCTGCATATGCTGCTGCCTACTTGGATGACATCATCATCTATAGTGGCGATTGGCAGCGGCATGTGCAGCATTTGCGGGCTGTCCTGAAGACGCTGAGAAGGGCTGGACTCACGGCAAACCCAAAGAAGTGTGCGGTTGGGCGGGTGGAAGTTAGATATCTGGGCTTCCACTTGGGTCATGGACAAGTGCGTCCCCAAATTGATAAGACGGCAGCAGTTGCAACTTGTCCAAGACCTAAGACCAAAAAGGAGGTTAGACAGTTCTTGGGGCTGGCGGGATATTATAGAAGGTTTGTGCCTAATTATTCGGACCTCGCCAGCCCGTTGACTGATCTGACTAAAAAAGAGGTACCAGATACGGTTCAGTGGACGGAGCAGTGTCAGCAGGCTTTCACTCAGATAAAGGCTGCTTTGTGTGGTGGCCCACTCTTACATGCCCCTAACTTTTCTCTCCCTTTTATTCTGCAGACCGACGCATCGGACAGGGGGATGGGCGCCGTCCTGTCCCAGGAGGTGGAGGGTGAGGAGCGGCCGGTGCTGTACATCAGTCGAAAGCTCTCAAAGAGAGAGACGATGTACAGCACCATCGAAAAGGAGTGCCTAGCCATCAGGTGGGCCGTTCTCACCCTCCGCTACTACCTCTTGGGAAGGGAGTTCACCCTCTGTTCGGACCACGCTCCCCTGCAGTGGCTCCACCGCATGAAGGATACCAACGCGCGGATCACTCGTTGGTATCTAGCTTTACAGCCGTTTAAGTTCCAGGTGATCCACAGGCCGGGTGCACAGATGACTGTGGCTGACTTCCTCTCCAGGAGGAGGGGGGGGGAGGCTGCAGGCCGGATGGCTCCCCGGCCTGAGTCGGGCGGTGGGGGTATGTGGCGAGGGGGGCGTGGTTCCGCGAAGTCTGTAGCGGGAGAGAAAGGTGGGGGCCGAGCGGTGAGTAAGTAGGTCAAGTGCAGATGATGAACACCTGTGTCTGATTGCAGTAATTGGCGTGGAGAGACTGCATAAAGCCGGGGAGAGCGAGAGAGAGGAGAGAGAGTTTTGGACTGGGACTTCACGTGCGAGCTGATCAAGGAGAGAGATCATCAAAGACTGTGAAACTGTTTTATTGTTGTTGCTGTGCAGGAAGCACGGTGAACGCGCTGTTCGCGCACCTTTTGTTTATTTGTTTATTTTGAATAAAGTGAGTGTCCCAGTCAGCCGACCCCTGTCTTCTTCCTTCCTACATTACGAACCGTATTACAATCATTACTTCATATAATTGTGACCGGGGATTTAGATTTACCACCAGGAACACATAAGGGGGTTCTATTTGCTTTAAGTTTATTCATATGATGTAAAATAAAATAAACGACTTATTTTCAAATGTTGTTTATTAATTTAATTGACAAGAAACAGTTTGTTTTAAATGATCACAAAAGAAACAGAAAAGAGCAGAAACACAAAATTCAATAAATGAGGATCTCAGAGCTGGTGATAAAATTTAAACCACCTCACTGCTCTATATTACTCAGGGTGCAATATTCTCTGTAATACACTGTACGCTTGAGTATCACAGTCCACTTGTGTATAACGAACACAATACTCTCTCTTAAACACGGCAATACAAGAATACAACCGTTTTAAAATGCAAAAAAAAAAAAAAGGAAAATCAAAAATAAGAGTAATGCGACAATTCTAAACCGTTACAATACAATACGGCCGTGGGAATACTGTATAAAGAGAACAAAACAACATAAGTACATTCTTTATATTACCCACTTACCTATCAATTGAGAGAATTTAGAGAAAATAACAATCAGCTCCTACACACCAACACATTCACTTCACGAGGGCTGACATCCCCAACATTATGTTCCACACTGTGTAAATAATCACATCAAATTATAATCACATGAAAAGCACACAAAACATTTAAAAAAATTAAGTGTATAACATTTGGCATAACGCCAAATAACCAGGTCTACACCGCATGGTGTGACGTCATATCATAGCGTACATTACCCATAACTTTTCAAACATGACAGTTCTCCGAATTAACACAACAAAATACGCATCCACAAATGGTATTAAAGGTCCCGTATTATGCCCCTTTTCACAAGATATAAAATAAGTCTCTGATGTCCCCAGAGTGTGTATGTGAAGTTTCAGCTCAAAATACCCAACAGATCATGTTTTACAGCATGTTTAAATTGACATTTTTTGGGGCTCAGAAAAACGCGCTGTTTTAGTGTGTGCCCTTTAAATGCAAATGAGGTGCTGCTGCACGACACAGGGGGCGGAGCTTCATGAGCTCGTGCTCAGTCTCTCAGGACAATTTCATCTCAAGGAATGATGATAATATCAGAAACTCTCAGTAACGGTGTTCATTTCGAGTCGGACAATAATGCCTACAGAGTCAGAGTGCTGTATAGAGATGAAACAGGTATAGTTTAGTAGTTTAATTATGGTTATTATAACGTATTTGTCATCTGCTTGTATGTATCCATTATTTATTAATAGCCTACAAGTCTGCTGTCTGAATGATGATCAAACATATAGGCTACTGATGAGTTTAATAAAGTTTATTGTACATCACACAAAAGATGAAGCGTCAGTTTTACTTCAGAAAATCACCGTAAGAGCTGAGTAAACACAGTAAGTAGAGTTGAGGGAGCATTCCTGTGGGCGGAGGTTAGTCAAAAAACGGTTCTACTGACGTCATTAAAGAAGGAAGTAGAGGGATGTAGTCCAAACGGGCCGTTCGATGTAGTCGACTTCTGTTAAATAAAATATCTCGCTTGGCATTGAACTTTGAGCTTTATCATTTTACAGATATTATTTATACTCTAACAACAACATTACACACTAACTAAAGTTTGAAACATGGGATCAAGAAGAACGGGACCTTTAAACAAAAATATACTCACAAAACATTGTATTTACTATGGAAGCTTGTTTCCGCCACTGAATAATAAATACATCAGAATAATTGCGACTTTTTATCTCACAATTCTGCCTTTTTTTCTCACAATTGCGATATATCAAATCAGAATTGTGACTTTTTTTCTCAGAATTGCAAGATATGAAGTCAGAATTGTGAGATGTAAACTCGCAATTGTGAGATAAAAAGTAGCAAATATCTTTTAAAATGTTTTATTCTGTAGCGGAAACAAGCTTCCATAATTTACCCATGGATGAACTCAAATCCTCCACAATTTCCCGAGAGTGCGCATCTCTCTTTCGCACTGGCAAATAGACAGTAAAAGAAATGGACACAGCGACCCCATTGGATTCAACGGAGAAAAGTGAAGTCAATTAGAAGCACTCACTTCCTGATGGCTGAGCGTACTGCGCAGACTCAAACTGAGCTTGACGATGTAGATGTGACGTGAGCAACCTGTCTGTCTTCTAGTAGCTGTGCCAAGAGAAATCTGAATCATTCTCTTCCGAAACTTGCAGAGACGGAGAGTGTGAGTAGGAGGTGTCCACGAGCTAGGAGCAGGAGAAACTTTTGCTAAGTATTCTGATTAATTATTTTGTCATTTTGCCTCCACGTCCCCCCGATTGCCCGCGAGCTTCTCCTCCTGTCCATACGGTAATTTCTCTACTGTGCGACAGAGAGTCGCGTGGTTATGATGCAATCGTTAGCCTATTTTTACAAAAATGGCTTCTACGGGGCCATAACGTAAGATACAAGGTAATGGAGCCTTTTATACATTTTTGTGTTTCTTTACAAATAAATAATGGACAAATGGAGTCTTTAAACACCTCAGATGTAAAGTTATTCGCTGTCAAAGTGACGCCAAAATGAATGGGAGTCAATGGAATGCTAACAGCAGGTGGGGGTCTGCTAATCAATGGCAGCGCCCGGGGAAGCTTCAATGTTTTCCGAAACATTGGCCCCCTGCCCGTTGCACGTCTCACCAAAAAAATGACGGCGGCCGTGAGGCGAGAGCGCACACGCATTGTCTCGTGCGCAACACACATATCGCCACCCGCTGATGACTCCAAGGAAATACAGGTAATCTCTGTTTTTTTCTCCCTGTCTCCATAATTAAACATAAACAACAATAAAAAACCAGACCTTACCATGCAACGAGAGTAACAAACTTTAAGGGTATTTACCACCCGGTTACATAATGATATTATAATTTACTCCTGCTTGGAAGAATCAGTTACCCTGGTGACGTCAATGGGATTTTTCAATCTTCTTCTTTTTTTTTTTTTGTTATGCTACCGGGACAATTTATTAAGATAAGTTTCTCTTGCAAAAACATAACTTCAGGGTATTGAGCTATGATTATTTTAAGTTAATTAATATCAAGAGAGTCTAGGAACCTAATTAAAAGGGTCATATCATATTTTTTAGCATTTAATTTGTTTTTTGGATATCCAATTATAATGTCACTCAAGGTTTTTGCACCATAAACTATTTAGTTAAATTTAGTTTTAAATGACCCTCTTTCTGACCATGACAATTAAATTAACTTTTTTCTTTTACTGATCTTACTCTATCTTAAATACTATTTAATTATTTATTTATTTTATTCATTCTTTTTTTTTTTTTTTTTTTTTTTTGCATGTGAAAAGAGAAACAGCCCGTTTCTACAACTACTTTGTTCTGTCGGTCTGCCATAAGAAAGTTGCACAAATAGACTACAACTATTTTGCAACCATTTTCCTGCCTGTGTGACTAAATTTAGTTAAATATTATTACAATATTCAACAAATTGAACCACAGTACTGACCAACTACTGCAACAGTAAAGACTTCCAAACAGTCTATCCAAACGTCACCACCCTTGAAAAAATGTACAACTGTAGATGACTAACTGTGGATTTTGTAGAAAAGTTGTACTATATATTAGATATTATATAAGGTTTTACATTATTAATATAGCTGTTTTATTGTAAGGGTTATGTTAAGTTTAGTTTTCATTTCATTCTTGTGTTTCCTTTCAGTTTAGTTCTTGATTAACCTTTGTTAGTTGCCCTGCTTAGTTTCGTTGCTTTTGTTTGTCCCCTGTGTATATATAGCCCTATGTTTCCATTACTCCTTGTTGGTTCTTGTCTTTGTTTCCCATGTGGTTTCACTTGTTTATTATTCCTGTGAATCTCCGGTGAACTTCTGCAAGCTTGGTTTGTTTATGAATGATTATTGAAGTGTATTCTTTTTTTGTGCGTTTTTGCTTACCTCACCGTTTGACAGTTATGTTAATTATATAATATTTTATGGGACTGAGAGTATATAATTTATGTTTATTGAACAAACGTTTGGTTTCATAGTTCTATATGAAGATCCATTGCAATGAACATCACAACATATGACTTTGAATGACTTCTTGGATGAACAGTGACCTGAATAAAACATGGATGTTTCTCAATGTGCCATTGCCCAGAGGCTAAAGCACTTAAATACTTTTGTAAAGACATATTGGTCTCACATGTAACAAAATAATTTGTGATTATAAACTTGCTTTAGAAAAAACACAAGACTCACGTTTTCCCCCCACCTCTTTTCACCAGAAGATAAAACACATTTGACTTGCATTTATTTCACAGATAATAGAGAATCTACATCTATAAGTAAATGTGTCTGTCTGCGACCTTTAAAACAAAATCATTGCACGACCTTGGGAAAGTTTCAGTCTTAACACTAATAAACTGTTTCATAATTGTGTCACAGGACAGTTAACATTCAAAACTGGCCTAAACTTGAAGTAGATGGAGCTTAATCAAGCATGAGATATGAATGAAATTGTTAAGTTCAGTCCAGGGTTCGAGGAGAGGACAAGACCTCATTACAAAGCGCTTGCTGCATAATTTCTTTTCTTTAACTTACGTGCTGCGATTTCAACTGTCTGTCCTCTGATGAACTGCAGCAACATGTCACAACACCTGAATGTTAATTGCTCTGTTGAGATGTCACATAGATTAAAACAATTAGAATATAACTGCATGAGACTCGGGAATAAACAACAGTTCTTCATGTTAAATGGTGCTCGTGCCTTTCAGCTCTGACACATTTTTTGGGAGTTATGTTAGGTTCAAGTCAGATGGAAATGTACAAAATTCTGAGGCCACTAGTTAAAATGCTTCAATTTACAGTGCAAAATGTCCACAATTCATTTGTATTGTATTAAACTCTTTAGAGATACCTTCATTATATATTCTTATTGTACACTCTTGGATTCCAATTTAGCCCAACATCTGCTCTGCATATTCTATAACTTCTACACTTAACTATATATTTGATATGGTATAAATAAATAAATATATATTTCTATTAACCCTATCATTAAGATTCTTAGCATTTGACACTATGCGAAATATTTACAAGATTATCCCAAATATAAGCTGTGCATCCAGATATTTTACTTATGAGCTTTTTTGTAATTGCTTTTTTTTTTCTCAATGATGACTCTCATTGTAAAAATTTACTGTAAAACATTTCTTTTTTTCTAAATCAGTGTAGAGGTAGTACAAAAAAAAAAAAATGGTACCATAAATGTATAAATACTTTATAATAAATAATTCATTGTTGGTTTCATAGAGTTCACCTTGTATTAAATATCCCACAAACATTCATACAAGTACTACTATGATCCCGCACATATCAAATGTGCTCTTTGTAATTGGGTCAAGGACTCTCCCCTCATAGAGTCGCCCCACAGGAAGTGTGTGAGAACTCAAAGAATTGCTTCTGTGTTCAGCACTTAACACAGGCCTTTATTCAAGCGTAAGGGCCAAAGGACACGAGACAAAGGCACACCATAACCTAACCTTCCCTCCGAATGCTCTCGGCTTTCAGGGATTTAAGTGGCTGGGAGATTTTAAGGGCATTATATCAAAATGTATTCAAACACAAAGCCTCTGTCATGCCGTACGTAATATGCTTGACTGCTCAATGATAAATTGTAGAAAGTCTTGGTGCCTTTCCATGCCTTATGGGAATGAGTTGTAATGTGGCATCATGTGGTCATGTAGAGTTGGCTAGCAACAGACAAACCAATCATAAATGCCTATCTCATTAAGTATCCATACACTTTGTTGCATTTAGTCTATATGTGAAGGAAGAGGTTAGAAATGTTCAACAGCGACATATAATGGAGTAACATTAACTGGACTGATAAAGAGACACATATTATTTGTGCTGTATTTCAGAAGGTTCAATACAGCCAGGGTAATTTATGTGGTGACGTTTCCACAAGCATTTATTAAAACAGGTTGCAAACTGGTCGCATGCATTTGTAAATGTTGTTAACCTCATAAATATGCAAATGCAAGCGTTAACCCAGATCTTGAAACCTGACTATAGGATTAATTACTAAACCATAGTAAAATATGAACAGTGTCAAACAAGATGCTTCGGATTGTGTTTTCCCAGGTTTTAGTATGACTGTGTTAAGCAAGAATAGTCTGTGTAAAGATGTAATGTTGCAGAACTTTCACCTTTCTATCCCAAGGGTGTCCTCAAACTCCCTTGCCAATGGCAAAATCACTAAGACACACAGACTTGAGTGAATTATTAATCTTTATAAAATGGCATAACAATTTGATAACATTTGTATTAAACTGCAATGTGGTAAAAGACAGATCGGTTATTCAGAACGGTTCACAACATCTTGGTTGGTTTAAAAACCCTGGCACTTGACTTATGAAATAATTGAGGGGTGAAAAAGCAAACAACTCATAATGTTGCGCCCTGAGCATGCATGGATGCCATTTAAACCGGCACACTTGTCTTGTGATGTGACTGCTCATTGAAAGTGACAATGACAGTGGGCTGAAATCTAAAGTATCCAGGCACATCTTCAATGCTTAGATCTGATGTAATATTTCAAAACATGACTGCGTATTGCATGGTTAATTTTTGTGGCAGAACAATGACAATCACACGTACGTTAAACACAACTAAGGATTTTTATTTTATTTATTTATTTTCTGAGCCAAAATGCGGATAGCTAGAAATATCAGGCACCCGACCTCAATCCAAATTAGCGTGTTTTACTTGCCTGAAGACATGGCTGAACGCAAACAGACTTCTAAGTAAGGGAATTTGAATGAAATAGTCTGGAACTGAAAACAAGGCTTGCAGGCATCTAACGTTTGACAATGCATGTATGGATCACATCCGTCAGGTGGCACTCAGGAGCTTACTGAACAAAAAAGATATATATGTATATGTATATATAAAACTATACATATACATTTCCCATATTACCTTTGATATCCTAAAATGTGGGCATTATTGGGGGAAAATGTGGCTAGTTGTAGCATGGGTGAGATGTTACAAGGTATCTTTATCTTAGTTATTATGAGATTTTGAGTTAAAAGGTCAAGTACATAATTGTGTGTTTTCGCTATTAGTAACTTTATATGTTTCTATGTTGTTGTTTTTTTTTTGCAGTGATGCCAAAAACCCTTTAGGGAACATATCTCAAAAGAAGTGTAAAGAACTTTTTTTTTTCTTTTTCTTTTTTATAATCTAAAGAAACATTGTCTAATATAATGACGCTTTTCCACTGCATGATACGGCTCGGCTCGGCACTGCACGGGTCTGGCTATTTAAATCTAGCCGGTTTGGTGTCTCGTGTCGCAAATACAATGACGCTGGTAGTGACGATTCTGTATGACCAATCAGTGATCCGCCAAAGCGTGCCGTACCGAACCATGCAGTGGAAAAGCTCCATACATAACCTTTTATGGAATGGAAAGGTCCAATGGATGTTAAAGGTTCTTCATGGAACAATGATTGCCAATACCCAGACAACAACAGATTCAACGCGTACCAGATGTGGGCCGGATCTGGGCCGAAGCTTTGTTGCTGTCTGGGTAAACATCCTTCATTTTTAAGGGTGTATATCATATATTTAAAACAAAGTCATTCCTCTTAAACCATGAACTAAGGAACTGTATTTTTCCCCCTGTCATACGTGTTTATTTTTACAGAATTGATATTCTATAAAAATAAGAAAACAAATAGGTCTTTGAAACATATCTCACAATGTGTTTTTATAACTTGACATGACTTTGTCACACACAAGTTCTAAATATTAATCTCCCTCAAAACTGTAATAACTGTAGATTATATAAGTTTTCAGTATGTAAGTCATCTCACCTCTCTATCCAGAGCCATCACTTGAAATCACATGACTTGGCACAACATTTTTAGGATGGGCTCTATAGCCACACGCTCAGCAGCAAAAAGATGCATTTAAGTATAGGTCCCTTTATATCCCAGGACCGGGACAATGTTCCCAGTTTCCCCTGCTGGCGAGCAAACACACAAGTCCTTACAGCTGCCCAAAATTCTTGGCCCTTACAACATATCCTTAACAAACTTCTGCATATCCCCATTAAATTTCCACATTTGGGTGGAGGATACAGTGATGTTTCTGGAACATTCAGATAAGGATTCTAATTTTGCAAACCAGTGCACTTTGTGTTGGCCACTAATGGCTAATGGAGTAAATAATTACAGAAGCAGGCTGCGATAAATCTGATTAGGCTTCTTCTCTGAGCAAAAGGAAGCTATGGGAAGACTGTTTATCTGTAATTATTTAGACTGCAGCGTAATAGTAATCCATGGGTCTTTTTGGGGAAAGTAGTGAAATCTGTCTAAAGCATTAGATTATCACTGTGCAAAAATGGTTATAATTGTGATTTAGATTAATCACCATGACCTTTACCCTTAATAGATAGCGTTGCGGAAGTCATATTATAACGGGTAGAGTTTGAATATTTGTCACAGCAGGAATTGCAAATGCAAGGTTTAAGAAATGTAAATGTACAGTCATTTGCAGTTTTCCTATAGCATATTATATGCAAATCATAATTCATGCATATTTTTCTTCTCCTGGAGTTTAATGTGAGTTTCTATTTTAGTTTCCAAAGGGTCAGTGACTAAAGCATCTGTAATGACTCATGCACATTCATACACATTCTTTTAATTTGAAAATGCAATTTATAGACAGTTCTCCTGCACCATTAAAGTTGTATAAAGACTTTAAGCCTCAGTTTATTAAAGCATACTACAACTTAGCTTTACACAGAGGATGTGTTCTTAAGTTTAAAATCAGCTAGATGGATTGCAACGGAATAGAATTCAAACCAGGACTCTTGGTTGGGAACTTTTAGAAGCTTGAAACGACAACTTAAAAATGCTAAACTTATGGTGCAAGACACTAAAAACAATGGCCAAAGATGTCTGTCTAAAGCATTTGGACATAGATTAAAAATTATAGACCTCCTTCGACTGACTTGCTTGTACGGTGGCTCTGAATTGTCAAAACACCTCTCAAAATGCTCAAAATGAAAAACGCAGAAAATGAAACCCAATCCAATTTTTTTTTATGACGGACGCAAGTTAGGCAAGTGTGTAAACGTGATTGACGCAACGTGAGGTCATATTTATTTTTTAACGTGCGAAAATTTCGGACTCAGTGTGCAAGGACCTTGTTTATCTGTGACCTACGTGTGATCTTCGTAAGATCACTGTGTTTTGGATCAGAGCCTGGATCTCTTATCAGTGTAAAAGTAAAATCTCAGAGACATGTTGGGACAATTGGGAAGAAAGAGTAACAAAAGGACAAAGCAAATGAGAGTGAGAAGAGAGAATATGGGCAGAGAGAGAAATGGGAGATGTAGAAAAGGGCACATAAGAGCTCTCTCAACCCTCGCACAAGCCCGAAGGCACCTCAACCTTTTCTCTCCGGTGTTTGAGAAATTGTAGCTCCTGTCTCTCGTCTCTCTCGATGCCGCTGCGTTGTTTGCATGGGCTTGTGGGTGAAGAGGGCAGAATGCAATTTAGCATTGGAGTAGGCTCAAAAGAGTTGCTTCCGCCTGCGGACTCTCACTAAGTGCATCAGTCCGAGTACCTGCTGGTAAACTGACATGGGAGAGAGTCATGGAGAATCAGTCCCAACTCTCCTACTTCAGCCACCTCGGGGTCAGCAGGGACATAAAGACAGGATAGTGGATACCAATGTCTTGTGTCCTTCACAGTGTAGCCTTCAGTCATGCAAAAATAGACAGAGGAATGTTAAAATTATGTAACCTTAAAACTGCAAAACATCTCTTTGGAAAAGATTATTCTGGGAGTAAACTGCATTTGGTTAAAACCAAGTTTTGTATTTAAGATTGCTGGCTTTTTAAAATAGATGCACTTTAGTCTGCTGTGAAGTGAACTGAGGCTGTTTTTACCATTTTAAAGACCGTATAAAAGTCTCACTTGTACTCTCTTATGCATATGTGTTCACAAACATCAGTAGTATGCACATACTCCTACACAATCCATAATATGTTCTAGTCTTTCTCCAGATCTAAAGGCAGTTTTACCATATGAATAACCTTAGATACAGCAATGTTTGTCAAAGCTTCCCTTGTGAAAAAGTACACTTTAGCATACTTGTAGGCTGTGTTTACACTTAACACTATCTATCTATCTATCTATCTATCTATCTATCTATCTATCTATCTATCTATCTATCTATCTATCTATCTATCTATCTATCTATCTATCTATCTATCTATCGCCCTCAAGTTGTTCCAAAACTGTATGAGTTTCTTTGTTCTGTTGAACACAAAAGAAGGTATTTTGAAAAATGTTGATAACCAAACAGTTGACAGTAGCCTTTGACTTCCATAGTATTTTTTTTACCGTCAACTGTCTGGTTCATTCAATTCATTCTGCACCACTCTCACAGTGCATTATGGGTATTCTCTAGCCATTGAGCGTACATCTGTTGTTCACTTGTTATTGCGGTGCATTATGGGATTGATTGAGTGCACTCGATAATGTCCACTTGGGTTTCGGAAACCACTACAAATGGCTGTGTCCTCAAATAAAGCCCTAGGGGGCGATTTCGGACACAGCAAATGAGAAACCATGGAAACAAAACACTAAAATGGGAAACCGAACTGAAACCCACCCAAAACATACATTAAACAAGATTACCTGTTATAAGTAGACTAAAAAACTATGTACAGTAATACATATTTTCCCCTGGTTGCTAAGTTTTCTTGGTGTTTGTCCTGCAGCTTTTTACAGGTGGGTCCATCCTTGTTTGAGTGAGTTTGTTATTGTGCAATCATTATTCTCAGATTTGCCGGTCCCTTAATGGCCAGTTCTTGGCCAAGGTAAACTAAATAAAGTAGACCGACTTTATACTGATAGTCAAAAGTATAAGATGAGACTGTCAAACTGTTCTCTGTCAGTGAGAAGAGTCTTAACACTTCATGAAAGGCCAAATGAAGGTAATTTGGGGGAAGAGGGTCATTTTGACCTGATCACAGCTGTCATATGTCCATGAGTACAAGCCCAATTTAACGTAATAACCTATTTCAAGAAGTAGAAGAAACCTTGTGTGAGTGTGTATCTACATCTGCTCTCAGCTAGGTAACAGTATTGGACTTTGTTGTTTCATGACGTTTTCAGTTCTACTTTTATGATCTTCTTTGAAACTACTTAATGTAACAATGGATTTGAGAAATCATTTCATGGTGGACTTGAATGCGTCTTTTTGTTTTGCTTCCTTTTGTTTACATCAACCTTTCTGTGACATTTCAAAAAGTAGATGCTGATTTTCAAAAAGCAGACTTTCTTAAACATGCTTTCCTCCACACTATATGTTCCCTTGTGGCACTATCAGAAGCAAATTCAGGAAAATTTATTGAGATCTCAAGCGCATATTGTGTTGTAATTGAGCTCTGGAATTGCCACAGAGCTCTTTGAATATGGACTCCATCCATCTGTTTTAGAATCACAGATGTTTTATTGTTGCTGATTACTCTGCAGAAACACTTCTTAGAGAAAGCATCATATTTATTTTCTAGTGTGCTATATCACCGCATAGTTTAACCTTTGTTTTACTGTTTTGGTGGTTTGCTTACCTCTCTCTCTCTCTCTCTTTTATTTATTATTTATTATTTGGAAAGCAGTGAAGCACAGTGGTTCTCCAGCTATTGTCACCGAGCTGAGCTGCAGTGTTATGGGCCCTAAAGGTGATGATACACAGGGCAACTTTTTGAGCAATGTTGCTGGGCAATCTTGCAGAGCGATTGTTGCTTGGGCACTTTTCCATTGAAAATGGGCAATACATTTCTATCAGGATCATTTGGATCAGTCGTGGGCCCTGTGTCTCATCTGGTTGCCCGTTGATGGCAACATTGCTCAAAAAGTTGCCCTGTGTACCATCACCTTCAGTCTCCCATTCTTCTAAAGTGTATTAAGCAAATACTGTGTCCATGTAAAACGTCTTATGTTGAATTGTTGTGCTCTGTTATTATACACATCTAAACATGTAAAACATCTGTTGGATTCCAAATGTATTTTATGATTGCTGAGCTGATAAAAACCCTCAGCCTACATTTGAAGAGTTGACCCATTTTCTCTAAAAAGGCATCAGTGAGCTTTAAGTTAGGCTTAGCTGTGCACTGAGAAATAAATCGGACCATATAGAGTTGTCATGATGCAATATGTTTATTATTGGGCATATCGTTGCATGGGGGTAGAAAATAATTTGACAGGTTTGCCACAATTTGACTAAGAAATATATCATTTAATAAATTAAAGATCACATGACTTTACATAAAGCTTGTAAAATATAAATACTTTTATGTAAAAAAAAATATTAACAATGTATTTAAGATTTTACTTCATTATTCCAATGGTGAAAACAAATCTACAGTGTAAGACAGCAATTACATCTGTGGCTGAGATTATATGATTATGATACCCTTAAAACTGCAATAGGAAGGTCAAATATTCAGTGTGTAGAAGAAAGGCAGAGAATTTAACCACAATGTCATGTGCAGATAATTAATATGTGTCCACCGGAGGGTATGGTATGACGTAACATCAGATAAACTTCCTCAGGAACATTAAGATATCTCCTCCCCTCCTGCTATACATAGCCCCCAAACCATTTAGTCCTAATAAATCATGGCTTATTCTACATACTATTGTTTTTCCTAAGACTAAAATGTCACATTATCTCCAAAGGTCTTGAATCAGACAGCATGGAATATAACTGACAGTAATGTAATGTTGTGACTGAGCTGGAAAACGTTTAGATTCCCACAAACTGCGTGTCAATATCAAGGATGTAACCAAATAGTGAAGACTGGGGAGTCCAGAGGTAAAAGTTTAAGAATCTGTCACTGACAAGCCCATCGAATCTAACATTTGCCCTTCGTCCTCTGCTCAATATACATTAATAGAGAACAATGAGGTGTCATTTTACACTGGCAATCATTCGATGGCAGAATAAATAGTGATAAAACTAATCTATATAGCTGTCATTATGTGACTTGTGAAAGGAATTGGAGAATCAAAATCATGCAGTCAGCTGACATGTGGATCTAACATGTCCTCTCGCATCACAATATAAACAGATCCTGGGTCAGCCATCTTTGCTGCTCAGCCTGAGAGAGACGAGTATAATCCACTATCATGGGCTCTGTGTCTGGTTCTGAAGCACTGGCATACTCTGGCTTTTGTTGGAATTAGGAGGACTGCTGGCCCTTTTGGTCTTCCATACAGCTACACATGATGGGCGACTCGGATGGAGAGTTGGATGAATCACTCAAGGCCGATGGTATCGAATGCAGAGAGATACAGCTGCAGGTTTGGCTCCAGTCCTTGTTGGTGAGGAGCGAGCGCTCATTCCATTCACTGTGAGAAATTTCCAATTTCCAGGTGCGAAATTTAAAGGCATAATCAGTGATTGACATTCTTCCTTGTTTCAAATCATACAATTGCTCACCGACTGATGAATCACCAGGTGGTTTACCAAACACTTCCCGGAAATGGGCTTTTAATGACCTTTTCTGACTAATAACAGAGGCTTGGAGACATTGTTTAAACTAGATCCTGAGTATATTGCATAAGAATATATTTTCACATACAAAGGGGGTGTTTGCAGCACTCATTGGTTTTCCTTATTTACATTCCCGTTTGTTGAACTGTTGTAGGGAAGCAATATCACACTTGCAAGAGTGCTGTGATTACCTGCGGTGCTGATATATGGCCATAACACACTCTTGCGAGTGTGATATTGCTTTAACAGTAATAGCACTAAGATGCTATGCTATGCATGCAGTTTTCAGTTGTTTTAATAATATTGAGTCCACAAAAAAAAAAAAAAAAAGATTAAGCTGAATTTAAATACAATTTTCTACAGAACCCCTGTAATAAAACTATGTTAGAATGTGATTTTTAAATTTTTTTCCCCAGTGTGAGATATAGTTTTAGACAAAATTTCCAAAGCACACCAAATTAATCTTTAGTTGGGTTATAACAATCAATGTTCCTTTGCTTTGTGAACCAAGTTACACTCAGGCTTAGACACAATGACCTGAAATTGATGTAAGGTTTATTAGCAGAATTAGCAGGAACTAAATGCAGAAACAGGCAAGTGGTGAGTCTTGAGATTTATAGCAGATGAGATTGGCTTGAGATAACTTGGAGCACTTGTCTTATAGATCCGTGGAACACACACATACACGCGATAAGAACAGACGATAAGACAAGGGATGAGTGGAAGACTACTTGTATGACTGGAGATCATCTTGGATGAGGATCGAAGTGCAGTAACAGCAGTATCTAGAGAGATCTTCAGGAACATTTAGCAGGCAAGTAGTTTGTAGCATCGAACGAGGCCAGGAAATGTCTGCATCCGAAATCGCATACTTCCCTACTATATAGTAGGTGGAAAAACAGTATGTGACAAATGAAGTATGTCTGTATTTACAGTACTTATAGGTGTAATGGATGTAGGCCAGTAAGAGCTGTGCGTGTAAACCTCACTCCCTTGGCCTCAAGAGGCATGCTAGTGACTGACTCTAGTGGCAGCGGTCTTTAGCATCCTTGTTAGCGCGCTCGCCACCCACGCCGGAACTCCAGTTCAAATCCCAGCGGAGCGCGTCGAGTAGGACCAGTTAAATTTTTTTAGCGGTCGTGGAGTAATTACTTGGACAAAATAAGTACCTACTCAAGAGAGTATGCTATTTCAGACGTAGCCTATGATGGGTGTGCTCTATATAGAGCTGTTGATGAGTTCTTGATGATATCCAGGTGGATGTGATCAGTACTCTGGGCTGTGTTCAGCCCCGACAAAATGTTGCACAACGTTTTTTAAACAGAAACGGTGATGCGTTGAACACACTGTTCTGATGACGCAAGAGTTGCAACTATGGCAGCTGAGAAGGCCATTCTTTTTTGTTCTTTGTGAAGAATTTTCTGAGCCTGATGAAGTCGGTATAAATATGTGTTTAATACTACAAAATATGCCCGATGTTACAGTTAGCCTACTGCACTTGCTGCCCAGAACAAAAGAGAACATCCCAATCAAGTGAAGGGATTTGTGGAAACTGAAATGGAAGCACACATCTTACCTAATTCAGACTAAAACACATCTATTTAGCCTCACATACTGACTTTATTTGTAGTTCATACTGTTTTAATACCCTGCATTTTCTTTCTCATTTTTAGGAAAAGCACTTAATTACCATTGTTTGTTTCTATACCAAATGTCATACACTTGCAATGAAGCTAAAAACATAAACAACTACATCATGATGTTGATATCCTATATTTTTACAATAAAACTTACGACAAACATGTCTTCTAATATCCTCAGTTGTTGCGTATACCGAGCTGCATCGAACACATTTGTAAATTACTTTCCTTGAACCCATTGTGTGAGTTCACTTTAATACCGCGTGCTTTATATACATGTTGCTGCTGATTGGACTGCAGTTCTGACACACACACCAAACAAGAGAAAACATATCTCGAACCCCGGTGCACGCCGTTTCCAAGAAACATGACGTTCAACCCAGAAACCGTAGCAAAACGTTTTGAACTTGAACTTGCCCCTGGTGAGTTTGATGGTTAGGTGAGTGAGGGAGAGCCTGGCATGATCCTGACACACAGCAATTAGAAATTGAATTTGTTTTTATATGAGGTTTTTGTATTTGGGATTTTGGATAGCAACCTATTGAATAAAGCTATTCCTAGATCCCTCGTTTCAATGTGAATGTATCACGATCCCTGCACTGTCTTGTTTTGTAGGACTTTTATGTTAAAGTGAATTCTTAGTTCCCCATTGTTTCTGTGTTCACTTCCTGTGTTTGGTTCCTGTTTTGCCTTGTACCTTGTTTGTCACCATAGTTACCCGTATTAGTTCCCATGACATCAGTCACCAACACCTGTCCCTCATTAGCCCCTTGTTAACCTGTCTATTTAAACCTCTGTGCTTCAGTTGTTGTTTGTCGGACGTTACTGCTGTTTGTGTATTCCTGTCGTTGTTATCCAGTCATTGTTCACATGCCTTCTAGTGATGGGCAGTTCGGATCATTTTACTGATTCTCTTGTTCGATCTCGTTCATCAAAATGAACTAATCTTTTTTCGAGTCATTTCGTTCATTTAAGGGGCTTTAAATATTATACTTTTAACTGGCAAATTCCCCGAACACATCCACCTATGCAATCTTGATCATATTCTGAATTAAGAAATCATCATAATGCAGTCAAAAATACAGGGAACATAAATAATTACTTTACCTTCCGAGTCTTTCGTTCATTTGTCACGTGACAAACGCAATGAACGGATCGTTCATGAACGACTCATAACTACTGCCTTCTCTTTGTGGATTTTACCTTTGTTCCTGGATTATATTGCGTTACTGTTTGTCTTTTAAAAGTTGTGCTTGCATCTGGATTCCCTATCTGCCTCATCCCTGCTTACATGTTACACTATGAAAAGAGCTGCTATGCTGTAACAACTTTCCTATTGGAAAGATGGAAATGCATTTTTTTGAACTATGATCTTTTTATACATTTTGTTGAATAATTCTTTACATTTTTTTGTCAGAGTATAAAAATATATGAAGTTCTGTAAATATGTTTTTGTTTTTTCCTTTTCTACTCCTTTACCATTGTAGCCTTTTCAGCCTATTCAGTTATCTGACATTTTATGGCAGAATTATGGAAAAATGTGTCTGTCACAGCAAGGTTAACAGCATCTTTCTGTTTTCAACAGCATTTTGGGTGCCTGAAAATGCAAACCTTTGAAAACGGGAAAAAATGCGAATCTCTGAAGACAATGACTTCATGCACATGCGTATTACGTGTTCAGTCTATATTGTTTCATCGCCATCTAATGGTCTGGCAGCAGAATACAGGATTTTTAGTCGTTTTCGCAGATCCGTGTGAATGGGGATCGTTTTGACAATGGTGTCGTCTGTATGCGGAAAACTCAAAGGAAAAACTTCTCCGTTTTAAGCATTTCATTGTCGTGTAAACGTTACCTCAGTAACAGGAGTTGCATATCTGAAAATCAGTAAATGTTATATCTTCAGTACGTCTTATAGTGAGTCACGTTCAAACACAACAATCAATGTAATTCTTGAGTGGCCAATTGCCTCTTTGACTTGAGACTCTTTGACTAGCCTTGTTTTGGTTTCCACTATTTAACATCATTAGCAAATGCTCAGGGCTGCATCATGGGACATGATATTTTACCTGATCATGAACTGCTGTTTAATATGCTCATGCTGTGAGCGTTGCAATCGAGGAAAATCTTTTGAAATATTCCTTGTTTGAAGAGGTTACACTAATTGGTTGGAACATTGAAAGCACTCAGAGTTTTAGGATTATAAAATCAACCTACTGTACTGTCTAAAATGCAAAAAAAAAAAAAAGAAAGAAAGAAAAATCCACTAAAATAGTAAGTATTAATAGATATTTTATTTTTCAACTCCCTTTTAAAATGTATTTTTAATCATTCAAGACAGACATGTAGCTAGCTGAAATGTATGGGTGGGTTGAGTTGATGGGGTAGAAATTCATTGTCTCTGACAGGCTCCTGATACACAAGCACTCTCAGAGATGTGGTGGAGTGAGAATATGTATTCTCGGCTAAGGATGAATACCTAAGTGTAAGGCCCTCACATTCTCTGAATAAAAACATGCAAAGTCATGAAAAATTAGGCTGGTGATACCTGTGAATAGAGTCTATCCTCTCATGTCTTCCCATATCTGTATTGGGCATGGCAAAGTAAGTTATGCATGAACAGTGAGACTACTTTTTAAAAGCTTCTTTAGAATGGAAGTAAAGACAGCATTTAATGAATGTTGCGAAGGTGAATAGCTGATGAAGATCTCAAGTAATGGTAAGGCAATGTTGCATAAAGCCTTCAAGTAGGGCTAAATGTTGCTGTTGTCAAGGTTAGTGACAATTAAACATTCATTCTTTCTCAAAAATATGAGAAAGTATAACAGATGGCTTGGAATTAGGTGTTTCTTTAGCTAAGGGACTTTTAGAAATGTAACAATAGCCGCTTTCCGACCGGAGGAACCTTTTCACAGTTCCTAGAACCAGTGTTGGTCAAGTTACTTGGAAAAAGTAATTAGTTACTGATTACTGATTACTTCTCCAAGAAAGTAATCCAGTTACTTTACTGATTACTTATTTTCAAAAGTAATTAGTTACTTTACTAGTTACTTTACTAGTTACTTTTGAAAAATGCCCTTCATAAAGGTTAAAATATCATAAATATGCCGATTTATATATGTTAAAGCTGACTGAACTGATGAGAATACTGATTTGGAATAAATTATATTTACAACACACACACAAAAAAATCAAATTTTTTTCTTGTTCTAACAAATGTTTTTACTCGGACAAGTGAATGACCGACCGAAGGACAAATGAAAAGGCTTAAATGTTGAGCCCTGGTATATATTTTTTATTATTATTCATTTATTTACCCATAAACCTGTCTTTAGGAAGCCATAAGTGACAGTGGCAAGAATAACTTTGTGAAACCTTTGGGGGTGGTGGACAGGGTTTACATTAAGACAGGAGTTTGCCTTAATCTGGTTGATCATGCATTTCTTTTCTTTTATTCCACAGCTGATGTGTGCAGTTTTTTATTGCTTGCATTAAAATAATTTTCTCTTGTTTTGTTTTTTAATTGCAGTCTTTTTCTTCTGCCATTCATGCTTATCAGCTCCATGCAATCTTAAGTTTTTCTTGGTTCAGTTGCACACAGTCTGAAAAGGTTTTTTGGCAGTTTGCTAAAATAAAAGACCCATTCTAAGAGCTGTTGACTTTCCTACCTTGGGAAAGAACGTTAAACGAACAACTTAAAAAGGCATGACAAATCATGACATAAGACTGACATCACTCACAACGTACCAATGCATTATCCCTCATGAACAAATATAACGTCTGATGTTTGCACGTGCATACAGTTTACCATTACGACATCGTTCATGAATAAACATGACGTCTGAACACGGACAAACGGTGCGTGTTGACGCGTCAAAATTCACGCGTTTCGTTTAAAGACTTTTGAACGCGATCGCTTGCCATAGTGTTTACCACTGACTTCGCGGCGCTCATGTCATTGTCACTCACGAGTCACAGCTCACGTCGCGAGACAGTCTCGCAGTCGCAGTATAACGCAGTAACGCAGCCTGCTTACGGGGAAGTAACAGTAATCTAATTACTGTTTTTGCAATTGTAATCCCTTACTTTACTCGTTACTTGAAAAAAGTAATCGGATTACAGTAACGCGTTACTTCTAACGCGTTACTGCCCATCAGTGCCTAGAACTATTGGCTAAAGTACCCGGATGTCGGCGTGTTCGCACCGCAGGAACTAGGAACGATTTTAGTTCTAGGAACTCCATTTGTAGGAACTAATTTAGGTCCTACTTCAGAGTAGGGTCTAAACCAGCACTATAGGAACTACCCGTGACGTTAGTGTACGCTGATGACCGAACGCACGCAAAACACCAGCACCCGCCATTTTTAAAACAGCTATATGTAAACACACAGATTATAGCCTATATATTTACTCCATAAACTAACTATACAAACATGGAAAACAGTGATAGATGGGTCTCTAAACCTTTATGCTGAAGAGAAAATCCAACGCAACTTTGAGGGGACCAAGCCAAACATGATTAGGCTATGTTTATCTGCCCAGCTAGCAACACTGGACATCAACCACACGGCATAGGCTAATAACCTTTTTTCATATACTGTCTACTTTCTATAACAGTTCTATCTAATAAGATATTAAACAGTACTGTTAGACAGATCGCTAACTAATAAACACAGAGAATGCGAGCATTGTTTGCTCTGGCGTTCTCAGCGCCGCCAAAATAAAGGTCTGTCGCGCCGTCAAAATAAAAGTCACCGTGCTTGCGTCACTCCCTTACCCCTCCTACCAGTTCCTATGGCCACTTGGCCAGTGCGAACGCAAACAGCAAAACCGAGTTTGGGGGAGAGTAGTTCATAGAACTGTTTAGAAGTGGACAGTTCCTAGAACTAAGTTCCTGTAACTACTTGGTCGGAAAGCGGCTATTGTAATGTTTTTTTAGGTTATTAACATTCATAAAATGCAATTTGTATTTGCAATTTGTACAAGGTAAAATATTTTAATGTGACCTTCATATAACAAAAAGAAACGTTTCTGAAGAGAAAAAGAAAACTTGAAACTTGATTTAAAGTTGAAGCACCCATAAATGTAAAATAAGACCGAAAAGCATATATTCAAGACAAACTGACTAACTGCGGTATAGAAGTCAGATATATTTGCTTGAAATAGCCAAGAATATGCACCATGTGGAATATAGAGCCACTGCTTGCTTGTAATGAAAAATGCCTGCATGTCCGTCTTTATTTACAGTTGTTCTCTGTACGTTTCAAATAGCAGAGGAATATCAATATGAGCTTGAGTGTCAGGCCATCTGTACGCAGTTTCATCTCTCCTTTCCTTTGGTGGTATGAGATGAACTGTCTTCTGCAATATTATCAGAACAAGTCCAAAATCAATAGACACCTGGGGAGCGTTTTACTGTCCTGAATTCAATCTCAAACAGCAGTAGCATCAGAATCCAGCTCATTCTCTGTGATATTGAGAAACAGAAATTGTGTGCATTCTATTGTAGAGTCAACCTTTATATGCAAGATAGTTTATATGGCCTTGCTTTATGACATACATAGTTGTTCATGCCAAGATGTTACATGGTATCCGACCAATAAAAATATCACTTACAGAGCACCAGAGATGTAAGGAATATGCATTTTTATGTACACTGTAAAAATAAAATAAAAAAAGGTAAATAAAACAAAGATTACTGGAGACCATTTGACAAGAAAATACTATTTCAGTCTTTCTACTTCAGAATTATACAATTTATTCAACTGTGTCTGTCAGTGTTGGTTGCAGCAGAGATGAAACAGGATCTAAGTGCAGCAGTAGTTTCTTTATAAATAAACCCCAATATTCACAAAACAGAATCTTAGGAATAGGAACAAGGATCAGGAACAGAACAACCAACATAAACCGACGAAGAACTGACAACCGAACTGAACCAAACACAGGGTTTAAATACACAGTGACTAATCAAAGAAACGAGACAGAGCTGACATGACTAACGAGACGGAAACATGAACACAGTGAAATCTAATCTAGAAACAGACATGAACAGAACTGATCAAAAACAAACTCTCAACGTGAACAAACAAACACAAAACGTTACAGTTTCTTTGTAATTATTTATGAAATTCACTAGCAATTTCTGAGCTAAAATTTTTCAACAAATACGGTTGTGTCACTGTGTTTATCTGTTGATGTTTGTTAGGGTGTACCACTAGGCTCTGTCATAAGCCCATGTACGTTTTCTTTTGGAGTTTATTGGTGCAACATCCTTGACGTACAGTAAAGCAATCCTGCCTTGATTAGGGATTACAATTGATTTCTAGTTTGGCTTTAGCCTGTTCTTAAACTAATGGTATGATTTTATAATAAGCACAAAAACGTGAATCACACACTGGGATAGTTATCCATGAAGGACACCTAAATCTTGATGCCTGAAACATGAATGTCATAGAATGGTGGCAGCTCACTGTGTTCTGCACCACAGCTGTCCTTCCAAACTTTATTTCCCTATCTCCTCCAAAATATTTGATAGGAATTGTTAATATATCAGGGTTGTAGCTCTGTTCAGGTATATTCCATGTTACTGCAATAAGTGATTAAAACCAAACACTGTTTTTAAGATGGGCTTAATCACTACATTAATGGTGTAATAGTTTTGTGACCTTCTCTTCCTCACGGACATTTCAGTAAATCTCTCACATGCTTATTAACAAAGATTAATATTCCTCTGCAACACAAGGTCATTGGACTGAAAAACCCATAAACAGCACTGCACTCAATGGATTTATAGCATCCAGCAGTGTGAAACGGTTAAACTTAACAAATGCTTTATGCTCATCATCAACTTAAATGTTCAGAAAATGTTGTACATATTATACATATATTGTTTATTATATAATCAGTAGACTTTGTGACACAGGAGAACGTTACGATATATGGACACTCATTAATGAGATATGAAATGTAATTCACAGAGTTGAACCTTACTATTTTCCCCAATAGAAAAGAATGACGTCTTTGTGAAAAAGAGGTACATATTAGCATACTTTAAGAGTACTTATTACAGAAATAGTATACTTTACAAGAATATACGCTAGTGTAAACTGAAAGTAATGTGTTCAGACACTTAAATTGCATGTTAATTACAATGAAATGAAAATGCATGTTAGTACATACATTAGTTGAACTTAAGAGTGTTATTTTACCTACTTCGGTTGGTTAAGTACACCTTTATATAGGTAGTTTTATAATTATTTATATTGTCTTTGAAATATGGTTCACATTACTGCTGAATGTACTGACAAGCATTTATGGTAAACTAAAATATGGTTTAATGTAATTTATATTGTAGCGTGTACACTGTAAAAAAATTCTAACCCTCCCAAATCAAAAATTTCAAGTGACCGATAACATCTAAATTTTTCAATTGGCCCAAGTGAAATTCTGTAAATTTCAATTGGCCCAAGTGAAAATCTGTAAATTTAATTTTATAATTTACAGAATTTCACTTGGGCCAATTGAAAAATGTTATCGGTCACTTGAAATTTTTGATTTGGGAGGGTTAGAAATTTTTTACAGTGTAATTTATTTAAATATATTTGTGATTACACATTTGTAATTTAGTACATTTAAAATATCTTAACTTTAAATGTAAAATTAAATAACACACTGCAGTTAAAATTATATTCAAGTAATTCACATGTGCTTAAGTATGCTAGTCAACATCAAAATAAACATACTTCCTTTACGCATGAAAAATAATATTAATATGAATTATAATAATGTTTATAACAAGACATTTATTAATAATAATAAGATTGTTTAATACAGTTACATTTAAAGGTATAATGGAGGATTTTTTACTTCCGGGTGGATCCGTTAGTCCTTCTAATCATAGATATCATATAAAGGCTAGATGTCTTAAGGCGGAGTCACTTCCGGCATCACCGGCGGCCATCTTAGGACAGGGCTCTGTGAATTAAGGTGAGTGAGCAGCACGCACACAAATCCTCTTGTCTCGCTGAAATCTGGACGGATTTACAAACGGTTTGGTTTCTTACAAACGTTATTAACGTGGCTATAATTCTGAATGCTTAAACATTTTGAACATAATTATTCATATGTATGCAGTATAATAGCTACATCTCTGACGTTTATAACAAACCAAACCGTTTGAAAATCGGTAGAAAATTGAGCAAGTTATGGTTATTTAAAAGTACATGCACCATGTTATGAGTGAGCGAGCACCCTGTCGTAAGATGGCCGCCGTGTGCGGATGTCGAGCTCCATTGGCCAGCAGCGCCGGTAAGCTATCTAGCCTTTATATGATATCTATGCTTCTAATTGTCAATCATTCTGGTGAATCAATCAAACTTATTCAAAAAGTGGAGAGGGCGGGTCTTATCTAAAATTCGGAAAGATCCTCCACTATACCTTTAATACACATTTAATACAGTCAAGTGCACTTCTTTTTCACAAGGGCATACATGACTATTCATCTCATTAAGCACTGTGATAGTTGTTACTGAATCAAAAATAATGCTACATTATAAAACTACTGAAACTCCACAAAGGGAGAATGTGTTGCAGACAGTATTTTATATTCAGGATTTTATTGTAGTATGCAATGCTTCACGGGAATGGGAGGTAATGCTCTTTTGACAATATTCAAGCTTTAACAACCTCAAAAAACAATTGATTTATATAGAAAATGAATGAGGTTTTAACTCCAGAACACATATGTTGCTATTTTTTTTGTCTTTCTTTAAATCTACTTATAGCAAGTACATCTTTTTTTCTGCTTCCTGAAAGTGTTGTAATATTTTCTTTTATGCACCTAATAGTGTCGTGTGTCACTTTACTTTTAGAATTTGTAAAACTCTTACTAGTTTTTCTCTTAAAGGGTTAGTTCACCCAAAAATGAAAATTCTGTCAGTAATTCCTCACCCTCATGTTGTTCCAACCCCGTAAGACTTTCGTTCATCTTCGGAACACATATTTTTGATTAAATCTGAGAGCTGGATCACTCCTCCATAGGCTGCTATGGGATTGAAACTTGCCGGCCCAGAAACTTTAGTAAAGACATCGTTAAAATAGTCCAAGTGACTACAGTGGCTCAACCATACGTTTATCAAGACCACACAGAAGAAAATTAATAGTTGAATAAAGTCGTTATTTTGTTTGTTTTTGCGCACAAAAAGTATTCTCGTCGCTTGATAAACTTATGGTTGAGTCACTGTAGTCACTTGGAGAAGCCTATGGAGGAGTGAGACAGCTCTCAGATTTAATCAAAAATATCTTAATTGTGTTCCGAAGATGAACGAAAGTCTTACGGGGTTGGAACAACATGAGGGTGAGTGATTACTGACAGAATTTTCATTTTTGGGTGAACTAACCCTTTAAGGGAGAAGATCAAAAAAAAATTCAGAGACCTTTCTCAATAAAATTCCCCACAAATACATAATTGGATAGAGAGAGTGTGGTCCTTTTATTCAAATGTCAATTCCTACCGACCGATGGATACAGTTGCAAGATACCACTAAATGTTCTCCAATTGCTGCCGAACATACAGCACTAGTCCAGAGAAACATGTACAAATAGTTTTTTCCTTTATCTTTACCTTCCCCCTTTCTCTTACCTTGGAAACAAAGGCGACTGCATTATAAAGTTTGCAGTTCTCTAAACAAGCGAAAACAAACAGGTCATTCGGTCAGTATTGTGCTTGCAAATGGGAATGGTCGTATCTAAGAGGCAGTGTGTTTTCCCTTCAATAAAACTCAGCTGTTTGTTTTCAAAAGACGTTTCCCTGGTGCCCACCGCTGATAAATATCCTATTTACCTTCTCTACTCTATTTGTGAGCCGTATTCTAATGGGACGGAGTTTCGTGACTTCCCCACATGCAAAGGCTCATATACAAAGTCTATTTGATGTACTACTTGCTGCTTGTTTTACAGTGTCTGCCAGCAATGTCAAACCTCCTTTTACCTACTTTAGTAAATAATAAAGAGTCACCCTGCAGGCAGACCCATTCGCTGGCTGATTACACTCCTTTTATACAAAATGACACCATGGTCTCAGTTCGTACTTGTAGAGAAAAGGCACCCAATAACATCTGCCACTGCACCAAATGTGGCCCATATTTCAGCCATCATTTATCTTTGGAGCATTTTGGAGAAAAAGGAAATTAATTTCAGACCCCTGCTTTCTGGGAAACATCAAATAGCGAAAGCTTCAAACGTTGTTCGTGATTTCTTCACACGCTGCATTGTTTCATGGAGATATGAAGGTCTCCATCAAGGAATAGATAAAAAAAAAAAAAAAAAGATTTCTAAAAAGCCAAAAGGGGGGAGGGGGGGAGGGGGGGAAGGGGGGAGGGGGGGAGGGGGGGGGGATGGGGATCATAATGGTAAGCCATAAAGAAGCCAATGCAATGCTCCATAAAGAATGATAATGAGGAAAAGAGTAACATATGTCACAACTGACCAAATATATGCAAGATTTCAGGCACATTTATGATCTGAAATAAAAGAGAAGAAAAAGCATTTCCTATAAACTTTATGCGAGGTTTATTATGGCAGAAAGTCACTCCAAAAAAAGTTTAATTGGCAGACTTAGCACCTAGTTATTAACAGCAGGGGAAATGACTCATTTAATCAAGGTTTAAGCCCTGCTGGAAGTGTGCATACTCTTAAAAACATGCAGTTATGGATAAAATAAAAAAAATAAAATAAAACTGAATAGATATTTTGGTTCCTCTTAATCCCTCTAATATGTTTAATGAAAACATGTCTTTTCTTTCTACTCTGCTGTTTTTATGATACACTAAGCTCTTAAGTGCTTGTTCTCGTGGAAAAAAGAAAAACATTAAACTACTTTTTATTCTCATGACTGCATTAAATATGGAAAAGCTCTTGTGTTTTTCAGTGAGGAAACAGTACTTTCTCTTTAGCGGAGTACAACAGAGACCTGAAGCTAAAAGTATTCATAAGGTCAGTATATTTTTAAGGAAGATGACTGTTCTCTTTAAAATGTCAAACAGGATTTAAACCTCTGTGAATAAGATACTGTATATATTCAGACATACACAGTGACGGCAAAAAGGATTTGGACACTTAGGGTACATTTACACAACAACAATATACTAAAAACGGAAAAGTTTTTCCATTGCGTTTTCCGTCGCTTCACCTCCATTCATAAATCCTCTCCTGTGGCCTCATGGGATAGTAAAGTGTCCATCGTATGCACACTTCTCTCCAGAAGTAGTACTTATTCGGGTAATTTATGCCTTCTCTTTTATGAGTAGCTACTGTGAATTCGGACGTGCTTCTTTTGTCACATACTGTTTTTCGCCTACTATATATTAGGGAAGTGTGCGAACACAGGAAAACAGGAACAGACCAAAACCGAACTAAAACACCAAAACACAAATGAACTAACAGAACTCAACAAGACACATGTGACAACGAGATGTTTAGTAAGCTATAATATCTTGTATTTTGATATAATACTGTACATTTTTGGTTACCCTATTCTTTTACAATTACTCATTTGGCAGACACTTTTATATATCATTTTATAAGAATCAGACCCATAACATTGCAGTTACTGTTTGAGCTAAAATATCCACATGTAGTGTCTCTCTAACCGATGAAAACAGATTAATCCTGTCCTGATGTAAATGTATGAAATTGACATCTGTCTGAAAGAAAATCATTCTCTTCATTGAAATCTGTGCATATGGTGTCACTAAAGCAATATCGGTAACACATTGGGCCCTATTTTAACGATCTAAGCGAATGACCTATACCGCAGGGCGCAAGTGCACTTAGGTCGTGTCCGAATCCACTTTTGCTATAACGACAGGAATAATGGTCAGCGCACCCAGGGCATGGTCTAAAAGGGTTGTCCCTATTCTCTTAATGAGTAATGGGTGTGTTTTGGGCGTAACGTACAATAAACCAATCAGAGTCTCATCTCCCATTCCCTTTAAAAGAGAGTTGCGCTCGAGCCATGGTGGATTCGCTATTTACATGGCGGAATTTGCAAGCGGAAAAACTAAACGCTTCTCTAGCGGGGAAACGGATCTGCTCGTGTGTGAGGTTAAAGCACACAAGCAGACCATCTACGGGACAAAGTGTACACTTTGCCTATAGGCGCACATTACTAACGCACTCTTTAAATAACAAAAAATATATACTGCCAGCCTGATCTCACGGCAATTCGTACGAATTCTATGAGGTGGCTAATTCGTACGAATTCATACGACCTCACTCGTACAAATTCGTACGATTTTTGCTAAATCGTACATATTTTACGAATTGCCAATTCGTATGAATTCATACGAATGACCTACCCCTGACCCCGCCCCTAAACCTACCCATCACGTGGGTTTAGACAAATCATACAAATTCGTACGAGTTAGGTCGTACGAATTCGTACGAATTAGCCACTTTTTTATCACTCGTACGAATTCGTACGAATTGGTCGTGAGATAGCGTTGATACTGCTCCGTTGACTTTAGACCAGGTTTCAGTTGGTCAATGGCACAGTCTATTTCAGTTGTCAACGCGGCAACAATGCGCCAGAACACACCTCGTTTTCAGACCAGCACGCCCATGGGCGCACAAATGGGCGCCACTGCATTTGCTATTTAAACAACGTGGCGCAGGACGTGAAAATGATAACTACGTCAGGCTGAAACTAGCAAAAAACACTTGCATTGTGCCGGTTGTATGATAGGGCCCTTTATTTCAATGGTCCACTTTAGACACTTTACTAACTATGAGTAACTTTGCAACTACATGTCAACTTATTCTACTAATCCTAACCTAACAATCTACTACAGTCTACAGATACTCTAATGAGAGTTAGTTGACATGTAGTTGCAAAGTTACTTATAGTTAGTAGAGTGTCTAAAGTGGACCACTGAAATTGTAAGTGTAGCCACAATGTTTTCTTACTGTGTCCCAGGAGGCTTTCTAGATGCTGTTCAGTGGAATTGTTCTGCAAGGCACTGAGTGTTTGTGCCACTGATCTGCAAAATTCCTTGTGAGTCACGCACTAAAACTATGTAGACAGCGTTTGCAAATAAACAATGCTATCATACAATTCATTTCCCCCTAAGTTAATTCCTCCCAGACATACTTGCTTTTCTACTAAAAAATAAAAATTGCCCTATGCAAAGACTTTAATGGCCTGCTGATAACCCAGTAAATGAGTAGGAAATCTCAGTGTCTATGAGTAGACAGAAATGTACTGAGATATGTCAGGCTCTGCAGGAGTGAACACTGGAACACATCCACTCTTAGATGGTTAGATAAAAAAGGGAAGGGAGGTGATGCAACTTGAGCATTAAAAGAGAGTCTGTGTGATCTGGAAGGAAATGTTTTGCTTAGAGCCCTATATATTCAAACAGAGATGTCCAATTTTAGCAGCCTTTTTAGGTGAATTCTAACAAATTTACAGGCCCCCGCTGTGAGAGATCACACTGATAAAGCTGGCACCCTGCAATGGAAGCATTTACTTCATATTTACACTGGGGGTTCTTTACTAATGAGTCAGTTTTTCATCTAGCAGGGAAATTAAGAAGATCAGATTCCTTCCCTTATGGTTCAGGCACGTGCCACCATAGAAGTACCTGCTAATAATAATAATAAACGGCTCATTAAAGCCTGTAAAAAATACATGCTCTCGAAACAAGCCTTGTTCCAAATAAAGCTAGATGATTCATTTTCTCTTGCTCATCTGAATACGTTTCTTTATGTGCCCGTGTGCACAGAATATTTGCATTAATAAAGATTCACTGGCTGTGTGCTACTTTGCGTGTGCATAATGCATAATATATCTGCTCATCCACAGTCATTTAGAACAAAGACCTGTAAAAGTAGAAACCTGAAAAATACATCGTCAGTTCTCAAAAAAATCGATATTTTTCACTTCAAAGACTGCAAGCAAAAGATGAAATCTTGCAAAAAGCAGCACATCCAGTTGTTTCACAGGAGGAAAATCTTTCTAAACTAATTCATGGGATTTGACCCGTCATGCAGTAATTTAGAAAGTGGTATGTCTGGTAACACTGATCTTTTCTCATTTAACTTGCTGTCCATTTGGCTGGCACTCTGCTGAGTTTGCTATTGGTTAATATGCTCTTTTTAGCATCAAAGCAGCAATTATTAGCAATCTCAGTGGGTATCCCAGACTCATGGAGTCATTCATTCACCTTCAGCAATGTCAACTGCTCACTTTTTACAAACTGGAGAATAATAATATAATATATAATTATAAAAAAAATGTTTTTAACAAGATTACTTTAGTTTTTTAAGCCTGTATAATGCATATTTTATACATGATGCATTCATAATACCTCATGATACACATTAAAAAAATTAATATATTTAACACTTTCCTTGCCTTGTCAAGAGATAAATGCACTAAAACACGCGATCGACACCAAATTTCACATGTTGTATTATTATAAAATGTGTGTGTGTGTTTGTGTTTTGTGTATGCATGTACAGATGGTGGTCAACCAGAATGCCTATTACCGCCGCGCCAGCCGCCGCGGCGAAATTACCGCGGCGAAAATAAACCAGCCGCATTTCAAAGTCGTTCCCGAAATGACCGCCAGGTGGCGCAAAGGGACATTGTGCAAAACAGCAGCAATTGCCGTATTTTAAAATGTAAGTGGGTTAAATAATAGGCATATTTTTCATATATATAAATAGGCCTATTAGGCTACAACAGAATAGAACCAAAGATAGAATCAATTTTACAGCTGAAAAAATATAATCAAAAGTTAAAAATAGAGACGATGTTAGGAGCAATGACGCTGAATATTTTTACTATTCTATTGAGGAATTAGATAAATGAAGAGCTCTCGTGAGCGATACAATTGCACAGTAATTTATAGTGATTTCAAAAGCAGTCCTTAAAAAAAAAAAAAAATTACATGGAGTAGTGTGACATAATTTTTGAGAGATTACGCGGAACACGTTTTAGTTAAGATCCTGGTTTCAATGCCCTTAATGTATATAGGCTAGGCTTTAAAAAAAATTCACAACGCGTTTTGAGATTGTTTTGAATTAAACATTGAAGTTTAAAATGTAGTGTTTTGGCACACCAGGCCGAGTGGCGTTACGCATTGTTCAAAAATCAGGTTTTATTCTGGCATGTTGAATTGGCGTTAATATTTTTTATTTTTATTTATTAGATTTAGATTTTAGGTTTTGTTAGATTTATTTTTCTCATAACAGCTAAAATAACTTAATATATGCCTTGTCTTCATATGATTTTTATCAATGAACTAGTGTTTTCTGACAGTGTCGACTGCAAAGATGAAGTTGACGATCGCCATATTTGAACGCACCTAGAGAGAAATGCACAAAGACATAATCAGAGAGTAGCCTTTTTCTTTTTCGTTTTGAATTATTTCGTTTGAAGACATTTCAAGCTTTGTGTATTTGATGTATTTATCATGTCTGTGTGAGGCATACGCTGAGTTTCGTTAAATTAGGAGGATGAGATGCGCTCCAGCTGACGTGCAATGCAAGTGACCTCACGGGCGCCTCTATGATTAGTGTCTGTTTGCTTCTCTTACTTATTGAATCCAGACAATTGGGTGATGAAAAAATGATTAAAATTAAGATACAATTTATAGAAAACGAAATTAACTTTAAAAAAAGGTTTTCTACTAAACAAAACTTAATGAAGTGGTCAAAATCATGTCTGACCCACTCCATATCCATCTCTCGATATAATGCATCTTATCTTACTCGTGCTGTTCACTTTTCATATTCAACATAGATTGAAAAAACAACATTATAATATTTTAACAAATATGATACTAAATGAGATTATTTAATGTCTACAACAGTATAGTAGGCCTATAGACTCTATTTGTACAAATTGCTGCACATAAATGTAATTAAATGAAACCTTGTAACGAATTCACACTGTAGACTGTGTACAGTTGAGACACCTTAAATAACTTGCGTTCGCAGCAAGCACAAGTTGTGATTTTTGCTGTGCACTTGCATATAAGTGTCAGCTGGGAAGGAAATATAGAGACCAGACCTCTTGGAACTTTAATTGAATACATAGCGTTGGTAAAGCATACTGAAATTACATCCCTACAAATGTATTAGGCCCTACTGAAAATAAATGTATCGAATTTAAGCAAAGTAGCCTAAATGTTAAGACTGTAAGACCCTTTACTTTTTTACGTAGCCTAAAGGACTCTTATAGCCGACTTTGGGTTAATTTAATTTGTAGAGGATTTTTTAACTCAAACATTAACACTGAAATAAATTAAACTAAATTATTGTAATTTTTTGGCACACCACGACGAGTGGCACTATGCATTGTTCTAAAGCCAGGTTTTATTCTGGCATGTTGAATTAGTGTTCAACAAATGCGGCGGCGCGTTCATTTGAATGAAGAGCGCTTCTCGCTCGTGTGAGCGAACACACACTGGAACGTTAGGCCGTATCGCAACGAGTGAATAGTGGCCGAGTGGTTGAACGTACGTTACGATCATTTAGATGACACGGGTTCGAATCCCGAACTAACTTGGACTACTGGTGTTTTTATATTAGCCTATTAATGCATTTTATAGTCTATTGTTGATGCAGAGAGATTTGTCTTCTAAAACATTTTTTTTTTGCCTATTTACAAAATAAAATCGCCATGCATTTCCATTTTACACTAAGGAACAAATATTATACAATGACTTTACTTCTGTAGCCTATAATAATTCATATATATGACGTTTAAACGACAAACAATAAAATCAGAACCAGTATTCTGTTGCGTTCATGGTTCCAGTGGCAGTAATGCATCCACGGCTTTTCAAAATGTCACAAAGCGTTTTGAGATTGTTTTGAATTAAATATTGAAGTTTATAATTTGTTTGGCACGACGAGTGGCAAACTCTTTGTTTTGTTTTGCAAACTCAGCTAGCCTGTGGGGGGTTTGGAGAAGGCAATACTTTGCTTTATCGTGGGGGTGCAGGACAGAGGTGTTAATGTTCCGTCTTTCATATGGAGAGTGTCGGAGCAAGCCTGATGAGCAGGCAAAGGCAAAATTCTTTTAAGGATTAATCTCAAAATCTCCAAAAGTCCATAGCCTATGTACAGTAGGCCCTATATCTTATTAAATTATATATTGTAGTTTTATTGATTGTATAGGTTTTCCACAAACAATTTAAATTTAGCAGATACAGAGCTCTTTTATTGGCGACCCACCTCGTTTTATTGTAAGGTGAATTCAGGAAGGCATGTTGTATCTTTGAAGGAACAAAAGCTATTTGTTACAGTTTTTTCTTTCGTGATTTGTGTGGATGACACACAGCGACATATACAGTATTATCAGCTGTATGGTGTTTTTTTACGCTGAAATGCTTAATTTCGAGAAAGACCCGCCGCGCGCAGTGAGGGAGACCAAACTTACTAAAAAAATATCCAGCGCGAGAGAGGCAAAGAAAAACGCCTGTTCTTAATTTATGTTGCTTTGAACTTTTTCCGTTTTGTACCGTTTTAATTTTTTAATTTAGCTGCAATTTCTTTGACAATAGAAATTTAAAATGTTGCAAGAATAGGCCTAAGATTCTGTGTTTCTTATTTTGCATCACAAAGGGAATAAACTCTATCGATGCAACCCTGTTTAAATAAATAAACTGTCCAGACACTTTATTCATATCTTAAAATGTGCGATGGGTTTTCAAACTTAATTAATTTTATTTTTCTTTTACATTTTCATTGTTTATTTTTTAATTGAAAGCAATACTGTATTGAAAGTATTTTTCTGATTTGTTCGATCTGTTTTGAAAAATGTCTTCCGTTGATATGGCCGGGTATCACTGTCAGTCATCTCAATCTCGTGAATGATTCACACACACACAAAAAAATAATTTAGCAGATTAAAGACGAGCTTCATCATCTTCATTTTCTGGTGCAATCGGCTGACAGTCTTCCTTCATCAGATGTGTCATCTTTGCAGCGGGAATGAAGCAAATTTATGTTGTAATGTACAATTGATAATTAAACAAGATGATTGACTTTAATAAACAGATACATATTTAAGCATCAACAACACTGTCGGCTACACTGAGATTCGATCTCAGATCGTTTGAAGCTCCGAGAGGCTCTTGTTAATGCTTTGACCACAGAGCTACCGTCTGAATCGCCAACGTCTACTATTTTCTCTGTTTTAAAAGTTTGTAACATGTAAGGCTATATTTAGTTCTGAATATAACAAAGAATGCTTAAACCGACTACATCGGTTAGGAGCTGCAAGTCCTGAAAATGTTTTAATTTCACGGTAAATTATTTTAATTTATTTCACTGTTATGTTTCAGTTAATAAATCTACAAACACATTAAAATAACACGAAGAAAATGACAAGTAACCTATTGACATAGCCTTTCTAAATTATAGAAAAACTGGGCACACAATGTTAACGTGTGTCTACTTTGTTTAAATTTAATGAATTTGAATTCGTTTAACCACAATATTTATCTTGAATTTATCTGCGACCTCAGCTCAGATTACTGCCGCGGCAGATTACGTCATAAAGAGAATAAACTGACACTTTTCAAAGTCTGTGATTACAGCGCCACTCAGCGGTAAAAGGCAGCAAATACACATCCCAATTTTGCCGCCGCGGGAACGGCGGCGGTAAAAGTCTCATTCTGGTTGACCACCATCTGTATATAGAAAAGTATTTAGTGCATTTCAACTGCCTTAAAGTGTTGTTTATTTCTAGGGGTGTAACGATACCCTCATGTCACGATTCGATACATATCGCGATACTGAACTCACGATACGATATTAATGCGATACTCCAAGACATATGATAAAAGGTTTACAAAAAATGAACTGTTGTAAATTTGGTATTTCATTGTGTGTGTGAATGAGTAGACTTGGACTTGGTGCTGAAACCACAGGACAATAGAGACACCAGAATAACAATATTCATGATTCTGAAGCTGAAAATACAGAATTATTTTAGATGAATATGCTTTCACTGTCACTGACTAGATATATTTAAAATAATGTAGGACACTTTTACTGGTAACATCAGACATTTGGCATTATCAGCACACACAAATATTCTCCTATTGCATTATTATATTCAACATTATATAGTAGTTGTATGTAGTTCTGACACTAAAACTCTGTAAACTTAATTTTTTTCTCACAGTAATTTTAATTTTGGGTGAACTATATAGACAATACATATTGTCACTATCCACGATACATATTGTTGCATTTTGTATTGCGATGTATTGTGACACGATATATTGTTACACCCCTATTTATTTCTATAAAAACTGTAAATACAATTGATAATTACAAAGTAATATACCTACTGTTCCTCCTTCCATAACATTTAAGTTGTATGTCAGTACATTTTTATATTTTACATAAAAATGTGAACTATTTAAGCTAAGAATAGTGTCTTTTATGTATCAAAAAAGAAGGAAATAAAAAAATAATTAATAATTACAGTGTTTCCCATTTGCATTGCAGCTTGACAGACACCTAACAGTGAAGATAAAGTTGGTTGTTTTTAATTGCCTTCAGTTTAATGAGTTTCTTATGGAAGCGTGTTTCCTCCACAGAATAAACATTTTAAATGCCAACAAATACATTTTTCAAATAAGTTTTTGTTATCTCGCAATTGCGAGTTTATATCTCGCAATTCTGACTTTATAACGCAATTGTGAGTTTATATCTCGCAATTCTTACATCTTTTCTCAGAATTGTGAGATATAAACTCGCAATCGCATAAATATGACTTTTTTCCTCAGAATTATGAGTTTCTATCTCACAATTCTGAATTTATATCATGCAATTGCGACTTTATATCATGCAATTCTGACTGTATATCTCACAATTGCGTGTTATAAAGTCAGAATTGTGAGATATAAACATTTCCTTGGTTCTAATGGTTTCTAAGCATGTTCTTATTTGTTTTCTTAGTTACTGGTTATGATCACCACCTGTTTCTTGTTCATATGTATTTCAACCCTCAGTTTGGTTCTTTCTTTGTTCGGTGTTTTCTTTGTTTTACAAAGCTGTCATGTTCCTTGCGTTTGGATTATCTTCTTTGTTTTTGTGTTAAATAAGGTTATATTGCTGCCTGACCTGTTGTGACAATCATATTGAAGATTGTCACCTTGCTTGAGAAACCTGGGCTGTTTTGAATGCAAGTAAAAGTAAAGTGACTTGACTTAACTTGACTTAAATAATAGGGTGACCAAAAAGGATGTATAGTCCACTGTATATCAATGTATGAGTTTAGGAAGCATTATATAAAGGCTTCAAGAGAAGTGTTGTGAAGTCAAATTATTAAAATTGATGAAGTTGTAGTGAGATGTGTGTGCTCAGTTTGTGATTTCAGTTTATTTTTTTTACAAAAAAAGTCCTCCCCAGATTCCTTTTGTGCATGATATTTAAATAGTTGTCACACACAATAGTAAGTGTGTTTACACATGTCCGTGGCTAACTGGATTAACTCGCTTCATGTATTTCAAGGGAACCAGGGAAACGCAGATCCAAGCAGGTCCCTGTGTACAGACTTCACTGGACGCTGTCGCTTGGCCTGTATCACTGGGCTATTTCTTCATCTCTGCCGGCATTTGTCTAATATGGGGATTAGCTGGTGATGGCAGCTAGCCTGACCACTGGAGCGGAGGGCAAATCACTAACCCTGTTTTTTAAGGCTGGGGCCTGGGATGGCCAGCCATGTAATTGCATTAGGCTGGTCACAATCTGCTGGCATCACACTTGCTGAGCTTGACTGCTACTGCTCACAAACAACCCAAACTTTTACCCTCCTGGCAGGAATGCTATAGCTGGGGTCCCAAAACTGACTTTAAGGGCGTTTTCAGACCTGTAGATCCTTAATTTGTTGCAATGTTGGATTTTTTATTCTTGCTTAGGTTCGATTTCACGAGGCAATTTTTCACAGTGTAAAAAAATGTGTTCATGCAAGTCACATGTGAGTGAAGCTGTCCTCTTATTGGTCATATTCTGTATTATATCACAGTGAAACTATTTGTTAAAACTGTATAATTTGTTTTTTATTTTTTTTATTTAGAATAACCCCAAACCCAGCTAAAATAGTTTTTATTAGGGCTGTGAAAAGATTAATCGCGATTAATCGCATCCAAAATAAAAGTTAGTGTTTACATAATATATGTGTTTGTACTTGGTATAATTATTTTGTATATATAAATACACACACATGCATGTATATATTTAAGAAATATTTGCATACATATACTGTATATATTTATATATAATTTATATTATATATAAGTATATTTTTTTATATATATAAATAACACAGTTTTTCTTAAATATATACATGTGTGTGTATTTATATATACAAATTTAATTATACACAGTACACACACATATATTATTTAAACACAAACTTTTATTTTGGATGCGATTAATCTCGATTAATCTTTTCACAGCCCTAGTTTTTATTTTTGATTATTTATTATTAGTAGTAGTTTAGGCGTATAAATATATTATGTATTTAGCAAGCATGTAAAGACATAAATCGGTGATGAAAAAGGACAATTTGTGCGTATGACCTCAGATTTAACCAACACAGTCTCACCCCCAAACGTCACGGCAATATACGACGAAAAGGGTACCCCTAAAACGTCCGTATGTGACTATTCGGGTTATGGGTAGGTTTAGGTATGCGTTAGGGTACCGCTAAGAGGCGCTGCTGGTGCGCTTATGTCTTCGTCTCATATGGACGTTTTAGGGGTACCCTTTTCGTCGTATATTGCCGTTTGGTCAAGACGCGTCAGTATGTGACGTTTTGGGGTGAGACCGGGCTGATTTAACCCATACATAAACATGTCAAGTTTGGTGAAAATATATCATGTCGTTAATGAGTTTTATCCGTTTAAAAAACTCATCTTTGATCACCAAAATGACAGATTTAAAAGTTTTTTCCTTGAAAAAAATAAAAATAAACTTCATGCCTTCAAATAGCTTGAATGTAACTCTACACCCTTGCCTCATTTACTATACGCGGTTCTATGAATATGCAAATGAGCCCCGCCTCCACTCACTCACACCAGCTCAGAGATCCACTCGTTGAAGATCACACGTTGATCTGATTGGTTACAAGTTAGTTTGTGACGTCAGAAACACCAGCGATTTCAAACCGCGTTATTGAGACTTATTGAGTTATTTTTGGTTCGCTGCAGTTTTAAGGAGAAAATACTCAGCAATGTTGAATTATGAATTTGCACATGGTTTGTCTTAAAGCATATTAAAAACACCACATAGACATAAAAACAACAATAAAAGCTTGATTTCCATCATGGGGACTTTAAGTAAATGCGGCCATGCACACTTTAAACGTTTGGCTTGCAGCCATGACTATAAATTGAAATTAATTGTTGTTATTCAATCCACAATTGGAAATCAGAGATATGCAATTGAGCCAATGATACAAATTATATAAGACACTTGCATCAGATATGGTTCAGAACTTATGGCCTTTTTTGTTATGACCACTAATGTGTATGGGAACAGGAAAAGCATTATAAATGCACAAGACCTGTCATTATTATTCACGTCCACTACCCACCAGGTGACACACAAAACCTATTTTAAGGCACTGCGTTTAACGTGTTATAGATGGGTCAGGTTATAGAGCAAAAGGCTGTAACAGTCGTGTAAAGCTATAATGGGGGTCGTGGACAGCAATGCTTTTGTCAAAAAGAGGTCAGGCACTTGAACTTCAAAGAGAACAGAGATTCGCAATGGTTTCTCTTGATAGCTTATGACTCATCCAAACGTGTCAAACATTGGTGGCTCACTGCTGTTGCCCTCAAATGACCAGTGTAAATAAAATAATACATAAGAATAGTCCTAAAATAGTACATCAAGGCTTTAAATAGGTAATTATTTTGCATTTTGGTCGTCTAAAAGACTTAACGTATATCAACCGGGCACTTCATTTGTTGTCATTTCTCGATTATTGCTCATTTTATGAGCACTTAGTGATAAATGACTCTTAAGGGAGTAACTAACCAGTTGCAAATTGTCATAATGCACGTAGCATCTGTGCTTGAATTCATATTCCTGTTTTACGTAAAGTATTTCTTTGTGATTGGCAGTGAGCCTGATCATGCAGGACTCTGCCAAAACTCCACCCCTGGGAGCGGCTGCCCAATAATGGCCTGTTGTGATCATATAAAGCCACAGCCATTACAGTTAATTAGGCCTTTTTGTCACCTGGGTTCCAGCCATTTTTATTTTATTTTTCTTCCTGTTTTCTTATTCCCCAGGCTTATTCTTCTTTGTAAATACACAGGCACACAAATATACACACCCCAGGTCTCTCAAAAACGCAATCTCTCATTGGCCATCTCAGCTGTATTGATCAGAGGACAACGGTCGATCCGCAGCATGCTCTAATCAGACCAATTCGTTTAATATGTTTAAGCAAGGCCTGGTCTCATTGACAGTCATTGATCATTGTTAGTTGGAAAAAAAAAAGAATGAATTTTCCCAGGCACTGATTCAGAACTCCTGCGCCTTTGACGGTGTTCGATAAAAGGCTTGGGCATGATCTAGTTATCGCTGCTGCTTGCTTTGGAGCTCCGCAGGGTTCCTCAAGTAAAACTGAAGCCCCGTAATTTTGTTCACTCAGTGGAGTAATACAAATCTCTCCCACTCAGGGTCTCACAAACCTGCCCGCATTTCATGTTGTGAAATAAATTCTCTTTTCACAATGGGAAAGCATTATCTATCAATTGAAATTCCAGTCGCTGCTATACAATATATAATTGTATTATATTTTACACATTATCATTTAATAATTTACACTGCCATTTTCAATAACATGCTGTTCTCATAAAGAACAGATGGTGTTAATGTGTAATATTTGTCTGTAGCAGCGTAGAGTCTGGGAAGATTCAGTTTTAAACCTGTATCGGAAAAAACACTGGACCGGTATTGCAGCTTTGAGTCTTTTCTGAATATTTATACATGTTTTAGAATCACATTTGCAGGAATTAATGCAGTACATGAAGTACATGAAAATAAAAGAAGCTAAAAGAGGTCTTATAACAGACTAACATGTGGCATCACTCATCTGAACATGTGCATGTTTGCAGCAGATTTAATTACAGGTAACATAAGTAAGTCAATAAATAATAAATGCGATTTAATGTCAGGTAACACTTGCTTGTTACACGTTACATGTAATAACAGTAAATTATGCAGAACTACAAGCAACTAACCCTAAAGTGGCACCAAGTCTGGTGGCATTTTATAGTGCTGTTCCCCATGTGCATGCTATGTACTTATTATAGTAATTACAGTAAATGGGTAATAACTAGGTTCTAACACGGAACCTATCCCTAAACCCATGTAGTTTCCTTATCCAGTACTTTCTTAGGTAAGTACACTGTAAGTACACGCAAGTGCACATGCTATAAAATAAAGTGCAACCCCAAGTCTCATATTCTAACCAATATCCTATAGTGAGTACATGTTTTTACTTAATAGTACTTGATACTTGTTTCTGTAATTACACTGTAACAAAGACACCTTAAAATAAAATGTCAACTAATGTCACAGAATCACCTTGTTCTACTGAAATACAGTGAATCGCTGTACTCTGACCATTTCAAGTTTAACCTTTTTGTTCTATACAGTGTCATGTGGTCGACATAATTGTAAAATATTCCATTCATATATCAGATTTTATGTAACAGAAATGTGTCTGGGCAATTGTAGTAATGCACATACAGTACTTCAATAATGTAAGTTATTTTACATTGCAGCTTTATTTTAGCTGTAATAAAGCAGAAATGTTAAGCCTGAATGTTCAGATCTGTGCTTCCACGGCCTTGAATTGCTTATATCCAGGTCCTTTTTTTATTAATTTGTCTGAAAAAGGAAAATGACTGGCAGAAAATACAATTTATTTATGTCACAGCAACTCTAAAAGGCATCATCAATTATTATTCCCACTTCTGTGTGGAGTGCAAACTCTTGATGATCTAGACATAACTGGATGCACCACTCTCCAAAACCATTTTTACCCTCTTACACAGCTGCTGGTCTGAAGGCAAAATCTCAGAATACACAGCAATATGACTTTGGAAAAAGCCAAAACCCCTCTAGATCTTGAAAGCTCTCACAAACCCAATATTGGAGAAACCAGAGAACACAATGAATCACAATGGTGTCCTCTCAAGTCCAAGAAGAAAGTGAGTAGAGATGAAGAGTTTGACTGCTTGCCCCCGTCCCAAACCAAACCATCAAAGTGAAGCGACCCATGTCCACTAAATGGAATTGCAAATCATTTATAATGATTGTTTTCAAACAAGTTTCCCACCATTGCCTTTGGTTATTGAGTTATTTGCATGCAAAACTATATCTGTGATCTTTGCTTTAAGAACTTAAAGGAATCGTTCACCATTAAACCTGATTGGTTGTTGCACATCACTTGACTTCATGGCAAAAAAAAAAACAAAAAAAAAAACTGTGAAGTTTGATGTTTCATTTTGTTTTAGTAGTATTTGGCCATTATTTTCTTTATTTAGAAAATATAGGAGAGAGAATAGGAAGTGAAGAGGCGGGAAAGAACCACAAGCTTTTGCTTTTGAAAAATAACTGCTTTTGTGGAAAAACGGCTTGTCATTTATTGAATCGAGAGCCTATCGGCTAATCTTCAACATGTTTGCTTTTAAAAGTTTGTGTTGGATTGATCTATTTTTAAAGCCTGAATTAGATCATAATCTTATGCAAAACAAACAAACATGCAGTTGGATATCTTTCATATTTTCCTTTAAATATGTCTTTTAGTTTGTCAAAAGAATAAAAGCAACGTTTTTGCATATGTCATCTAGAACACCAAGAGGAAATCAATTAATTAGAAGTTATTATTCCACCACATTTGAAACAACATTGTTAGCGACTGTTCTATATTGTTGAACTAACATGGTTCAACTGACAGATGTGTGACAGTCGCTGAGGTTTCAGGAAACAGTTACGACCAGCTAGTTCAATGAGGTATTGTATTATGATAGTTAACGCTCTGGAAACAACAGGAGGCACCGCCGTGATCACTGCCATTTTTTCGAGTTACATCATCGTACAGGAAAGGAACTCAGTTTCTTGCAGTAACTGGTATGGAAAGTATTTTAACTTACACAAAAATGCATAAACACATGTCTTTCTCTGGGCTTCAGCAAGTGTTTAAATAAGGAAGCGCCCATTGGGCTCTCTCAGATCTCATGAGTGGCTGACCTGAGCACCCCAGACCAGTGGGGCCTGGAATTTAAAAAGGAGTCCATCTGACCCAAGGTCTTCACAAAAACCCCAATTATCTTGCTCGCCGGGCCGTCTTAATTAGCCTTGTCTGATGTGCGGCAGATCCATTATGTTTCTAATTAAGTTCCTATCAGCTGGCCAGAAATAATGGGATACTGCACATCAAAAACGAGGCATTACCACTCCGACAAGATTACGCAACTATCGCGTGGCAATCTGCCCGACATTGGGATGGGTGGAGTAGGGCATCCTTTAAGGATTTGAATGGGCTCATCAGAGGAGCTCTATCAGCGAGCGGAGTCCTAATGCATTCAGGGCTTGAATTAGACTTATCTCCACAGCACAGAGGAAAGACCTCCATCACTCCCTCGTCTATCTCCTCAGTACAGTGAGCCAGAGAACGAGAGGAAAGAAGAAAGACAAGCATCCAGCTCCCTAGGAGACACACACGCCTAATTTGATGCAAACACAGCGTTCGGTTTACCCAGAGTGCCCGCTGATAGATAGTCTGAGTGACACTTAGACACTTGAACTGCTCTCCTCCCCTGAGCGACTGATCCATACAAGGTGACATGGAGGTGGAGAAATACAACTAATAGATGGAGTCCTAGTCTAAGCACACAGCAGCTTAAAATATGGCACTGTTTACTGGCCAATGAATGACACCACGTCAGTTTCGTAACTGTTATTTACATGCAAACATACACATTGAAAATATCATATTTATAAATAAATTGTACATATTCATATACATCTACAAACATAAAAATACAGTATACATACATTCTTGGACAAACTCCCTGAATGACATGTAAAGCGACCAGTCACAGTTTGTTTTGTTCCAAGTCATGTTTAGGGGCTTGAAAATGTAACATCGATGTCCCTACATTAACAGACCAGCGTGCAAAACTCTTGGACATATTTTAAAGAGTCTATTTCTCGAACTTCACATACATTTGAAAATCCAGTGTTTAGCTGATCCTGAGTAGCGTTCATTGTCACAGTTAAACACAACGTCATTCTTTTTCCATGAGGGGGTTTGGCATCACGGCATCTTATGTACCAGGTGGAACGTTCGTTAGAGAACGCGACACACACGTCTCCCGGACATCCTGTAGAATTCAACCAATCAGATGACGACTTTGAAAATCCTGAAGTGTTTCCAGTTATATGCATCAGACGTTCAGCCAGCGGTTCATAGGCTGAGACTAAGTTTACCAGGACAACACACACACACACACACATTAAGTTTTTAGACTAGAAGCACACAATTCATCAATTACCCAAAACATTATGCATTTTGGTTTACAAATACAAATGTTTATAGAATTATAAATTATTAAATCATAATTTATTAAACTAATAAATCAGTTATTTACGTCAATATTCAAAGACAAATTTCGCCCGTTGTCATTTCTTTTTCAAATATGTATATCTGTTGGGCCTTTCTATTATTTTAGGAGATATAAAATCTTTATAAAATGATGTAAACTAAACAAACATGCAAAAACCCAACAGCAATATTTATGCATCTTTTTTTCTTCTTCTTCAGTAAATGCATTGTTAAAGTGAAACACAAAGAAAGTCTGTCAGAAAGATTGAGTAAAGAGATTTTAAGGGGGTTAAACTCCAGAGTGAAGATATTCTGATGAGGATACTAGCAGATTCTCTGATCAAACACCTCTTTCATTCAAAAGACTGTGGGCTATATCCAGCAAGCTGTCGATGTCTTTCCAGTACATACAAACAGTGATGGGTATACAGCACACTCAGATGTTTTTGTTTTGTTGTTTTTTTGCTAGTTTAGTTTAGGGACCAAGTATCCTTTTGGTGGATAGAAAAATGGAGCCACCATAAAACTGACGGTTGAGATTTAGTTGAGCTTTAGCTTTCATTGAACTTAACTTAATATTAAAGTCCCCCTGTGGTGAAAATCAAGCTTTTATTGTTGTTTATATGTCTATGTGGTGTTTAACATGCTTTAAGACAAACCATGTGCAAACTCATAAGTCGACATCATTGCTGATTATTTTCTCCTTAAAACTGCAGTGAACCAAAGACAGTCTCAAAAACCGCTGGTGTTTCTGACATCACAAACTACCTTGTAACCAATCAGGGCTGCGTTTCCCAAAAGCATCGTAAGCCTAAGAAGTTCGTAAAAACGATCGTACGACTGATCTTAATATTATGGTCTGTTTCCCAAAAGCATCGTAACTTAAGTAGCACTTGAAAATCTTCGTAGAACTACGAGTGCTCTGGAGTAATCGTAAATCCCCAAGTGCATCGTAAGAAGACAGATTTATGAGGTCACCTGCAGGACAACTGGCAGATTACACTTTTTATCTAGATTTAACAGATTACACTGCAACGTGAGTATAATATAAGGTTTTGATTGTACTTTATTGTACACTTTTTTTGTACTCGTGTTTTGTTTAAATGAATTTATAAATGAAATAATTAAAAAGGGAAGAAAAAATAGAAATACACATCAGATATACAGGATCAGATCAAAACTGTAGGAGGAGTTTGTTAAAGTACAACATCAGGAAATGGCAAAAACTGCCCAAAATCTGAGAGGAAGTTCAAAATAGCTGACTTCCTGTTGTGTTTAGGGCTACGCTCCAAGAGACGTTTTTGTAGGTATTGGGTCAGTACATGTATGTACCAAATTTCATACATGTACGTGAAACGTAGAGCCGGGGCAAAATGTAGGGGCAATAATTAAGCCATTTTGCCCCACCCAATTTTGAAAACCACATCACACATACATTTTCACCACTTCTGAAGCGTGTGCAAAGTTTCATGATTTTTCGAGCACGTTTTGTATTTGCCACACTTCCTGCTACCAGCAGGTGGCGCTATTGCTATAACCAAATATGAGCATGGTCATGTGTTCAGGACAGGACTCTTATCAAACATGTGAAGTTTGGGGCAGATTGGAAATTGTATGCCTGAGTTACTGCAGGCTGTCTGTGGTTGCCTAGCAACATCGGAACTGCAAGCAACATTAATATTGAACTTATCTGATCATGCATATCACCAAAAGGCCGAAATTGGGTGAACATTTGTCAGGCCGCAGAGGGCACACCCTTCGACGAAAACTCTAGATCTTCGCAATTTAACGTCGCAAAGGCCTTAAGATTACACTCACCAAATTTGAAGAGGATCAGATCAAAACTGTAGGAGGAGTTCGTTAAAGTAAAACATCAGGAAATTACGAAAAATGCACAAAATCTAGGAGGAAGTTCAAAATAGCTGACTTCCTGTTGTGTTTAGGGCTATGCTCCAAGAGACTTTTTTGTAGGTATTGGGTCATTACATGTATGTACCAAATTTCATACCTGTACGTGAAACGTAGAGCCGGGGCAAAATGTGGGGGCAATAATTTACCGAATTTGCCCCACCCAATTTTGAAAACCATATCACACGTAAATTTTCACCACTTCTGAAGCGTGTGCAAAGTTTCATGAGTTTTCGAGCATGTTTAGGCCCTCTAAAAAGCGATTCACTTTGGAGAAGAAGAAGAAGAAGAAGAAGAAGAAGAAGAAGAAGAAGAAGAAGAAGAAGAAGAAGAAGAAGAAGAAGAAGAAGAAGAAGAAGAAGAAGAAGAAGAAGAAGAAGAAGAAGAAGAATAAACAGAGCAAAAACAATAGGGTCCTCTCACCATCGGTGCTCGGGCCCTAATTAAATGAATGAACAAAAAAAAAAAATCATAAAAGAAGTAATGTGGGAAATATGCTTTAAAGACTGGGCAAAATAGGGATGAATTAAAAAAAAATCTGTCAATGACTTGCTGATGTGCACGAAAACCAGCCATGTATTGGGCATTTCTTGCGGACCTCCTTCCCTGATCTTTGAACACCCCAGTTAGTTTGCAATGTCCTCCCAGATGTTTTGTTTTTCCTTATTTGTATGGTGTCCTTTAAACCTGTTAAAAATAAAATATTTGTTTCGCTCTATCTCCTCTAAAAGGACATTAATGTTATCTTTTTGAAAGGTATCTTCTCTTGTTTTTTTGTTTTTTTGTGTTCAACCATTTTGTCAGTGCCTCCGCCTGTATGGGTGCTTTATATAGACTTCTTATCCACAACAAATGACGATTCTTAGGTTAAACGTTCAGAATACGATTCCATTTAAGGTTATATTTCAGCACTTCGCGAATGGACAGCGACGTTTAAGTAGCACGTAGAACGCGTTTTCGCGCGTTCGTGTTAAGTGCATTTTTGCAGCGAGCGTTCGTAACCTTGCACGTACAGAGCGCTCTTAAGAGCTAAGATACATCGTTATCCGGAAACCCGGCCCAGGTCAACGTGTGATCGTCAACCAGTGGATCTCTGAGCTGGAGTGAGTGAGTGGAGGCGGGGCTAATTTGCATATTCACAGAACCACATATACTAAATGAGACAAGGGTGTAGAGTTACATGCAAACTATTTCCAAGGAAAAAAAAAATTTAAATATGTAATATTGGTGATCAAATATGAGTTTTAAGGGATAAAATTATCAGCCCGTTCTCATCCCAAGGTCGTCATATACTGACGCTTTTGACATTTCGTCTACATCGAACGCACATGGCACCCTTTAGCGTCAATATGAGACGCAGATAGATATGGGCCAGAAGGCGCCTCCTAGCGGTCTAACCCTACCCCAGACCTAAACCTACCCATAACCGAACAAAGCTCTGTGCGTCTCATATTGACGCTAAAGGGTGCCATGTGCGTTGGATGTAGACGAAATGTCAAAAGCGTCAGTATATGACGCCCTAGGATGAGAATGCGTTGAATTATTGACAACAGGGGGACTTTAAATATACTCATATTTTAATTTTTAACCATGAAATATCTTGTGATAAAGCAATAATTGGCAGACTCCCTGTATTAGCCTATTGACATAGAGCCCTGGTTTAATTAAAGGAACAATTTTCTTGTTCAAATTGAACAAAATTGAATTGATTACCAAGTACACCAAACATCTGTCTTTCAAATTGTAGTTGTGTCTTACTCTGATTCACCATGGCAAGCCTAAAAGATTGATTTAGACTTTCAAGCAGTAGGGACGGATAATGTAGTAATATTATAAAATGTAATAGTAATATTAATGTGTATTTAATTATATGTGGTATTGCCTTTTTATTGCATCATGCATTCCATTTCATACAGCAGGAACATTGCAAGAAATTATTAATTATTTAAAGAAATGGCTGAATTTAATTCTGGGGAAATGCATACCTAATTTAAATATGTTTTTACATATATATATATATATATATATATATATATATATATATATATATATATATATATATATATATATTATAGCTGCTTTACCTGTGAGTAAAATCACCAGCAAGCTTTTCAAAGGATGATTTCAACCTCAACCATCATCATTGTGATGGAGAGCCCTTGAAAATTAGGCTACAATAACTCAAGAATAGTGCTTCATTCAACATATACAATTCATCAGTTTACAAACACTTGTGATCAAGAAAGATGTGCTCCTTCAATGATAGGATAGGAGAGCCTGAAGACCTTAGATTCTCACATGTATACGCACATAACTAAGCATCTCCCATCGCTCAGGTACGCTTATTTGAACAAAGATACATGCAGCCCATCGGCATTGTTTGGTTGAGGCTCGTAGGGGGATTTCACTGCCATTATGCTGGTCTACAACACAGTGGTTGGCTTTCATCCACCATTGCACATTGTCAGAATTGGCTAAACATTTATATTCTCCAGAACACAGGCTGATTCTTTATAAGCCACTGCATTTGAGAACCTTTTTATTGCCGTTTGCACCTTGCAGAGCCGAAGTCTATTGTGTAACTAAGCAGACTTACTTCAAACTACAGGGGAGACATTTGCTTCCGAGGTGCCTAATTTGTCATGCATAGCTTTGCCTCTAAATCACTCTGACCCAAATTAAAAGGCTATTGGAAAGGCAGCGCAGCCTGGAACGGAAAGTGCTGGGGCTGAGTCCTGAGCTGCGGGCCAGCAGGACATTTATTTAACTCTCCACTGGAGCAGAAATATCAAAAAGAGGCAGAAGTCCAATCTGTTGAGGGACAGTACTTTAGGCCAGACAGGCTTCCCTCTGGATAAGACTAGTGTATGATAGAGCCAGATGATAGAGAGAGAGAAAGAGAGAGAGAGAAGTGGAAGCAGCACCAGTATCACATGATCCCTCAACTACGTATGTGTCACAGAGTCAACAACATCGACAGCACCAGACCTCTACACTCCACCCACTCGTTCCCAGTCACCAGAGTACTGATCACCGTCACCTGTCACCAATCTTCACTGATCATCACCCAGCGCTATATAACTCTTCCCAGTTCACTATTGTCTGGTCTTGTTGCTCCCTCAAAGAACACAATACCTACCAGAGTGATTTGTCTTCAGTCATCTGCATCAATTAATAAAGACGTTTCATGTTGCTCCTTACACAAATAATATGTTATGACCTCAAAAGACTTTCACCATATTGCATAATTTGTAAATTAATACATTTTTTTCATTTTCATAACTTAACCAGCTCCATATATGTCCATTATAATGCCATAAACTTGCTCTGTAGCTCACCTGGTACACTTTGTACTCCCGTGAACATTTGTAGAAGCAAGCAAAGATGGCATGGTTGCTTCAGCAAATGCTTTTTTTTTTTTTTATCTCACATTTGCTTTTGTTTAGGGTTTAGTGTAGGTGACACATTCAATTAAAATGAGAACTTTAATTAGAATTAACTTTTTAGTGCCACTCAACTGACATTTCACTTCCAAACTGCCGTGATATGGGCAACAAACAACATAAATGTTTCCAGATTCACATTCATCAGTTTTGGATAAAACTGAACAGACTTTTAGTGTCACTCACTGGGTGTCACTTTGAAAGTATTGCAAAACATGCAACGTAATATGTTTTTGCAGAAATGCCGCTGCAACAGACATTTGAAAGTATCTCTGTTGCCCCATTGAGTAATGTGGTTTGTTATGATGAAGGGGTTTGTTAGCCTATTAGCATTAGCAGTTAGCCACTGCTGGCTGATGCTACATCTTGCATGGCTAAAAAGCATATTTCTCCATTGACACTCATTCAAAGGTAGCTGCGTATTTGGACCAAAAAGTTTTTCTTTCAAGTGACACATAAGTCACAAGTATTTCGTTACAGAAATGCAAATAAGCAGTGTTAATGTATAGCTGCACTTGCAATGTGACCAGATCAAGTCTGCGTTTGTGTGCTTATGTAAAGTGTGTTTTCCGGCCTTTTTCTCTACGTGGGTTACTTTGACCGTGGCATGTTTGGGAAGGTTTTGAAGTAGTCTATATGAGAAACATAGAAACATTGAGATCTACTGTTCTGATTTTTCACACTCTGTACCAGGCCTATTCTGTATTCTACAAAACACAATGAGAAACAGCCAACTTATTTATGTTTTTCCAGAGCAGAGCTTTGAACGTTGTTTGCCATTGGATTCAAATTCACATATTTTATGTCTTTCATGTGGAAGCCAGCTTTGAGTCAGAGCATGCATCATTCAAAGGATCAAAGGCCATCTGACTCACAAAACTCATTTTCCAAGTCACAGACTATGTCTGTTTCCCATTGGGAGAAAGTGTGAGTGGACAAAGCTTATGCCTGCTACTTATAGGATTGTCGATTTCCACATTTCAATCCTATATTACAAATCACACTGATAAATTTGGGTACGATGAGTATGTAGATTGTACGATGATGACACCTATTGAATCGTGGGCTACGATGCAAGTTAGTAGAACAAGGAAACATCATCACCTTGTGCTAGTGGTAAACAAATAGAGCAAGATGAATCGAACTTTGACAATTGTGGTTTTAATGTGCACTGAAAAAAAAGATGAGGAAGCGAAAGAGGAGAATATGGACGCGGTCATGGCTAGGGAAAAGAGGCCAACTTGCCATGCCAGTTTTGCAAATGGAGTTTGAGGTAAGTTTTAGGTTTTAGCGCCATGTCACATTGATCAATAAGCCATGTTGCATTTTTATTGGCTAGTCAGGTCGTACCAGCAAACACACAGTGAGATGATCATGCTAAATTTCTGACACTGTCAGAAAATTATTGCAGGCTATCTTTGGTCACAAATGAGTTGAGAAGTGTTAAATTAATGTAAAGGGTTGTAAGAAAATAAGAAAACAGTTCTGCGTCATGTGCGTCAGCTCTTAAAGTGACAGCAGCCTAATAAACCTGCTGAAGTCTGTGTCATTAATGTTCACACTGCTCTTGACTGAATCACTTTTCTAGATTTGAAAAGGATTCATTTATATTCAATTTAAAATGTATGTAGTGAAGAATTTATTAACTGCACAGATAGCCTACAGAAATTATTCAAGAAATTATTTAATTACCTGAACAACTACTGTGTTGAGCCCTGATATATGAAAGGCACAGCTAAATGTGACATTTAATACAATGGGTTTAATGTGAAGATAGTTTTAAGTTCACTTCAATTAAAAGTTGTTATATATTTTTAAAGCCTAAATGTTAAAAACGATTGCTTTCAATTATACTGTAATGTTGAATGGCTATAATTACTGCCTCAAATTGATGGGGAAAAAAATCTATTTAATGGAGATTCAATCAGTATCATTACTGGTCAAGACGCGTTTCCATTACCCTTCAAATTGCGCAAATTCAAATTGCGAATTGAAAATACGCTCAATGGAAACACGTCAATTTCGCAAAAACTCCCATTTATCGCAAAAAAGTTTTTACGCTCGCATGAGGTGTTTTTTCAGGCAATTCGAAAAAGAAATATTTCGCAAAACTGCAATGGAAACAGTTTTTGCGCATTTACAGTCACCTGACGTAGATGACGCGGTGTGTTTGGACAGAATACGAGACGGAGTTCTTTATTGAATTCATAAAAGACAAAAGAATGACAGAAATACTAAACCTCAAATAAATGCCACAATCAAGACCTCGGAGCAGAAATGAGTGAGAAAAACCCAGAAACACTTCATATGCTGCTCACAGAGACACAGTATAACTCTCCTTGCCATTAATGCTTGGATAACACGCCTACGTTTCCTTCCATTAGTAATAATGTCTAGTGCGGTACGTGGCTGTGATATATATATATATAAACTTACCAACGTCCGTTGCCATGATTTTTGGAATGACTTATCGCGAGAGGAAAAAATGACGTTTTAGTCGCATAACATCGGTTAATGGAAACGCCGTCATTTCGCAATAGTTTTTTATCGATATTTAGAAAAAATCGCAAAAGTTTTGCGCGAATCTTTAATGGAAACGCGGCTCCTTCATTCATAGTGCTTAGTAAAAAGATGCCATTAAACAAATATTTCAAATATGCCATCTTTATGTTGTTTCTGCATTATTTTAGAGATTCAATGTGAAAGTATTACAAATACATTAAAAACTTTAACGTTAGATGCGTAAAAATATGTATTTAATTAGTTACTTAGCACTATAGTGATTATATGTCTATGTACAGCATTGTATTAGTTCGTTATTTTGTTATTTATTATTGCCTATAAAATCAATCTACTCAAGATCCATAAAAACGTACTTATTTGAGAATAGTTCAGAATTCTTGCCCCTGTAGATTTGCACAGTAACCTCCTTTCACTCTTATAAAACAATGTTGCACTCTTAAAACAAACAAACAAACACATATATAAATGAATACAAATTCAAAAGTTGTAACTCTAGCAGTATACACTTTCAAAAGCTATTTTACCCCAAAATCAAAAGAAACAGAAATGACATTCTGCATGAGAAAACGTTCAGTTGACACTGGTATTAGTCATGGAAAGTAATCCCTTGAAATGCAAAACACACCAAATTCCTCTCTGTTTAAAATGATACATTTATTTCTTCAGATCTCGGGAGAGACATTTTTGTCTTTGTTATTTGCAATGCATTCCTATTATCATATTATATTGGGTTTCCGAAATAAATTCAGCATATACTCTAGCTATTTTATCTATTATATAGTTTTCTTTTGCATGAAGAAAATACATCCTATTCCTAGACCAAGATTTATTTAGTTTTGCCTTGTGATATTTTCATGATAATTAGGTATTTTGATGAAGGAGATTTTTGCTCATTAGGTAATGGAATTTTGAGGAAGAAAACATGCTAAACTGTAATGAAAATAATGGTATAAAATGAATAGCCATTCAAATAAATTGGCCTGGTTTTTTAAACAGGCTTTGTTTTACTATTGCAAAACACAATTTCTTGTATTCTTGTACTTTAGAGTAATTCAGCTATTAGTCTTTTAGAAAACTGAATGTAATTCACAGCAGATGTGGTCCAGGTTCAGATTTTCAGTAAAACGGCTTTTGGTGAGCAGAATTGGCTCTCAGTCCCAGTTGTGCACAAGTCTGGAACCCTCTTTGGACAGAGTGACTTCTCACACATAATGAAAGGGACAGAGAGGAAGCAAGAAATGGCAGATGAAGTGATGCTTCAGAGACCCCAATTAGCAACATCGTCGAGATGCTTGAAAAAAGCTTCACATTTGACTTTATATTTTAGAAAAAAATATATTGAAGCATTTCTTAGTGAGTTAGTATGTCGCAATCCAAAAATGAGTCACAGGATAGAAAAACTGTGCTAAATGTGCAAGATTACAGGCATATACGTGCATATCGTACAATACAAATATATGCTTAAAAGTAATGCTTCCCATAACTTTTAGCATTCTGTAGCAAATTAGCTCAAAGGGGAAATATTAATAATTAATCATAACTCGTTGTGATTAATTATAAAGGTTTGGATCAGTTAATCGAATTAACTTGATGTAACAGAATTAACATTACCATCAATCAACCAATCAAAAGGGTATTTTTCATGGCCACAGAAAAATGTACAGCGCTTAGAGCGTGTAGCAAGACCAGGAATCGTTTAAGTGACATTAATCTGCAGGCATTATCAGAACCAGGGAACTCATATCTATTTTACACAAGTTTTATGAACTAAATCACGAAAACATAACTAATCTTAACCAACACATGCACAAAAATCACACATACATGGGATTTGGAAAAGTGAAAGTGATGTAAACAGAACAGGACAGAGAAATGAAGCTGAAAAGAGTCATTTGACATTCAACAACCTGAAAGAACCATCAGTCTCTTGTTTCAAGCACCTCATTAAGAAGGGTTCCCTTTCGTAAAGGGAACTCCCGCTGCATCGATACTCGATATTTTGGGGAATGCCTTCGGCATGAAGCGTCTGAAGTCAACTATGGAACTATTCCAATCTTGATTGGTGCAACGTCACCCGTGACGTCGCATGTGACGGTGATCCGGAAGCTACAAAAGGGTCACAGGAACCAGGAAATGTTAGCTTCTGGTCTTCAGCAAGCGCTCTATGTCATCTTGTCTGTTCTATTTGGTGTTGTTTGTCCCGTGAAAAGAGTATTATTTATGGCAAATAAAGAGAAGCTATTCAGGCAGTGTGCGTCCCCTTGCCCACATTATTTAAGCGAGGGTGACACACACTCGCTTTGTGTAGTTTGTCTGGGAGTGGAGCATGCACGGGCGGTGCTCGAGGGCGCTGTCTGTGCAAACTGTTTTCAATGAAAAAGCTCCGCTCCCGTTTAAGCTTGTTCGATCAATTAGATCAGGCTCACGTTTCCAGTGCAGGTCCCGCATCTGTTGAGGCAGCGCACCGCTTGTATGCATGGGATTCGCACGTGGGGCTGGCATATGATACTGAGACGGTTGCGACCCTTTCTCAGTGTTTATTAACCAGCTCCACTGGTCTCGCGCACGATTCGGAAGCCCGCGCTGCGGCTTCTTCTGACCGTGTTAAAGACACAGCGTTTGATTTATCTGGCTCAGAGGAGTTAGATATTATCTATCAACACTGAATCACGTGGATATGGGGATTCGCCACCCCATATTCCCGTTAGTGAGGAGTTGCTGGAGGTTGTAATCAGGGCAGTGGTTAAATTAAATGTTAAATGGCCATATAATAAGCAGGAAGAGACTAAGAAAAATAAAATGAATGAGCGCTTCCTGCAGACCCAGTCACAATCTTCTTGTCAGAGCCTTCCCTTTTTCACTGATCTCCATACTGAGGTATCGAGATAGTGGAAAAATCCATTTTCATCTCAATTATTTCCCCCCATGTATATATCTACTCATCCATTAGGGAATCTAATGAAAATGGTTATGAGGTGATGGCTCGGGTTGAGGAATATTTTGCAAAATATTTTCTCCCCGACATTGCGTCACCCCTGATAGCTCAGACACTTCCCTCCAAATCTCGTACATCGAATTTGTTAGGGAAAGCATATCTGGCGGTGGGTCGAGCCGGTGCATGCCCACACACGACGAGGCGACGCGGCAAGAACCGTTGTCGAGAGGCTTCAGGAGGCAGAGCGACAATCAGCTATCCCCAGTTGTCAGTCCAGGTCTCATGGGGTTGCTGCCAGGGGGCAGCCTCATGGGACAGCCGCCAGCTCCTCATATTTTGAGAAGGTTTCCTCTCGTGCCCCCCCATATAAGGCTTGGGGCCAGAAGAAACATTCTCGCACGAAGCCCTCCATACCGAAGACAGGTCTGAGGACTGTCTCTCGGGCTAAGATGGCTTCAACTAAGAGGTCTTGTCGTAACACGCAGACCCTTATGGGCGTTCCCCCAGGAGAGCGAGTACAGGAGTCTCGCCCCCTTATGCAGCCCTTAGGAAATCGATGTTCGCTTCCCGCCGCCGATTAGGGGTGTAAATATTAATCGATTCGTATCGATGCATCGATTATACAGCCGACGATTCGATGCATCGATGCGTCCGCGAGAGTATCGATTAATGTGTTAATTTTGCCGCCCGTCTATTTTCAGCATTTGCTCCGACATATGCGTACAACCTACTAAGCTGCGGGTGGCGCTAACCTCATTATTGTCTTCTTCACACCGCTTCACACGCGTTACTTACGTTTCACAGTCTATCTATGTTCACACACATTGTTGAGTCTGACATGGATCCGTCAGAGCGAGCTGGAAATGACAGTGAAATGTTACATACTCCAGTCGGCGTCAAGTCATGGGTGTGGATGTATTTTGGCTAGAGGAAAACAGATGGAGCGTTTGTCTGATTGCGCCCGTTTCACACATACTCCGTTTGCAGTGCGTATGCGGTGCATATTTTTTTCAGTACCCATGTTAACAGGTCAGAGCTTTCACACTGCACGCGGTTGCGGTCCGTTTATCCGTTCCAGTTGCGGTGCACAGCAGTGCAGAGATCGTTTCCACACCGAGTCTATTTCTGCTGTGCTGCACGCGCTGAATTAAAGTGAAAGCGCATGTTTCGTGGTCAAAATGAACACAGATTGACATGAAAATGTAGTAATTTCACCATAAATGCGTTTAATTAAATAAATTGTAGTAATCTCACCATAAATGTATTTAATTTAATTCTACTATTTTTCACAGTCATCTTTTTTACTGTAAGACCGGGGTAAAGCAAGGAAAACTACAATTTACCTCAACAAGGTGACATAATGAACAACACTCGTCTCATTCGTGGAGGTGGAAAAACAATTTCTTTGTTACATGCAATTGTATTTTGTATTCTCAATAAAAGGCAAATTATTTATTATTTTTGTTGATTTATTTGAAACTTAATAGATATCATGTAAAAATCTAGTATTGAATCGTATTGAATCGAATCGAATCGTATCGCAGGGAATTCTGAAGTATCGAAAATAATCGAATCGTTGGCTTAAGAAATCGGTATCGTATCGAATCGTCATGTAGGCTCCGATTTACACCCCTACCGCCGATGGCGCTTCTGGACACATCGGCTTCCAGCGAACACAAATCGCAGTATCTGCACGAAGACGTTGCGGCCCTGTCGAGTTCGCCGCCTCTCAGGAGGTCTGTAGAGAGCATATTTCGGTTAGTTCCTGCCAGTTAGTTGCTTCAGGTCACCGAAGCCATTTGGAAATTTATAGCCGAGGCCAGTCTCGAGGGACTGGTCCCCATAATGGCATATTTAGACACCCCGAGGGGTCTTCAAAATATAGCCTAGGGGGTCCTGCTTACAGTGGAGCTAATATACAAATATTATCTACTATGGGTGGTTCACATGTCGGCCAGCCCCGAGCAGGGTCGGTTTTTGGAACAGGAAGTCTAGTCCCTCTTAACACAGGAAACCTCAAAGTGGGCTCTTCCTTGGTTACGGGAGCCCGGGTTCTACAGCTGGCACTTCATAGTTCCTATGAGGGGGGGAGTTAGGCCTTATTTTGGATCTCAGGGTACTGGATCAACCTCCGAGGGGGTTCAGATTCAAGTTACCGACTGTCAGTCAGACCAGCTCCGAGGACTGGTCTGTCTTGATAGATCCACAAGCTCCTTAACTCCTCTTTCCCTTCTAACCCCATCACAGGAAGTTTCCGAGATCCGCTTTTGGGGGGAAAAGCGCATCAGTTCTGGACTCTTCCAGTCGGCCTAGCCTTATCCCCTCGCACCTTCACTAAATGTATGGACACAGCCCTTGCTCCATTGAGACTTCAGGGGGTCCGTATCTTATAGATGACTGGCTCATTTTGGCTCAGTCGAAAAGAACTAGCAATTCAACATCGAGATGTTGTTTTGCGTCATCTGAGGTGCGTGGGGTTGAGACTCAATGTGAAGAAAAGTTCCTTAACTCCTCTTCAGAGGACTACGTCCCTGGGAGTAGAGTGGGACTTAGTCACGATGCGGGTACAATTGTCTCCTGCTCGTATAAATACTATCTTAAACACAATGAAGAGTATTAGGTTAGGCCAGGCTATCACTGTCAAACACTTTCAAAGAGTTTTGGGTCTTATGGCTGCAGCTTCCACTGTAGTACCCTTTGGTCTGCTCCATATGAGGGCCTTGCAGTGGTGGCTCAGGAACAAGGGATTTTCTCCTCTGGGAAACCCTTTACGATCAGAGTTACGCGCAGATGCCTTCGTTCTCTTGTCGTATGGAAGAAACCATGGTTCCTGTCTCGGGGCCCGTTTTTGGGAGCACCATGTGAGAGAAAAACTCTGACCACGGATGCGTCCCTCACGGGCTGGGGTGCGGTTATGGAGGGCCGTTACAACCGAGGTACTTGGAAAGACCATCATCTCACATTGCATATTAATCGCTTGGAGATGTTGGCCATTTTTTTTGCCCTGAGGCACTTCCTTGTAGACCTCAGAGGCCATCATGTTCTTGTTAGGACAGACAATATGTCGGTGGTCTCTTATATCAACCGCCAAGGAGGTTTGAGATCTCGCCCTCTTTGTAGACTGGCGCATCAAATTCTTCTTTGGTCCCAGGAAAAATTTCTCTCTGTCAGATCTATTTATATTCCTGGGGTTGAAAATATGGGAGCAGACATCCTGTCGAGGCAGGGGCTGAGGCCCGGGGAATGGCGGCTCCACCCTGAAGTGGTTGAGCTTATATGGAGAGAGTTTGGCCGGGCGGAGGTTGACCTGTTCGCTTCTCATGAGAACTCTCATTGCCCGCTCTGGTACTCTCTCTCACATCCAGCTCCTTTGGGCTTGGATGCCATGGTACAGATGTGGCCGAGGTCACATCTGTACGCTTTTCCCCCGATCGCTCTGCTCCCTGGGGTTCTAGAAAGGGTCAGGAGGTACGGAGTGAGACTACTCCTTGTAGCTCCGTACTGGCCGGCCCGAATTTGGTTTTCGGACCTTATTAGTCTCTTGGAGAGTCCTCCATGGAAAATTCCTATTAGGAGAGATCTTCTGTCTCAGGCTGATGGTACATTATTTCATCCCCGACCAGAGTTATGGAGACTATGGGTCTGGCCCCTGAGGGGGTCCCACCCATAATTAGGTTGCCCTTTCCACCAAGGTGGTCAGGACATCCATACTAGAACCCCACTCTACTAGGAACTAAACAATTAAGTTAGGGAGGGCATTGAACCCAGTTTATTACTGCCCACTGGCTTCAGTACTGGTGTTCCATCCCGCTCTCTAACGGGATCTCCTGTTCATGCTTAGGGCCTCTGTGGCGGCCTCAGTGCCCTCTGCAAGCCTCTAAGGGTGTTCTCGAAAGGACGTTCCCACTGAAACTCCATGTTCCTGTAGATTGGAGGATGAATCCTTTTCATCCAGCCTATTGGCATCAGGCTGATGGGTTATCCCTGGCACCCATCATGTCCTGTGGGTGAGGTATACGAATATATATTTGAGATATATAAGTATATATAGGAGAATCTATTGAGTCTGCTTCCTGCTCGTCTTACTCCCTGGAAGAGTGGTGGTGCTGCCCCCTCTTACTTGCTAGCGTGGGAGCCACTCGACGTTATTTTTGCCCGGTACTGAGGTACCTGTAGGCAATGTTAAGATTCTTCAGGTATTCCATCCTCCATCGCATGTGTCGGATGGTCAAGGTCGTAGCCTTTGAGGTTCCTACATTAGGCCTCAGGCTGAGAGGAGTCAGTCCATCTAGTTATGCATCAAGGGTTAGGAGCTATTCCCTTTATTAAGAGTACAGTTGGTTATCTAAAACCACTCATATTTGAAGTACAAGGTGCGCTTTTGCCTTCACCTCTCATCTAATATTTTCTACTGTCTGGGGCTCCCATCCATGAGGTCAGTCGAGCCTCCGACTCCAGACCTCCCCTTCTTGCAACAAATCTTATGACAAGCTAGTTTGGATCTGCCCTCTACTCATTCTATCGTCCGTGAGTGTACCAGATGCTTTATACCAGGGCGTTTTTTCTCTCAGTGTGGCGGCGTGGGTATTCGTTCCCCAAAGTATCGAGTATCGATGCAGCGGGAGTTCCCTTTACGAAAGGGAACGTCTCGGGTTACGTATGTAACCCTCGTTCCCTGAGTAGGGAACGAGACGCTGCATCCCTCGGCCACACTTTTCGCGCCCCTGAGAACGACTTGCTTTGACCAATTAGAAGCTAACATTTCCTGGTTCCTGTGACCCTTTTGTAGCTTCCGGATCACCGTCACATGCGACGTCACGGGTGTCACGAATAGTTCCATAGTTGACTTCAGACGCTTCATGCCTAAGGCATTCCCCAAAGTATCGAGTATCGATGCAGCTTCTCGTTCCCTACTCAGGGAACGAGGGTTACATACGTAACCCGAGACGTTTTCCACTTATCCTACAACTCTGTTTAGTTAAATGTACGATACTTGCAAGATCTTTGCAGTTGAAGCAGTCTGTGAAGTCTCTGAAGAAGGTTTTGATGGTTCCATGAGTCGACGAAGGTGCAATTGATTTCCTCCGCGTTGAATGAAGAAATGATGACGAACTTTGCGCTATTAGTTTCACTCTGTTATGGTCGAGGAACTTGCACATGGCTTAATGTGTTGACGGCATCTTCATGGTCAGATGGATCAGGTTTCCGGTCCAACGTGCACAGCAGGAAAATCATACTATTAATATACTAAGAAAGAATATACTTAAGTGCTATCTGAATATAATGTGTCGAACATGTTATTTACAATTAAATTGAAATGAAAAAAAATCTATTATTGTTTAAATTTCTATTAAATCCAATTAGTTTAACTTAAGAGTGCTTTACTTTGACCTACTCAAGGAGGACTTAAGTATATATTTACACATCAAAATAAGTGTCCTCTAAAGCACAACAAAAGATTATTAAAGCATGATTTTTACAAAGCGCACTATTTACATGTCTAATTAAGTGTGTCTAAATAACAGGCATGAATGTGTACTCTCTTTAGGTGCATTTAATATTCAGTAATACTTTATCTGCAAGTACAGGTTTGTTTAAAAATATGCTTTTATATAGAAGTTTGTTTCCGCCACGGAATAAAACTATTTAAAAGATAATTGCAACTTTTTATCTTGCAATTCTGACTTTTTTTCTCACAACTGCGATCTCTCAATTCTGTATTTAACTCACTATTGTGAGTTTATATAAAATATATAATTTTTTTATAAAAGTCAGAATTGTGAGATAAAAAGTTAATTATTACCTTTAACAATTACCTAAACAATTACCTTTTTTATTTTATACATTTTTATTATTGTTTTTCTATAAACAAGCTTCCATATTTTAAAGATTTGAAGTACAAGGTAATACAATTGAGTGTGCTTTTTTTTTTACTTTTTTTTTTTTTTACAAAGGGAGTCCTTAAGCTCTAAAACATGCCTTTGCAACTCAACTAGCAGTCCCAATGTGTCCATATTTGTTTATGTTCTTTTGCTGGACATGATGCGCTTTTATGATGCATTTCAGAACACGGCCAAGCCTTTTATTGTAAAATATTTGTGCCAGAACTCATATCTGCAGCAATAGGAATGTCAGGGGACCGCTCTGGCAATATTGTGTGTGTATATGATGGAGAACATAACAGAGAGACTTCAATTTTCTACAGGTGTAGCCATGCATTGGTTGCATTAAAAACATGATTTCTCTCAGTTATGGTTCAAGGCTCGACAATAAGGTCTCATCCCAGAAAAAAAAAAAAAAATCCTTTTCTAGTGGCTCTAACCCACAATAAAGCTCTCATCTGGCATTTTGTGAGTGATTGAGAGCCAGACGGTGCAGTGGGCCCAGTACCCCCATGGCACCATTTAATTCCAAGGGTTTAATACTTTGGCCAGAAATCATTAAACTATTATCAGAGCCGCTGAGAAGTTTAAATTACATCATGTTGTTATACACTATTGTGTTTTATCTTTTATCTTAATGGTATTTAATGTGCACTTGTAGTGTTCTACAAAGCTAAAAAGTATACTTTTTGCAGATAATATAATATTAATGAAATAAAGGGCCACTTAAAGAGAAACACTTTCATGGCTGTTTTTGACACACTTAAATACACATTTTTTTAACTGTGCACTTTGTAATTATGTCAAATTGCATTTTCAATCATTATATAATCTGATGCTTTAAAGACGTACACTTATTTTATTGAATTGACACTAAATCACAAGTTTTAAGTGTCACCGCATTTTACATCACCACAGCCATAACATATTTAAAACAGGAATATCCTATACTAAACCTAAACTATCTTGACAAACTATATATAATTTTGTATATCATGATTTTCAAAATAAATTACAGAGGAGCCAATAATTTATCAATTTGCAACAAGAATATTTTCATACCCTTAAGGCTTGTTCAGACCTTTATTTTGAAATAGCGATGAACATGAAAAAATCATGAAAGAATGGTAGAAACCTCAGTTTGTTTTCATGCCAAGAGTTCAAAAGATAACACCAATTAAAGTTTAAAAAAAAAAAAAAAGGTCTGAAAAAGATTTAATTAATAAGAAAAAAATAATAGATTCACCATTTGTGATGTGGCAGCGAGCTAATGCACATACATGTTCTTTTTATGTGTTTATTAGAGGTTGAATTCATATCAAAATCTGACAAACTTCACATTCTACTTCTGATTAGGATGTCTACTTCATAAATTGTCTGAAAATTGTGGTAATATACGGTTCAGATCACTCAAACCACATATGGCCACAAAGTTTGGTTGTTCTTTTTTTTTTTAAGATATCAATTTGAAACACAACTTGTTCAGATTTTTGGCTTTGATTTTCTTGCAGTTTTAGAGTCCAATATGTTTTGAAAATATATATTTTATATAAAATTGTACATTTTCATAAACTCAAACTTCTATATATTTTTTTTCTGTTTCACTTCCTTAATTATTTTCTGCCAAATGTCTTCTTTAAAACAAGACCAATCTTACGTCTATATTCCAAAGCATTCTTGAATTACAACCGTTTAAGTTCGGAGTGTGCATTTTCATGTCACTTGACACTTAAGGGGTTAAAGCTGAGAACATATATGCAATTGAATGAATTAAATTACATCATCATTACACACAAATTTAAATACATGACATACTGTACAAGATTCATTAGAAGTGACATTAAAGTATATTTTAGTTTACCATGATTGCTTGTCTACTTTCAGCAGTACACGCAACTTTCAGATACAATTAGTTAGCACAAGTATATATCTTTAAAGTATAATATTTCCATAATAAGTACTCTTTTTAAAAGTATGGTCCAATAAATTCTTGACAAAACAAAGTGTCAACGCAGCATTAAGTCTAAACACAGGCTATATGCAGCTGTAATGTGAGAGTCATGTTCTAATAGAATTCCTCTGAACAATAGTTTGCCCTCATTTAGAGTGTTTCTTACAGGAATATTGTAAAAAATATGAGAGACACTCCCTCGTTCAGATGCGTCTGTGGTTCCCTTCCTTTGTCAAGATCCCCTTGTGGTGTTAGCAAGCAAACTTGACATTATCTCTGTCTGGGCTTTTATTAGCTTTCTATCTCAGCCTATCATCACCTCTCACTTTTCCCGGCGATGACAGCTTACGGAGAAAGCTCCGCCCCGTCTGGGCCAGCGCTGAACACACACCTCCAGTTCATACGGCACATTAAACAGACCTCACTGTAATTACTGCTGTCAGTCACGCTTGAGTCTCACACCATCATTAATAGATTATTTGCTGTTTCATTGCTGGAGGCCTGTGTCAGACCTAAAGTTTGTTCCAGTTTTGCAGTGACAGTAGCTATGTAAGTGAGCAATGTGTACTTTTTCCCTCTGTGTCACTGCAAAAGCCAGTAAAACACATCATCCAGTGTCAAACTACAGATCTCAATTCCGCATTTTTGTATCCCCACTCACTGATAGTTGGATCGAGCCCAGTGCATTATGGGTGTTGAAGTTTCCCTTCCTTTTAGCAAAAAGCCTGTTGTCCGTTTTCATGTAGCACCAATTAAAACAAAAATGCCTTTCTACTACATAGGCAGGCAAGTTTTATTAAAAGCCCATCTTGTCATGACTGAGTTGCCACATTAGATACAACATAGTATACATGAAAACTACTTTATGGTGAATTGGTGAAAGAACTGTACTACATTTATAGTCATTTTGCAGCCAATTCTTACCAAAGCAACACTCTAAAGTGTTTTTTAGTTGTTTCAACACAAAATTTGGGTTAATTATGGACAAACCAAACCGTTGGGTTACATTTCTAATTATTTTACGGTTGGGTTTGTCTATATTTGACCCAAGGTTCTGTTTTGTTGTCTTTTATTTTGAAATTCTGTTCCTTTTCCTTTAGTTCCTGTTTCCCTGATCTTTTTAGTTGTGGTTTCCTTTGGTTGCGTCCGAAATCACATACGCTCTTGAGTAGGTACTTATTTTGAACAAGTAATTATTTCACAACTGTTAAAAAAGTATGTTCTACAGATAGGTGTGTGTAGTATAAATGTAATCTGGAAGTACTACATTCGCCATATTGTCATTATAATGTGACCTACCAGCGTCAGTTGTATTGCTTTACTGCCATTCACAAATCCTCTCCCGTGGCCTCATGGGATAGTAAAGTGTCTGTCATATGCACATTTAAGAATATCACCGGAAGTAATAGGTCATCCAGGTTTGTTTTGCCTATTCTTTTATGAGTACTGTGAATTCATCTGTTTTCTCCTACTATATACTGTATGGAAGTATGTGATTATAGATGCAGCCCTTGGTTGCTGTTTATGTCCTCGTTTGTTTCCATGATTGCATATTAATATCATCTGTGTCTCATTTATTTCCCTTGTTAACTTGTGTGTACTGTATATATACTCCCAGTGCACACAAATGTGGTAGCTCATGTAATCCCCTTTCTGGGGTTCAATCCTGTAGATACATTTGTTTACTAGCTCATATATTTAACCAGTAAGTCAGCCACCACATTCTATATTAAATGCGGTAGGCTATCTAATAAAGGAGAGTTTGCTTTCTCTCAACATCAGTGAGTATTATCTGAGGATGTTATTGCTGCGTTTTATCTTTTCGCACTAGAAGCATGTCAGAGCGGCTCATGTGAGAGAATGGCTATCAAACTGCCATCGCTCTTCTGGAATTGAACACCTCATCCTGCAGCCTGACATATGTGTTAAACAAATTAAAACAAATGCGTAGCCTGGAGAAATGATGGCTTTTAAATCTTTGTTCCCTGCTCTTGGTATTGTGCCCTTGTCATTTACGGTATTGATTGCTGGTTAAGGTGTTTAGTGCTTTTAGGTTTGACATCAAAAACTAATAAATAAAAAAAAATGGATTGACAGGATATTGATTTGGGAACCAAGTACTGGCAGGAACCCAGCGTTCCTGATATCTGTGTAGAGAAACGATTGACCCCTCACTACTAATAATAATAAGAAGAAGAAACACTACAAATATTACAGTAGATGGAGACAACCTAATGTTTCCCTTGGGACTGAAGAGAAGCACAGGGATAGAATAAACACATTTTTACACAAAAGCCTACAATTAGTTAAAGCTGGGAGTAGCCTGTCAGAATGCACAACACTATAATCAGTCTGTCAAAAGTGCACATTAAAATCTACAAAGCTATACTATCATTATGGGAACACTTTATTCTTTAAATTATGCAATGACTTTGTGGTAAAAATAGTCCATAATCAATTGTGCATTAACATGGGTCATTGACATACAGTGTCCACGATAAAGACAAAGACATACAAATTGTTTAAAACAAAGTGTAAAGTTCTCAAGCCTTGTTTAGTCCAAATCAGATTTTTGTGCATATCCGATTCAAATCAGATCAGATTTATATGGAAGCTTGTTTCCGCCACAGAATAACACATTTTAAAAGATAATTGCGACATTTTATCTCACAATTACGAGTTTACATCTTGCAACTTTGACTTTTTTTTTCTCAGAATTGCGAGATATAAAGTCAGAATTACGTGATATAATGTCTGAATTGCGAGATATAAACTCGCAATTGCGTGTTGTAAAGTCAGAATTATGTGATAAAAAGTCGCAATTACATTTTTTTTTTATTCTGTGGCGGAAACAAGCTTCCATAGATTGTGAAAAAGTGTGAACGGCAAAAAAAAATCTAAATTTTTACAAATCCGTTTCAAGCTACATTCATAATGTGGTTTGAAATCTTATTCAAATCACATTTCTGGAAATCCGTTTCAGTCTGACTGCTCTGATCAGATTTCTGGTGGTTTATTTGACTTTCTCACGCTACGCAAATCGTAAACGTCAGACGTTGTTATAGGAAATATGCTGAAAGTTGCTGCAGAAACAAGGTTGTGTTGTTGCAAAGCGCCGGATGAGCAGAAAATGACAATATAACAGAGAAATGTTTTGAAACAGTCAATCATTTTTAGATCAGATTCCAATCGGATGCACAAATAATTGGATTTGGACTGACAGTGTGAACGTAGCCTTGGAAATGTGCTCACTGTATTCATGCTGGTTTTATATGGCTTTGAAAATACAAGAAATGCACATCTTCATCATTATTTTCAAAAATCAAATGATTTTTAGGTAAAAGGTAAAAAAGATGAGACTTAAAACATGCTCATTGCAGAAGAGTTATATTCAAGCCAGTGTATATGAATTGTATTTATTATGTATCTTTAAACAACAGATTGGAGCATCATGTCATCAGAGCGTTCATACACGACAACAGTGTACTAAAAACAGAAACGTTTTTCCTTTGTGTTTTTCGCGTAAAGACAACAACTTTGTCAAATTGTTCCCCATTCACACGGATCCGTGAAAACGACCAAAAGTGCTGTGTTATTCATGCCAGGCCAGTAGTTGGCGATGTCACTTTGTAAAGAAACACTAGGCGCATATAGACTGAACACATAATATGCATGACGTCACCATTTTCACAGATTCATGTTTTTGTAGTTTACACGGTTTAGACTACAATTTGGTTTTTCGTTTTCAAAAACTTTGATACCCATTTCGAAAGTTTGCGTTTTCAGGCCCCTAACGCCGTTGTTGTGTAAATTAATGGATAAAACGCATACAAAGTTTTCAGTTTTTTGTTGAAAATGGTGTCGTGCAAACGAAACCCATTTTCAAAAATGTACGTTTTCAGGCCCCAAACGCCGTTGTTGTGTAAATGAATGGATAAAACGTACTGTATAAAAAGTTTTCCGTTTTTTTGTTGAAAACGGTGTCGTGCAAACAGCCCCTCGTGTCTTTCAAGCTTTAAAGCAGTTTGCTCATGCAACGTGAACCTATTTCTGAAACCATCATTGCCTATGATGCAATGTGGAACAGCGCCTCTATAAATGCACAAAATGTACATTTCTGTCAGGACCACTATCGTCAAATACGATTGACAATTAGCATACAGTTAGTTTTGGCGGTATAGTTCTGTTCTGGGCAAGAACTCCCTGCGCATCCATGCAGCCTAGCATGATGGATAAGAGCAACAATAACCCCCCTTGGGGTAAACAGAACAGAACCAACATAAATGTATTGCAGATATCATTCATGTCAATATTTTAAAGTACAACATAATTTGAGAATTTAGTCTGATTCAAAGGGGAATCAGAATGCCAACCCTGACTGGACGAGAGGAGGAGCTGGGGATGGAGGAGGGTAATTCGCTCCTGAGAAACGCGATAGCTGCTGATAATACTGAAGGAGCTTATATATGGAGACAGAGATAGGCATCGTATTCCTATAGGTAGACGTGGATCAGCTGAGAGTCAGCTGATGCGAGCTTGACTAACATGACCTGCCAGAACTGACACTACGCTTCATACTTTTTCTATGCAAATTTTAAAGGTAGATAAAAAAATAAATAAAAAACTTGTAAATTGCTACTTTTAAGTTACTTTTAACTTTTAAGTAAGTTAGAAAAACAGCCCTGGCTATCATCTAAATATTGAAATCGATATCTAAACCTTTGTTTTTGATTAATCTACAAATTTTTATTAAACTGAATCAATATCAAGCCCTGACTGTAGAACCAAGTTAATGTTGATTCATTTAGCAAACATGGCTGTCTGCTGCTTAAGAAATAGCTTTAAGTATGAAAAACAAATCATGTGCCATTTCATTTTACACCTCATTTAACAGGCTAAGCATATAACCCATTATTGCCTTGTGGCAGAAGGCGGTTTTTTGAAGAGAATGCCTCTCTAATGGCGCTGGAATTAGCGCAGCTAAGTGCTTCACACTCCAAAGGTCAGGGCTAGCAGTGATGGAATATTAGCTTGTGTTGCACAAATGAAATCAATTACCTATGCTCTCTTAAGGAGAGATTAGGTTTGAAAATGAGAGGAAAGTGGAAACATGTTTAACTGGTACTGTGTGGTCAGCGTATGTCACTTCATTCTGTCCAAGTGGACTGCATCACATTTTCAGCGTCAGTTGATTTTAACATTAACTGTAATGCATGAGTGTCTTCAAGATATTTTAGTATTTCAAGTATTTCAGTATATGAAACAGTTCTGCCATAGCATTATATGACATATTGGACACAACAAATCCACTGAACAACCTGATAGATTTCATCCTGATTTGAGCTAAATAAGCTAATTACTGTATATCCCACCCTTGCGAAAAGGGGTGGCATACTTTTGAAGACGAATGATACGAATTACAAATAATAAACATGCAAATGCATACTCAAAAGTGAACCATATGTAATGTTTTTAGAAACTCTATTGCATAGTTGCAATTAAAGGAAAAAGTATTATAGTTTAAATTTATATTAAATGCAACTTTAGAGTGCTTTTTGGCCTACTTAAGTATGACATATGTATATGTAATTTCATAATTACTTCTATTGTCTTTGAAATATGGTTGAAGTTACTGCTGAAGGTACTTACAAGCATTTATGGTAAACTAAAATATACTTTAATGTAATTTCTATTGAAACTTTTATGTCATGTATTTAAATATATTTATAATTACACAACTGTAATGATGAAGCTGCAATTTAGAACTTTAAAATATTTAAAAATTTAATGTAATATTGAATAACACACTACAGTTGTTATTAACTGTATACATTCCCAGGAGGACTTCAACACACCATGATTAAATCTGCCATATTAATGTTTGTCTGTTTTATTTTTGTAGTCCGTTTTTTTAATTGTCCTATTGATCCAGATACCAGTGTTGCAACTTTGTTACAATCCATTTATAATGGTAAACTGGAGGGCGAGCTTTTCATTAAATAACAACTTAGATTTCAGTCCATCACACAGAGATATCATATGAATGTAATGCATAAGTCATAATACAGCTTTCGAACTGCGTGACTTTTCCATTGAAAGGACCATGGAAAATGTTCTCCTTTTGGTTTTGGAACAACACAAGGGTGAGCAAACAATAACAGATTTTTAATTTCTGAATTAACTAATCCTTTAATAATCCAGTTTGGACATATTATAGGATATTACAGACCATTTTAACAAGCCTGTTTGCTTTGCACCCTGGAAAAAAAAGAGCCTTTAAAAATCCATCCAGTTTATCTTTCCAGAATCCCTAAATCTGGTGAAACACTACAACAGAACAGTCCATTAGGATATTTGGCTTCATGCAATGGATTTGAAAAAAGTCTAAAATAAAAAATGTATTACCCCACGTCTGCAAAAATTATAGCTTTGACCTTGATATGATAGGTAAAAACATAAGAGATGGGGCTTTCAGATCTTTGAGAGCCACTTAAGATCACGAGACCCTGGGGCTCCAGCATCAGACATTGATAGTGGCTGACATTTAGTCATGAAAGTAACACCAACAGCGGTCAATACTCACACATCCCAGCCATGGATTATAAGTCACATTTTTAACGTCCAATTACATCCCCAGCAGAATGGTATGAATGGATTAGCGGCTTGGGAACACAATGGAACTTGACAGCGGCCTCCAGAACATATATTTAATTCTCCACACTGTCAGTCTCACGGACACACAGGCACTGAGATCTTCAAAGCCAGAATTCTTATGCATTCGAGAACAAAGCCATTATGTAAAGAGAAACCGTTTAGTGCTAAAAAAAAAGAAGCAAAGAGAGTCATTACAAGACCAGGTTGGTTAGATTAATCACTAATTATTTTAAAATGTATTCTCAAAAAATGTGGAATGAAAACGTTTTGCTCTTTTAAATATATATGCATAAAAGGCTATCAATCTCTAAATTGGAGATGGATTATCTGTAAATAACAGCTTAAATTTCTGTCTGTTCATCAAATGAATTGATAAAGAAATATTGACTTGAAATATAGAGCATGAGTCATGTGGAATACTTTCAAAAATACTCTTGTACTTTTATGGCCTTTTTCACGAAAACAAAAAAACAAAAAAAAACAAAAAAGAGGTGGAGTGTGATTTTCCTGCTTAACATACATTAAACGCTGTTAAACCCCAAAAAGGCCCATTAAGAACGGTAAGCACTATTGTAGGTCCAGAGCAGACTCGCTTAAAACCATTAAAATCAACATCAAATGTGAGCGATAAAATTTAATGGGCCAATAGTTTTATCAAATTTCACCATTATACCAATCACCATAGCTTATGCTCACAATCACTCTTCTAAATTACCATCCAATGTGATAAGGATATCAGATGAGACTCACTCAACAACAATGACTACATCTTATGGCCTTAGCTACAAAACATATTTCCTGTAATTTTCCTGGCAGTCTTTCACTTGAGACCTCCTATTTCCCTCCTCTATCCATAAGTAAAGGGAGATTCACCCATTTATCACACAAAGAACTGGATCTGTTTGTGTTGCACATCATCATGCTGAATAAATGAGTTATAGACCCATTTAGCCCCTCAGCACAGACAGATTAGCAGCTTTTCCACTGTCGGGCCAGTGTGAGCCAGGGCTAACAGTGTGCCGGGTGGGGCCAATAGCCTCGGACCTCAAGGTCCAAGGCCAAAATAAAGTTGGGTTTTCACTGTCAGGCCAGTCGCTCCGCAGCGCTAGCCTAAAACCTGCCCTTAACACGCCATAGAACAACGTCACACAACACCACCATTTCACCAGCTGACAAAACTAGCTAGATTGCAAAATGAGCATGACAGAAGCACTCATTTGATCTTTACTTAAGCCATATTGCGCCAGAACGCCCACCACACACCAGCTTATTGGTGGAGAGGAGACAGAGTGATGAAGCCAATCAGTATATGGGGATGATTAGGATGGACAGAGGCCAATGGGCAAATTTGGCCAGGATATGCCGGGGTTACACCCCTACTCTTTCGAAGGACATCCTGGGATTTTTAATGACCCCAGAGAGTCGGGACCTCGGTTTAACGTCTCATCTGAAGGATGGTGCTCTTTGACAGCATAGTGTCCCCATCACTATACTGGGGCGTTAGGCCACACACAGACCACAGGGTGAGTGGTCTCACTGGCCTCACTAACACCTCTTCCAGCAGCAACCTAGTTTTCCCAGGAGGTCGCCCATCCAGGTACTGACCTGGCTCAACCCTGCTTAGCTTTAGTGGGCTACCAGCCTTGGGCTACAGGGTGATATGGCTGCTGGTTTTACAATACAAAATGTTACAGTGACAGTCATTTATTTATTTGTGTCAGGAGTGCACATCAATCATGCTACATCAAACTGGTATTCAACATTTAAAATAAAAAGAGAACACATCTATTCAGTCCATTTATTTGTGATCACAGGAATGCCCAAAACAACTCCATTAAAGTCGGCATGAAACGGAAGTTGAGATTGTCATTTTTTCCTTGTTGTGACGTATATCCGAGTGAAACGGCTTCTGAAATTAGAAAAAAATGTTGGGCGGGGCTTGATTTCGTCCTTCGGGAATTGATTGGATCGTTGGAGGTTGGGCGTTGCAAACAAAATGGAGGCAGATTTGAATGCCAGTTTACATTCAGTTGTGGAGGATTTCTCTCCACCGGACTCCCCACCGTTACCCTCACATGAAGGATTTTTTATTTTATTTTATTATTCCCGCGAACCAAGATGAGTCAAGTCAAGTTATCAGCCTTATTAGACATTCTCGGTTTTCAGTCAAGTTCACCCTCGAGAGCATCTCGATAGCCGCACCCTCATCGGCTCTGGCCGCACCCTTTCGCCATGGCACGTGACCGAAAGAGAAGAGAGGTCGTTTCAAGGGGGGAGGGAAGGGTAATGTATTTGATTAAAGATTATAAGGGTACATGAATTTTAAAAAATTAATGAAGTGCACAGATAAATAATTTTATAATAAACACTACAATATTACATATAAAAAGAAGATTTGTCAAATTTGATTTCATGCCGACTTTAAGGCTTACACATTTAGAAATATATTGATAACATATCTTATGTTTACATCACATTTCTTTAAAAATAGTGAGCATTTCTATACATTTTCCACAAAATTATGCGATCTGAGGATGTTTGAGCGATCTTTCCGTCTCTCTATACTGTTATCCTTTCAGCCAGATCAACAGAGGGAGCTCACGAGCAGAAAATTGGAGTTATTATTTATACGAGTTAACCGGAGTGCATATTATGACATATGCGGATACAAATAATCTGGTATCAACAAAGGCACAGGGAAGAGACTGATTAGACACGAAACCAAATAAATACACGATTATAATCATATATGATTTGTCTACATTCTTCAAGCAGTCTCTTGTATTTTCCATAAACATACGTGTATTTTTTATCGCAATGATTAGCATAAGTAGCCGTTAGCATTGAATAAATACTGTATATTTCTGCCTTATACGGTGATCAGATTCCCCATCGGATCACAAGGAAGTTATTTCAAACACTCACTGGTGTCTGAAAGTGAGTTTTGAGCTGACAGTTGTTTAAAACATCTTAAATGTTGACGTTAGCTGGTAGCCTGATATAATAACATGGGAAATGAGCAGCGGTGCTGACCGTCTCCTGACTCATATAAACTCCACCTTTGTTCATGACCACTCCTCAAGCCCCAGTTGACCCAAAAAAAGTCCTGGCTGTTGGCCCTGAGGAAGCCCAGATGATGCCCGATCAAGCCCTGGAAGTGACGGTGGAAACGTGACTGAACCTGGCACGCACTCATGCTCGCTTTTTTTCATGCTCGCAATAACACGTACCAACATCAAAGAGATCTAAAAGAGGGTTATGTTCAGGTTGGATGGTTTTATCCGTGTATTTTGTTGAAGAATAGGATCTTTAACAGTCAAAAATGGTTATGTACAGATGAATCATGCTTAGATTTCTCTTATACGTATTCACCCTTTTTCTCATTACAAATTAAGAAATGAATAGTACTGTTAAAAAGAATGAACACTTTAATAAAAAAAGACACATATCAGCGGCCTAAAAAATTGTGTTATTCATGGAGCGAGTTGTCTCACGAGGGCCAACACATTAATATCACATAAACAACGGAATAACACTTGTTTTATTTTAGTAACCCACCCTGTAATTGGACACTTTTGCTTGCGGAATAAATTAATAATGCAAACAGGGCATTTCTACAGTGCAGTCAATAGCTGAAAGCTGATGCTGCATCCACATCAATAGGTGCCGCTGACCACAGAAAACGATTTCCGGACAATTCACATGACACATTATTACGGCAAGTTGTATTTGACACAACGTCAATGGCAAATCATTACATTCAGATTAAAAACTTCAGTACTGAGATTCGTTCTGCTCGTGTCTTCTCTGCACAAGTTATGTTGGAGGCACACCAACAGTAGTCATTTTCAATCAAATTCTACCAAGACCAAGTGCTTTTTTACTCTTTACATAAATTTTGTAGCTCTCCACTTATTGCATTTGTGTCTATTTTCATATTCCCTAAGGGGGAATTCTATTTCAGGAGAAATATCGGGGACAGTAACTCAGATTAGCTATAACCATTGAGTACTTCTTCACGGCGTGCGTATGAGCCGACTTTCAATTATCGAGCTGCAAGTTTTTATCCTGTTTGAAGAGATTTTTAACTAAACAAGTTGGAGGATTATGATGAAATGGGTGAACCTATGGTAGTTTCAGTCACTGGAAATGTTGTCAACTTCATAATTCTGCCCGTTCTAAGGCTAAAGTAAATCGCTACAGTGCCAATGACAGGATTTCACAAGTAGCTTGTAAACCAGGGATGAGGAACGTCAGTCCTAGGGCCGCTGTCCTGCAGAGTCTAGCTCCAACACTGAAAAAAAAAACCTCACCTGCCGAATTCACCCCCTATACTCTCAAATAGGGCGTTATTTGAGGGGACAGCCATTTGTAGTGGTGTCCGAAACCATAGTGGACGTTATTGAGTTCACTCATTCAATCGCACATTGCACTGCAATAACGAGTGTACAATCGATGTACACTCAGCGGCTATCCGAATTTACTCACTCCTTTTCATTCACTCCTTCAAGTGAACAGTATTAGTGGACTAATGTAGGGAATAGTGAATGAGGGTTTAGGGGGCGATTTCGGATTCAGCCTTAGTGATCCTGAAGACATTGATTAGCTTGTTCAGGTGTGTTCGATTAGGGTTGGAACTAAACTCTGCAGGGCAGCCCTCCAGGACCAACGTTCCCCATCTCTGATGTAAACACAACAGTGTTTCATGTGCTGCTGTAACTCTGACAGAAACAGACATAACCTAGAACAGCTCTATGACAACGTGAAACAAGACAGATTTCAGAAGTTTTTGCAAAAAAAAAAGGACAAGGACAAGGACAAGGTTTTGCTGCAAAAGACAATGACATTTTCTAAATACCAATGAATTGACTAAAGTGCACATTTTTGAAAATAAGGCATTTCAATAACTGACTAATAACCTTTTCATTGCCATTAAAGTGAAATTACTGAACCTAAACATAGAAGCCTGATAAAAATGCTCATCTAAAAAAATAAAAAAAAGTCAGACGGACTTAGAGGTTTTTGCATCTGAAATCTTCATTTGCTCCCGCACATCGCCTCTCTTCACAGTAACATTTGTTGCTACCATAACTCTGTACTCTCCAGCTGGGCTCTTCAGCGCTGGAACTGACCTCATCCAAGTCACGAGGTGGCACCAGACGTGGGGCGGAAATGCCAACGTGCAGGGGCGAGTCGCCTCAATCAACTGTTCCCTGTGTAATTAAGAGAAAAGCTGCTGCCTCCCCTGCTATCGCTACCCGTGTCTCCATATTCCCCATCTCATCTACAAAGACAACAGAACGGTCAATCTTCCAGCCAGCAGAAAATCAAAGGGGGGATTTTTGTCAATGCCTTGCACCTCCCATTGACGTTAGAACCGATGCCGCTCTTTCACCGGCTGTGGTAAATATCATGCCATTCCGAAGCCTCTTTCTGAAAGCTGCTTTTATCCCCCTGGCAGCGTGTGGTGGACAAATGCCAGGGAAAGTAAAGGCAAGTGGTTTTTACCGAGGCAGAAGTTTAGATGAAGCGAAGGAGGGGAAATCCACAAGTTACCAGAGCTGACCACTCACGCCCACTCGTCTGCATTCCTGTCCTAAACCTCAGACCTCACAGTGACCGGCGACATAAACAGAAAAACACACAGACACGCACGCATGACACTCTCAGATATTAAAAAAACATCACATGTCCACCACCCCAGGTACAGTACATGTACACTACCAGTCAAAAGTTTTGGATAAAACCTATAAAAATCTATAATATAGATTCATTTTTTTTTTATGTTTTTAAAAGAAGTCTCTTCTGCTCACCAAGGCTGCATTTATTTGATTAAAAAAAAAAACAGTAATATTGTAAAATATTATTATAATTTAAATCTGCTGTTTTCTATGTGAATATATTGTAAAATGTAATTTATTCCTGTGATCAAAGCTGAATTTTCAGCATCATTACTCCAGTCTTTGGTGTCAATATGATGATTTGATGCTCAGGAAACATTTCTCATTATTATGAATGTTGAAAAAAGTTATTTACATTTTTATTTCAAGAATATTTTGATGAATAGAAAGTTCAAAGGAAAAGCATTTATCTGAAATAGAAAGCTTTTCTAACGTTAAACACTACCGTTCAAAGGTTTGGGGCAAAAATTGGGTATTTAATGTAATATATATATTATATATATATATATATATATATATATATATATATATATATATATATTTTTTTTTTTTTTTTTTTTTTTTTATATATATCAAATAAATGCAGCCTTGGTGAGCAGAAGAGACTTCTTTTAAAAACATTGAAAATCTTAACGATCCAAAACTTTTGACTGGTAGTGTATATAGACAGGTTCCAGAATGAACACTTGCCAAGTGCCAATGACGTGTAAAAAATAGCTTTGGCTGTTGGCTGGTAGCTTTATTAGAAACTGGCTCATAATGCATGCTTTTTCATACAAATTATAGTCTTACCCTTGATGTGTGGGACGTGAAAGGTTACAATACAGTTACCGTCATTGACAGGGGTCCTGATATAGTGTACACACAGCAAACACACACAGGAGTCAAACTGTGATCCAAGGGGTCAGCGGGGATGATTGAATGTGAACAGAGCGCCTTGACATCTGTCAGTGTTCATATATTCAAAATCAGCACTTTTAGCATTGGTCCCCACAGTAGTGTTTAAAGCACTGCAATATTCACAAGTCCTGACAAATTAATTAGTATCATGCAGTTTTAATTCCACATGAGTCTCTCGTCTCCAGTGCCTGACTTCTCACAAAGACATTGTTTGATTTCCTTCAAATATTTATTGCTGTTTTGCTGATGGTACTGTGAAACTGATAGTGCCGTGTTTTATCCGTGAATGTGTTTGGCTTAAAGCGAAACAGGAGAGCATCACTTTTCCACATCTGAAAGACCTGTACCTCATGCTCTTTGAGGACCTGATCTGCTTTTATTATAGAAGTGAATCATTACTCTGAAAGTGCAGCTTCTAAAATGTTTTACAACCAAATGCTATTGGAAAACCTCTCGTGAGACCACAGAAGAATGTATATTGGAGAAAGTCATAGGGGAATGTTTTAAGTAATAATAACATTACCGGAGAATCATTATTAAGAACAATTTACCATAATGCCATAGGAGAAACTTTTAAGTTCCTATAACAGCACTGAAAAAAGATGTCATTGTTACAGTGTAATTATACATTTTAAAGTCCACCTGTAGTCAATAATTGTATCCCTTAAAACTCATCTATGATCACCAAAATTACATATTTAAAAGTTGATTCTACTCATCTACTCATGATGACTCAGGAATCTACTCATGATGTTTTATGAACAAAGTTCGGGAGGAGCACGTTAAAATAATCAATCCAATCAACTTGCCATCAAACAATAACCATGTCTACCCTATCAGCATGAGAGGAAGCATACATATTTATTCACTCTGTCAACTCACCTAACATTCCTTGACAGTTTTCAGCATCCCTCTACTCACTCTCGGCTTGTTCTTCCACAGCCAGGAATACGGGGGGAGAACTCTGGGTTCGGGCCGAATACCGAGCCCGGAGCCCTCTCCTCGGACAGCACGCCAAATATGCATTTATTCTATCTGACTTATTTGTAATTGTGAAATCTCAATTCTCCAGCGACAGTCATCTTTGTTGTAAACGATTTCAACCCAAGAGCTCGTTGGTGACGTGGATGATTACCTTACATTTGATCATCTGTCCATCATCGTATAAAGCCCGCCCTGACAATTTGATTGGTCCGAACAGCTTTGGTTCGAGCATAATGGCTCCACAACGGATTAAGTCCAGACCGAACTTCCCGACCTAAAAATGTTGTGGGCGGGGCTAAGTTCGGCTGGCATCCAGGCTTCAATGTTATGGCTTTACAAATCAAATTGGTTAAAACAGAAAAACGTAATATTTTCTTTTGCTTGCTGAGAAAGAGAGAGTGCCGTGTTATCTTTAGTAAAGGAATTGCAGTTGGGCTTAGCTTTCCTCTCTTCTTTCTCTATGCCAATATTCCCCTTTGAAACCCCCTGCCTTGAATTATATCAGCACAACGAGGCAGAAAAAGTCCTTGCTTTTCTCATTTACACTTTAGAAGACCTGTCATTATGACTGTATAGGTAGATTAGAAGCAAACCATTTAAATGCACTTTCTTGTAATGTTAGATAGGCTATAGGGATAGAACAATCAGCGCTGTACAGTGCCGCTTCCCAGCACAAACCCAAAGGGAGGCTATTTTTGGCTTCTCAACAATTTCAGTCCCAGCATGTAGGATCACTGTGAGCTTGAGTTTTCTCCCCAGGGCTTCAACAGAAGCATGCACACCAAACAAGAAAAGCCTTGGGGATACGGAAACAACTTTAAAGACAAAGCCGTGGAATCAGCCTCAATAGCAGTCTGGTAGCAAAGAAAAGAGATGTAGGAGTCGTGTGTGTGTGTGTGTGTGTGTGTGTGTGTGTGTGTGTGTGTGTGTGTGTGTGTGTGTGTGTGTGTGTGTGTGTGTGTGTGTGTGTGTGTGTGTGTGTGTGTGTGTATGCAATGCAGATTGGAACTGAGAAATTCATTAACCTTGTGTTTACGGAGTTTATTTTAAAACCAGCCAGAACATACTTAAGATATTCTACATGTTTATCTTCATCAAATTGCTGAATCACACACATGATCAGGCATTCAGAACCAATTACTGAATCTAGCCGAATCTCCGTGTCAAGTTATCGCAATATGTTCAGCGGGTGACACATTAATGGTGACAGCTCCTCTACCAGCTAGTCAGCCCTCCAGCAAGCAGAGAAGAGGGGAAAAATAGACTAATGTGTCAAAGCCATACCAAGAACTTCACCAGAAGGAGTTAAACTTAATTTACTGTCAAAGCACCCATGACAACAGCAAGAGCAATATCAGACAAACATCAGTCCTAACACTGTTAGTGGCATATACAGTACAATGTATTAATGCTATTCCTCATAATGAAAGATGTAATCATTTTCACAATGACTAGAAAATTATTTGGATACATAATTCAAACAGATATCAAAGCATCCGTGCTAAAATGCTGCTAGAGCTGCTAGAACTTCACTATTCTAAGTCATTTTACGCTCAATTAACCTTTGTGAAAAAGAAGTGAGCTTAATTGTATTGAATGTGCACATGTAGTGTACGTAAAGATAGTACATTCACTGTAATATTGTCAAATTTAAAGTTTCAATTTGAAGTACATTTGTTTTAATAATCTTTTGTCATGCTTTAAAGAAGAACACTGAACATACTAAAGCACATGTAAAGTACTTTATTATAATTTAAACTGTTGTGTGTTATTCAATACATTTAAAATTAATATATTATAACTTTATTACATATTTGTAATTACAAATATATTTAAATGCATGGCATGCAAGCTTCAATAGAAATGACATGAAGTATACTTTAGTTGACCATAAATGCTTGTCAGAACATTCCGCAGTACACTTTGAACATAGTTCAAAGCAGCCGCGGCGCTACCATTGGGTCCAGGTGGGCCTGGGCCCACCCATTTTCTACTATAGTTTTGTACGTTTCTTCATTCGGATCTATTTGTGATCCATTCCATTCTAAACAAACAACGCAGTTTACATGCGTCGTCCTTGTTACATTATTCATTAAGATAATAATTAATAAATGCACGCATAATTAGTGATCTTGCTAAATGTTGCAGATATGTTTTACTATGCATGCACAAACAAATGCCTTTCAACTTATGTGTGCAAAATTCAGAATAAAATGAATGTGCAGCAATTTGTACAAATAGAGAGTCTGTAGGCCTACGTGTTGTAGCCATTAAATAAGCTCATTTAGTTTCATATTTGTTAAAATATTATAATGTTATTTTTTCATTTTATGTTGATTTATGAAAAGTGAACAGCACGAGTAAGATATATGCGCAATATATCGAGAGACATGGCATGGGTCAGACATGATTTTGACCACTTAATTGTTTTGTTTTGTAGAAAGCCTTTTTTTAAGTGAATTTCGTTTTGTATAAATTGTATCTTAATTTTAATTTTTTTTTTATCAACCAATTGCCTGTATTTAATAAATAAGAAGCAAGTAGACGATATAATCATGGAGGTGCCCGCGCGGTCACTTGCATTGCACGTTAACTGGAGCGCATCTCATAACTTAACCGAAACTCAGAGTATGCCTCACAGACATGAAATATATCTTAAGAAAGCTTGAAATGTCTTTTTAACAATTTAAAACGAAAAGAAACTCTCTGATTATGCTACTCTCTGATTATGTAATCCATGATGTGCATTTCTCTCTATAGGCGCGTTCACTGGAGATGGCGATCGTCAACTTCATCTTTACAGCTGTTAATAAACTAAAAATAATAGGCCTATAATTTTATTAAACAATAAATTAAATGAAATTGTAATTGTATTAAAAAAAGCAACAACAAAAAAATCCTGTTTAAGTTTTTTTTTTAACCTATGCTAATTACGCATTAAATTCAGGTAGACTACTGAGTCGCTGTCCTCAGTGCCACAGAAAAGCGCTGAAACGGAGATGAAGGGGAACCCGTTTTTATATATATTTTTTGGCTTATTTTAACTGGCCCATCGAGGTTTCTGGGGGCCCACCTACAATCAAAATCCTGGCGCCGCTAGTGGTTCAAAGACAATAGAAGTATGAAATTGCATTTAAAGTTGTACTTAAGTCCTACTTAATGGGTCAAAAAAGTACTCTAAAGTTGAGCGTATTGCATTTGATATAACTATAACGCAATCTAAAATGCACAAATAAAATGCAGTTAAAAAAACGTACGTGTCCAAAAACATTATAATCAGTTCACACTTAAGTATATTTTTAAATTTTACTAAAGTTTACTTCTTATTCACAAGGGAAGGTCTGTCAATCAAACCTCTGTTGATCAGATACCAATTCACTTCTCTTTAAGCAATAACCGGTCAAGCAATAAACACATAACCAGTCACAGCAGTTCTAATCCACCTTACCAGTAATACAATCTTCCATATCTAGCAGTTCTACAATCATATAGATATTCCACATCTGTGGCAAATAACATGATCCTTTGACTTATGAAACAGCTGTTCAGTTTTTTAAACCTCTAGAGTGCCTTAGCTAGCATCTCCTGCAGTCCTTATCTTTAGTTTCTCATGAGCGATACGATTTTCAGCAGGCTGAGCAATACTGAATATCACTTTTCACCCTTATCAGCATCATTGTGTGTTTGTGTATGGTGGAGGAATCTGTATGGCATGAAGTGTTTAAGGATTATTGACGTCCTGCTGGCCCAACATTTCCCATCCACTTCCAAACAAGTGGAAATCAGCAAGCTATGATGTGGAATGGAATACTAGTTTACTATTTTTTAAAGTAAAACAGCAGGTATTATTCCTCAATAATCATGATCACATTACATGTGTGACGTCTAATTATCATCTTGGAAATTAGAATAATTTAATTCAGTTTTGTGAAATTAGGTCTTTTTTTATGATAGAATACGTCCATACCAACATTGGCTCAACCAATGGTGTGAGTTTGTGGCAGGACTATTTCTCTGACCAATAGCAGAGTGTCATTATTTTTATAGTTCTGAAATATGTAGTATACAGCATGCTAGCCTGTTATTCTGAAATAAGGTGTGTACTGAAAGTCAGTCTGGCCAACTTTGGATTCACAATTAAGATGTTTTTTTGTTTTATGTTTTCTTCAGAAAAGATATGGATGATAGGTTTTTATCAGAATATTACACACAAACTGTGTTATGCTGTATGCATAATTAGAATGATCTAATTTGGCAAATCAAATATAATGTTAGAAACTATAGAAACGAGTCGAGCAATATCACTGAAGCACAATACAGTACCTGCATCAATCCAGTAAGTCCGGCTCCATGGCAACCATTCTAGAGATATTTAATTCAACAACTACAGAAAGGGAGATTAGAAGGTGAAACACAATTTATCTTAAATGGATAGTTCACCCTAAAATGAAAATTAAGTCATCATTTATTCACCCTGGTGTTGTTGTAATGCCTTATTGCCCTCCTTTCTTTTATGGACCACAAAAGGTGTCCCATTCACAGTCATCCATATAATGGCAGTGAATAGCAACCAGCATCAAGCTTTTTAAAAAAATAATCAAAAGTATGACAGATTGATGCCATGCGACACGTGCTTCATATTCCATATGTTCTGGGGGTGTAGATATGAAATTTAATGTATTATTTAACGAAAATCCTGACATTGGCCGTTGGTCTTCTGTGTGGGACATACGCATTTGTGTGACTCTGTGAGCGCCGCAGTTCACTCCATCTTGTCCAGAAAAAGTACTCAAGTTGTGAGAAAATAAAAACGTGATATGAAATATAATCTTTGTACCTTCTTCTCTGAGGTGAATATATACATTGTGTTCGGTCGTAACAAGAAGTTATCGTGTTCACATTGGTCAACTGTCATAGAGATATTCAACTCTGTGAAGAAATTAAACCAATTCCAATTGTAATTCTATATTCTATTTTTTATATGTATTTTTATTTAATTTATATTTGTGCAGCAAGGACAATATAAATTGATCAACGTGACAGCAAAGACTTTAACATTGTTACAAAATATTTTTATTTAAAAAAAAACAAAAAAAAAAACACTTTTGAACTTTCTATTAATCAATTGTTCCAGATCAAATACTGAAAAAGAAGCAACATTAATAATAAGAAGAAATGTTTCTTGAGCACCAAACCACCATTAGATTGATTTTTTAAAGAGCAAGTGACACTGAAGACTTGAGTGCTGAAAATACAGCTTTGATCACAGTGTTACAGATTGACAGACTCGAGACAGGTATGTTTATTACAGCAATGAGCAATGGGAAATGCAGGTAAGCAGATTAGAGTTATTGCAGTATAGTGATGAAGAATTGTGAATTTGGAGATTTTGGACCGGGGATGCAGACGCCTTGTTACACTGATGGTGAATAAGTAATCTTCAAACATACATGGAGACAACACCAATGGAGACAGGAAGGAGAATGAATCACACTGGAGAAATGCAGGAGAATCGAAGGAGTAATCGTCAGAGCTTTGGAACACAGGTAAGTAGTCCTTCACTCATAAAGTGCAGACGAAACTGACCCCTGGGTTAGCTGGTTGACTTGTTGACCTCAGGAAGGCCGGCTGGCATGAGAACGACTAGAGAACCGGCTGAAAGACGGACCTCTGAAGTGAAGACAACGGCTGGCCTGGCGAAACAGAGAGAACAAATTTGAGAATATAAGAGCGTCCATTGTGGCTGAGATGAGGGAGCTTTGATCGGCCTTGTGCACATTACTCCTCCTCAACCTGCAACATTAATAATAAGTACGACGGTCCTGAATTGTTAACAATGACAGAGGTGCGACCGTGTTAGTACGGCTTCAGGAAACTGTCATGACAAGTTCATTTCTCCAACGAAGGATCGTAGCAGGGTAATTAATCAGCGAGTTACATTGTTGTATGGGAAACGCACCAACGACCAGCTGACGAGTGCCCAAACCCCTTCTCAAGTCATCAAGCCAGACCAGCCTAACTAGCTTAGTGGTTTAAACAGTGACAGCAGAGCCTCTGGATATGTGTCACTCCAGTGGGTGCGATGGACCAAGAGTCAAAGTTGGTTTATTGCCATTTTTCTCTTGTGCTATAGAGGAAGGAATACAATTTTGATTCGGTTTTAAAAGATAGTGAACAAATTCACTGTATACTCTCTATATCCCCTAATGCACTCAGTGATTTGGAACGCTCCACACAGTTCTAGTGATGGTCATTCACTCTCGTCATGAGTTTGATGTCAGGGCATTGTTGAGATAATGGCCCTGTTTACACCTGGCATATGTGTTTTGGTTGATCGGATCCAAAGTAGAAGGAGACACATACCCTTTTACACCTGGTGTTTTAATCCATCTCTTTTTTCCACTTTCCACCACTTCTGTCCTGATTACTTCTAGTGGAGTGTCTAGCTGCTCCCGACGAGCTGGATGGCGCCTTGCATGGCTGACACCGCCGTCGGTGTATGAATGAGTGAATGTGAGGCAATATGTAAAGCGCTTTGGTGGCCATGGGTCTGTTGAAAGCGCTATATAAATGCAGTCCATTTACCATTTACCATATGACCAGGTAAATGTATGGGTTTTTTCAGATCTTTTGATCTAGAGGACAAAATTAGCTCGCGCAATTTACATATGAACACAACCGTAGACAACGGAAAAACATACAGAGAGCATCAGCTTTTGTTTCTGCTCTGATAGACGAAAGACCCCGGTGAACTCTGTGAGTGTGTGATAGAAATCAGGAATGGTGAGAGAACGTTGTGCTTGGTACGTTTATCATCTTCAAACCAAACTTGGGTCTTCAGCCGTCAAAGTTTGAATCCCGTCTGGCTAGTGCACTTCCCATAATGTTTACTCATTAGGTCAGTAGGCGGAGAGTAGGCGGACTTTTGTGGCTTTTCAATCACATTTGACCACATGAGCGTTTACACTACGAAAGCAATCCAGTCTAATGCATTTTTGACTACCTCTGGAAGTGATCAAAAGTGGACAAGCTCAAAACGTGTTAGACCCCATTTACATCTGTATTTAGCATCGTCCACTTGTGATCTGATCGATGAAAATGCATCTAAAGCTGTCATCCAAGTCGTCTCATTGTCTTTTCTGCTCCCTTGTTTGTGTGTGTGTGTGTGTGTGTGTGTGTGTGTGTGTGTGTGTGTGTGTGTGTGTGTGTGTGTGTGTGTGTGTGTGTGTGCCTGGAATTCCTGTAAGACAAACCCAGTCATTATCTGCATATTCATTCAAAGACTCTATTGTTATTGATTCTCCTGCTCTTCATTACTCACCTTCATTGGATTGTGTTCCTGCTGGCTCTAACAATAAATGTACCTGTTCATTGTTCATCTGACTCTTCTATCATCATTGTGTCCAAGCCTATGACAGTGGAACAAGGAACGAGGAAGCTTCCAGAAGAGCTTGTATGTCCTGTGCGAGTATGTCGAACCTGACACACATACAAATTATTCAAACGCCTTCAAATCTGTCACAATAATTGTATTTTATGTTTTACCTTTGCAGTTTAAATATACCATTCACCTCACCTATTTTAACAGGGAATTTTGCTTTATTATTTATTATGAATTTCTTAAATAACTAAACTTCAACAACATAAGGGCAGATCCCTTTATCGCAGCTGATGAAGCTTTGAAATGACGCTTGAGTGATCAAAAATCTTCCAATGTACAAATAAGATTTTCTTCTATTCCTCCATCCTCAGTTTCTTTCCTTGCATGATTCCCTTGCATCCTAAGGGAGGTGGAGTTGTGAGAAAGTGAGGAAAAGAAGCAAGAAAAGAAAGTGAGAATGCACAAATAAGAAATGCAAAGCACCCTTCATTTTAAGGTGTCCTTGTTACAATGTAATTATACATTTCAGTGTTGAGTAATATTAATTAACTATGTACTTACTATAGGGTAAGGATTAGTTGCATTTATTTATGTATAATTTATATTTATTACTCGGTAAGTGCTAAGTAATTACTATAGTAATTACATGTAAAGCACACTGTAAAAGTGTTATCTGTATTATAAACATTATCATTACAAATGTGCAATCACAAATAATGTTTAAATAAATGACATCAAAGCTTCAATAGAAATGACATTAAAGTATATTTAACTTTACCACAAATGCTTGTCAGTATATTCGACAGGACACTTTAAACATAGTTCAAAGACAATAGAAGTAATTCAATAAATACTTTGATTCTTCCTCTATACGACTCATTAACAGCACCACAGTTCCTGAAAGATTCTCACATTCTTCACCACCATGGAATCCCAGCATGCACCTCTCACATGTGACTCATTCTAATTATATCCCTTTTAAGTGCAAAACAAACACCTCTTTGGGACAATTTCATGCCATCTCCCCATGCTGGTGATTCACCACAGCTATTTTTTCAAATCATAAATAATGATCAACCAATAATATTTATATTTTATATAGTATAGTGCCTCTTAATCCATAGTCATTTTTATGTCTCAGGAGTAGGCTTATTATTATGTATTTTTATCTAGCAGATTTTAAATTATTATTACACAATGTTATTTTCACAATGTTAATAACACAATGTTATTTTATACAATACTGTACATAATTTTTGTAGTGTAATAATAATCATGTTGTTGTTAATTATATACAATGTTATGTTACGTGTGTGTGTGTGTGTGTGTGTGTGTGTGTGTGTGTGTGTGTGTGTGTGTGTGTGTGTGTGTGTGTGTGTGTGTGTGTGTGTGTGTGTGTGTGTGTGTGTGTGTGTGTGTTATGGCAGGAGCACCGAGAAAGAAACATTTGCATGTATAGAAGGTTGTGGAATATGGAACAGGATTAATGGCTTTGCTCTTAACACAATTAAGGCCATTAACCATATTCACAGCTTGCTAATCTGAACCAATTAGCCTTTAATAAGCCGCCCAAAGACGTCCTTCTTAAATTATGCTTGACCTTTTTGCAGTTTATGAGAACAATTTAGTGCAAACATTAAAGAACCCTCAGCGTGGACATAAGAAGTCATCTAAAGCCATCAGGATTTAACATTAAATGCCTCACGATTTACAAAGACTTACACTGTGTTTATAAATCAGTATGTTTGATTATTGAATAAAAATCAAGCATATTGTCCACCTCTGAAAGGATGGATTTGAAAACTCTCCAGTGTATCTTGATGTGGGCTTTCAAATGAATTTTCAAGAAAGGAGGCGCATGTCATTGTGAACTAACAGAACGCTGAATCAAATAGAACAAGCCTCATACTTTTCCATTTTTCATAAATATTTAAAGCCGAAATAGCTTGACTCGACATTACCATATTTCAATATCAACCTTTTCAACCTCCTTTTGCTACTTTGATGAATATGTCAAAGCTTCACTTCTGTCCTCTACCTTTCGATTTGGCTCTTCACTTTTGGCTCGTTGAAGCTGTCGCTATCTTGTTTATCCAATACCTCAACAGATTCCCTCTGATTAAACTGGAACAACAGCTGCTGGTGCATTTGAACACAACAGATTTGAACCATTATGAAGGAACCAGAATTAACCTGAATGAGCATTTACAGTTTAACATGCTTATTTCTCTGAGACATCCCCTAGAGGTAAACATAAAAACCAGAGGGGACAAATAAACGGCACACTTTCAAACCATAGCTTAATTCACTTTGATTGATTGTTTGATGCTGCACACAGAAAACACTTATCACAGCTACACGGATGATGAAGCAATCACTGGAAACATTTTGTTTTATATTTACAGTACATGCATGATTAACTAGTCTTACAAGTCTATCTTCTAAATATCAAAATATTAGCCTCTGGTAATAAGTATTTGCAATCCATTTTAACCATGTCCAGGTTGTTTTTGTTGTCCACATGTGATAAAAAGTGAAGGCTATCCACAGCAGTTTTGAGAAACTCAAATGCAGCACTGTAAAGTGGTAATGTATTCAGACCTTGCTTGTATCAGAATCCTTTGAACCAGCATGACCTTGTGGTTAATGAGTTACACTTGACTGCCAGTGTACTTTCACCCACAACACACCATATTGGGTAGAATCCAGCATTGTAAGAGTCTCAATGTCCTTTCTGACTCAATGGCTCCAATTTGACTCTGTACTCTACATTTATTCTGCTAGTATGAAGACCTTAAAAAAAAATACCCTGAAGGCCATGGCTCTGATATATTTTAACCAGTTAAGAAGCCATAACTGTCATGATTATGTTTTGTTCAGTGTGTTTTGGTTTGGTTATGTTCTGTTTCTGTTCCCTTGCCATGTGTATCCTGACCTTGTTTCCTAGTGTGTGCCAGTTAGTTCCCTTTCGAGGGAACTGGAACTGCGTCGATGACGACACTTTGGGGAACGCGCTTATCGTAACACATCTGAAGTATAAATTAAACTAATACAATCCCGATTGGTGCTGTGTCATGACGTAACATGTGACAGCATACACGGAAGCTACAAAGGTACACCGGCACACAAAAGAGTTTTTACAACACCTATTTGGTGTTGTTTATCCCGTAAGATCTTCAAATAAAGGTCTGCATTGCAATATAGAATCTAGTAGCTCGGATGTTGCGTTTGCCGAGGCAGCGCGTAGATTACGGGTCTGCAATAAAGATTCTGTGGCTGGGATCTCGCGTTTGCCGAGGCAGTGCGTAGATTACGGGTCTACTCTGCAATAAAGATTCTGTGGCTGAGATCTCGCATTTGCCAAGGCTGTGTGTAGATTAAAGGTCTGCATTGCAATACAGAATCTATAGTGGCTCGGATCTCGCGTTTGCCGAGGCAGCACGTAGATTACGGGTCTGCAATAAAAGGGACACACGCGATCTGTGAAATAATACTGTTTGGGTGCGAGGCATTCACAGTCAGCTCCTGAGGGTGCTGGCTGTGTTCATTGAGAAATATCTCGACGCGTACAGCTGTGTGTTTTCGGGTGTTTCAACTTAGCGCCCGTTGACTTACTTCTCGAGGGATGAAAGCCAAATATATTGTAACAGCTCGAATCTCGCGTTTGCAGAGGAAGCGTGTAGATTACAAGACCGTATAAATAAATAACAAAACAGTATTGTCTGGTGATTATGGCTGCATTTAATTCTAAGAAAGGAAAATTATGGAATGTTATCTGACTTTAAGAAGTTAGATATTTTAATTCAGCCTACCATTCAGACCGTGTTTCACTTATCCAGTGTTTATGGCTTCATTTAATTCTGAGGAATTAAAATGATGAGCAGCGAACGCACGCTGCTCTGTCTGCCCCATAGGCTTGCGGCCAGGCAGTGTTCGCGTCCGCACATCGGAAACTGTTTTCGATTATTCCCTGCCGGTCCTCCGCTTCAGGGTGTCGAGAACGAAACCAAAAGAGCCTGCCCTCTGGGGAGTCCTCAGTAAATCAGCGAAGGCATGTTGCTTTGTCTGCCCCACAGGCTTGCGGCCAGGCAGTGCTCTTGCCCGCACATCTAGAATTGCTTCGACCAAACCCTGCCGGAGAGCTGCTTCAGGGGATCGAGAACGAATCTCAAATAATACCCGAAATTAGTCTCGAGAGGCTGGTTCCCTTGGTACGATATTTCAAAGCATGGCAAGACCTGCCAAATATTTCTCCTTGGGTCCTGCGCACAATAGAGAAGGGTTAAAGGCTGCAGTTCGATTCTGCCTACCGAAATTCATTGGGGTGGTGTGGACTGCAGTCGACCCAGTGCACAGTCGGGTATTGGAACAGGAAGTAAACTCCCTGCTGGTAAAGGAGACCATAGAGCGTGTTCCTCTGCTGGACAGGGAGTCCGGGCTCTACAGCCGCTACTTCATAGTTAGCAAGAAGTATGGGGAGTTGCGCCAATTTTAGATCTAAGGCACTTGAATCTGTCTCTGAGGAGATTCAGGTTCAAGATGCTCACTATTCCCATCATTGTGAGTCAGATCAAATCTGAGGATTGGTTTGTCACGATAGATCTAAGGGACGCATACTTCCACGTATCCATGCTTCCATCTCACAGGAAGTTCCTGAGGTTCGCTTTCGGGGGCAAAGCGTTCCAATTTTGGGTTCTTCCGTTCGGCTTAGCTCTCTTCCCTTGCACGTTTACCAAATGCATGGGTGCAGCTCTAGCTCTGCTGAGGCTTCAGGGTATCAGGGTGCTAAATTATATCAACGACTGGCTTTTTATGGCCCAGTCACAAGAGCTGGCAGTTCGGCATCGAGATGTCATCCTTGCTCACATCCAGAGCCTGGGGTTGAGACTCAACACAAAAAAAAGCGTGTTGGCACCGGCCCAGAGAACCAAGCTCTTTGAAGTGGTCTGGGACTCGGTCACGATGCGGGCACAATTGTCTCCGGCACGGGTCGAGTCCATCCTGGCCACGGTGACCAGGATAAAGCTAGGCCAAGCCATCACTGTAAAACATTTTCAGAGAGTGTTAGGGCTCATGGCAGCAGTGTCCAACGTTATTCCATTCGGCCTGCTGCTGGCCCTACAGTGGTGGTTGAAAACCAAGGGGTTTTCCCCGAGGGGGAACCCATTCCACATGATTCAAAGCTACGCGCAGATGCCTTCGTTCCCTATCTATGTGGAAAAAAGCTTGGTTTCTGTCCCAAGGCCCCGTGCTGGGAGAGTCATGTCACTGGAAAGCCGCTTCAACAGACGCCTCCCTCACGGGATGGGGCGCGGTCATGGATGGCAGGGCTCTGAGGAGCTTCCTCCCAGACCTCAAGGGTCACCATGCAGGCAATGTGTCAGAGGTCTCCTACTTGATTCATCAGGGGGTTCAGAGATCGCACCCTCTATCCAGATTGGCACATCAGGTCCTCCTGTGATCCCAGGGGAAACTGTTATCTCTCAGAGCAATGCACGTCCCAGGGGACCAGAATCAGAGAGCAGACATCCTGTCAAGGCAAGGGCTGAGGCCCGGGGAATGGAGACTTCATACAGGACAAGAAAGCCTGACCAGGTGCATGTGCCGGGTGAGCTGTACCTGGCCTCTGGAAATATTTGTGAAGCATTGAGGATGTTTACATCTGATTCTCCCATCTCCCCAGGTTCTATTGTACCTGATTCTCCCATCTTCCCAGGTTCTACCCATCTTAAAGTCTCCTGTGCCTCTGTTGGTTCTGGCCAGCTTGAAGTCCAGAGTTCCCATCCAGCCTACATCTCCGACCTCAATAATAGTCAGTTCCTCTGCCACGCCTCCGCTTGTTCCCTTCAGCACCTCAGCTCCTCCTCTGACACCTCTCCACTGTATGGATTTACCTTGGGTCTTCCGGTCTCCAGCTCCACTCAGTAAAGAGGTTCCCCCGGCTCTGCTTCAAGCCACTGATCCCATCACTCCACCTCAGCCTGTTGACCTATCGTCTTCGCCTTGGCTGTTCCCTCCCTCGGCTCCACCAGAGACCATTGTCCATGTGGCTCCAATGGGTTTCCTCGTCCCTCTGGCTCTGCCTTGGTCAGACATCACCCTGCCTGCGCAATAGACTTCCCATCCATTCCGCTGCGCTCCATCTCTCTACCCCTTCAGTTCCGACTGGCTCCGCCTTCCCTCCGGCTCCTCCTTGGCCCTCAGTCCCATCGGCTCAACCTTGTTTCCTGTACTTAAGCCCTTAGTTTCCTTAGTTCATTGTTCCGTGGCGTAAGTGTGTAACATGGTTGTGGATTCTAGCTCCTGAGTTTTCCCAAGTTTTCCCTTTTGGGTTTATTAAAAGACTATTTTGTTTTCGTTTGTCTTCATGCGATCATTACAGCCACAGTATTTGATAGTCACATTAGCAAAATTTCATTCAAATTTTTATGCAGGCAAAAATATAAATTGTCTGTTGTCAACAGTGTAGTGGAAGCAGAACTCACAGAAAAGTCCATTTAAAACCAAGCAGCTTCTGTTGGTCAAAGCAACAAATTCACATGACCAGCTTGAACCTGTTGTGGAATTTGCGCGGGGATGCGTAATTCGCTGTCATGCGTAATTCCCGATCGTGTGGATTTTTATTGACTGTACTGGATTTTGCCAGTTAAAATGTGGCTAACAAGCGTAAATGTGACCGCACCTTTATTCCCTGAATGTTATCAAATGACAAAATACTAATTACTAAACACTATGAAAATTTTGGTCTTTGGTGTTTTATGCCCCCAACGGCACCTTCCAGGCAGCGAGGGGATGGGTAGGTTTAAGGTTGAGGGTAGGGTTAGCTGCCTCTAAGGAGCCATTGGGGGCTTAAAACACCATCGAGCGAAAAATTTTCAAACTGCAAAAGTGGTAACCTGGATTTGTTCACTTTTTTTACAAGATTTAAGCCATTGCAACTTATATTATTGTTGGAATAAATGAATACATTTGAGATTGTAACAAAGTTAAAGGCTCAGGGAAGAGGGAGGAGGTAACCAGCGAACAATCAACGGAAATTCTATTATAAAATAAACAGACAGAAAACAAAAAGTAAAGCGACAGCCCCTCACAGACGACTGCCACACATAAACATAATAGAAACACAACATAAATAGTCCAGGCCTGGTCCTCTATCAGCCTTCACTGTTGTCACTCCTCCTTTTATCCTTCCGGAGCTGCTCTGTGAGAGATACGAGGTAGTTGTGGCGCGCAGGTGACGCTCATTAGCACTTGCGCCACCGGTCTCGCTTCGCTCCCACAGCTCTCTCGGCCCTGCACTGCTTGCCACAGAGAAGTTCTGAAGTTGTAAATAAAGGAAAGATTACTGGAGTGTGTTTTACAAGAAAATACTATTTAAAGGGGTACTGAACCACTGCCAAAATAGGCTTTCAGTAAAATTTGGCTGCCTATGCACTAGAAAGGCAAAACAACTTTTGAAATTGGTGCTACCTGACTAGAAAAAAGCAGAGAAAAAATGGCTGTTGTCTTCCCTTTTGCCAAATGGTAGGAAAACTTCAACACCCAGAATGCACTAAGCATTATGCCATCCAAGGCCACTCCCACCAGTCTGCTGTGGATATATTTACCAGAGTCAAATTGTGACAAGGTTAAGTAGTAAATACTTCTTAGCAAACTTTTAGTCATAATGGTCTCCACCTGTATTGTTCCCGGGTACAAGGATTCAAGAGTAAACGTTTAGCGGAAGTGAATTACTTTCAGTTTCTAATGAAGGATACAGCGTGTTGATGGCAGTGACTAAAAAAAATGTAAATGCGGAGAGAACGGCGCAACAGAACATCTTAAAAACTTCTGTGTTTGTAGTCAACATTTCAAACTGGATGAACACAGTGTTTTAGACCAAACAGAGGGAAAAACTGAAGTCCTGGTGACACATAAAGGACTTTTTCTGACAAATAAACCTGAATTTCTCAGTCCAGGCAGGGGTGCGGGAAGTAGGGGTACTGTGGGTGCAGCAGCACCCCCTGTTTTCACATGATTGTAAATGCAACACAAATTTTTGTTCATATATATTTATTCATATTTGGCATTCAGTAATTTATTTGTAATAAACACTTTAAGTGGACTATTAAAAAAGTGTCATTTATATATTTAATTGTTTTCCAAAACATACACACAGAGTGTGATGATATTGTGACCGTTGCAGTGTGCATAGAAAGAATTTGTCCGCTCTACTCCCGAGCGCAAGTCCTCCACCTTCGGTGTTGTACAAGATAGGCAGTTTTTCTTCTATTAATTTTTATTTCCTGTCACTGTGCAGGCTCTTTCATTGTATGACAATGCAAATGACTCAATAGCCCTTTTATTTAAAGGCTTTATTTATGTCCCATAGCTTTGCATTACGATTGCAAGCAGTATCAATAATATCAAAAAAGTGATGTGCAGTCAAATGTCCCAATGTGTATGTTGTTTAAACGAGTGTTCTTACTGATACACTTGTTGTGCTTTGTGGAGTTTTGACGTGTTTTATAGTCTCAATACTGTTTCTTATTCAAATGTGGTGAACCATTGCATTGCACAAAATGTTCTTTCTAGTGGGAAAAATGGTTCTTCTATGGCATCACTGTGAAAGGCCTCTTTCGAAATCCTCATTTGTCAGAGAGAAGTGCAGAATCTGCTCTATCACATCATTGCAGTATGATAAAGATAGTAATTTTCCATGAGGAAAGGTAGTACATCAAGATAATTTTATCTAACTGAAAAGTGAGTTTATATCCACAGGAACAGACTAGTCCTACTTGTTGTACTGGTCTGTGTTCAGGACGTGGTCACCAGGCAAGCATGACCTAGGGCTATCAGGATGACCGATAAGGGAGGGTGCACATCTCCTCAGTGAAATGGAAACCAGAAAATGTTCCATTGTAAGAAGACATCATAATGGCAGTCCCCACAGTCAGCTGTTGTAAGAACAAGATCTATAGATATCAGATGAATCAAACTATTGTCTTGGTTGGTTGTTTGGTTAGCTCGCACCCATTAGGTCCACAAGGAATATTAGTCCAACGCATAAAAACAGAAAAGACTTATCGATTAGGTACGATAAGAGATGACCTCAAGGTCAGCAAAAGATAAATCAATATGAGATAAAGTTCATTTCTGGTGTCTACAGTCTTTGTTTGATTACACATTTTTTCACATTCAACACTATGTGTCCTTTGCTGAAGGCTGTGGCCAATCAATTTTTAAAGCACTTTTTGAAGTCCAAAATAGCTTTCTTTCTATCTTTCTTTCTTTGTCTGTTTGATGTTTAAAGTAGCACTGAACATTGCAGCAATTTGGTTTTGATTGTGTCTAGCTGTCCCCATCACAATCGTTATTAAATAAATAGTGATTCGTAATATTGCATTTTATTTTGTTAGGTTTTATGGTATTTTATGATGATTTTGAACTTCTGCACATAAAATATGAGAGTCTTAATATCTTTGCTGCATATATGTTTTGGACACTTAATAGCATTTTAATCGCAATTAAATAAAAATGCATTAAAATATACATTTAAAATAAATATGCTTAGCTTAACTGTAAAGTGCATTTTGACCCACTTATAAGTAGGACTTAAAGTCCCCCTGTGGTGAAAATCAAGCTTTTAATGTTGTTGTCTATGTGGTCTTTTAATATGCTTTAAGACAAACCATATACAAATTCATGAGTCAGCACCATTGCTGAGTATTTTCTCCTTAAAACTGCAGTGAATCAAAGACAGTCTCAAAAACACGTTTGAAATCGCTGGTGTTTCTGACGTCACAAACTACCTTGTAACCAATCAGGTCAATGTGAGATCATCAATGAGTTGATCTCTTAGCTGGGGTGAGTGAGTGGAGGTGGGGCTCATTTACATATTCATAAAACCGTGTATCACAGTCAAGCTGTTTGAAGGCATGCATATATATATATATATATATATATATATATATATATATATATATATATATATATATATACACTCACCTAAAGGATTATTAGGAACACCTGTTCAATTTCTCATTAATGCAATTATCTAATCAACCAATCACATGGCAGTTGCTTCAATGCATTTAGGGGTGTGGTCCTGGTCAAGACAATCTCCTGAACTCCAAACTGAATGTCAGAATGGGAAAGAAAGGTGATTTAAGCAATTTTGAGCGTGGCATGGTTGTTGGTGCCAGACGGGCCGGTCTGAGTATTTCACAATCTGCTCAGTTACTGGGATTTTCACGCACAACCATTTCTAGGGTTTACAAAGAATGGTGTGAAAAGGGAAAAACATCCAGTATGCGGCAGTCCTGTGGGCGAAAATGCCTTGTTGATGCTAGAGGTCAGAGGAGAATGGGCCGACTGATTCAAGCTGATAGAAGAGCAACTTTGACTGAAATAACCACTCGTTACAACCGAGGTATGCAGCAAAGCATTTGTGAAGCCACAACACGCACAACCTTGAGGCGGATGGGCTACAACAGCAGAAGACCCCACCGGGTACCACTCATCTCCACTACAAATAGGAAAAAGTGGCTACAATTTGCACAAGCTCACCAAAATTGGACAGTTGAAGACTGGAAAAATGTTGCCTGGTCTGATGAGTCTCGATTTCTGTTGAGACATTCAGATGGTAGAGTCAGAATTTGGCGTAAACAGAATGAGAACATGGATCCATCATGCCTTGTTACCACTGTGCAGGCTGGTGGTGGTGGTGTAATGGTGTGGGGGATGTTTTCTTGGCACACTTTAGGCCCCTTAGTGCCAATTGGGCATCGTTTAAATGCCACGGCCTACCTGAGCATTGTTTCTGACCATGTCCATCCCTTTATGACCACCATGTACCCATCCTCTGATGGCTACTTCCAGCAGGATAATGCACCATGTCACAAAGCTCGAATCATTTCAAATTGGTTTCTTGAACATGACAATGAGTTCACTGTACTAAAATGGCCCCCACAGTCACCAGATCTCAACCCAATAGAGCATCTTTGGGATGTGGTGGAACGGGAGCTTCGTGCCCTGGATGTGCATCCCACAAATCTCCATCAACTGCAAGATGCTATCCTATCAATATGGGCCAACATTTCTAAAGAATGCTTTCAGCACCTTGTTGAATCAATGCCACGTAGAATTAAGGCAGTTCTGAAGGCGAAAGGGGGTCAAACACAGTATTAGTATGGTGTTCCTAATAATCCTTTAGGTGAGTGTATTAGGGGTGTCGCAATATACCGGTATTGACGATAATTGTGATATTCAAAGCATGAAATATCGACATCGTGTTAATTTAGAGCAATACAATATACCGGTATTGGCGTTTTCTAGACGCAGTGCTCGTCCGCGCCCGCGCAGCTAGAGTGAAACACTGTCCACACCCGAAAAAAGTAAGCTGAGCTTGCCAGTATTAACAACAGAGTTCTTCGGCTTCAAAGAAAACAGCACCTTAGAGGTGGTCGCACACCGGACGAGAAGCGCAGCGCCACGTCTTTAAAATTCGAACACATTCTGTCTGAGTGTACACACACCGGACGAGAAGCACAGTTCTATTCGGCGCCCAGCAACGGCTCAGGACCTTGTTCAAAATCCTGCCGCGACACAGAGCGCAGAAAAATCACTGTTCAGATCACAGACTCAGCAACTATTGTATTTAATTGTATAGTATAATCATAACATAGTACAGACATTATCTCAATTCCATAATGTCCTTAAACATAATGATATTGCTGGCCATAAACTGAGAAAGTGCGTGTCCGGTGTGCAATACCTCGAGTTGTCATAGACGCGACGCGGCTATTATTTTACTAGTCATCATGGAATGGGAAACGTGACATTAACTGTTAACAGGGGGTTTCTGTGTTCATATATTTAATAAAGGGTGATTATTAAAATTAAGAACCCCGTTTTCTTTACTCATCTTATTTTTGTATTTGTATTTGCACTTGATTTTTTTATTCAAATCTGCTATCTGCATGACTTTATTGGCGTCAGTGCAACAACAGGTTTAAGAGCTTTTCAGTTCTTCAGGAAACCTTCAGACAGTGTTTGGCTTCAGTTTGAAACCAGATAAACTTCACATGCTTGTCTTCCTTCACAAAAAATTGCCATAGATTGAGTACGCAAGAAGTAAAGATGCATGTGCCTTGTGTTTATCAGTATCCTTATGTTTGTTGGGTAAAAAAGAAAAACTATATAAACAAAGTAAAAATTAATTTGACTGATAACTACCCCCCCCCCCCATCCCCATCCCCATCCCCCATCCCCATCCCCCATCCCCATCCCCCATAGATTGTATAGATATCGCGATATATCGATATCGTGAATTCTTTTGGCCACAATAACCGTGGTGTGAAAAATCTAACATCGTGACAGCCCTAGAGTGTATATATATATATATATTTTTTTTTTTTTTTTTTTCATTTATTTTTTATTTATTTATTTTTTTCAAGGAAAAAAGTTACAATTTTGTCATTTTGGTGATCAAAGACGAGTAAAAAAATGTACTACAGGGGGACTTAAAGTACATATTTAAGGCCCCGGTTTCAAAGACAGGGCTTACAGGGATGTCCCTTTGCACACACCGAATGCAAATGCTGCAGCGCCAAAGACAGACAAACGTTGACGAGATGACATTGGCGACTTAATTTGTGAGGTATGAATATTTTGCTTAAATCATTTTCCATCCTGAAAAATACTGCCAATAAAAGTTGTATTACTTCGAGATGTCAGTTTATGTCAGAGAATATACGTGTTTTTCATTGTAGATGAGCTGAGCTGTGAAAGCCAGATCGAATGTTTTGGCAACTTAAAGGTAAAGTATTCATATTTTGAAATCATTTGACATCTCGATAAATGCTGTCAAATCATAATTAACTGATGTAGAATACCAAATAGTATTTGCACTTCACGTTATGAGGTTTTGTCGGAGTCTGGAAGTGCAGGTTGAGGTTTCTTTATTCTTACAGTGCATAAAATGTGTGCAACTTAATTATTACTAATAAAAAAACAGTTTTGTCTTTATTTTGGTGGATAAAATGTGTTTGACTTAGTTATTTTATATTTAAAAAATAATTGGCCTTGTCTTGTCACACGCACATAAAAAAACACACGCACATAAAAAAACCCGTCTCGGTTACTAATTTAACCCTCGTTCCCTGAAGGAGGGAACGAGAGCCGTAACGTCGACGTGACGACGTAATTGGGATCACTTCAGGGAGCCCTATCAACTTCGAGTGTCTACAGAACGAGCCAATGAACGCTGGCGTGCGTGAATCGCGTCACGTGCCCCCGCCCCGCAGCGCGGGTATAAACAGGAAGCGGGCGCACGCACACATTGTTTTTCGCTGAGGAGCCGAGATTTGTGACGGCCATGCAGTGATGGTCAGAAACGGTGGCGACGGGACGTTACGTCTCCCGTTCCCTCCTTCAGAGAACGAGGGTTACATTAGTAACCGAGACGTTCCCTTTCAGTCGCTCACATTCGACGTAACGTCGACGTGACGACGTAATTGGGATCCCATGGAAAACGCCACAGTTGCTGCCACATCCAGCGCCCTACGCAAGACTCTCAGACCCCCAACTGCTGGGGCGGAAGACCTGCGTAAAGGGAGTTCAACTGCTGTTCCATTATACCCCACACAGTGGAACTCTTGGATAACACTGGGAAAGCGTACCTTTCCAGGGGAAAGGACGCTGTGGAGCCACATCCTGCCCGAATGGAGGTAACATGTGGAGAATACACATATGGACTGGCCGAAGGGGCAGTGCAACATATGGAATGTCACTGGGGTGGCTCCACCCGAAGGGGGAGACTACACCGACAGTGACGGCAGAGCAGACTCTGCCGAGGGAAAGACACGGGCTCACCGCAGGGAGCTGGTCGTGGAAGAATACACATATGGGATCGCCGCAGGGATCACCACATATGGAACTCAGCCTAGCACAAGTTACACAAGCATACGAGCACTAGGCCTGGTGTTGGACGCTCTGCAACGTCCGACTGCCGAAGGGTTGCGAAAGGAACTCACAGGGTTCGCCAATTGGGGAACTCGACTGGAGCAAAAAGCGCACGTATCCATTCCTAGGAAGGGAGTGGCGCAGCAAGCTGACACTAGAGCGGGAACTTCGGTGTTACCGGCTAGTTGAAGCGAGCACACAGGAAGAAACCGGCTCAACACGTAGGCTATAAAACCTAGCGAACGTGTTAGGTGTCGCCCAGCCCGCAGCTCTACAGATGTCTGTCAGCGAGGCGCCGTGTGCCAGCGCCCAGGAAGAAGCGACACCCCTAGTGGAGTGGGCTTTCAACCCGGCCGGGCAGGGCACGCCTTGGGCTTCGTAAGCCAAGGCGATGGCATCCACTATCCAGTGGGCCATCCTCTGCTTGGAGACAGCCTTTCCCTTCTGCTGGCCTCCGTAACAGACGAAGAGCTGATCTGAGGTCCTGAGGCTTTGCGTTCTGTCCACGTACAGACGCAGAGCGCGAACGGGACAGAGAAAAGCCAGGGCTGGGTCTGCCTCCTCCGAAGGCAGCGCTTGCAGGTTCACTACCTGGTCCCGGAAGGGAGTGGTAGGAACCTTGGGCACGTATCCGGGCCGGGGTCTCAGGATCACGTGAGAGTTATCCGGGCCGAATTCTAGGCACGATTCGTCGACCGAAAATGCATGCAGGTCCCCTACCCTCTTGATAGAGGCCAATGCAACCAGGAGTACTGTCTTACAGGACAGGATTTTTAACTCAGCTGATTGCAGAGGCTCAAAGGGTGGTCTCTGAAGTGCCGAAAGGACCAGAGACAAATCCCAAGAGGGTATAGAGAGTGGGCGAGGAGGATTCAGTCTCCTGGCTCCCCTCAGGAACCTGACGATCAGGTCGTGCCTTCCCAAAGACTTACCATCAACAGCATCGTGATGTGCGGCAATAGCGGCAACATACACTTTAAGGGTGGAGGGAGACAGCCTTCGCTCCAGCCCTTCTTGCAGGAAGGAAAGCACGGCTCTGATTGAGCAAGATCGGGGGTTCTCCTCGTGAGAGGAGCACCAGTCAACAAACAGGTTCCACTTCAACACATAGAGGCGCCTCGTAGAGGGGGCTCTAGCGGAAGTGATGGTGTCAACTACCGCAGGGGGTAGGTCACCTAGAACCTCCGCGTCCCGTCCAGGGACCAGACATGGAGTTTCCAGAGGTCTGGACGCGGGTGCCATAGGGTGCCCCGTCTCTGAGAGAGCAGGTTCTCTCTCAGAGGGATGGGCCAGGGAGGGGCTGTCGCGAGGAGCACTAGTTCCAGGAACCAGGTCCGGTTGGGCCAATACGCCGCAACTAGCAAGACCTGCTCCTCGTCCTCCCTGACTTTGCACAAGGTCTGTGCAAGAAGGCTCACTGGGGGAAACGCATACTTGCGTAGGCCCCGGGACCAGCTGTGTGCCAGAGCATCCGTGCCGAGGGTCCCCTCGGTCAGGGAATAGAATAACTGGCAGTGAGACGTGTCCGGGGCGGCAAACAGATCTACCTGTGCGGTCCCGAAGCGCCTGAAAATCAGCTGGACCACCTGGGGATGGAGTCGCCATTCTCCCAGTAGCACCTGCTGCCGTGAAAGCTCGTCGGCTGCACGGTTGAGCAGGCCCAGAATGTAAACGGCACGAAGAGATCTCAGATGCTTCTGACTCCAGAGGAGGAGATGGCGGGCGAGTTGTGACATGCGGCGGAGCGTAGACCACCATGACGGTTGATGTACGCAACAGTCGCAGTGCTGTCCGTACGGACCAGTACATGCTTGCCTAGTAGCAGCGCTTTGAAGCGGCTCAGCGCAAGACATACTGCTAACAACTCGAGGCAGTTGATGTGCCAATGCAGTTGAGGCCCCGTCCACAGACCTGAAGCTGCATGCCCGTTGTACGTGGCCCCCCAGCCGGTGGCAGAGGCATCCATGGAGACCACAGAGTGCCTGGACACTTGTTCCAGGGGAACACCTGCCCGCAGGAACGAAGGGTCCGACCACAAGCTGAGAGTTTGGCGACAGTGCGGAGTCACTTGGACCCAGCACGAACCGCTCTGCCACGCCCATCTCGGGACTCGATCATGGAGCCAGTGTTGGAGCGGCCTCATATGAAGCAATCCGAGCGGCGTAACCGCGGCTGCAGATGCCATATGCCCCAGGAGCCTCTGAAAAAGTTTCAGTGGTGCCGCTGTTCTGCGTCTGAGCGTGCTCATGCATTTCAACACTGACTGGACATGGGCCTTGGTGAGGCACGCTGTCATGTTGATCGAGTCCAACTCCATACCAGCCTTAGGTGGCTGAGGTGACTGAGCACCATGTCCCTGTGTTCACACAACTTCTCTCTCGACTGGGCCAGAATAAGCCAGTCGTCGAGGTAGTTGAGAATGCGAACACCACGCTCGCACATGGGAGCAATGGCCACCTCCGCGACTTTCGTGAAGACGCGGGGCGACAGGGCCAGCCCGAAGGGTAAGACCTTGTACTGATATGCCCGCCCCTTGAACGCAAAGCGAAGAAACGGTCTGTGTCGAGGGAGAATCGAGACATGAAAGTACGCGTCCTTCAGGTCGATCGCTGCAAACCAATCTTGGGGACGGATGCATTTGAAAATGCGTTTCTGCGTAAGCATCTTGAACGGTAGCCTGTGAAGGGACCGGTTCAGGACGCGCAGGTCCAAGATTGGTCGTAACCCACCACCTTTCTTGGGTACAATGAAGTACGGGCTGTAGAAGCCGGTCTTCATATCGGCTGGAGGGACAGGCTCGATCGCGTCCCTCGCCAGTAGGACTGCGATCTCTGCCCTGAGCGCAGGGGCATTGTCCGCCAGAACACGGGTGAACAGAATGCCCTTGAAAGCAGGGGGACGCCGGGCGAACTGAATCGCATAGCCAAGTCTGATGGTATGGATGAGCCAGCGAGACGGGCTGGGAAGCATTAACCAGGCTCCCAGAGACCGAGCAAGTGGGACCAACGGCACCACAGACGTACCCGGGGTGGGGCAGCGCGGCGGAATGCAGGGACCCGACTCGGACGGCACAGCGGCCCGAAGTGGGGTCTGAGTGTGTGGTGCAGCACATACCTGCTTCCGTAGAAGGGCAGAGTGAGTGTGCTGAGGCGTCAGTGCATCCGGGACACAGCCACTGCTGCCTGCTGGCGATGAAAGAGGGGCTCGGGAGTGACAAGGCATGGCGGCGTCATCGACTGCCAAGCGCACCCTCTTGGGGCCCAGAGGTTTCAGAAATTGCTCTTTTTTTGAAAATGTGGGTACCACTGACGGTACCCGTTCGTACCAGTGGCGGAACAAAAAGAAAAGGAAACAAAAGATTCTCCACCCGGCCCTCCACCGGGGGAAGGAGTGGCGCCTTCGCCATCTCCTGAAGAACAACTTGATCCACCTCTGGGCCGCCCGTCTCAGGGTCGTTTGCACCGTCGCTTGCCTCCTGGTTTGGCAGCGGCCTGGACAGGCTGGGTCGGCTTCCTACGGCTTACTCCACGCTGAGGCCTGGATGGTTGCTGCTGCTGGGGCTTAGTGGGAGCGGAGGACGCCGCAGAAGGCCGACCTCGGCGACGAGTAGATGGAGGGTCTGCGGCCGGCGGACGGGTGGGAGCAGCAGCGGTTCACCGGGGCAGGATGTGCCGGATGGCCTCCGTCTGCTTCTGTGCGGCCGAGAACTGCTGGGCAAAGTTCTCGACCGCGTCGCCGAACAACCCAACCTGGTAAAGAGGGGCATCCAGGAACCGATATTTATCGGTGTCCCTCACATCCGCCAGGTTGAGCCAAAGGTGGCGCTCCTGGACCACCAAGGTGGACATCGCCTGACCGACTGAACGTGCGGTTTCCTTCGTCGCCCGGAGGGTGAGGGCGGTTGCCACACGGAGCTCCCGGAGGAGCTCTGGGTCAGAACCACCCTCGTTCATGTCCATGAGCGCCTGGGCCTGGTGGACCTGTAAGAGCGCCATGGCATGGAGGGCGGAAGCAGCCTGTCCACAGGCCTTGTAAGCCTTCGCCGTTAGACCGGACGAAAACTTACAGGCCTTGGACGGGAGTCGTGGATTACCCCGCCAAGAGGAGGCGGACGCCGGACACAGTTGCATCGCGACGGCCCGCTCCACTGGGGGGATATCCACATACCCCTTAGCTGCCCCGCCGTCGAGGGTGGCGAGGGGGGAGGAGCCACTAAGACGGCTTCCACGTCCTAGAAAGCTCCTCATGCACCTCCGGAAAGAAAGGTACCGAATCGTCCAACCGAGAAGGTTCGGGACGTGGTGGAGGGTTCCACACAAGCCCAACCTTCTCGGCGGCCCGGGAAAGCATAGCCGCCCATTCTGGATCGGTCTCGGACAACGCTACACGCCCCGAGGGGGGTAACGCAGCCGAGTCGTCATCTCCAGAGGACTGAAGCTCCCCCTCCGATGCTGCGATCGACATCTGGTCGTCAGGAGGAGCCCCAAAGGAAACAGTTGGTCGTTCCGGAGAAGGACCAAGACGTTCGCTAAGGGACTCCAATGGCAGCAGCGCTTGTGAGGCGTGAGGGGCCCGCGGAGGTTGACTCGACGGGGAAGCCCTCACGGTAATCCTCAGATCACCCTGGTCATGCACTGAAGTAGGTCTATTCTGCAGGGAAGAATAAACACTAGATCGGGGCATAGGCGAGGGGACTGCACCTCCCTTGAGGTAAGCGAGTCTCGATCTAAGCGCTGAGATAGTCATATTCCCGCAATGGGAACATGAATTATCCACAAAAGCTGCCTCAGCGTGTTGAATGCCCAAACACGAGAGGCAACTACTGTGGCCATCTGCTGGTGCCAGGGAACGACGGCATCCAGAAACGCACAAGCGGAATGACATCTTGAAAAAGACGCAGGGTCGCGTTTGTGTTGCTCTTTTAGTGAAAACAAAAAAATAGAAAAATAACTCTCTCAGTGCTGAGGCACCCAGGGGTAGCCGCGGTGTGAATGAACACACAGGGAAACGCCCACTGAACCGACACACACACACAGAGACACAGAACAATAGTGCTGTGAAAACAGCAGTTGTGAGCTGCAATGCTCGCGGCCACCGCTGATCGCGCCGTCACACCAACACAAGGAGAGTCCTCTTCTCGTTCTCAAAGGCAGTCTTTTCCTGTAGAGTTCGGAAGTGAAAGCAAAAGCTCGGCTCCGAAGTGAAAGACAATGTGTGTGTGCGCCCGCTTCCTGTTTATACCCGCGCTGCGGGGCGGGGGCGCGTGACGCGATTCACACACGCCAACGTTCATTGGCTCGTTCTGTAGACACTCGAAGTTGATAGGGCTCCCTGAAGTGATCCCAATTACGTCGTCACGTCGACGTTACGTCGAACGTGAGCGACTGAAAGGGAACTCACAATTCTAACTTTATAACATGCAATTGCGACTTTATATCGTGCAATTCTGACTTTATATCTCCCAATTGCGACTTTATTTCTCAGAATTGCGACTTTATATCTCGCAATTCTGAGAACAAAAGTCACAATTCTGACTTGATATATCGCAATTGTGAGAAAAAAAGTCAGAATTGTGAGATAAAAAGTCGCAATTATTATTATTTATTTATTATTCAGTGGCGGAAACAAGCTTCCATAGATTATTAAAACATAATGATTTAAAATGCACTTTAAAGATTATTACGAAGTGTACTTTTTAAAACTGTAAGTGTTAGAAAACATATTCATTAAAGTGTTCTCTCTTTATGTACCTTTAAGTGGCATTTTATTTCATTAATATTATAGTATCTGTACTGTAAGCAGTTTTTTAACTTTTGTACATGAGCACATTCAATATGAGTAGTCTGTGGATTTATAATGTTGCTTGAATGCAACACCACAATCAATAATAAAATGCTGCATTTTACAGCTATGCGGAAGAATATTTGGACCAATGAGATTTCACTTTGTCACACCATGACAGGAATAGAAAGCCAGGGATTGTCTACAGAAGTATTCATACTGACTGCGATATGCAGAAACAAAGCGACTGGAAGTCATTTATTTTTCAATGACAGTCATTTCAGGCGACATGAGTGACAGCGACCTTTGCCAATGTACAAAGATGAGCAGAGTTTTAATAAAAAATGTGCAGTGACACGATGGGCAGTGACAACATTGAACTTCACATGATCCACCACCTGAAACATTAGAGTATGAATGCCTATTAGAAACAGTACAGAGTGACCTCCATTGATTTAATTGTGAACGCCCCTTGCACGTCTTGTCACATCGCTTGTCACAGCTGGTTTGGAAAAAAACGTATATAGAAGAGACACGATTTATTGCTTGTCTCATCATCCTGGTAAGCCTAATTAGGACAAAATGTAAAGCTGAACTATCAGGTCATCTTATGGCGTCATTTTTTAGTCAAATGTTATGAGCGTGTAAGACATGCTCACGAGCACATTATGTTATTTCACACGCGCAAAAATGAACCTTCAGCTGGCATGATAAAAGTACTCGCGCACAAATTCAACAACCGAGAGGTGTACAGGTAGCTGCGAGCGAGCGCCTGGCATACTCTCATAGGTTAACTCTGCTTGTACAGTGGAATCCTGCTCGCGCGCAGCGGGCTTCTGCTCGCAGAATGCTGTTTTGCTCGCGCAGTGGATTTCTGCTCGCTCAGCTGATTTCTGCTCCCTCGAGTCTACACGACTTTTGACAATTTGGGGGCGGAAACCAAGGAGGGCACTGACCCTCTTATGATTGGTCACTTTCATCATGGAAAATCTTGGGAAATCCTAACCCCGCCCACCTTCTGACGCAGCGCGCGTCACTCAGCTCGTTCTGCTACTCCGGTTATCTCTGTGTATATTTTAGGCAACGAAATATGTGATAAAACACCTTGCTAACTATTTTCGTTTTCATTTAAAGAAATCTTAAACATGATAGCCACACAAATGTGGTTCAGGCAACGCGTATTGATTATATTCACTGCACGTAACGTTTGCCTATTTATAACAAAACGAAATATAAAACACAAACCTGCCTCTTTTCGTTTTAAATATAATATAAAAACATTAAACATTTTAATATGGCCCAGGCAATATGTGCATTTGTACTAAACAACAGATTTTGCAGTAAACAACATATACAGTTTTTAAATTTTTAAATACAATTATTACAATTTAAAATGACAAAACTCAACCCAGTCTCTTTTTGTTAAATTTCAGTTTTATCAATATTAGCCATTATAAAAGTATAAGTAAAAGGTATAAGAAGCTATACAAATAAAGCAAACAATTCAGTCAAACACACAAAGTCAGCGCTCTAGTCTAACCATACAACGGTAATGTTAAATAGCTTATAAAGTTATGAAACTTCCCCTCAGCCAAAACGATTGGCCAGGGAATAAATTATAGATTCACGAGACCAAAAATCGGCCGTTAGATATACACAAGACGAATTATATCTCATGTTTAACCACTACAGAGCGGGGTACATGAGCGCCGAGCACCCGGTCATCGTTGTATGGTTAGACTAGAGCGCTGACTTTGTGTGTTTGACTGAATTGTTTGCTTTATTTGTATAGCTTCTTATACCTTTTACTTATACTTTTATAATGGCTAATATTGATAAAAGTGAAATGTAACAAAAGGAGCCTGGGTTGAGTTTTGTCATTTTAAATTTTAATACAACGAAGATGATCTGTAATGGTGTTTACTGCAAAATCTGTTGTTTAGTACAAATGCACATATTGCCTGGGCCATATTAAAATGTTTAATATTTTTATATTATATTTAAAACGAAAAGAGGCAGGTTTGTGTTTTATATTTCGTTTTGTTATAAATAGGCAAACGTTATGTGCAGTGAATATAATCAATACGCGTTGCCTGAACCACATTTGTGTGGCTATCATGTTTAAGATTTCTTTAAATGAAAACGAAAATAGTTAGCAAGGTGTTTTATCACATATTTCGTTGCCTAAAATATACACAGAGATAACCGGAGCAGCAGAACGAGCTGAGTGACGCGCGCTGCGTCAGAAGGTGGGCGGGGTTAGGATTTCCCAAGATTTTCCATGATGAAAGTGACCAATCATAAGAGGGTCAGTGCCCTCCTTGGTTTCCGCCCCCAAATTGTCAAAAGTCGTGTAGACTCGAGGGAGCAGAAATCAGCTGAGCGAGCAGAAATCCACTGCGCGAGCAAAACAGCATTCCGCGAGCAGAAGCCCGCTGCGCGCGAGCAGGATTCCACTGTACAAGCAGAGTTAACCTATGAGAGTATGCCAGGCGCTCGCTCGCAGCTACCTGTACACCTCTCGGTTGTTGAATTTGTGCGCGAGTACTTTTATCATGCCAGCTGAAGGTTCATTTTTGCGCGTGTGAAATAACATAATGTGCTCGTGAGCATGTCTTACACGCTCATAACATTTGACTAAAAAATGACGCCATATCATCTGCTCTGAAATAAATTTGCACAATAACCTAGACTTTAAAATGGCAAATGTGATTTACAGCATCATGTACACTATCGGTGAAAAGCTTGTTTTTGAAATATGTCACTTTTATATATGAGCCTTTACCAAAAAAAACCCGTCTCGGTTCCGTATGTAACCCTCGTTCCCTGAGGAGTGAATGGAGTGAAAGGAGTGTTCCCGTTACGTCAGTGAATGACGAAATGGGGGTTTCTCTTAGAAGCCTATCACCTTCGAGTTCTACAAAACGAGCCAATGGCAATGGAAATGCCATGTGTCTGCGGAATTTGCATAGCGCAACTCCGCCCCACCGCGTGGGTATAAAAGGAGGACGCTGGCAATCTCGCAATCATGTTTTCCGCTGAGGAGCCAAGACTGAACTCCAGGCCATTCCAGCGGTACAGCTGTTGTGGCAGAGTTACGTCAGTGAATGATGAAATGGGGGTCCCAATTCAATCATGCCACAGCAACATGTCTTCCAGTGCCCTGCGCAAGACTGAGCTCCCTGTCGTGAGACTAGCACGGATGAAGGGCTAGGTTTAATGCAGGAATACTAAGCTACATTGGGTGGCATATCCCAGGTGGAATATGTAACACAATGCCTACCCGTAGGGAAGACTTAGAATACACATATGACCCGAGAGCGGGATGCATATGGAAAACTTAGAGGTATCCAGCCCGCAGGGTGGAATGTTTCAACCTCGAGATGGCAAGAGGGGTCTTGCCAAGGGAAAACACATGCTCGGGGGAGACTTAGCGTGGAAATACAAATGTGGTGGTTGCCCAATGGGGTAACCATGCACATGGAGCACCTAGCCAATTACGAGGGCTGACTAACTGGGCTTGCACTCTGGTGACGGCATCAACAGTGCCGGAGGAACTCAGGGTCTAAGGAGAACTCATCTGAATGAAATAGCGCACATATCCAGTCCACAGAGTCGAATGGCACAGCAAGCGATGACACTGAGCAGGTCCTACTTTCTGGATAGTGGAAACGAGTACATGAGAGGACACTGGATCTGTGCGGAGATTATAGAAAATACATATCATTTACTCTATCTAATTATATGTAAGTGTGAACTTGTGAAAGTAAAGACAGCACAAGACAAGACACAAGAACCAAACAGAGGGCTTGAATACATGGCTAAATGAGGAACCAAACAAGACTCAGGTGAACATAATTAATGAAGCAATGAGTAACCATAGAAACCAGCTAGCAATAGGGGCTTCCTCACCAGGTAGTTATAGTTTACACGACAACGCTATGCTTAAAATGAGGAGACAGTTTTCAAAAACGTGCACTTTGAAACCCATTAGCAAAATGTTGCATTTTCATGCACCGAAAACACCGTTGTCGTGTAAATGAACGGCCAAAACTCATAAAAAGTTTTACGTTTTTAGTTGAAAACAGTGTTTTGTAAACAGCCGCTTAGTTATATGAACTAGCCACCATGGTGGTTCCCTGAGAACTAAATTTCCCCCTAGAACCATTTTCCTGGTTGCATTCGCACAGCCAGTAGGAACTCTGAAGTGACGTTAGACCGGCTGACTGCGACGTCATAGTGTAGCAGTCTCAACATTGTCAACAACTAGTTGGAATGTAGAAAGAGAAGAAATCTCCTACGACAACCTGTGGAGCTACATATCATCGAGGCTGAGAAAAGAACACAAAAAGACAAAAAAGCGACAGGTAAATGCCATTTAAAATAGCTTTCAGTATGTTTATTATGGAGTAAACTGTGTGCGTTTGCATGGCTTTTTTAAAACAAATGGTGGGTGCCGGTGTTTCGAATTGCATGCGTTCAATGCGTTGCATTGCATGCCATTCATTAATCCTCTCCCATGGCCTCATGGGATAGTAAAGTGTCCATCGAATGCGCACTTCAGAATCTTTACCCGGAAGTAGTAGGTCATCCGGGTACTTTTCGCTGGGTACTTTTTTGAAAACTATGTATTTGAACATACTACTCTTTTGGCATACTGTTCTTTTTTTGTACATACTATATAGTAGAGAAGTATTTGATTTCAGATGTAGTGATAGCCTTTCAAAGTATACTCCATGATGTACATGTACAGAGGCGGTCCCTTTTTAATCAACAGTGTGTGGACTGTTGCCATTTTGTGGACATACTAATTAGTGCAAAAGAAAATCAGTGCGCAATTGCAATCTGCACGTACAGAGTATGCACGGTTAGAAAAATCGGGCTGCACACAGTATGCATGTACTGTGAATATGACAGTTAAGTATACTTTGGGCAGAAGAGACTTCATTAAAACATTAACATTAAAAAATATGTATTATTCCAAACTTTTGAATGGTAGTGTAATTCTGTCACTTATATGGGTATTGTCACTTCCTGTGACTTCCTGTGACTGCTCAGCCCTCTAGTTCCACACAAACCATAAAGAAAACACCATCCTAACCTCTTCCTACTGGGAAAGTATCCGCTCTTGTCTAATTATGGGGCATTCGGGGCAGGAGGGAGAACCCGAGCCAAGCACAACATGCCAGTGACTGGCAACACATGAGACACAGAGGCCGTTCCTGTTTTCAGCAGACCATCACTCCTTCCCTTCCGCTCCAGTCATCCTTCGTCTGGGCAAGGATGTTGAATGTGAGTGTGGAGGTGAGTCCGTCCCACACTGACCCATATATAAACACGAGGAAGAAAAAAAAAAAACCAGGAAGCAGCCCACGACAGCTGTGGCTGAGCCCAGCCAGTTTCGCAATGGGAACCTGTTACATTTGTCTGACAGGAAGTTGGTGGTAAATGGTTGCACCATGCATTACAGAATGTGCCCACAGAAATGCCACATCAAATGGTGCTCGCTATCTGGATCCCTTTCTGCATAATCATGGTACTTTTAATCAAAGCAAATGTTGACTGATAGTTCAAACTGACACGTCTGGGTCAATCCGTCCTTCACTCAAACATGTCAGATCATGACCCTTGAATGTACAGTACATTGGTTACTATCCAGTGAATAGTGGTAGATGCTTTAAAGATCAGAAACTGAACTATACCATCTGTCTGAACTGTGAGGAAGTCATAAAGGATTGGTCAGGAACTGGAAGGGCTGTTTTAGTATCATCAAAACTGCAAGCCAGCTAACAGGAAATGATCTCAAAACTTTAGCTAACAGTGTGGCAAGGTTCTATAATTTTTATTTTTTTCAAAAAATCTTACAGATATGTTAATAAAATAGTTGTTCAAACTTATCTGGTCTTAAATAATGTTCTCAAAAAGTTAGCACAAAAACATTACACCTTTTTTTAAATGTTGCCACTTCTTTCAGAATGTTCAGAGAACATTCCCATTATATTTGTAAAATTATAGAAAGGAATGTTTCCTTAACGTTCGCATAACCGAGGGAAAAAAAAAGATTTTAAAACATTTAAAAAACGACATATCAGAGAACATTATTCAGTTTTTATAACTTACTGGGCACGTTAGCAAAATGTTAGCACCCTAGCAACCACATAGCAGCCTCATTATAGTGACTCTTTGCACAGCTTTGCATCACATTGTCACCTAAAAGTGCTAAAAATCTAGTTAAGGTTAAGGATAATGTACATCCACGCTGCTGTTTTCACAAAATAAACCCCGACAGGAGGATAAGGCCTTGTTTATTTTGCGATAACAACAGGCTGGATATACATTATCCCACTTATTATATGGCTATTTGCCACATAAGTAAATAATCAGACACACAATATTGATGTAAGTTGATATATTTTATGAGCTCATTAAACGCAAAGCTTCTGTGAATAAAAAGAGTACAAGTTCAAACAAGACATGTAAGGGATTAAGTACAGTTTTATCACTTATTACACAGCTTTTCACCATAAGTAATGATGAGGAAATGGGATACTGATTTGAGAAAAAAACATTTGAACATCTTATCTGTTTATTATCTTATAAACCATTACACAGTTCAAAACAATCATTCTAGCAACAAAACAAACACTTCAACATTATTACCATAGGCCTACCATTAAAACTGAAGTGGCAGTCATTATACAGCATTGCTATTGACCACAGTCATTATCGGGGAATAGATGACCTCATAATGTCGCAAATGACCAATCAGAATCAAGCATTCCAGAGAGCCATGCAACAATATTGTTTATTGTACAAACATTGGGAAGAATTACATTCTCTACAGCCACCTGCCTGCACAATAGTGTAATCCTTCCAAGAGAAATCTGAGAAAGGTTAAAATGACAGGATTTAACCTCAACCGAGGGGATTTCTGTGTGTTTCTTTATCCCAGGCTTTAGCTAAAGTACACTGGGAGGACACATCGCCTCATTTCACGACTGAATCAGCACACTTGAATAAGACTGTCAGTTTAAGACCAGCAGTAATATGACCTTGAGCAGCTCTATGCATCCGAGCAACATTACACTGTATTTCTATTTAGGTTGGGAGATAATAGAAAACACTCCTGTATATATTTATTTCTTGAACACTATGCACTTGTACACAGTGCAATGATATGGCACGGTGCCACTCTTTTTGATGTGGAGTGATCAAAGCCAGGATCTGTTTTTTATTCTCTAGTCTGTCATTCTTTCTCAATTCAAAAGGTTTTTCATTGTCCAGATCTTCTCATCCACACACATTCAGCAACGACAAACTGAGTGTGTGGGTCTGAACTCTCAACATATCTTATAACATCTCATCCATCTTCTAAATCTGCATATGGTAAGAGTTATTTCTTTATTCAGATTTTTAACAAATTCTAATCCATCCTTTTTACAAACCATTTGTCCTATGCAGGGAAGCTGGATCAGACATGCACTATTGTTTAAAAGTGTGTAAAGCATGGCGGATCAAATTGCAGCATAACTTTAATAAGTAAAACAAAAGCAACGTAATGGTGTGCTCTGCACAGACACTAAACTGGGGAACCTGAAGGACTTAAGGGCTGTTTACACAACACCGTTTTCAACTAAAACAGGAAAAATTGTATGCGTTTTGGTCGTTCATTTACACTACAACAGTGTTTTGGGGGCCTGAAAATGCAAACTTTTGAAAACGGGTTTCAAAGTGCAAGTTTTTGAACATGATATTGTTTTTGTCTCAGTGTAAACTGTAAAAATGTGAATTTGTGAAAGTGGTGACGTCATGCACACATGCGTAGTACGTGTTCAGTCTATAGGCGCGTAGTGTCGCCAACTACTGGCCTGGCATGAACAATACAGTGTTTTTAGTTGTTTTCGTGTGTACGGGGATCATTTTGACAATGTTGTCGTCTGTTCACGAAGAACGTTTTTAGTGCATCGTTGTCATGTAAACGTACTCTTAAATGCACAAAATAACTAATTCAATACTAACCAGGTGTGTTCAATAACATAATGAATTGCCATTACAACTAATGACAAGGGGAAACATATAAACCAAAACACAGGCAAAACATGCCAACTAGAGTATTAGTAGATGTCCTGCTTAATATCTGCTAACATTTTATTGTGATGCTCCCCTAACAGACTACAACTACATGTCAACTTATTCTACTAACCCGAAACCTAACAGTACAGTCTACTAATACTCTAATGATACTCTAATGAGAGTTAGTTAACATGTAGTTACTTATAGTTAGTGTAATGTCTAAAGTGGACCATAGAAATAAAGTGTAACCATCACTTTTGATCAATTCAATGCGTCCTTGCTGAATAAAAGTACAACCTTCTTTTAAAAAAAAAAAAAAAGATAATTCTTAGCGACCCCATACTGTTAAACGGTACTTTACGCATTCATACTCATTCTCAAACTTATAGACAATGTAGTGTCTCCAATTCCCCTGTCCGTGGATTGTTGAAGAAACAGGAGAACCCATAGGAAACCCACGTCAACATAGGGAGAGCATGCACAAAACGGACTCCTGACTCAGCCGTGACTTTAACCCACTGACCATCTTCTTGTGAGGGTAACCCACTGAGCCACTGTTTATTATTGTAAAGTCATGTATTATACTTAATATTTTAGCTCATTATCATAAAAAACTGACTTTTCCACCCATTGTCTACTTGATCATGGACTACTACACTGTTGTGTCACTACACCTCTATTGCTGACATCTCTATAATACTTCAGTCCTCTCATGGGTCACTCAGTTTGATTAAACCCAATACCAGTCAAAAATGCCTTATTTAAGCACTTTTAGGCCTTGTTCACACAGAGATGCATTTAGCTGTATATGTTAAAAAAAATTTAACGTTGTGCCGTTTCGTCCAGACGGATCCGACGTTTTGGGAGCCTGAAACCCCAGTTTTTTTTTTAAACCGGTTCCCGGAGTGGATAAATCTGAAACCGACACCCTTGCATTTTCGTGTGTACAGCCAAAGCCAGCCAATCCATACATTTTGTGAAACGATGATGTCATCACCCCACGTGTCGACCCTAGTCAGACACCACTACGTTATTTATAAATACGTGTTATTTTATTTCATTTTATTACTGCACACTGCAAAAAAAATCCTGTTGTTTTTACATTAAAAAAAAAAAATCGGGACGATAGAATAATGAAAGAAAAAAAAGAAAAATTTTAAACTGGAGATGAAATGCCATAAAATGTGAAGTGTCACACAGGGAATTCTGTGAATGTCATTGTACGCTTTTTCACTGTAAATTATATGATGATTTGTTCTTTTTACTTTCTAAAACTGTACATTTTACTGTATTCTACCTTAAAATGACATGAAATGTCCTGATAGATCTTTTATCACAGTATTTTACAGTCTTTTACCATTCAGTTCTAATTATTTCTCAGTACATTGCAATAAAGAAATAGCATATATTTATAAATAATAGTATGACAAAATATAAATATATGTGACTGGTGACTAAGACTAATGAAACAAGAGGTTGTCATATGTTCAGAATGGGATCTCATCAAGGGCTTGATCGTTTTACTTTTCAGTAGACTCCATTATTGTGAGGAGAGCAAGAAAGATGAATGGTGGATGAAAGCTGGACTCATCTTTGATGATGGATGCTTGGATGAAGTGATGTTAGATTGGCAAGGCATGAGTCACACCAGCTCTATAGGCGAGAAATTGCACCCTGTGGCTACCACGTTTGAGTGTGTGGATGCACTTCATTGCTGTTCGTTCACTGTATGCATGTGTTCAAAAGTCAAGGTCACCCACTGATGGATTGTGTCATCTTGTATACGCTATTTAAAGCACTATTTACAAGGAAATTCATAATCAAAGTCTACATAAGGACTCTTCAACAAGGATGTTTCATTGAAGTTTAAACCATATGGCAATTACATGAAAATATTTTCATCGCAATTATGCTGAATAGATTTTTTTTTTTTTTTTTTTAACCAACAGTGAATGTATTTCGCTGGTTATAAATAAGTAAAGATCTGCGGATGGTGTCTGTGCGCATGTAAAAGGTCAGCCACTGCAGTTATCAATAATGTACAGAATTCATCTGCCTCAGGCTGAAACTCAAGTTGAGATCATCGTTTACAGAGAGACAAATAAATGCCAGCTCAGACAGACATTTGTCAGCCCAAAATGAAAGCGGAGCCCTAAAGATCATGCCGATTATGAAACCGTTCCATTCCTTTCTTCCTTTGTTTCATTCTTTGTTCTTGTGAGACAACTGGAAATGAGCAGCCAGATTCTGACTGAAATGTAATGTGATCTTGCGGACGCTTTATAGATGTAAGCGATTTGTGTTTTGTTTTTTGTGTCAATACCTGCTCTTTCCTGTCTGATTTGTCACTGCAACCAGTTGCCAAAAATTAAAATTTTCCCAGACCTGGCAATGGCAGAAGTATCAAGAAAGTTTACCATCAAAACAAAACAAGAAAAAACTAAATAAAAAATATATATTTTTACATATAATACATTTTTCTTATGACAAAAGCATAAGGATACGTTTGCACGAAAACGATGTATTAAAACCGGAAACGGATTTTCCGCATACAGACGACAATGTCAAAGTAACCGCCGTTCACTCGGATCCACGGAAACGGCTAAAAACACTGTATTATTCATGCCAGGCCAGTAGTTGGCGATATGACTTTGTAAAGAAATATTGCGCCTAGTCGCCTACAGACTGAAAACGTAATACGCATGCACATGACATCACCATTTTCACAAATTCACTTTTTTTTTTTTTTTTTTTTACATGGAGACAATAACGGTATCGTTTTCAAAAACGTGCACTTTGAAACACATTTTCAAAAGTTTGTCTTTTCAGGCCACCAAAATGCATAAACAATTTTACATTTTTAGTTGAAATAGTTGTTGTGTAATGTCCCTTAAAGGAGAACTCCGGTCAGTTTTAACATTGAGCTCATTTTTTTGTAAATTTGGAGTGCTGTCAATACAGAGAACAACGACAAAAATCGGTGTTGCCTACACCGTGTTATCCTCTTTTTAAAATTTGCACCCTGTTGACTTAAATGGGACAAGTTTTAAACTTGCTTTTAGCCTCTTAACATCCTTGATGTGTCATTACAAGTGCCCAGCCATGTGAGTGATTCCTTCAGAGTTAACACGGGTGAATCTGACTGCAGTAGATGTGAAAGATATGAATAAAAATGATGTTATTTCAGCCAGCGCACATACCTGTATTTACATCCTGTTTTCGGTCGAAGTCCACAGTAGTCGATTGTCGAGTTCACATAGGCACATAGGTTTAGTACGTACGATCATGCTCCCGAACTCGACAATCGACTACTGTGGACTTCAACCGAAAACAGGATGTAAATACAGGTATGTGCGCTGGCTGAAATAACATCATTTTTATTCATATCTTTCACATCTACTGCAGTCAGATTCACCGTGTGTTGACTCTGAAGGAATCACTCACATGACCTGTGCACTTGTAATGACACATCAAGGATGTTAAGAGGCTAAAAGCAGGTTTAATACTTGCCCCATTGAAGACAACAGGGTGCAAATTTTAAAAATAGAATAACACGGTGTAGGCAACACCGATTTTTGTCGTTGTTCTCTGTATTGACAGCACTCCAAATTTACAAAAAAAAATGAGCTCAATGTTAAAATTGACCGGAGTTCTCCTTTAAATTAGCTGGGGGTTTTTTTAGCTGTTTTTTTTATTTTTATTTTTCAAAAAAAAAAAAAAAAAAACAGCTAAACAGTTTGCTTTTTTTCTCCAGCAAACAAGCATCAAATAGTCAGAATTAAATAGCCAGTCTATTGTGTAAAATATTATAACCCATTTTTATTTTTTCTAAGATTTCCTTAAAAACTACGGAGCCCCCCTAGTCCCACTTTGGCAAATTTTTTTTATTATAACTATCTTGTGGCCTCAAGATAGTAACTCGTGGCCTCAAGATAGTAACTCGTGGCCTCAAGATAGTATCTCGTGGCCTCAAGATACTAACTCGTGGCCTCAAGATAGTAACTCGTGGCCTCAAGATACTAACTCGTGGCCTCAAGATAGTAACTCGTGGCCTCAAGATAGTATATCTCGTGGCCTCAAGATAGTAACTCGTGGCCTCAAGATAGTAACTCGTGGCCTCAAGATAGTAACTCGTGGCCTCAAGATACTAACTCGTGGCCACGAGAAAGTGAGTTTTTTCAAGGCGAACGTTTCCATGTTAATGTTTCCATGGCGACGCGTCACGCGATTGACCGCAGTTACAATAATACTGTATGACAGATGTGTCGCTTTTATTTCGCTTTTCCTTTTTTATTCAAAATATTCACAAACTTGCTTACCATGTAATCAAGCCTATCTGATATTCCGATTCTCACATACGTGTAAGTGAGTGTGTTTAGTCGTTTAAAAACCTTTATAAATAATCTTGATCTATAATAACATGATGGGCGCTGCAATGTTGTCCGTCGGATTTACAGCACGTGAATTCATCAGTTTCTCCCTAAATAAATGCAAGAAAGTGGCCGGTGAACTGAGAAGAATAGAGTAAACTTTATAGTTCCTTGTCTTGCACTATGTTTGTCTAATATGAATAACACATGTCGGCAAATTATATTTGAATAGATTGTGATTGCTGCTTCCACAGACATCAGTGTGTTTTACAAACTCCAAATGTATTGTTTTACTCATGCTTATGTGTATTTAAATATCTGAAACCAAAAATAAACATTATGAAGTTGAAAAAACTGCTTAGTTGTGATGAACGCGTCCGACTCTGGCTCAGCGCCAGCCAATGCGCGAAAGCACAGTTTGGATCTGGCAGCACTGAACATTCTAAATGTGGCGCCGTACTCCCAGGGGCTAGTTGATGACATGGTAAGCAAGTTTGTGAATATTTTGAATAAAAAAGGAAAAGCTAAATAAAAGCGACACATCTGTCATACAGTATTATTGTGGCTGCGGTGTATCGCGTGACGCGTCGCCATGGAAACATTAAAAGGAACGTTCGCCTTGAAAAAACTCACTTTCTCGTGGCCACGAGTTAGTATCTTGAGGCCACGAGTTACTATCTTGAGGCCACGAGTTACTATCTTGAGGCCACGAGATATACTATCTTGAGGCCACGAGTTACTATCTTGAGGCCACGAGTTAGTATCTTGAGGCCACAAGATACTATCTTGAGGCCACGAGTTACTATCTTGAGGCCACGAGTTAGTATCTTGAGGCCACGAGATACTATCTTGAGGCCACGAGTTACTATCTTGAGGCCACAAGATAGTTATAATAATTTTTTTTTGCCAAAGTGGGACTAGGGGGGCTCCGTAAAAAAACAGTTATTACACTTAAAGAAAAAAATATTTGTATTTTAGCAAAAACCTTTGAAGTTTGTTTTTTTTCTTTTTCTTTTTAAATGTATATTTGCCTGTGAATTGAATCGCTCACGTTGCCTACATCATTGAAGGTCAGAATGTCAGTTTAAAACACATGTTAAAAATGTTCTTGTGAGAAAAACTTAGGCAACTTTCCCCAATGCATTTGTTGTTTTAATGAGTCTACATTTCCACAGCAGAGGTTTTGTGACCATTATTGTCTAAACCTTTCCTCAGGCTCACTTGTCATGCAAGCCTGACATTAATTCTTTTAATTGTGACTTCTATCTGGAGCACTGTATTTGTTTTTTAACAGCATCTGAAAACTAGCCACAGTTTGTACCTTAGACTCAATCAAGGTGTCAGACAGCTCACAGAGCAGGCTTCAAAAACCACCGGGAACGCAGCGCACCTTCACGTCAAAGTCTCAGAAAAGGAACATTACACTCTGTGAGGTGTAAAGAACAGGCTACAAAAACATGAAAGAAATTCAATTATCCTCCTCACAATACTGCAATAAACCTAATTTTACTCAGGGACATGTCATGCATCTAAACAGTCTGGATGTCAGTCAAATTGATGCATTGAAACCCTGCGAGGGACGTCACATTACTGCCTGACTGTAAAACCAATAGAGATACTGAGACTTCATCGGCAGGAGACCCAGCTGGACCTAGATGGTGTAGAATCATCAATTCATATTGATCCACTGATACCAGCCCTCTTCAAAGTTTTATTCCCACATTCCAATTTTCTTCTCTTGGAGGAGGAACAATCCATTCTTGAAATACCTCCCTGACTTGGCAAAGAGTCCACCTAGGATCGATGCCAAGAGCGAGCCACCGCTCCTCTAGCTCGAACACACCGCGTCTCAGCTCACACTCATTCGGGAAGACCAAAGGTCATCAACTTTTAGCGACAACAATTTATAAATATGACACTCTGACATCATCCTGGGAAAAGCATAGCTGAGGAGGCGAATGGAAAAACTGCTAAATTTCACCTGGTTGACCTCTCTCTATATAAAACGCTTACTGCCATGCATAAATGGGATTATTTTAGACACAATGCATAAAAAGGGGAATTATGTATTCTGAATACTACTGAATGAGAGTTTTTTTAACCATCATTTTGTAATTTTATCTATATCCCCATTCAACCTACTGTGTAAACCATCATTTATCTTTGCATTGGGATGAATGCGAACATCAGTGACTCATGAAATATTTATAGAGCTGAATCATATTAAGTAGGTGGGCACCAAAAGTAAGAATTAGTCTCAAGTGCTTGCTAAAGGCTGGAAGATTTTAAAATGCTAGATATTATACACTTGCCAAACTTTGTAATGGTTACTAAGAAAAACTGGGCATCATACACTAAATGACTGAGGATCACACGCTACCAGACTTTCAAGTCCTTAAACACAACAAACACATGCAGAAACATGCGCCTCGAGACTAGGAGATGCATGACAAATAAAACCAACATGTGTTCTAAAATCAGCTCAAAATATCAAACATGTTTGATATCCTCTGACTGGATAGAATCATATAGGGCTAAAAAAAAAGAAATAAGAGTCTGTGCCCATTACACACTAGGCCTATATGATTTTCTGCTAAATCATTCAGCTCAAAACTGCAGACTGGCACTGACTTTCAGCAAGTAACATAGATTCCTCCAAACTGTAAATTGTGGCAAAACATCTGGGCAAAAGTCAGTGTAGTGTTGTGTATTCCAGCATTACAAATTCAGTATTACATTTGCACACTTAGAAATACGTATTTAAACAAACCTTAGCTCTCATTGTTACACTATGGCACACTCGTCAATGAATGATAGCTCGAATCAAAGGACCTGTTGAGGTCAAGTGTTCTATTAATTACATTTCTAACCTGGCAGACTATGAAAACAGCCAAAACATCCCATAGATGTAAGCTGTGGTCACATTGGCGACATTTCACAAGCAAAAAATAGGTCCGTCTTTTGTCAATATTGTCGTGACGCATGACGCCCAGCCCAGACAGAGGTCAGTTTCAAACCAACCAGCTTTCTGTTGCTCAGTGTGTCGAATTCACATGACCAACTTGAACTCAAGCGAAATCTGCATGGGCAACTTTTTTGCCCTCACATGAAACTCCAGATTACGTGGATGCTAGCTGCCCAGCAAGCAATTTTGCATTTAAAAGACATCTAATAGCTGTCTAATAGCCGTTTAATAGCTAAATCACGACTACAGATTGACCATGTCATGAAATGATACTGATATCTTGTAGATATTATTGACATTGGTAACATGATGGGATATCAACCATATCATGCGCTGCCTGGCCAAAAACTACAATGAATCAGTTTTGACTATAAGTGGGCTACAAATAGCATAGAACATGTCAAAGAAATGAAACCAAACACCTTGTAATCATTGTTGACTTTGCTAACATGATGGATTATCATACATCTAGCAAGTTATTTTGGCAAAAACGACATGTAACCAAATTCAAGGTTATTCAGTCTATGGGTCATAGCCAGACTAGTTAACCTACATGGTGAAATGACGGCTATTGCTTGCTGGGTGACAGTCGGCCGTAGTCCTTTCGGTGTGTTCAAGTTCAGCCTTTTTGCCCCGACGCAGGCGACGCGAGGCGACAACACAGTCAGCTTTCATCAGCCCTAGTTCTTTGGTGTCCGTTTGGTGTGTCCTTAACTTAACCCTGATCAAACTGAACAAGCTAATTGTTACGTCCTATGTTGTTATTTGTTTGGAGTAGTTGTTTTTTTCCCCCCTCCCTTTTTCTCTCTGTACTTTCACTTTAGCAGGACGAAGCGGCTATCTGATTGGTTGACCCATCTGTCCATCATCAAAATGCCGGGTGACGACATGACGCGGCTTCTCCAATGAGGGCGCGCCATGTGCCTTTAAAGAGCGCACCTGTGTGGGAAGCGATAGATGATTTGCACGCTAGAGCACTTGACCGTTTTTGTGATGCATGTTTATCTGACCTGTACTGTTATAGTGTTTTGAGAAATGTGTTCTTTGAGAACTTGGTACTTGAGGCTCATTTGGGTTGTCTTTCCTCTGTGAGTATTTCGCCGTTTATTTTGTTCTGGCGGTTTGATCTGTTATTAAACGAGGTCTTCAGGATTACTAGGGCTGCATTTAACTCAACTTTTAGGGGCTGTTTACACGACACCGTTTTCAACTAAAAATGTAAAACTTTGTATGCGTTTTGGCCATTCGTTTACACGACAACAGCGTTTTGGATGCCTGAAAAAAAAAAGTTTTGAAAACTGTCTCCGTGTAAACAACAAAAACGGAATCTCTGAAAACGATGACGTCATGCACATGCGTATTACGTGTTCAGTCTACAGTGTTTCATCGCCATCTAATGGCCTGGCAGCAGAATACTGCGTTTTTAGTCGTTTTCGCTGATCCGTGTGAATGGAGATCGTTTCGACAATGGTGTCGTCTGTACACGGAAAACTCAAAGGAAAAACTTCTCCGTTTTAAGCATATCGTTTTCGTGTAAATGTGCTCTCAGACAAACTCTCGCAAACTTCCCTAATCACTTCCCTCGGGTGAATCCCCACCTCCATTATGAAGTGCGTTCAACTTCAAGTGGACGAGGGAAGTTTATTTGGACAGACCCTTGAGGGAGTCAAGGGACTGTCCAAATAAACTTTCCTAGTCCTCTTCACGCATTTAATCGCACTTCAAAATGGCAGCAGGGATTCTAAATAAACTGTCCAAATAAACTTTCCTCATCCTCTTGACGTGGTTGAACGCGCTTCAGAATGGCGGCAGGGATTCCCACCGAGGGGACGTGTTTAGGGAAGTTCGCGAGAGTATGTCTATAAGTGGAGTTAAACACAGCCTAGAAAGTTACAGGCACAGGGGAGTGCTGGCTGGGATTCTAGCAATCCTTGCACACAGTGACATGTTAGAAACCACTAAGCAACCACATTACAGCATTCTGACAAGACTCTAGCATAGTGGCGGTGACTTGTTTGCTTAGGCAAGCACCAGTTATCTCTTCAAAAAACCTGTTTTATTTTCCTTGCAGGCTGTTAAGTCGTAGAAATCACTATTGCTCCCATAAAACTGGTATGTAGATCTGAATGAATGACGTCCTACCTCTTTTAATATTGCTTTATGTCGCGAGCGTAGTGACGGGTGACTTTACATTGCTCTTTTGGGCAGCTCACGGGCCAGATTCTTCTATCAAAACCTAGAATATATAAGATATCCGTGAGCCTCTATCAAATAGAAATGGTAGATTCTGCCAACAAGCTCATCCAACTGGCTCATCAACATTCTGGCTTTACAAAAACGTTCATGTTCCTTGTCGGAGGCTTCAAGGAAATGCGTGTGTTTGCGATTTTCACAGACCTGTTTGAGAGGTAATGAAATCTTGTTGCAACAGCTAGCATGATTACAATGCTTTATTTAGGCCGGTACACCCCCCTCAACACTGTATTCTAGACTGCAATGAAAAATCCATCTAGCGCCGCAATGAATAATCTTGACAAAAAGGAATGTTAATCAATTTGAGGCAGAGTTGTGAAATGCTGACACTTTGTTTGCCTTCAAAGTGTTGCGAGACACTGGAATTCATTTCATCATTTTATTTTTTTTCCTGGCTCAATCACAAAGCACCTTTGTGCTGTTAAGCAGCAGTTCTCCTTTTTTTTTACTTTAGGACCCAGATTTTACTTTGAAAAATAAATGGCGACAGTACTAAAATTGTTTATCATTATAAAAAAAAAGAATACAGAAATGTCCTTTAAATGACACATTGAAACATGAGTTTTATTGGACAAATGGCCTTCAATGTCAACATCAAGATATATGGGAAGCATCACATTTTAAAAATGGATTTAAAAATGGATTTTCTAACCTAATAATTATATGATTCGTTGCATTTTATTATTTTCATTAAGCATTTTTGCTCTTCTGCCTGAACAAAACTATTTGGGGTTGTGACTCGCCATTTGAGAACCTCACAACACGGACCGTCCGCATCGCAAGCCGAACTACATGGTTAACATGTTTAATATGCAGGTTTGTGATGTCAAAAGACGAGAGAGACAAAAGGTGCTCTCCTTTTGTCACCTTCCCTTCGGCCACCTATTAATGAAGCACTCTATTTTCCGATTTATAATAAACACAATGGTGTGCTCTTACAAGCTCTCAGATTTCCCAGATCACGTCAGATGAGCGTAAGAGCGAATAATGGAAGCAGAAAGGATAACATCTTTACTGCTCCAGATCCTTTGTTATATCTTGAAAAGGAGCTGAAACTGGCTTACATTAAGGAGGACAGTGCAAAATATGGAAACGTTCATTAAAGCCATTTAGCAGTTGAACAAAGAGGATCCCAGCCTACAACCCTGATTCATTTTACTCTCGTGCTGTATTCATAAATATGCTCTCTATGATTTTATTGTTTTATCATTCAAGAGGAGCTCATACTACACTGGCATGAGAATGCATTTTTATCCTTGTGTAATCTGTGAGTCTTTCACTCAGAATCGAATAGGACGTTACAGTTTAGAGTTGGTATGCTGTTTACAAGAGTGGACAGAACACATCATATTTTAGAAAAACCTCTGAAACCATATTCATAGCTCTCCTACGATGTGCAATTTCCAAGAGTTTTAATGTGACCTTCACATAAAAACACCCCTCTGTTTATCTGTTAGTTTCAAAATGAACCACGTAGCTGAAGAAACACCCACACGTGTTTTTCTGCAGAACTATTTCTGCTGTTATTACTGCATATACTTCAGCTGCAGATCTAGGAAATATTAGGGATAATTTTAGCAACTGCTGCTATAGATCCTGCAGCAGAGATAAAAGAACAGGGAGGGGTTTGAAGTTTTGGAAGGCAACACATATAGCAGGAGTTTTAGCAGGAGTTCAATGCAGATACTGTAAAGTTTCATAACAAGATCGACTAAACTACTATTAAATTAAATGAATATTTTGCAATCAAGTCCTGGATCTAAAACGGTGATGTTCATCAACAATCACTTTTTTTTTTTTCTGGCATAATTGCATAGATTTTTCTAAAGTTAACATTTAAATCACAGTTATTTGAAATTTTGAGACATCATTTCTTATCTGCTAGTTTTGAGTCTGATGCGTTCTATTCAAAATACATGCCCCAGACATAAACCAAATTCATAATTCTTGTAGTGTACTGTTAGGCTGATGAAAAACTCCTTTTCTGATGAAAATATGTTTTATTCTTAAATTTCATTACCATACTGCTTTGGATTTACATCCTTATGAGGCTAATCTTTCAAAATCTGTTAGTTTGGGAAAATGTATTCAAATTGTCCATAAAGCAGGCTACTTTATTATCTTAATTTCCCATCCGGAAGTCTCAGCGTTTATGGAGAGCTCTTGCATCACAATAGAGAAGTTGATCTTAAATACATAAATGCTGAGGTTGACAGCTAAGGTAAAAACCAGATCATAAAACCAGACGCCCAAAGCTTTTAACAAACACTGTAGGCTATGCTTAATGGGACAGTTACCCCAAAATGAATATTTTGTCATCATTTACTCACCCTTGCGTCGTTCCAAAACTATTAGTTTCTTTCTTTGATAAGGGTGAATTCAGGTTAATCAAGACACTTTTTCCCACTCATCTCAATGGAAAAAAAAGTGTCCTGAATTCACCATGATTTTCATTTTGACTGATTTCTTGAACAGATACATTCAAATAATTAGAAATTTTAAAAGACATTTGATTCATTTATTTCCCTGATATTTTAAGCATTATGTGGTGTTTTTTAATCAAATTTTTTTTTTAATGACAGTTTTACCACCACCGATCACCAGTTAACGTGAGTCTAATGCGCATCAGCGCCCTCTGTCTTCACACAAAGGAACTGCACTGGCATTCCAAGCCGAATCTTTTTTTGAGTCGCTCTTCCTTGAGTCTCACGGACTCAGCCAATCTGAATGCTGTGACGAGGAGAGGCAGGATCCCAATATTTAACACACAGGGCACTGATACATCTACACCTGTCACTGACTGCTCTCCATGAAGAACTAATGCACTTTATCTCTCTCTTCACATACTGAAGAAATCCACACATGGGACTGCCGACCCGACGTCCGTGCGGTTCTTGAGAAGTCAAACCGCGGTTTCCTTGTGTTTTGTCATTATTTACCGGGACATTTTTCCAGATGCGCTTTATCATGATGAACTGAAGGTGTAAGGATGCGACTTCACCAGAATCAACTATGCCGAAAATAAATATTTCTTGATGGGCTACACCTGGAAACAGCAGGATGCAGAAGAAGATTTTTGCACCTATTTGAACATGGATCTCATATCATAAGGAGGATTACAGAAGGACACCACACAATATCCTTTATTAGTATAGCCTGGCTGTATCATATTGTGGCAAGTGCTTTAGTTAGCCTATAAAGATGATCCTTTTTCGTAAATTTCGCGTGTTGATTTTAATGGTGTTTCTGGTCGCCTGCACCATGCACATCATGATAGACCTGTTACCCAAGCTGGAGAAGCGCGCGGCGGGCTCGAGCTCCAGCGCTGGAGGAGGAGGCGGCTGCTCCTGCGCTCACACCCCGGGCGAGGAGCCTCGATCCTGGGCTAAGCAGCGCGCCAGAGCCGCCGCCGCCGAACCGGGCTGGCCTAATAAACACTCTTTGAGATTACTGCAGGATTTCAGCAATGAACCCAACTCCAATCTCACTTCGCACTCACGGGAGAAGGTGACCGAGAGAGGCGAGTCTGGAAAGAGAGTGAGACAGCTGCAGTTGGGCTCAGAGAAGAGGGGTTTGATGAGAGACACAGCGAGCGGACAGAAGCAGAGAGCTGTCCAGGGTTTCTCCAGACTGAAGGCGCTCTATGAGAATCCGCTATATGGGACTGACCTGCCTCATCTCACTGAAGATGACACCTTATTCAACCTCAACGCTGATATCAGATTCTACCCCAAAGCTGCCGGACAACAAGAATGGCAAGTGCTACTCTAAACCTGGTGTAGGCTATATTATATGTTTAAAAGTGAGCTGTTAAGTCCCGGGACCGGGTCTAGTTGTACTGTAGCCTAACACACATGGAGGTTGTCAATATTCTGAAAAAGAATCCTGTTGAAGATGACTTATTTTACTTATGAAGATTTTATATATATATATATAAAAAAAAAAAAAAGTCACACTTTATATTTGGTGTCTACTATGTACTTAAGTAAAAAAAAAAAAAAAAAAAAAAAATGGTACAATGCACTTATTGTGTTGATGTTGCATTAGAAACACTTTTATTGGGGTGGATACTGGTAAGGTTAGGGACATGTTTGGTGGAATGGGTAGATTTAAGGGATGGTTAAGGTGTAAGGGAAGGTCAACAGTGAAATTATAGATTTTAGCTGTAATTATTTGCAGGTATTTTAAAAAGAATAAGTAGCCTAGAGTGTTAAAACATGTACACAATAAAAGCATTGATTAATCGAAACGTTTGTACAAAGACACTCAATATAAAGCGGCTTGGCCTGGTAAATGGTTCGATTTGTTTGTTGACCAAACAATATATGTTTCTACAGTAAACAGAAATTACTTTCAATATTAAACCTGTCCTGAGAAATATTCACAGAAATACAAAAGTGTGACAACTTGCCCCAGTCTTGCTTCTAAAGAGATGATATAAAGAAAAGCATTGAAAGTGATTGCTCATATTTAATATTTAAAAAGAAGAATAGAAAGTGCAAGTTTAAAAACATGTGAAAAAATGTCCCAGTTATATGCATAATTAAAATGTTAATGGAGACTGGAAAGTTGTCACAACTATAATATTTATAGTAAAAGAAAAAAAAAGCCAATTAAATAAAATGTGTTTTTTTCTTGCAGTGGTTTTGTATGTTGGTTTTAAGCACCTAGTTACCAAATGACATATTACGATAATTGGGAAAAAATTAGCTGATCTTGTTTTGTTTTCGCAGTTTTCTTGTTTAAATTCAGCTAAAAATGAAGTTTATTAGTTTGTAATATTAGTTTATTAGTGTTTTAAATATACATTTCACTATAGAAAATAGATCTTATTTCTAACAAAGACAAATCAGAGTTAATAAACTTGAGGTTCCCATTGTGACTAAATGCTTTTTTGTAGAACATGGTATGTCCCTTTACAGAAAATGTGTTTATCCAAAAGCAACAGGAAAAACTAGTATTTCAAGAATGGCTAGAGCTAAGAAATGTTTCTCACATCACACCTAGGGCCAGGAGTCATAATTTTCTCGATTTGTCTAGTAATAATCATAAAAAAGTCATATTCTCAATGGAAATCAACAATGAAAGCAACGATTAAAAGAGGGAAGTACATCTCTTAAATCTAGAGCTAAAAATAAGAGCGCATATGTTGTGGAAAGACGTGATACTTTTATAATTTCCAGTTGATACTGAGTCATTGTGAGTGTTAAAAGCTTTGCTGCTAGGACTCGTCTCTGTTCCTCTGGTGTGATGTGTTGTTTTCTTCAGAGCTGTCAGATGCATTAAGCTAAAGGGTTTTTTGTTGGTGTCATGCCCTTTGTTTGCTCCTGCGTCCTCTCTTTTTGTTCTTCACCCGACAAGCTCCGGCGTCCTCAGGGATATATCTCAGCTTATTCTCTCTGCCTTTAACTATGACTGTATTAACTAAAATGCCTTTTAACCATGCCTGACTGATCCAGACTGATCTCAGGAACAGTTGAGTTAAAGGCCTTTTTAACAGTGCTTTGTTAATCACTGAGAATGCATGTGACAGCTTGTCATCCAGATGATGTCACATTTCAGTTTAATATTGCTTTTCCTGTTTTGAAGGGACGCATTTTTTTTTTATAGACAGAACTCGTGTCTTTTTTTGCTTGTGTGTTGTTGTGAGGTCAGAGGCCTCGGGGAAATGAAGTACAGCTGATGTATTCAGTCATTTCACTGTCATCACAGTATTTTTCTGTGCATGGCATCAGTCCAGCCAACACATTCAAACAGGATCACCTTCATTTAAATGTTTTAAAATAGCTTTCACAGTCATCAAACTTAATACTAAATGGTCGAATTCGGTAATTGAAGCTAGTATGTTAATATAATTTAAATAAATAAATAAAACTCAAAACAGTTTAATTAAATGACACTGCTCTCTTCAGATAAAGAGTATAGATTGAGCTCAAATTAAGCTGACTTTTGAAGCACACGTGGAATCTACACCGAAAACCCTGCAGATAAAGGGTACGTTTAACATGACAGCGATGTACTAAAAACAGAAGAGTTCTTCAATTGCATTTTTCACAAAGTCGTTAAAATGTGAATCAGTGAAAACGACTAAAATTTCTGTGTTATTCATGCCAGGCAAGAGGTTGGCGATGTCACTTGTGTAAAGAAACACTGCGTGCCTATAGACTGAACACGCAATGTGCATGACGTCAACGTTTTCTCAAATTCGCACATTTTTACACTCACAAAGTTGCATGGCTATTATCTCATTTGAGTTCATCTTAATGTAATAAGCTGGGTTGGTGGTGTGCTGGTAGTGACTAATGTCCTTCACTGTCCTTTATCAACAGGCATAACGAGGGAAACGTGGAGGAGGAGTACAGTCCGGCAGGGGAGGCCTCTGCCGAGTCGTATCCCAACTGGCTCCGCTTCCACATCGGGATCAACCGATACGAGCTGTATTCCAGACACACCCCTGTCATAGGGGCCCTGCTGAAGGACCTGGTCTCCCAGAGGATCACCAGTGTAGGTAGGTACAGGTACAGGACCTCATCCCGTTTAAAGGAGCATTTTACCCACGGGAACATTGATCTTTATTGAAAGTGGGTCATATATGTAGTCGAAATGTAAAATAAATTTCGAATTTGGTGCCTTCTTGACCGAAGAAAGACAGAAAGTAGCTTCAGGGCACATTGGTATGAAAGACAACAACTCCCACAATACACCACATTGCACAGCTCCGCAAGCCACTCCCACTAATCCAGAACAGCGCATATGAGGTATCCGCCTATAAGAGAAATCACTCTTCCGTGTATAAGGCTAGCTACCACCAGAGCTTGAAATTCATTTCACACAAAATGTCTAGTTAGTTGGCGAACTCATTAGTGAATTACTCCTCGTTTGTATTTCTTTCAAATGGTGAATTATTGCATGGTACCAGGATGTTCAGTCAGAAACTAGGATGGTTCACAACACAAACGTCCGTGTCCTCGTCTGATTCAGAGATTTCGTCCTGGAGAAACTGCCATCGTTGAAATTCTTTGCAGCAGACAGACTCTATCTCTGTGTCCGTAGGCGCACAGTGAGAGCAAAGGCACCACCAGTCCGCCCCAGCTCGAGCCAGTCCGGGCTCCTCGTCCGCGACAGGCAGGTCTTCTGCCTCCTGTTCCTTCATCAGCCTCCGCTGCTCTTCGCTATATTTCGGCTCGTAAAAGTAGCCACGAACATCTGATTCGAGCATCAGACTTTCGATATCCTCTTCTTCCATGTCATATTGAGTACCTTCCGCCATTGTCGTAACTTCACATCTGACTCCATAGTGCCTGTTAGCTTAGCTTCCAAACAAGATGGAGGATATTCCTTTTAGTTTCTGCAAGTGAAGTCCCACCCACTGATCTGTAATAGGTCTGTAGCGTGAGTGGGTCCCACCCCCTGGGAAAGATGAGGAACGAGTGTTTGTAGTCTCAACCCCTCTATAAAGATATGGGACTTCCTGCTTAGAATGACACAAAATGATGATTTTTGCGTCATTGTAAGCAGGAACTGCAACACTGAAGTCCTTATTTCTCCCGTCTCAGGGGAAAATGAGGGAATAATGCACGACCATTCAAAAATATGACTGGGTTTCTAACGATACAAGGCTTGATGCCAATGGGTGAAGTGTCCCTTTAATGGAATAGCCAGGTGAAGTGGGATGGCTCTAAGTCCTGTGCTGCCATCCCCAAAGCAATTATTGCCAAGTGGTTTAGAGCCATTATAGGAATGAAATGAGCCAACTAGGTCAGTGGTGTGCAAAGTGTTATTTTGGTTGGATCACAATAAATTTTTGTGGCTAAGGGTGTGTTCACACCTGGCATGTTTGGTTTGATTAAAAAGAACCCTGATGCGATTGCTCTGTTAGTGCGGTTCATTTGAATAAGTGTGAACGCTGCCATCTGAACCCTGGTGTGAACCAAACAAGTGAACTGAGACCCCTGAAAAGATGGGTCTCGGTCTGCTTTCAAACTAACTCTGGAAAGGTTTGACTGATATATGATTGCACCACGGACCAATGACATCTAAATGAACCAAAAGGTGGTGGTGTCACAAGATGTGAGCCTAAAAAGGACAGAATGCTCACGCATACCTGTTTTTCTCATCATTGTGGCAATGTTTCCATTACAGTTCGGCACAGGCGTCAGAACGTCTTCTCCTCAAAGCAGATCTTTGTTTGTGTGTGTGACGGAGGGATTCCCGCCGCTGTTTTGACTCCTTTACACATTTTGTAAGCTCTTCACGAGTTCTCTGCTCCGTCACATACCATCATATGCCCACACAGCGAGCACATTTAGCCCAGCACACAGCATTGTTTGGAATGTTCAACAAGGTCCGTCATGAAAGTGTACGTCAAAAAAAGTAGTTTTTTGGTTTTGTATATTTAGGTTTGGTGTTAAAAATTACAATGTGAGCACTAAGTGAACCAGGGCTAAATGTATCATTTGCTTTTTTGGTCCAGACCAAAAGAACCAAGTGAGCTGAACTACAAGTGTGAACACAACCCTAAAGGGTTTTATTGGATGTAATGTGCATGTTTAAGTGGATGAGGAACATGAAAATCTCAATAATTTGAGAAAATTGGGCACTTTCAACAAATAGAGTACACTTAGTAGTGAAAAGTATTAGATATGTTACATAAACTATTATCAAACATAAGATTAATATGGCATGATAAATAGGTACATATTCAATGTTTATATTATTTAAATTTTTCTCAGAAATTGCACTGTCAATGAAGCTAAAAAATGTGTCACTGTTACTAAAGCTATTGTAAGAATAGCTGGAAAGTTTAAACAAATGAATTGAAGAACCTCCAACTTAGTTACTGTTTTTAGGTTCAATCTCTAACCCTGTTACCAATTGGCTGTAGTGGTGAATACTCACAATGCAACCAAATACAGAAACACACTGCAGATACTCACAACTTAACCAAATACAGAAACACACTGCAGATACTCACAATGCAACCAAATACAGAAATACAAAACTTAATTATGTGCAGCATGTTTCTGTATTTGGTTGCATTGTGAGTATTTGCAGCGTATTTGTGTATTTGATTGCATTGTGAGTATTTGCAGCATGTTTGTTTATTTGGTTGCATTGTGAGTATTGATGCATACTCACTGATGCATAAGGCACACAAAATGGGACTTAAGGAAAGTCGTCATCCGATTGGTTGAATTGTACGGGATTTCCGGGAGACGTGTGTCGCGTTCTTTAACAGTCCACCTAGAAACAAAGATACCGTGATGCCAAACCCCCTCATTGAAGAAGAAAGCCATCGTGTTTACAACTGTGACAATGAGCACTACTCTGGATCAACTAAGCACTGGATTATCAAAATATTTGGAGACTGATGTGCTATTGTCGCAGTAAATTTGCACATTGTTTTTTAAATTTTGAATGAATGATTTATTGGTTGCATACCGGTCTGTTATTGTGGGGACATCGACTTTCCCGCCCCTAAACATGACGGTGAGCAAAACGACCTGTGATTGGTTGCTTTAGATGTCAGTCAGACATTCTCTTGGGCGGTCCTTGGCCAATGAAAGCTGCTGTGTAATCCAGACCTTCTGCCGTCAGTCTGAGGGTCTGGCTACGTGAGACTAACATTTTGGTAACAAGTTCTCAGATCTCTTAAAGGAGACCTAGCATGCTTTTAAATCGTTCCTTTTTACATATAAATCATACATTTGTGTTCTATATAAAGCGGAACTGCAATGCTTGGGTCTGAATTCCTCATTATTATAGCTCCACAGGCCCCTTTTCTACCCCTTTTCTGATGTGCGTCTGAGAGCAACTCGTTTTGGTGCAGTCTTTTTAAATGCAAATGAGACACGTCATACCCCGCCCCCTCTCCAGGTTGTAGAGGTGACACTCGGTTCAACTCCACCCCGTTCGGCCATTTTTGTAGTTTGATAGCAGAGATACGATTATCTAGCGGCACAGAAACTTTTGGACATCCAAGATTTGTGTCAACACAGAAAACATTTCATCATTGGATAGTTTTTTCGTTTTATTAAAGTGTTGTTTTATGTCAGCTTAATGCCCGGAACGCTTTTCAGAAAAGATAAGGCAACTTATTTAGCACAATTCACACGGTAATTCAGGAAAAAAATATCTCCGAATGCTCCACATGAAACTTTGGTCTTCCGACCTTTTACCACCGTGTCGATTTATTTTGATTAATATGTGCGAGGGAGAGAGAGCAAGACAGCGTCTAGTTTGGAGACGGTGAAGTCTTGTTTACACTTTCGCCTGGCTCGGAAGAGAGAGAGAGCGCGCGCGCGACCGGGTCTCTCTCTCTCTGCTTGTTCTTTCAGTTAAACATGCGCCCTGTCACAAGCGCGGCAGTTCATCTACATTACTCACCGATCAAATAAGACTTTGGCGGGACAAAAAAATCGCTTTGGTGGGCACTAAAACAAGTTTAATGCAGGAAAAACCCTGTTGTTGCTGAAGTAGTTATCCTTGAAGTGCTTCGCGTTCGCGCACACAAAAATTACTTTATGGGTACATTTCCGTTAAAAATAAAACTCAACCAGGCACTTCGAAGAGGTTCTGATGCTGGGAGACGGTGTAATAAAGCGTGTGGGTTACTACATCCAACAACCGAACATTTTGACTTACCCTCTCATAAGTTCTGCATCTTTGAGCTTGGACTACAAAATCGTAGCGAGAAATAAAAATGGCGGATTGCTCGAAGTGTTGAGCCGGTAGTTGATGTCCTTATTTGGCAGTTCCGCTGCAAATACTGTGACGTAATTGTTCACAAAACGTCATAGAGAATAGAAAAATCGGAACAGGTTGAAAAATAAGGCCAAAACAGAATATAAAGATATCAACGAAACACCTGAAGAGACTAATTTCAAATTTTCTATACTTCTAAACACTAAAAAATATACAACAAAATGCATTTAAGGGCTAAAAAAGTGGATTTAGCATGATATGTCCCCTTTAAATAAAATTAAAACTGCTCATAAAATATTTAGTCCAGGGGTAGGCAACGTCGTTCCTGAAGAGCCGCTGTCCTGCAGAGTTTAGCTCCAACCTTGAAGAAAAGTCACCTGCTTGTAGCCTTAATAATCCTGAAGACATTGATTAGCTTGTTCAGATGTGTTTGATTAGGGTTGAAGCTAAACTCTGCAGGACAGTGGCCCTTCAGAACCGATGTTGCCTACCCCTGATTTAGTCTGACCTCCTGAGGTTGACATTTTTGAAGGTTAAGCATGTCCTTTCACTCTTCATTTACTGAAAAAGGTTTGTAAGACTGTACTTAATTTGTAAGAGTTTCAGAACCTATTTTGTCCCCTATTCATGGAAAGTGCCTTTTATTTAGAAGGTCGTGAGGTTAGAATGATGTACAGTATATGCATGTATGTGCATGCACTCAGGCACTTGAGATGGCTAGTGAACATCAGGGCCTATTTCTGTAGGCAGAATGATGGCAGAAGCGGCATGCACACTTCCTTTTATTCCCTAGAGAGAGTGCAATTGACAACTTCTCTTCTTCCATTAGTCTGAAAGTCCACCTGAAGATATTACATGCCTTTTTTTCCAGCCCTTAGCATGTCAGTCTGAGACATCTGTATTGTGTATCTCTAACTTAAGAAATTATAACTACAAACCTCAGAAGTTTGCTTCATGTGGTAACATCTGAAGTAAATGAAATGGATTTATTTGAATAAACCTGACACCAACTAAATCCATTTTAAGGGTTATTAAAAATAGCTCAATGATGGTGAAGTGTATACATTCTACTGTGACTGTCACCACTTTAGCATACTTTCAAAATTACAGAAATAATATGCTTTAAAAGAATATACTTAAGTGTGAACTGTTTTTAGATACTTAATTACATGTTATTTGCAATAAATAAAAAAGTATTATATACTAAAATTTCTGGGCTGTTTCAACCCCATGTTTGGGTCAAATATGGACAAAACCATGGTTTAAACCTGGTTTCAATTTTTTCATTAAAATTTGAAACCCAACATTTTAAAGTGGGTTTTCCATATTTGACCCAAACATGGGTTGAAAAAACCCCCCAGCTTTTTACAGTGTAGTTTAAATTTATATTAAATGCAGAACAGTTGAGCTTAAAAGTGCTTTTTTCCCCAACCCAAATAAGTACTTTTTATGTAATTTCATAATTACTTCTATTGTCTTTGAAACACTATTAAAATGTACTGCTGAGTGTACTGACAAGCATTTATGGTAAACTGAAATGTAATATATTTGTAAATTACACATTTGTAATGAAGTTGCAATTTATACATTTAAATATATTCAATTTAAATAGAATTTAAAATGTACTTTAAAGTACAATTTTAATTTGATATTATTACAAAGTCAGTCGTGAAAGTGAACTTTTATTTCATTAATATTATATTATCTGCAAGTACAGTTTTTTTAAATACTTTTCAGATTTGACGTATACTACAATTGCATTTTTAGTGTTGCTTATAATATTTGAGTTCACACTTTTCACAAACTTACAAATAGCTTAATTATTATTTTCTGCATGTTAAGCAGGGATAGGAGAAGGTATTTAACATTTTTTTAAAAATGATCTCTATACGGTAAGAATTGCCTATGTTCACTTTTTACACTGTGGCTCAATGCAGACTCTGGAACAAATAGCACCTTGCTTGAGGTAATTTTAGTCATATTAGGATTAATTAAGGTTATAAAGCCTTGATGAAATACTCCACAGTCATTGCAGCGCTTTTAAAAAATTATACTAAAATAGTGTTGCTGGAAACATTCAGGACACATTTAATCAAATAAATAGAGCAGTTCTCTGGGGATTGAAGCAAATCAAAAGATGTGCAGTTAAACAATACTTGTTTGTGTATGTGTAGACCTATATACTGTACACTAGACTAGATGTTTGTGGCTTTGTTCCAACTGACGTGTCTCTGCTCAACTAATGAGTTCAATAAGACTTTACTGCTGCAGAATTGCACAGGTGCTCTCTGGGGAAATATTATACAGAGATTTTTTTGGGATTACTCAACGTAAAGCTGTATCAGCTATCTTTGCTGTCCAATCTCATTAATCAGCCTGACAAAACATGTGTTCTGCTGATCTAAGGTCAGTTTTCTGACTTCTCTCATAGTTTTCATAGGACTTCCAAGAACTAGACTGTCTGGATCTAACACAAAAGAAAATGTGAGACAGGTACTGACACAGCCCTGGCTGGAAAAGCCACGAGAAACATGACTTCACTCTCTAGACAGTATGGTGTAATTTTGGGGGATTATTCGCTTTGTAGTAAATATGATTTGTTGTGACTAAGTTAAGCTGCCGAAGGCCTACGTACACGCAAACCACTTGTGCACACTTGCGAGGGACTTCATTTAAACTTCAAATAGTTTGAAATGCTCTCCAAAATTCTTAGACAAGGTTACATTTGATTTTGAAAAACATTGCATGTAAATCTGCATGTGTTCGTCATGAGATTTGCCGACAGCCTGACGAAATCACCACTGCTGTTTACAAAACTGACTCCCAAAACATCACAGCTAATACATGGTTGTGTGAGTTAGAGCGAAAGCTATTTAGCATGAATGCTGGAAGAGAAGGTTGTGTTAGTGTGTGGGTGTGTGTTCATATTGTCTTGTTTTTAGAAAGCTGGTCAGCTGGTGTTACAATAATTATGTTGCTTTCACAGCTATGAAGTCAGGCGGCACTCAGCTGAAGCTCATCATGTCATTCCAGAACTACGGACAAGCCCTGTTCAAACCTATGAAGTAAGTGATACTGCAGTCTTTCATTTTTCATGAATGCATTTCCAAGAGAGAACCAGGTTTTTTTTTTTCTCAGAAAGTTCCTGGCATACTTTCATTCAAAGTGTACTTATGAGGCGTGGACTAAACCTTTTGTGTTTCAACAAAAACATGTGGTTCTGCTGTCAGATGTTGAACCAGATTAATGGTTCATGTAGTTGCAGACAATCTTTATACATGTGTAAAATATACAAAAGTATGTTAAAAATAGAATGGTGTCAAGAAATGGGACAGGCTCAGATCTAATTCAAATTGCCACATGAGTATCAGGACTCAAACTTCTAACTACTTAAAGCTCCAGTCCGTAACTCTTTTTGTGTTCAAAATGTACAAAATTGATATAATAAGCGAGTACTTCATGAATCCATTTTCCAAAAGGTGTTTTTGTTTTTTGTCACTATGGTACACCTATACTAAGTTTATATTCGGACTATTTTAGACTGGTTCGGGTCGTACCGCTGTGGAGTATCCCAGTACCTGCATGACTCGTCATAGACATAAACATAGAGAAGTCGCTCCGGCTACAATGTTCTTCTGCAAGACCCATGCAGTTCTGTTTATTAACCACTAGAGCGACAAAAGTTACTGACTGCAGCTTTAAAGTAATAATTCACACAAAAAAAGTTAATTCTGTCATCATTTACTCACCCTCATGTTGTTCCAAACCCATAAAGGGCTGTTCACACTAAGGACAATAACTATATCTATAACGATAAAGATATCGTTTTAAAAATTGTTCTAAATAAAGAATAGCAGAGTCCACACCACAACTAACAATGATAATTTGAGAAATGATATAGTTGGAATCACTTTCAGAATATTTTTTTTCCAGTTGATGAACCATAAATACATTGACAGCCACTCAGAATCCACCCTACTTGAAAGAGTTAGAGGATTTAAAGTGGCAGCGTGCACATATAATAAAAGAACGATATTTTGTGGACGCTAATGTAGTTATTGTTATAGTTATCTTTGGTCTGCATTGGAAATTTGTGTTCTGCATCAGCTAAATTACATAGTGGTGTGCCACAGGATTCTATACTAGGGCCTATTTTTTTTTTTAAAGCGTTGCATGGTATTGCCCCAAGATACTGTATATTGTTGACCTTTTGATACCTTATCAAAATACAAGAAATATCTTCTAGTCAGATAATTCTTCCTGCTCCTAAAACTAGATTAAAATCAATGGGTGATAGGGCGTTCTCTGTGGCTGCTCCACGCTTATGGAAAAGCTCTTCCAAAGCACATTAAATCTTCCCCATCTGTGGATACTTTTACATCTAGTTTGAAGTCGTATCTTTTTAGTATGGCTTTTAGAACTGATTAGAGTTAACAGGTTTTAATTTTGTTTGTGTGACTTTATGTAATTGCTTATGTTGTATTAATTATGCTGGAAAGCACTATGGCCAATGGCAGTTGTTTTAATTGTGCTATAGAAATACAATATGTATTATATTGTATTGTTTCTTTATAGTTATCATTGTTGGTGTGAATGGGCCTTTGAATGAAGATAATTATTTAAAATATGAGATTTCTGAGATTTCTGTCTCTCCATTGAAAGTCTAAAATCTGATGCTTCACAACTTTCATAGATTGATCGTAAAAGTAATCCATATGAATCAAACGGTTTAATCCTAGTTTTCCTAGCCGCTTTATATGATGAACAGATTTAGCTTAGGCTTTTATGCGCTTATAAACATTGATTGGGCGAAAATACAACATTCAAAGTTGGTAACGTGAAGCTCAAGCATGAGAACCAATGAGGTTCAATGAATGCCCCTATTATGATATTGAACAAAGCGAAGATAAACTGAGTATACAGCTATTTACCTAAAAATCCCCAATTGAAAAACTTTTTTAAAACCCACTAAAGATGGCATCTGAACTGAAGGATTATTAGCAACTCCTCAGTTGTGTTCGGCGTTTGTTGGCCGGCAGCATGAGCGTCCGTAAGATCTTTCTGGGTGGGTAATGATCAGTCTGGTTTTAATTAACATCGCCAGGCTTACGCATTAATTAAAAACTGCGAGACACTATCACACGCTCTCGGGGATATTTGCCAGAAGAAGCTGTAATAGCATATTACACATAAAACGGGGCGGATCGACGGAGTGTGTCTGCCATATTCCCTCTGTTGAAACAACACTGCCAGGGCTACCTGACTTATTCGTGATCAAATAATTACTATGTGATGGTTGATTGCTTCCACCCAGAGGAAAACCTTTTTTTTTTTTTTTCTTGTTATTGTTTTGTTTGATTATGCTTTGTCATTTGCCATCTGTGATTTCTTAGTCTTTCTTAGTGGGTACAGACACAAGCATTTGGTGGCTAAACACACACACACACACAGAGAGAGAGAGAGAGAGAGAGAGAGAGAGATATTACAGTAGCATCAGGAGAGGCACAATTCACACACCAGACAAGGTGGCTTATGCATGTTTGGATTAGTGCTCCCTGCTGAAAAAATCACTGGCTTAGGCCATGATGAATTACTGCTGGGATGTACAACATAATACTGTGCAAAGTCTTAGATGATTTTAAGATGTTTATTATTGTCTACCAGTAGGACATGCCAGTTTACATTTCCAAACAGTCCTTTTGCCATTTATTGTAAAAATCCATTGATATTTTTGTATGCACAAGGAGCAGTGTTGTTTATATACTATTTAAATAATATTTGAAATCATTTTTATTTTTATATTTTAACTTTTCATTTGAATTTTAGTTTTAGTCTTTTTTTTTTATTGGCTTTTGTTTTTTAAAATATTTATATTTAGCTATTTTTATTTCAGTTGTAGTTTTAACTTCAACTTATTTTAAGTTAGTTGCTTTTTTTTGTTGCTTTTTTTTTCTTTTTTCTTTTTTTTTTTACATTTTTCATTTTATCTTCTTTCAGCTTTATTTCAGGTATCAATTTTTTGTTTAAGGATGCTTTCACACTTGGTCCGAACCATTGTTCGGTTGCTCTTTTTGTGGACTCAGGTACAGTTTGCGGGTGTGCAATTGAGTTAGGAAAACAGTGCTCAAATTATCCAAACGAACCGAACGCATCAAGGGCCAGATTAACTAACATCTTGTGCCAGCGCAAACCCTCTTTTGCCGTTAAAAAACTACTGTCAGGATTTACTAAAAATACGCAATGAAAAATTAGCGCTGAAAAGGCGTGGACAGGGTTATTTTTGCGGCTCTCCTTATTGCATATGCATTTGTAGGAGTTTCCCTTTCAGACGCAAAAATTATGGGAGGACAGTTTTTAAATGAATCATGCGAGGTGATTTACTAAGTCAGTGTACTGGTATTTGCGCCATTATCTAACGACCAAAAAAAGCATGTCTTAAACCAGACGCTAATTTGCGCTGCTCTTGGTAGATTGCATTGGTCATTATGGAAATTATCCAGCTGCATCTGTGTTCTTTAATTTACTCGTCGTCAGTAGATTACGTGCAGAACTTTCCACTCCCATCAGCGTTTTTTTTTTTTGGAATTGCACTCTCACGCTAATTTGCCGTTTAGTAAATCTGGCCTTAGTTCAATGCCCTTGTCCGAACCAGAGTTCGGTTGTTCTCTATGCGGACTCCAGTACGGTTAATGGGTGCGCATTCCAGTTCGGAAAACAGCATTCACATCATCCAAAGGAACCAAACTCTGACGTCAATCGAACTGGATCATTTCCTGAAATTTGGAAAGCACCAAAGTGCTAGAGCGGAAGAACCCTTAGTTTTAGGAAGTGACAACAACACTGACAAGGAGTCTGACAAAAGATTGTACGATTCACATAGAGATCTGATCTCACCGGCATCGAGTTCATCTGAGATTACATGAAGAGATGGAAAAAAAAAACCTCAAATTAAATCCATAAGAACTGTGGCAATATCACCAAGAGACTCGCATGTATACCAAGGACAAAAGCTGTTTTAAACACAAAGGGTGATCAAGCCACATTTTAATTAGAAGTCAAGTTCATTTTTAAATACAATCTACTTATAACATTTTATTAAAATCTAGTGAAGATGAATACGATCAGGGTGAATATTTATTAAACAAAACAAACTTAGGGAGAGTGACGAACAGTGACGAAACTGAGTGCTAGGCACAAACAATACCAGACAAATAACTGAATGAGCTGAAGGACTGAAATACACAGGGGCTGAATCCAAAATCGCCCCCTAAAACCTCAATCACGATTCCATACGTTAGTCCACTAATACAGTTCACTTGAAGGAGTGAATGAAAACGAGTGAGGATTTGGAAAGACGTTCAGCGTTCATCGGCTGTACACTTGTTATTATGGTGCAATGTGGGATAGAATGAGTGCACTCGATAATTTCCACGATGGTTTCGGACACCACTACAAATGGCTGTCCCCTCAAATAATGCCCTATTTGAGGGTATACGGGCGATTTTTTTTTACCATCATGGTAACAAATGAAGAGCGGGAAAATGGAACAAAGGGAACAGGTAACTGAAGAGAAACAATCTTTAAAAATGTTGTTTTGCACATCCCCTAGTTTGGCGCTAATCTCGTTTGTGGACCAATATATCCATTGGGTAAACTTGATGGTAAACATTAAATTGGTCATCCAGCATGGTTTTATTTAATCATTTAAAGGAGGAAGGTTTGAATGTACATAATACACCTACCTAGATGATACACATCTGCTAGGATAACAGTGGTGGAAAAAAGGAAACATTGTTTATTGTTTTCTGTTGAAATCCCAGCTTTCGTCTAGTTCTCAAGAGAGATCATGAAAGGACACAATATTTTAGTGGAGCGTTTGGCAATGTATGTAATAAAAACAATAATTAAACATAATCTCCGACTAGACAGAGACAACAACTGAAAGACTAGACTGACTAATACAAACAGAGTTCTCTTTAGCTGTGTTTCACAATTTTGAGCAATTACACCTTGGAGGTGTTAAAACATTCATATTATGCAATGCATTTCTCGGTTTGTGCTGTGAATAATCATCGCTAAAGGACGCAAATACCATGTGCTAAGCTTGAAGAATCATCTATTCATCATATCATTGACATGAATAGCCTTCCATATGGTTCCACTCAAACCATTGAACATCCAGAGCACATGGCCACCCTCACCACAGCAAGTATGCACTTTTTTATCCCGAATAAAGCTCTTTCCCAGGCTCTGCATCCATCTCCCACTACAAGATGGCTATAGATATATCCAGCTCTAAAAGCTGGGAGTTTTTCCCAGAATCCTCATTGACGGCACGGGGCCACCCTTTCCCTCACCTGCCCCTCTGTGTAGCCGTACTGAGCATCAAAAGCTTCTTTTGATGTGCTGCTGCTTTGAGCCGGATGCTAATCTATCTGCCGGCGCATGGAGGGGTAACTGCTCCGGTTCCCGCAGTCTTAGAAAGCCACGCAGGCTGCCGTGTGTGTGTGTGTGTGTATGTGTGAGGAATTTATTGAACTTGAGTGATCTGACTGGGATCTAGGTGCAAATGCAGCAATAAATCATTGTGCAACCATTCGCTCTACCTTCTCCATGTTCAGTAAGAGAACAGACCGGTGGGACATGTGCCACGGAAAAGCACTCGTCCCATCAGAATGAGGAAGGAGTAGCTGTGCAGGAAAGCCCTGCTCACTGAACGGTTTATTTATGCCACACCACAGCACCGAATACTGATGATGATCAAAGAACGAGGAAATCAAATCAAATCAGAGAAAGACAGAGAGACAGAAAAAGCCCCTGTGTAAGTTAAGGCAAGTTTATTTATATAGCACATTTCATACACTATGGCAATTCAAAGTGCTTTACATAGAAAGGAATAAAAATGATCACAAAATTAAAGCAAGGAAAATTAAAACAGTTATTCAAAATGCTTTACATAAAAAGGAATGAAAATAATCACACTATGGTAATTCAAAGTGCTTTGCATAGAAAATAAACACAACATAAAAGCAAGGGGAATTAATATAGTTATAAAAGGAATGAAAGTAGTAAAAAGATGATACATACTGTAGAATAAACTTCTCATCTGGCAAAACATTGGTGTATCTTATTTTGAATATATGTTTGTCTCTTATCCAATTTTCAGTGCCATTTGAGTTTAGAATCAAAAGGAGGATGCAGAAATAAAATAGTGTAATCAGTCGGACGCACAGTGGCACAGTACTCATTCAGTAAATGCACAGCTAAACATGTGTTTTGAGTCTGGATTTGAATGTGACTACTGTAGGAGCACGTCCGATCTCTTCTGGAAGCTCGTTCCAGCATAATAGCGAAAAGCAGACTCACCATGCTTAGAGTGAACCCTTAGTATTTCTAGTTGATGTGATCCTAATGATCTGAGTGATCTGTTGGGTTTATATTCAGTGAGCATATCTGCAATATATTGAGGTCCTAGGCCATTGAATGATTTATATACCAGTAATAATACTTTAAAGGGGGGGTGAAATGCTATTTCATGCATACTGAGTTTTTTACACTGGTAAAGAGTTGGATTCCCATGCTAAACATGGACAAAGTTTCAAAAACTAAGTTGTACGTTTGAAGGAGTATTTTTGTTCCAAAAATACTCCTTCCGGTTTGTCACAAGTTTCGGAAAGTTTTTTTCGAGTATGGCTCTGTCTTACGTAAGATAGGGCGGAATTTCCTTATATGGGTCCTAAGGGCACTTCTCCGGTAAGATCGCGGGCGCGCGCGCACTCGTAGACCAGAGCAAGAGAGTGAAAGCAGTTCGCCATCAAAGCGCCCTGCCCGGCTTTTGGGAAGTCAATGTCACCAAAGAAGTGTGTTTTTGGTTGCCAGGGCAAGACAACCCTGCACAGATTCCCAAAGAACCCAGCATTAAGGAACCCGTGGATGGAGTTTGTTTTCCTGAGCATAAACGGAGTTGTGTAACTGTTAGACTGTTTGTTCCCTGCATTTCGACGATGATTGTTTTATAAACAAAGCCCAGATCTACGGATTTGCAGATCGTCTAATGCTTAAGGATCGAGCAGTCACAATGATAAAGGTTCGCGGTCGTGCGTTGGAACCGGACGGTGAGTAAAACTGTTTGTTGAACAAATGTCTCTGTGTGTTGTCACTAGCTTGGCGCGTTAGCACAGCTAAGCTTCGCCCACACGGCCCGCTCCCAGCCGCTCGGTTTTTTCCGGAAAGACTCGGTACAGTCTATCTTTCTGTTAAAAATTTAATAAAACAAAAGACTTTTTGGAGATATGAAGGATGCAATATTACTCTATAGGTACTCAAGATTAACAGGAGATTGAGTGAAAATGAGCATTTCACCCCCCCTTTAAAATCAATCCTAAATGTAACTGGGAGCCAGTGTAAAGACCCGAGGACTGGTGTGATGTGTTCATATGTTCTGGTTCTGCTCAGCGTTCTGTATGAGCTGCAACTGTCTTATGGTCTTTTTGGGAAGGCCAGTGAGGAGTCCATTACAATAATCCACCCTGCTGGTGATGAAAGCATGAACAAGTTTCTCTAAGTCTTGTCTGAAAACGAAGCATCTAATTCTTGCAATATTTTTGAGATGATAGTATGCTGATTTAGTTATTGCTTTGACATGACTACTGAAACTAAGGTCTGACTCTAGTGTCACACCAAGATTCCTGACTTGATCTTTAGTTGTTTGACCCCTAGAGTGAAGGTATGCGTTCACCTTGAGAACTTCATCTTTGTTTCCAAACGCAATGACTTCAGTTTTGTCTTTTGTTTAACTGAAGAAAGTTTTGGCACGTCCAACTGTTGACTTCATCAATGCATTGGCACAGGGAGTCAATGGCGCTGTAGTTGTTAGGCACAACTAATTCCATATATTATACATTTAAGTTAAGTAGCTCTCACTTTGAATGTAATGTTTTCTGACACTTAATTGCATGTTATTTACAATTAAATGAAAATGTATCATAGTTTAAATGTATAATATATGGAATTAGTTGTGCTGTTTTAATTTACATATTTATATTTCATTTCATAGACTTCTATTGCCTTTTAAATGTGTTTAAAGTGCACTGCCAAATACATTGGCAATCATTTGCTGTATGGTAAACTAAAAATATACCTTAAAGGTTTAGTTCACCCAAAAATGAAAAGTCTGTCATTAATTTCATTCATTTTCATGTTGTGAGACTTTCGTTCATCTTTAGAACACAAGTGAAGATATTTTTAATGAAATCTGAGAGAGATCTGTCCCTCCATTGACTGTCTACACAACTACCAATTTCAAGCCCCAGAAAGCTAGTAAAGACATCATTAAAGTAATCCATGAGACTCCAGGGATTTAACCTCAATTTTATGAAGCAACTCGAGTGCTTTGTTTACGAACAAAATTATGCATCACGATAATGATGTTATTATTACGTGTGTTGTGTTGACGCCTTAAAGTAACAATTACAGAAGAATAAAATAAAGCATATTTTGTTACCTTGGAAGGGTTCAGTTTGAGCAGATGTTTCATACCATCATCACTGTCCTTGTCAGAGCTCATTTCCCAATACATTCAACATCTGGCTCATATTCGCGATCTCAAACACATTCTCAAAACTATAATTTTCAACATCTTTCAAAAACATGATAGCTTCTTCACCAGATCCACCATCATGTGAGAGTGACGCTAATATTTGATTGCGTTCAGTACTTGCTCTGCAGTAAATCGCCAAGCCATTTCAAGGTTTGCTGTTGAACTTCCTATTCTTATGTTTTCTGCCTGCTGTAACTATGAGTGAAATGTCAAATCATCATTGTGTATCAGACATTGCCATCTTGTGTAATAACTTGGTACTAACCCTGAACCTATCCCTAAACTTAACCTTAACCCATGTAGTTTCCCAGTACTTTCTTAAGTAAGTACACTGAAAGTATACGCATGTGCACGTACTGTAAAATAAAGTGCAACAAAGAAGTTCTAACTTTTAAAAATGAATGAGGAGGAGGACAGTGAATGACGTCCCGGGACACTAAAGACCTGAGGTATGCGTTTAAGGGTTATTATGAGTCCAAAAACAAGGTGCGTAGGCCAAAAATCCATTGTAGAAATAAGGGGGAAACAACACTATATATGGGTTAACAAGGGTTATTTATATTGCATCTAGAGGTTTTTATTATTTTATTCTCAATTCTGCTGTACCCAGGGTTGTAATGTTTGGGGTTTTTTCCTCATTTTTATTCCGAGGGAATATGTGAACTGATAAAACATGCCTTGAAGGCGAATGTAAGATTCTTTGGATAACAGCATTTGCAAAGTGCATAAATGCATATATGCAACAACTTTTTATTTTCATCTCCTATATTGGGATTCCAGCCTTGATTATCAGACCCACCCATTATTCACTCCCTGACTTCAGGATCTCATCCTAACTTCTAAATTCAGAGACCAATGATTGGTTAATAGGGATATTCCAGGACCATCAAGAGTGTTGCTTAAGGAAAATGTCCTACTTGGATAAACCATGTTATGAACCCTCAAACAGTTCTCTTTTACTCACAGGATGGAAGTTTGGTCTGTGAGCAGCTCTTTCAAGTGTGTGCCAGGCTAGATGTGTCTCAACAGGAGCAAAAACTCTAACACAGCAAAATAGCTTGTGGATCTTTAAGCTACGAGCCAAGTTTGAGGTTTCCACTCCTTTGATGTTAATGATTTTTTTCCTCGAATTGGTTCTGAAATTGCTGCTGTGCTTTGATATGAACTCTCACAGCAGCAACAACCAAAGACTTTTCAGCGCTACAGCTTTCGTGCATGCAACGCTGTAATGTAGAATATGTTCATGTCATGTAGAATATTACATGCATATCACTCAGGGAGATACAATCACATGATTCCTACTGTCACTGTGTGTGGCTTCTCTGTGGTACCAGCTTCCAGTAAGATCTGTTGTAGGCTATGCGCACACTTATTGTCTTGTATTGGTACGTATGAGGACAGAATGGATCTATCTTTACCTTATTGATGCATGTCAGGTAGATTTCTGAAATGGGAAATTATTTTGATAAAGCACAATGCATGTCAAAACCTGCGCTGAGGACTTTCACAGTAAGCAGGGTGTTGTTTTGGATTGCAGATGAAAAACCCAGTTGGAAAATCCAGGTTTATTCCCAGCTTCAGATGTGTTTTGTCATGTAAATTGTAAGAAAAAAAAAAAAATGGAGAGAGTTTTTTTTGATTGAAAGTGTGGGCAGGAATAAAAAAAAGATCCATGATAAAACATGTTTTATGGTCAATGGATAAGCGTATTTAAAATAAATAAATAAATAAAAACACTACATTTGCTGCATTACATTGAATCTCATATTGAAATATTCTGGTATAGTAAAAGAGGCTTAGAATATTTTAGGTTCAAATCCTGTTACGGCAGTTCACATGTCAAACTCCATGAAATTTGACAACTGGGGTAATGTTTAGCGCACACTGTCTGAGCCCTCAGCCGTAGCAGGAAGTTAAGCTGAAGTGATGCATTTATGTGTGGAGAAGGGTTGGATTTTTACGAGTGGCAGACGTGGGACATGCTGAAAGACACGATGTTTAGGGATTACAGAATGTCAAATCTGACTAAAAGAGATTGTTGATGATGCAACCAGATCTAGAAAACACAAAAATTCTAGTTAACCCTAATGAGAAAAGTGCTAAATGTTTAAATTTAGGACTAAGGGGTCAAAGTTTTGCCGGTTAGCATGGTTACCATTAGCATTTTGCTCTATTGATGGCCTTTCAAAAGTATATACGTGTATTTTGGGTTTGATTAAGATTAATGGTAACACTAACTGCTAACACCTAATTATAGACCTCCTTTATGAAACTGTGCTTTTTGGTTGTTTTTACACAACTTCTGTAAAAAGGAAGACAAATGTTATTATTAGATTCATCTTGATTCAGTTTTGACAGTTTATTTTGGTTTGCCTTGCTTGACACAAGAACAACCCGCCAAAGTCGCTGGTTAAACCCAAGCTATCCAGTCGTGTCTGTATGATTTCCAAGTCCTCCAAGCAGAAATTATTTATGCTGGAGCCCCTGAGGAGGGTCAAAGAAACTTCCATTAACGCATGCATTTCTGAAGCGATGCAGGCTGCTCGTAGCCAGCGAGCAGTGAATCAACATGTCAAAGCACATTGTATGCCTTATTCCTGACAGCTGTCTCGCACAGCTGCACGGCTTTCTGCACTGATCCAGGGTCTGTGCACAGAGGGAAGTCTGTTTCTCAGCTCAGATGAATGTGTTTGTGTGCGTGTGTGTGTGTGTGTGTGTGTGTGTGTGTGTGTGTGTGTGTGTGTGTGTGTGTGTGTGCGTGCGTGCGTGCGTGTGTGTGTGTGTGTGTGTGTGGTGAATTCCAAGTGTTGACATCTGAAGGCTAATAGTCTAATTGGATTTGAAGAACCTTCTTTGCAAAAAATTACCATGGTAACTATAGTTACTAAATATGCAATAAATTTGGACATTATGCTTTGGTTTATAACAGATAGAAAAACCTTTTAAAAAAAAAAACAGACCCTGATAAAATGTCTACTATTTAATAAAATATCCGCAATATATATGTTGTTTTCCATTTTTAGATGCTTTTCCTTCTAGTGTAGTTACAAAATCTACCAGCAAGGGGCTAATGCTAACCAGCCCCACCTTGACCCCTTGGTTACCACAGATTTAAAGTTGTTTAAATAACTGTAGCTGTATCTGGTCCTACTCGACTGCTCTGTGCCGGATTTTAACCAGAATCAACCGGCATGGGAAGCTAAAGGATGCAGACTGTAGCGTCAGTTGCTAGTATGCCACCTGTCAGTAGAGGAGTGAGGTTTACCAGAGCAGCTCTATTACTGTCAGCCCTTGAACACTCACTCCCATCCGGGTCATGGCACCAATGAAACTGGTCCTATTCTCACAGAAATTAGTGGGATTAAAACCAGCATTAAACCAGAACGTGAGGCTAAAGGACACAGCCTGTAGCTTTGGTTGCAAGCATGCCTCTTGATGACACGGGAGGGAGGTTTACCTTAACAGCTCTTACTATCTGGCCTCCGTTACACTCACTCCCCTAAAGCTCACTCCTATCTGGATCACGGCACCAATGAAACTAGTCCTACTCGTAACGTAACGGATTTGAACCAGCATCAACTGGCATGGGAGACTAAAGGTTGCAGCCTCTAGTGTCAGTCACTAGCACGCCTGCTTTCTCCTAAGGTTTTTTTTTTTTTTTCTCCATTCTGTTACCTAATGGAGTTTTGGTTCCTTGCCACTGTCACCTTGGCTTTTGGCTTGCTTAGTTGGGGACATTTAATGACGTTATTTTCTTCTAGAAACTAACTTTGTTGCATTATTTTCTTGTTATCAATGCAAAGCTGCTTTGAAACAATCTGTTTTGTAAAAAACTATATAAATAAAGGTGACTTGACTTGATTCTTGAGTCCAGGGGAGTGAGGTTTACCTGCACAGCTCTTACTATCTGGCCTCTGCTACATCTATCCCCCTAAACCTCCCTCCCATCTGGGTCATGGCACCAACGAAACTGGTCCTACTCTCACTGTAATGAGTGGGATTAAAACCAGCATCAAACCATCATGGGAGGCTAAATGACTAAACCTGTAGCTTTAGTTGCAAGCACGCTTGTTAGTGACATGGCAGTGAGGTTTACCTGCACAGCTCTTACTATCAGGCCTCTGTTACCCCCTAAAGCTCACTCCTACCAAGGTCACGGCACCAATGCAACTAGTCCTTCTGAGTGGGATTCATAGCAGCATCAATCAGCGTGGGAGGCATACGCGGTAACAAGGACACAAAAAAATTCCACAGCTTCTAGCGTCAGTTTCTAGGGTAGTGGAGTGAGGTTACTTGCACAGCTCTTCCTAGCTCGCCTCCGTTACATAGTCACTATGGTATTTTGATTTACAGCAAATTGTAGTATACTCTATCACTGTTGCTGATTTGATTGCATTACTTCATGAGTGGTTCATTGCCTCGTGAAATATATTAGGTACACAGTCCTGTACTGTACCTTTGTCTTCTTGGTTTATGTATTTTGTTTCTTAAATGAATCATTAGTGTTTTTTAACAAATCCCTGTGAAAATTAATAGGAATATAGTTACAGAACGAATGCCGTTGTAAACGTGGGCAGTCACTGTTGCACACCACAGCTTAGTGACTCAGCTTAACAATGGCAAAGGGGAAATCTGATGCTAGCTCTGAATTCGTTGAGCACTAGCCCTTTTTCTTTCAGTTACACCTCATCTTCCTCCAGAAAAACCATAGTACAATTTATCTCCCTGATAGTATGTTGTTGTGCACCAGGGAGCCATCCAACAGGAGCTGTGCTATCAAACACTGTGGCTTTTCAGGGCACATCAGGAATCGATTTGTTAGTTCTGACTTTTATGGTGCAAAGCAAACTTGTTCAAAAACTTCTGGGGAATCACCTGGGATTGATGAAGGCTCATCTTCTCACTTGGAGTCAAAAACACGAAGGGAGGGGGTGGTGGATTATTTTCTGAATTCCTCCTGGCTGTTGTGGGATGGTATTACTTGCTAGTTATACTGGGGAACTATCAAGAGAAGAGTGTCTTCTGTGTGTTTGTAAAACTACCGTCCTCAGACGAGATCTCATTAACTTGGATATGGCTTGTTTGGATGTTTGAAACATGTTAGTCACATTTTATTTTGGTCAGATTCCCCCACCCCTCCCCCCTGAGTCATGCTTCACACGCCGCATGCAATGCTGGGAACCTCATCTCCAGTAAAGTTGAGTGGTTCCTGCTTCACAATCTCAGCATTGTGTTTTAGTTTCAGTTTGGGCTGCTCAGCGAACGTGACCCTCGGCCCACCCCCTCATCTCTCATTCCCCTCTTTGTGATTCCATCTGTAAGATGGCAGGCAGTCAAAACACGGTCAGATAACAGCCCTCTCCCTTTTTCTTTCTCTCTCTCATGAGCATACGCTCACTGACTTTGTATGACTGTCCTCTCAGTTCCTCTTTTCCTCTAACCTCCTGTCTGCCTCATTCTGTCCTTGTATACCTATCTCTCTCCATGTCCACTTGTCTCTCTCCTATCCTTTTGACCCATCTTTCGTCTTCCCTCTCTACCTGTCTTAATTCCTCCCACCCTATACCTGTCTCGCTCCCTCGCTCGCTTCCTCCATGTCCCCACACCTTCATATCTCTCCCTCCCTTTTGACTTCTCTCCCTTTCTACCTGTTGTGCTCACATACTTTCCCACTCTACATGTCTTTCTCTTTTTCTCTGATTCTCTACCTGCCTCTCTTTCCCTAATTCTTCCTGTCTGTTTCTTTTATCCTCCTTCTCTACATTTTTCTCACTCTACCCATCTCTTTTTCTTCCTGCCTCTCCAGATGTTTTTCTCACCCTCTCACACTGAATATATTTTATGTCCGTCTCTCTACCTGTCTCTCTACTTGTCTGTCTTTCTTCCTGTCTCTCTCTTCCTTCCTCTATACATGTCTGTCTTCCATTGCCATTCCTGTCTTTCTTCCTCTCTCTCTACCTGTTCACGTCTCACTCCCTCTCGTTTTGTATCTCTCCTTCCCTACCCCTCTGCTTCTCTACCCGTCTCTCTCTACCTGTCTCTCAACTTTTTTTCCTCTCTATCTGTATCTCTTTCTCCACCTGTGGTTCTCTCTACCTGTATCTCACCCTCCTACTCTACCATGTCTCTCTATATTATTTTTACCTGTCTGTCTCTCTCCTTTTAGACTGTCTCTCTCTTCCTTCTTCTCTACCTGTGTGTCTCTCACTACCCCTCTTCCTGACTCTCTTCCTCACTACCTGTCCATCTCTCACTCCCAATTATTTTGTCTCTCTCCTTCCCTCTCTCCCTTCTCTACTTGTCTCTCTTTCTCTGTCTGTCTCTCTACCTGTCTCTCTTTCTGCTTTTTTTCTCTACCTGAGAAAAAAAAAAAGTTTAAAAACCATTCATCTTTACCTGGCTCTCTTCCTGCCTCTTTCTCTATTTCCAGTCAGTTCAATTCTACCTGTCTCTCTCTTCCTCCCTCTGTACCTTTTTCATTTCCTCGATATACTGTACATCGTCTCCCACTACCTCTCATCTTGTCTCTCTCCTTCCCTCTCTGCCTGTCTATCTCTCACTACCTCTCTCTCGTCCTCCCATTCTACCTGTCTCTTTTTTTCTTTCTTTCTTTCAGGACTTTTTCCACTGCTCTCTGCCCTCAGATCTGCTGAATTGTATGTGACAAAGGGAAATGTGTGTCAGAATTAATCAGTGAACTTGAGCAATAAAAACCTCAGCAATCTCACCCCTGCAGACAATGAGCTGAGTAACTAGTGAAGCACAGAAACAGCAATGCGGACTTAAAGGACTTTTTAATCTCATCCCCAGTCATCAATATGCGCTTTAAACATGTTTCCAGAACATTATAAAGAGGATTTTGAAAAAGTTTCAAGCATATTTGTTATATCATTAAAGCATCCACCCTGATCCATCCGTGATCTGCCCATCATAAATGATGTGTGAGAAAGCAGATGGTCCATTGTGTATTAAGATTGATCTGTCCGTCCACTTTCATTACAGCAGACGCCAGTCAAACTTGCAGTTCTAATCATCTTGTGCTACCAAAAAAATTATCAATTGAAATTCCCTTCCATCTTGCTTTTTCTTTCTGTGCCATTAAAAACAGGACGTGTTCTGGCTAAGGGTTTTTGCCAACGTATCTTGTGTTTTCATCTCTGTTTGAGCAACACAGCCCATTTCACCTCGTCCACATTCTAAACAGAATGTCTATCTTTTTATATTTCCAGATACTCTATTTTATGAAAAGTAATGCCGTATATCTTTGTACCGCAGCTACTTACACTTGACTATTGTTCTAGTGTAAAGCCACAGAGTGTTTCTGGTGGCTTGAAGGAATGCTCTGGGTTTATCTAAATCGACATTATCTGCGGCATGCTGCTGATTACCACAGACAACTATTTTGAACCGTCTCTCAGTGTGTACAAACAAAAAACATGTTGACAGAAATACACTTACATTGGAGGTCTATGGGGAATTGTTGTGCGTTTACCCGCATACTTCCACTGCAAGTACTGTAACCAAGAATGCATTCTTTGTTTGTTGGCATCTGCGTAGCGCAGATGTTGATAAAGACGATAGCAACAGTTCACCCAAAAATCTGTCATACTTACTCTTCATGTTGTTCCAGATCTAAATGTATTTTTCTTTCTTTTCTTTCAAATGGAGATTAGAAAATAACCATAAATGCATCATAAGTAGTCACTACTGTACTGCTTTTTTGACTCTGCACCCTTAAAAATAAAAGTTCCAAAACTGTGTGTTTGCAATGATGCCATAGAAGAACCATTTTCAGTGAACAGTTCTTAAAAGAAGCCTTTTTTTATCTTAGTTTGAAGAAAAGTTTTCCACTATTAAGAACATTTTGTGGAATGGACAGGTTCTGTGAATGTTCGTGGAACCATCGATGCCAATCAAAAACCTGATTTTTTAAGAGTCTGCATCATTAGCAGCTTCAAGAAACTGAATGAGAAAAGAATGGAGCGTATAATAATGGCCCACACGAGCTGACAAATCGGTGATCTCACGGCTTTGAGTTTGAGATTATCTCCAGACAAGTTCATTAATCCTCTCATGTTAATGAAAAGAACAAATACAGCTTCCCTGACAGCATGTCAAGCCCCAGTAATCTGGGGTGTGCAGAAAATGTGCAATAACCTGCAAGTTCAGCCTTAGGATCGAGACTCTAAAGGAAAAGGATGGAGACAAATAACAGTAATATCTCACAGAACAGCTTTAAGATCAACTCAAGTTGAGGCACTTCACATTGTACCATACATGCTTTATTAAAATTTCAAACAGTAATTGTCCCCTAATTGTGTAATTTAATGTCTCGGATTATGCCGACCCTGTTTTTGCAATTAATTGTGCATAGGTGCTAAAAAATTTCACTTGTGTTTCCACTCATGCTAATGATACATTCGTTTAGATGTGTGGCTTCTTCAATTATGGTAAATGTTATGGATGAATGCATTTAAATTAACCAAGGAAAATTTAAGAGCACATTAGGGGGAGAAAAAATGATTCATTCCTGCACTTTGTGATCATTAAATCAGTGCCATGGTGGTAGATTTCACTTCTAATCACCTTTTACAAAAAGAAAAAGCACTTGAATATCTCGAACCGCTGTTGTACCTCCAATTAAAATGACAAAGTACGGCTTTAATAAATGAAGGGATACAGGGACTAAGAGTGATGTCTTAACAAAGAAGAGGTAAGAAGATGTAAAGAGAGGCCAAGACTTCTCAAAGTTACACTAGTACTGGAATATGCTCCAGCTACATCTTAATTATGCCTTTTTCTCAAGCATGAAGGAGTGTAGCAATCATTATCTCTTCTTTTTGCTCATTCTAGCCAGGATGTAGTCAGATCTCAGATCATCAGGTCATGTATCACTTGGTCTAAGCTGAAGAATTGTAATCCTACAGCTTGGCTTTTTAACCCTGCTTCTGCAGAGCAGCAATTAGTGCTGGTTGAAAATGTTTCAGTCTTTTGCTGATATTCAATATATATCACAATATTTAATAGTTAGTTTTAATTAGACCAACCATTCAACCAAACACCCATTGCTGTCAATAAGATTCATATTAATTCAGAACAAAAACAGAACAATAATATTGAGTTCAAAATAATCATCTAGCGCATGCTTTCCACAATTTTTTTATAAATTAAAACAACAATAGGTTACATTTTATTTGAATGTGTCCTTGTTAGTGCAATTATACATTTAAGTACTGAGTAATATTAGCTGCAGTTTTTCTGCACATTTAGCCATTGTTATTGTCATGAACTGTTCTGCTTGAAGGTATAGCTGAACTGCCATGGACAGAGATGCTTTTTTCTTTCTAACTCAGCTCAGGAACAAAATGATGTCTTATAATGGTGCTAAAGGCCCTCAGCCATCTTGCCTAAATGGCTTTATTTGAGAAGTGTTTCAGTCCTTGCACACAATTGCCGACAGGTTCTCCAAGCACACTATGCTTTTTCTTTCAACTAAAGGAGAAAGTTGTGCTGTAATCAAGCAAACACCATTGAGAGGCCTAAGTGTTACTTGAGTTTGGAGAGTGAAGACTGAAAAGACCGTCCAGAGATTTTAATGTAGAGGTATAGCATTGATACCTGCAAGTGCCTGAAAGAACCTCCAGATTCAGTTATAGCAGTAAATGGGTCTCATATCCCAAAGAGAAAAACAAGCCTAGTCTTTTTTTCTTTTTTTTTATCCCTTTATCCTGGAAAGCCACCACTATCCACCCTCATTCCAGCATGACCACAAACCACTAAATGTTGTTTATGTATTTGTTCTATTTATGTATTAGATACAGTTTTAGAAACCATACAAGATGATGGGTTCACTAACATTGTATCAGATGAATTTTTATTTTATTTTTTTTAAAGCAGGCCTCTTCAACAGGTTCAAATCGAAGTTTTCATATATAGTATGCATATACAGAAGCTATATAGGGTTCACTATACACTGTAAAAAATCCAACTTGCAAATTGTTTACTCACCTTAAGATTATAAGTTGAGTGGGCAAATGTTTGAGCGCAATGTTGAGTTAACTTATAAAAACTATTTAACTGCATGTTTACTACTATTTGTCCAATGAACACAAAAAAATAAGTTGAGAAAACTTAATGTTTTGATTTCTGCGCTGGAACGTTTAACTTCCCACCATCGCGCATGCGCAGTCTGTCTCTATGTACGTTACACGGGGTTTCCTCCTTGCTCCTTCAACCACGCTATGGAAGGGACTGGATTCATCTCTGAGGTAAGTTTTATTTTGCTTTATGAATGAAAATAAGCTACATTGATTGCAGGCATATGTTGGTAAAATATAGTATTATGTTAAAAGATATTTTCTGTGGAGACGATAAGTGTCTATTGTTAGAGATTATCCGCGTAGCACATGGCTAACTTACTTAGGCCTAACTATTGACACCTAGACTAACGTTAAAGTGAGGAAACATGCTTGAATGAGAAAAGACAAGAACGTGCACGAAGTTTAAAATGTTAAGCGCAGTAAGTCGTTAAAAAAGACTAAAATCTGGTGCTTGCGCTGATTGAGACAGAAGAGAGCTGTTTATCTCAGACAGAATGTGAGTGCGAATTCAGTTATCTTTCACGGCTTATTGCTAATTAATAGTGAAATACACACAATTATTAAAAAAAAAACACTGTGTGTGTAGTATTCATGTAAATACAGTCGGCTATGTCTTAAGTGAACAAACAATGTTGTAAAATCCAGATGTTTCAGTATTAAATCTGTGCAATAACGTTAGCTCTTAAAGTGACAGTAGTCTATTCAATTTAAAATTCAATTTCAAGTTTATTTGTTATATAGGCCTATATACAAATGTCAGTGACAATTTGTACATGCTTAGGTTGAGGCTCAGGCATTCTACAGTAGTGCAATATAATACAATTTAGAGGAAAAAAATATATAAGCCTATATATATATGCAAAACAAATGTTATGTTAAAAATACGCATGTTTGCTTTGTATATTAAATAATGTTTAAAGTGAAAATATGTTATCTGCCGCTGTCAGTGTCCTTCCTGTCAATCAACGAAAGACAAAATCACTCACTGCTCTTTAATAACTTTTGTATTTTTAAGGAAAAAATGAATACATTTTTTTTCACATTTGATTATTCCATTTCTGTAGTATTTTTACTATATGTAAATTAACCTACTGTAACTGTTTTTTTTTAGTTTAATATGAATCTTTGTTATGTTGTATTTGTCCCTTTTAGACTAAAGAACATCAGTACAGCAACAAGAACCTCTGATGTGCTAAAACAGTGGCCTTTGTTTTTGAAAGATCAGGTGAGTTTATCATTTTTAGTTAGTAGAACTGAATTAACGTGTAGGCCTACACTTAATTCTTACTGTTTTAACAATGTTTTTTTTTTTTTTTTTCAGGGTCTGTGCTGAGTATTACAGGTTTACACAAACTAATCAGAAGAGCACCTTTTTCTCTTAGTTAGATGAATACACATCTAATTGTACAAAACAAGTGGTTGAGCGTATACGATGAGATGAAGATCCTCCTAGACCAACTTAATCATCAGGTAATTATTTTGCATGTGGTCATATCTCTCTGGTTAAAGGCTGAATTTTGCCATCTCCTTTTCAAGGTAATTCCCATGCTTCTCTTTGGATATAACATGCATAGCTTGTTCCATATTTGTTTTCTGTCTTTCAGACACAGAAACTACAATGTGCTTGGTCAAAGAAAGGCTACAACTCTCAGAGCTCTACCTTTGTTTATGAGGGAAAAGTCAGGAAACATCCTGAAGACTTGCCTGGTAAGAAGATGCGTGTCACCAGCATATACACTCACACTTGATATAATTTCACCTGTTCACCAGATCCCCATGACGTTGTGCCACGTGTAACTATATTAAAGGAATAGTTCACCCAAAAATGAAAATTAGCCCATGATTTACTCACCCTGAAGTCATTAGGTGTATATGGCATTCTTCTTTCAGACAAATACATTTGGAGTTATATTAAAACGATTCCTGGCTCTTCCAAGCTTTATAAGGGCAGTGATATAGTGGCAGACTTGAGGGTGAGTAAATCATGGGCTAATTTTCATTTTTGGGTAAACTATCCCTTTAATACTGATATGGCATCTAACAGCACAGGTGCAGGAAATTGGGAGATGTATTCTGTTTATCAGTTTTAGTTCTATGGCTGAATTTGAACAAGCTTAAAAACATGACCACCTTTACTTTTCAAGTGAAGGTACATGAGCACATGTTTAGGGTCACTCTGTGGTGTAAAAAGTTATGTCAATTTATTTTCTACTGCAGGACACAGAGCCAGAAGACATTCACAAGGGGAGAAGATGAGGATCTTAACTATCATTGAAGATGATGTTGCAACTGTTCCACTCCAGCCCAATAATAAGGTGCCTCTCTGTAGTACTATAAGAGCAGATTGGGCTAGATAATGTGCAAGAACTTTGCCACAGCTGTTACTCTCATCTTTGGCTTGATTTATGCCCTCAATTTGAACTGTCCTAAACAATTAAAATACATAAAATACACTTTTGACTAAATTAAAAAATGTTTATTGGTCTTGACTTAAAGTGCTCAGCAAGAGTCCGGTCCTTCAACAAATTATTGTTCAAGTAGCTGCAATCCATATGGATATAAGATTGAGCATTTATTTTTTCCAGTTTGTACTCTTATTTAGTGCATAGTCTTTTAATGGCTTCATTTTTTCTCTAGAACATAAAGATATAAACCATGTTTTATATAAATGTAACACATATGATTTAATCCATGTCTTCTGAATACAATCGGATATCAAGATTTAAAAAGAATTGTTAGTTTATTGTTTCTCCCAAAACTGTATTACTTCAGAAAATACAAATTACAGCTGCATGTCTTTGTGTCCTTGAGACAGAAAAAAGTAAATAATTATGATTTTGGGGTAATATATTCCTTTGAATAAAAAAAGAAAATTCTTGTCATGATGACAGCTAATTGAAATGACATTTTTATTTGCCTTCAACATGCTTCTGAATAAATGTTTTGTTAACATTGACTCACTGTTTTCAGTTTTTGACTTGGGCAAAGTTATTGTAGTTTCCAGTCTTAACATATTATTACTTAGTACCAATTTCCTTTAGGATTTTTTTGTTCACTCAACTTCAGACATTAAGACAAATTTTTTTGAATTGGCTCAACTTAAAAAGGTTTGTTAAAAAATAGTTGCACCTCTCCAGAAAACTAACAATCTTAAGTTAACCCAATAAAAAAAAAATTGTAAGACTTACAACTTAATTTCAGTCAGTCTAACTGTTATTTACAAAAGTTGAGTAAACAAGAAAAAGCTGAAGGAAATTAGTACTAAGATTTTTTTTGTTGTACTGGCTTAAAATTTTTTACAGTGTACATCATATTAAACAATTAACAATTGAAAAGAACGTGGCTTGAGCACACACTTATTGGATTCTGGAAGACAAAATCTTACACAACACAAAACATCTGCATTTAAAAAAACAACAACTTCATAACCATTCACTTGACAGCTAAATAAAAGAATCTAAATAAACAGGAATTATATTATGAATCATGTGCCACCGGTAAATAACGTTTTAATGAGCATCAGGCTATTTTAGGAGGGGGGGGGGGGGGGGTTCAGTGTATTCTTAGGTTGTTGTTGTTGAACTCTATGGAAAGAGCCCAAAATTGAAAGCTGTGAAAAGCCACACTTCTATTGTGGTCGTTTCTGTGGCACATCCAGTGTGTTGTTTAAGTAGACACAGATAGAGAGTTGACAGAACATGCTCTCCATATCTCTTTCTCTCTCTCCCTCTTTCACTCCTTCTCTCTTTGTGTCGCCATTTTTCTTCTTCGTTCTCACTAGATTTGTTGATCAGATCTTAGCGGCTGCCAGATTCTCACAGCTTTCGACTTCGTCTAACGACTTTTAACTCCTGAAACTTAGCTCAAAACAGAAAGCCTTTCCCAAAGCCTTCAGCACTGTGCATGAAGAGAACAACTCTGCTGAGATTCATTAGTCAGATGTTAAGAGTCAAATGTTAAGAAGAGTTTGTTTGAGAGGATAACTTTAGACAAGAGTTGACAAAGCCAGAGCACATCTGGTAACTCAAAAGCCCAAAGTGATTCAGATTATTTCCAATTAACATTGGCATATTTATCTTTGCATATCAACAAGAAACTTAAGCAAAATTCAGCTTCAGATACTATAGTTGTGATTTGGAACATGGTATCTGGTGTCTAGCTGATCCAGGCTGGTCAATAGCTGGTCTAAAATGGTTATTAATTTCTCCAAGCTGGTCATTAACTGATCTAAAATGGTTATTAATTGGTCAATATCTGGTATAAAATGGTTATTTATTGATCCAAGCTGGTCATTAGATTGTCTAAAATGGTTCTTATTGGTCCAAGCTGGTCATTAGATGGAATAAAAGTTATTAATTGGTCCTAGTCATTAGCTGGTATAAAATGGTTATAAATTGGTCTTGGTCATTATCTGGTATAAAATGGTTATTAATTGTCCCTGGTCATTAGCTGGTATAACATGGTTATTAATTGGTCCAGACTGGTCATTAGCTGGTCTAAAATGGTTATTAGCTGGTCCAAGTTGTTTGTTTTTATTCCGCTTTCTGCCCTAAGATTATCATTAGCTAGTTCAATCTGGTCAATAGCAGTTATAAAATGGTTATTAATTGGTCAAAGCTGATCATTAGCTGTTCTAAAATGGTACTTATTGGTCCAAGCTAGTCATAAGCTGGTATTAAATGGTTATTAGTTGGACCAAGATGGTCATTAGCTGGTATGAAATGGCTATTAGTTAAGATTATCATTTGCTAGTTCAAGCTGGTCAATAGCTGATCTGAGATATGTTTATTTCTAGGTTATTTCTATAGCTGTTCTAAAATGGTGAGTAATTGGTCAAAGCTGGTCATTAGCTGGTCTAAAATGGTTATTAGCGGGACCAAGCTGGTCAAAAGCTGATCTAAAATGGTTATTAATTGGTCCAAGACAATTATTATTAGCTGCTCTAAGATTTTCATTAGCTGGTCCAAGCTTGTCATTAGACTGATCAGCAGCCAAACAGCAACGAGCTGGTCATTCAAGTGAAGTTGGTAGTGTAATGTCCAGCTTTTTGCAGCTGCATTTATTGCTTTAAAACCATCCTGTATTACAGAAGGATTAGACAACATGAAACCGCATATTTGATGCATTAAACTTCCTCAAAGTGGTGTATTTCTGAGGGAAACAGAATATTCAGCAGGGAATAATATTTAGACTGTACATTTTCCCTTACATATAATTTATTTCCAGCACAACCTTGGTTACATCAGCATAACGTTGTTTTAGAGGGAGAGAAGGTTATTACATTTTGATCAAATATTGTGAGAAACATTTTTTTCTTAAGAATAGCATGCACTGATGAATTTTGCACAATAAGACCATGTGACATTTATGAAGAAATTAAAATTATGGTAATTCTCTGTTCCTGTCCTTTTCTCTTCCTCTGTCCATTCTGTCCCTATGAACCTGGCAGGCAGAATTTCCATCTACAGTGTCTGTGTACTTTGCAATAAAGACAGTAGCCCAATATCTACGGCAGCGAGACAGTTTGAGACATGTCTTTTTTATGATTTTCGGTCAGCCCCTGAGAATTGCGTGCTCCTGGCAACAAAGACACCGTTAAATTGGAAGCGTGATGGAAGTGTTCCTCCGTTTTGACTGTAGTGTTTTCTCATTTTACCAAAAATGCTTGTGAGATTAGAATGTGAAGTCAGCCCTCAGGTGGAAGAACATGGTGCTTTTTATACTCATTTTCAGCGGCTGTCAAGCTCAGATGAGCCCCTTGCAGATCCGGCAATTTCACCAGACGCAGCAACTCGGTTTGCCATCAATCCCTGAACCGGTGCACACTTGCATGCTAAAAGGCCGCAACTCGATATACAAGACAGTACAGGGAGAGGAGCTTGATAAACACCAATTGATTTTGTGTGCTGGGAAAGACACAGGAAAAGTGCTTAAGATGGCTATCAGAGTTAAGAAGCTGGAAGTGGTTGGGCTAGTCATCATTAATGCTCCTGATCACTGCTCACCGTCTCTCTCGGCTTTTGTTGGGCAGGGACACACTTAAATTTTAATACCAAAGCTGGCTGTTATCCCGGGAAGTAAAGCTAAAACACCACCGCCTGCCCTCTCCTCCTCTAGCACCTCATCCATCCTTCTGTGCGCTCTCTGAAGCCATGAAGGATTGAGGCCTTTGACTGCGGCTCTCGGGAGGGGAATTCTTCTGGATCTCGGCTGCCCATTATTCCGGTAAATCTGGGCTCTGCGCACAAAAAGCTTAGGAATGAGGAAAAATGACCAGCCCGTGGCGCTCTTAAACCATGATTGTGCTTTCATTATCTGGTCCTGCTGTAATGGCTCGCTTGTGTGTATCTTCGATGGACCACCAATCCCTACATGGCTGACAATACACATCCATTAGCTTTCCAACAGCGTTTGTTATTTATTCGCATTGCCGCTCAGTGGAAATGCTTTGTTGTTGGAGTGTGTGGAGTGATAACAGGTGTACAGCAGAAAAATTATCTAAGAAATAAATAAGTCAGAGTTATGTAAACACCTGGGGTTTATTTTAAAGGGCCCCTGAAAACAAAATGTAAGTTTTTTAGCTTTTAGTATGAATATGTTAGCCATAAGGCTATAAATAAGCTGGTGTGTTCCAAAACATTGACAAAATTTGCATTTAGGTGATATAAGCATTCAAAACTTACAGTGTCTCACTTCCGCCTAAATAGATCACGGATTTTTATGACTAGCTTTAATAATAAAACAAACAAATCCAAAACAAAAGTAAAAGACTGAAGCCCCTCATGGACAACTGTTGTCACATAAGATAAAACATAAACATAAAAAAAAAAAAGTCCAGGCCTGGCCTCTTTTGTTCTTCACTATCGTCGCTTCTCCTTTTATGCTTTCGCTCCTCCGTGAGAGATACGAGACCGGTGCGTCGCACAGGTGTCGCTCATTAGTAATCACGCCATCGGCCTCGGTGGACTTCAGGTTCTCATCACATCTTCTGTCCAATCAAATGCTCTCTAGAATCTAAAGTGTCCTGCCCCCTATGCTATAAGACACGTTACGGAGCAATATGGGTTGGAGATGTGTGTTCGGTTGCTCAAACGCTCGAGTTTGTACGTTGGTTAAAAATGAAATGGCTAGAATTTATTCACACCTCTACTATTTAATCCAACGTATCATCAGCGCTCGGATTCACTTCCATGGTGCTGTCAAGTACGACTTGCCTTCTGTGAGGTAAACTAAACGCTATTGGCTATTTGAAAAGAGGGAGGGGCCATTCAGTATGTCCCGCCTTAGCTTCCTGTTTCAGTGGAAATTCAAAGCTATGCGTTCTAAGGCACTTCAGTGGGCCTTTATTGTAAGGATCTGGGAGGCTGCAGTGTTGCTCGTACTGAAAATGTAGTGCATTTCCCCTCAGTGCTTTGCATTTTTCATGTTTTGAATAAATTAATACAGTATATCCAGACAAAAAAAAAGAAAAGTGAGCGTTATGTCATTGACCCAATTCACTGATTATCTTGTTTTCCAGTGAGCTGTTACCCACTACAACAAATGAATCCATGAATGAATTGTTCTTTTAAATCTGCTTCTTTTAAATGAACCAGTTGAACTGGTTCACAAACTTTACAAACATCAACTCACTATCGCAGCGGTTCTCAATGTAACATCTCACAACACAGATGTACAATAGTACAATAGAAGTAAAATAGTAGGCTCCACAAACTAATAATGATCCTCAAATGTGTGTTGCAACTGTTTGTGGCCGCCACACTGTGTCTGACAGCAAAGCTAAAGGCTGGTAGTTATCGGCATTCACTAAACAAAGAATTTAATCAACTTTAATTTGATCCCTCACTGATTGGTTGCAATCAAGTGAAATGTGTTTGCACTCTTATTTTCATTCACTTGTTGAAACAGTCGGTAGCTCATTCAAGGCCACCTTGGCTTTCCTTGGCTCTGTGTGCTGCCAGCAAAAGGGAAAAAAATAAAATTGTCACCTCTGCCTTCCAAGAAATCCATTTCAAGATGAGGATTATGAATTATGGAAAGGTCTCTGCTGAAGATATGGTGCACAATATTTCCTCAGAGATCGAAGAGGGCCTGTGGTAGAGAATAGGAACCTGTGAGCTATAAAGAAGCTTTCATAGGGTTTGATATTCTCCAGCAAACCTTGTGAACAGAGTGAAGCAACACGCTTGAGTTTGACGTTGTTGAAAAAGTTGAAGCAACCATTCATCAACTCTCACAGGATGGAACTAGTTCAATCATTTCTCTTACAAAGTTTTTAAAATGTCCTGTGGATTTTTTTTTTTTTCCCCGTCTTACAGGATTCCCTACTCACTCCTTTTCATTGTGAAAGCAGGGGGAAGAAATTGGTTGCACACTGCATTTAATGGAAAAGAGGCACTTTTAACTTCGGTATTCAGCAACTTGACTTGCACTGATGAGCTACACTGGTACACAGTTAAACTGCACATTTTTAACCCTTTCATTTATATGCATGACTTAACCAGGTCAGTGACACACATCACCAATTAGTAATTAGGCTGGTCATTACACCAAATTGTTGTAAATTGAACAAAACCTCTTAATATCACAGCGTAACTCATTAATAACTTGAATTATTTAACAAATTAATCACTCTAAGTATCTCTAAGTATATCCAACCTTACCCAGATTCACAGTACATTCAAATCTCAACTGCTTGATTATTAAATCAGCGAAAAATGTAAACTATCGCACAGCTCTATATATAAAGTTTATCCGAATACATACTGCATACTCACATAATGCTATATATACCATATCTCAACTTTTTTCGTCGCAAAAATAACTATATTATCACACGGCTCTTTATTTATAGTTGTATGAGCATGTCCAACTTTATCCACATAGATACAGTATATTTGCGAAGGGCAAATCTCGTCGCAAAATGTAAACCATATTATTGTCCAGCTCTAATCTGCTAAATGCATGAAAATACTAAGATAGTATAAACATTAACATCATGATTTTCTGCAAAGCTGCTTTGAAACAATGTGCATTGTGAAAAGCGTTATACAAATAAATTGAACTGGTTTGCAGAGGTTAGCCAATCACAACAGAGGTAATTTGCATATAGAAGATACAGTAACTAAACAGCCTGTTCAATTGTGTCAAAAGTTTAGAAAAATATAATGAAAACATACATTTGGTGCAAGACAAGCTGACTAGAATTTTCGAAGAATATTTAAGCAAAAAAAAAAGAAGAGAATGGTCTGTGTGGAATAGACAATGGCCAGTCTGTTCTTTGAGTTATTTCTGAAACTGTCTGTGAATTGAAAATTAGCACGTTAAGCCTCAGGGGTCTCCAGTACTGAGCAGGAGTCTGGTTCTGTCGCCTCATTCATTTTGTTTTTCCCCTCTCAAATTCTCATTCTAAGTATATTCATTCTCTCTTAATTAAAGAGACCTTGAGAAGCATGTCACCCATATGTGCTCTCACAGTGGCACGCTAGCAGAACAAGAGCTTACTGACATATGTCCAGGCTTCACACTCCTCTCAGGGGGTCGGAGAGGATGCTGGGACGTCTGGGACCACTCCAATTTACAGCAGGGCAGCCACTAGTTGGATTGGTTTGTTTACACTGATCCTTATTGTCTGCTGGTCTGGTTCCTAAAGTAGTGGCAGACTTAGGGTTGTGTTCGCACTTGTTGTTTGGTTGTCTTGGTTCTTTTTGTCCATAGCAAAGAAATAATTAATTTAGTCCTGGTTCACTTAGTGTTCACACTGTCATTTTTAACTCTGAACCTTAAGATAAAAAAAAAAAAAAAACAGCTTATGATGTTGTTGTGTCTGAACTTACTGGACATCCAAAACAATGCTGTGTGCAAGGATAAACACGCTTATTGTATGTGTGTACATGTGATGGTATTTGTATTAGCTGAGAACTTGTGAAGAGCTAATAAAATGTGTAAAGGATTCAAAACAGTAGCAGGAATTCCTCCGTTGCGAACAAAAAAGATCCGTTTCACTTTATTTTGATGGTCCCTTTAACACATTCTGTTAACGACGATTCTATTTTAGAAACGGTTTCTATTTTTCTGTGACGTCGCGCTGGAACAACAAACACAAAGTGTGGCAATGATAATCTCAGGGACTGTTTATGTGCTTTATTTAATGTTAAAAGCATGCAGTGTGACTTTAAATATCATTTAGTGCTCCAGCTTTATAGCTGTAAAAGCAACCATGGATAATTCACCTCAGATCTTGAAATTAAACGTATGGAAACAAGAACGTTCAAACTGTGAACTAACAAGTGTATTATTTGACAAAGATTGTTTTAGTAACTCAGAAGCCTATGTATTTTTAATAATGTTTAAATGGTGTAATATTTGTTAATGTGATTATGTAGCCTACTAATCAATTTTCTTGCGAGTGTCGTCAAGATTACTCTCTGGTTCTGTGCACTTGCCGCGAGACTCCGCCCACACGCTGTTCTGATTGGCTGTGGGTTTTGATTGATTTTGACGCATCTCGTAGTCGCGTCGCATCTAGTGAGGACAGACAAATTATTTGTCGCTGGAATCTTATCACATCGCGTCCGGTCTTTTGGAGGAGCATCACAATAAATAGTTAGCAGATATTAAGCAGACAGTCTACTAATTTTCTAATGAGAGTTAGTTGACATGTAGTTGAAAAGTTACTTATAGTCAACATAATGTTCAAAAGGGACCATCAAAATAAAGTGATACCAGAAAATCTGTTGCGAGAAGAAGCGGTTCTGATGCCTGTACCGAACTGTGATGAGCAACGTCGCGAATATGATGAGAAACCAGGTATGCTTGAGCATTCTGTCCTTTTTAGGCTCACATCTTGTGACATCTCTTCCTGGTTTTGGTTTGTTTTGATCCCAGACAGTTAGCCCAGATCCGGGCCACATCTGGTACGGGGCCGGATCTGGGCCGACACTGTTGCTGTCTGGGATGTCTTTGGTCCTTATTGCGAACCTCACCAGAGTTCGAAGTGGACACCCTGAAAAGGTGGATCTTGGTCCAATTGTTTGCCGCTTATTCAAATGAACCGCACTAACTGAGCAATCGCACCAGAGTTTGTTTTAATCGAACCTAACATGCAAAGTGTGAACACAACCTTAGAGAGAACACGAAACACTTAATTCAATGTCGAAAGATTGTTTAGAGGTGACAGAAGGAAACACCTCAAGGCATGCTAGGTGGGAACTGCGACATGCAGAAAACACTGACAGAAGCTTGAATCTCCGCCCATCAGGAAGCTGCAGCCTGGGGAAAATGTCAATTATATTCTGGGAGAAATAGGTTTAGTACGGCAAGAGAGAGAGAGAAATTAAATCAATGCACTTTAATCTTCCTAGGGTGCCCTAGGGCAATTCAAATAAAAAAAATCACAATGACCCTTAATTCTCTTAACCCTGGAATATAATTACTGCAGTAAATTGGACTGTTTCTAATTATTATCATGTGTGTGTCTTAATGCATTTTAAAGCCGCGAAGCAAAGTGTTTGCGACAAAACTGTCAGCAGAAACATCCGCTCCTTTCATTGCATGTCTGACATCAGCTGTTGCAGGATCTACTCTGTACTAACCGCTTCACTGTTTATTAATCAAACTTTAAAGGTTGGAGCCTTGCACATGCTTACGAAACTTAATTGGATCTCAGAGTTAAATTAGACTCTAAAAATCATTGCTGCATTAATTACACCACTTATGAAAATATGTCAAGTTTCATTGATTTCCTTACGCACCCACTCCAGTTATCCAAGCATATGGCAGGCATCATTCCAGACTTATTTCGTAGCTTTTCTTTTCCGACAAAAACGTGTGTACAACATATGCAACAAGGTTTAGATAGTTCCAAATATCTATCTAAATGTAAGTATTAGTTATGCATAATTCACTGAAAAATTACTTATTTTTTATGTAACAGAAAAAAACTGTTATACACTAGGAATGAAAGATTCATTTGTCTGAATTAGGATGGGAACCTCATAAGCTGATAAAACTGTATAATATGCTTTGCACTGGCTTATGTAAGCCCTGGGTAAGCCTCCTGAAGACACTAAATGTTTTGGCCTTAAATTTTTAGGCCTTTTGCTTCCTTGCTCTTGGTTTCTGAATCATTTGATCTGTCAGTATGAATGACCCTCCAGCCAATCTCATCTCTAATTCTCTGTCATTCTAACTCTTTGAGTTTCATACTTGATCTATAATTATACTTTCTCTAGGTTTCCTTCATGCTTGTCTTCTGCTATATCTCTCTTTCTCTCCTGACGTGAAAGATGGTGAGTTCAGGTGAAGCATGAGTTGCTAACCTGTCCCCTCCGGCACAGTCTACACGTGGGCTCTAACAATCGGTCCTGTCATTGGTGCAGTAACAATATCCGGGATTACGTCCGAATGATAGATCCCTCCTCTGAATCTGCCTGCATGAGAAAGGACAGGATTCAAGGAGGTTCTGCGCAGGCGGGCCGAGCTCAAGAGCTCAATCCTGTGTGTTTGAGAGCTCAGGGAGAATTCACGACCTGCTTAAAGGTTTCAGGTGTTGGTTACAGTGTTGAGGTGTTGGCCTCGGCCCCTCCTGCACCGATAGCACCATGGGTCACTGAGTTTGAGCAGGTGGCACTGACTTCTTAATACCTGTGGGAAACGCTGTGAGGACACTGCAGAAGAGCGAAAAAATAATTTGGTGGGATGAAGCTCTGACACTCTTAATGCTTGGTTTGGGACATCTGTGGCGGGATAAAACCATCTGGATGTGCTTTCGTGTGTTGCTGATTTAGCTGACTGACAGCTGTCACTACTCTGTGTTGAAATGCCATCATTATTTTAGGATGTGCACTCATAACCCTGCTCATAACGTCCTAGTTAGGTTTCTATAAAACACTGTTATGGATTGACAATGAGTGACAGGTTATTTCATGAATTACGTCATTTTGTGATGTCTACATGAATTATCTTTGGTCCAGATACAATCAATCTGCTTATTCGTGATCCTTTTTTAAATACACATTCATGGCCTGGTCATGATTATTCATCAGTGTATGTTATTCTAAAGAAAAACATTTTTTTCAATTTCATCAAAATGTAATAGCTTATCTTTTCAGATGAGCCACCATCTCTTCTTTTTCAACCTCTCAGACCACTTCCACAATCCAATCAATTCCAATGGATAAAATCGAGTCATGTCGTACATTTTTACTTGTTGAATATCCTGTTTCTGTCACAAAGCATAGGAGTCATTCAGATCCAAGTGCAGCTTGTCTTTGTTAAACAGAGTAGTCACCAGGCAAGGGTAATACACCAGCAAACACAGCAGAGAAGAACAGGCAAAATCGTGGTCAACAAACAGGCAGGATATCAGGACAGGCAGCAAACAAACAGGATTCAGGAACCAGGCAGAAGATCAGGAACCAGGCAGAAGATCAGGAACCAGGCAGAAGATCAGGAACCAGGCAGAAGATCAGGAACCAGGCAGAAGATCAGGAACCAGGCAGAAGATCAGGAACCAGGCAGAAGATCAGGAACAGACAAGGTCACAACAGGCAGGTAAACACATGGAAAACGCTTGGAAATGTTCGCAGCAGCAAAACAAGACTTTGCCCCGAGTGTTGTGTGAGTGTGGCTTAAATGAGTGTTTGAACATGAGGTGCAGGTGTGTGTGTAATCAGCGCAGTGCAGGTGTATGGTGTTATCAGTCCGGGGAGATGCATGATGGGAAATGGAGTCCGTAATCACCCAGGGAGTGTGTGGCTATTCGTGACAGAGCCCTCCATGGTCCTGTCAAGGGACACACTGCCCCTCCCCAAAATCTTCTTAAGAGCAGATATGGGATTCTGCTCAGGAACAGACACCAGCTCGGCAACAGGAACAGACAGCTCGGCGGCGACCATCTTGTCCGGAGCCACTGGCTCGCCGGCGGCCATCTTGTCCGGAGACACTGACTCGGCAGACTTGACGTGAACAGTCTCTGGATCGGCAGACGTGACGTGAACAGTCTCTGGATCGGCAGACGTGACGTGAACAGTCTCTGGATCGGTCTGTCACGAATAGCCACGCACTCCTTGAGTGATTATGGACTCCATTTCCCATCATGCATCTCCCTGGACTGATTACACCATACACCTGCACTGCGCTGATTACACACACACCTGCACCTCATGTTCAAACATTCATTTAAGCCACACTCACACAACACTCAGGGCGAAGTCTTGTTTTGCTGCTGCGAACATTTCCAAGCATTTTCCATGTGTTTACCTGCCTGTTCCTGATCTTCTTCCTGGTTCCTGATCTTCTGCCTGGTTCCTGATCTTCTGCCTGGTTCCTGATCTTCTGCCTGGTTCCTGATCTTCTGCCTGGTTCCTGGTCTTCTGCCTGGTTCCTGATCTTCTGCCTGGTTCCTGATCTTCTGCCTGGTTCCTGATCTTCTGCCTGGTTCCTGATCTTCTGCCTGGTTCCTGATCTTCTGCCTGGTTCCTGATCTTCTGCCTGGTTCCTGATCTTCTGCCTGGTTCCTGAATCCTGTTTGTTTGCTGCCTGCCCTGATATCCTGCCTGTTTGTTTGTTGATGTACTCAGCTACATAGGTTTAAGTAAGACTGAATTATGATGACTCATTTCAGATCAGTCAGAATCGCTTCTTTCTTTTGGGAGACAATTTATCTTCACTTTGATCTCTGAATCTTTGCAGACCTGTTTATATTCAAAATGACACACTACATTAAAGGTAATATCCAAAAAAGCCTAATAGGGTCACTTTAAAAGGGCAGTTTCATTCAGTAATTCCACCAAACGTGTCAACAATCTTAATCCAAATAAAGTACTTGCTACACTCTGTTCTTTTTTTATTATGAAGGGATATCTAAAGGTAAAAATGACCAGAAACTAAAATAAGCTAAACTAGTGCCATTTCATAAATGGTGCCCTTTTCACATATATTAGAGGATATTTGTCAAATTATTAAGGGATTGAATTCATGAAATGAGATGTAAAAAAATGTTTACAGGGTTTTTGAGTGCAGACCATTGCTAAGTATTATTTAAGTGAAGAAATAAATTGCATAAACTCCAAGACATCTAATGCCCAAATATTTTTCCTAAAAAGTGGTAAAAACCAATTTAAAAAATCATTGGTTTTGCTTTAAAAAATATTTTGAGGAGTAGGAGAACAGGGGAAATTTCACACTGAATGTTGAATAAGTTAAAAGCATCTCTGTTTGCTGATGTTGTGATATTCAGATCTTGCATGCATTACTGTCCAAAACTCAGTTGCAAAAACTATGGTTCATACATTTATTTTCTTAAATTACGTTTTGGCTGTCTCAGTCACCTTAGTGACACTGCAAAAAATATAATTTAGTTAAAAGTCAATATCATTTATGACTTCCATTCCATATTCCTTATTGTTTTCTTAGAAGGATTGTTTCCAGACCAGAGATTTTATTAATATTTTAGTTTACAGCCAGTTCAGAATATTTTATTCACGTGTTTCTTGTTTATCTGACTGACCTGGCCTCCCTTCTGTCTGTCTCTTCCACATCAAGAGATTTCCCCATCAAAACTAAAAGGACTTCTTAAGAGGATTAATTGCTTAATACATTTTTTTCTCTCTTAAAGAGATAGTTCACCCAAAAATGAAAATTCTGCCATAATTTACTCACTCCTCATATTGTTGCAAACCTGTATGATTTTCTTTCTTCTGAAGAATACAAAATAAGACATTTTGAAGAATGCTCAGTCTGCTCTTCCCCACACAAGACAGTGACCAAAAATGAGGCATGACACACAGCTCTCACGTTTAAACCAAGCAGCTTTCTGTTGGTCAATTCAGTGATGAATCTGCGTGGGGAAATCTTTCGCCTTGCCACAAAATCCACAATCAAATGGATTGCTATTGAAATGACTGGATTTCACAGATGAAAATTTGCGGAAACAAATGTAAATGTGACCTCACCTTAAGTAATTTTCATTAAGAGGTGAACTGTACCTTTAACTCTTTCCCCACCAGCGTTTTCTGAAAAAGTTTCCAGCCAACGCCAGCATTTTTTATTTATCATATTCACTCAACTTTTATGGCCCCCAGAATATTTTGTTGTATGAATATGTAAACATTCAAGATCAAAAGAAAGAACTGAGCCTCTGCTTTAAATAATTTATTTTTTAATCTAGCTTCATTTGTTCTTTTTTAGCAGCACTTGAATGTGGGTAATAATCAAAACATTTCAAACAAGATGTTGTGTTCTCTCAGAATATCGGTAACAGTGCCCCCTACCAAACAACAGTGAAAACACGGAAAGCCGGAAAAATTTGTCCACATGGTGTGGAAAGAGTTAAAGGTTTTAGATAGTTGTAATCTGGTTGTTAAAAAAATCATAATCAATGTGTTGGATGCAAGAGAAATGGGCAGGAATAAAGAACTCGGGGCGACTTTGACAAGGGCCAAATTGTTATGGAAAGGCGACTGGGTCAGAGTATCTCTGAATCAGCAAGGAAAGTGTGTTGCTCCCGGTCAGCAGTGGTGAGAATTTACCAACAGTGATCTGAGGAGGAACAAACCACAAACCTGCGACAGGGTGTTGCGAAGGCTATCCCGTCTGGTCCGAGCCAACAGAACTGTGGCACAAGTCACACAAAATTTTAATGATGGTTATGGAAGGAATGCATCACAACCATAGACTGTAAAAAAAAAAGATTGATGACACACCTTCACTCTTTTCATTGTAGTAATTTAAGGTGCCAGTGTCGCAATATGGCGCTGACATCTTAAATCTCGAGTCTGCACTGTAGTGATTGCAAAGTGGAGCCGCGATATCAAGGCCCCGTTCACACTCCCGCAGAATCGGTTAGCACAGTTTATGTAGGTGTGAAATAAACAGTTATGGAAATGTAGAAATTAAAGTTTAAGCTCCGATCTCCTTCCAGAGATCCCGACAAAAGTCAGTTGGCTGAAGCTGTCAATCATGACGTCACATCCCCATTTGTATAGCATCAAATAGCTAACTAAAACCAAACTTAAAGAACAAGCACTTGAACTAACGTCAACGTGATAAAAACTGCCTAAAATTATAGTAATTATTTTTGGAAAAATAATTATTTGAAGTGTAATTTGATTGTTTAGTTTGCCTCACGTCCATTATGTTACATGGAGAAGGCGGGGTTTATGACCTATACTGCATCCAGCCACCTGGGGGCAATTGAGACGCTTTGGCTTCACTTTTCAGGACTCGATGGTCACAAAACACATGGTGCATCACACTCTGCTGTGTATGGGGCTGCGTAGACCAATCAAAGTGCCTATAATGACCCCTGGACATCGTCGAAAGCACCTACAAATGGCACGCGAGCATCGGAACTGGACCTTGGAGCAGTGGAAAAAGGTCGTCTAGTCCAATGACTCCCGTTTTCTTTTAAATCACGTGGATGACCGTGTGTGTGTGTGCGCCGTTTACCTGGGGAAGTGATGGCATCAGGATGCACTGTGGGATGATGACAAGCCGGTGGAGGAAGTGTGTCGCTCTGGGCAATGTTCTTCTTGGAAACCCTGGGTCCAGCCATTCATGTGGATGTAAATTTGACACATGCCACCTACCTAAGCGTTACAAACCAGGTACACCCCTTCTTGACACTGGCGTTTCCTGGTGGAAGTGGCCTCTTTCAGCAGGATAATGTGTCCTGTCACACTTCACACATTGTTCAGGAAAGGTTTGAAGAACATGATGAGGAGTTCAAGGTGTTGTCCTGGTCTCCAAATTCCCAAGATCTCAATCCAAACGAGCATCTGTGGGATGTGCTGGACAAAGAAGTTAGATCCACAGCGGCTCCACCGAACAACCTATAGAACTAGAAAGATCTGCTTGGTGCCAGATACCACAGGACATCTTCAGGGATCTCGTAACTCGTCCCTGCCTCGGCGGGTTGGCGCTGTTTTGGCTTCAACCAGAGGACCAACAGCATACTAGGCAGGTGGTTATAATGTTTTGGCTCATCTATATATATATATATATATAGAGAGAGAGAGAGAGAGAGAGAGAGAGAGAGAGAGAGAGAGAGTAACCGCCTTTTAAACATGCTCCTTTCCAAGTACGGTGGAACATGACACATGTTTGTGTTTGCTGGCTCGGACTCAGCCAGCTCTTAGCGTGATTGCTGTCCAGATGATGTATGCGTCATGTTATGGAAATGCGACAGTTTCAGGTGGCTGCCGTGATGATTTGTCATCTCCACTATTGTGTGTTGACTGTTCGTCAAAGCCATCTGCCAGAAAATAAAGCCCGTTGTGTTTGCATTCGTTTGTTAATTCGTTTGCCATTTGTTTGTTGTTTGTAAAGTATTTAACATTCAGTTTTTCTGCACATTTAAGTGACAGGAGTTGAAGCTGTGGCAATATCAATTAGACTGCTCTGCTATGTGGTGATATGTTTTATGTCAGGATTGTCACAGATTGTCCTTGAGGGTTCTCAGCAGGCTGCCGTTTAACTGCGAGGTGACCCGGCTTTGTTTACCTGTGCGGACGGGGACTCGTATCCGTTTTGAGTGGCACACATATTGCTGCTGCTTGGCAAACAACAAATACGCAGGCTGTCTCCTGCTTTTATTGGCAATGAGATTTATATCAACATAATTGATTTGCCCGTTCTTCAGCAGAAAAAAGCACATTAATATGGCTCGACCGCTGAGCGATACACCCACCAGCCCCTAGAGCCATGAGCTGTCACACGTCAAACTGCCTGGACTTCTTCCCAAATTGGAGGCTGCACGCAGGGTCAGGGTGACCGTGGCAACCCTCCTGCCAATCACAGCCCAGTAAGAGACAACAACGCATCCAGAAAAGTGCTCTGAGCGCTTTTTAGCCACAGCACAAGGTGCCGGAGACTAGCATGTCAAGAGCATTTGAAAAAAACGTCATTTGTGTTCTGTTACGGGGGATGTGAAGACATAATGAGAAACAAAAAGCTACTTTTTACAGCTATTTTGCATGTTAGGTATGCAATTGAGTCACTTTCCATTATATTCCCCTCAGCCGCATTTGCACAATGTTCATAAATATACAGATATACATTAATATAGGCTACATCTCAAAGTCATTTCTATTCATGTTTCAGAGTGGTGCCTAACGCACTTGTTCTGATGCGTGCGGTTTTGCAGATCTGGCCTTTTCTCCATCTTCGAATCATTTCTTCTCTTGACTATGTTGCTAATGAAGATGGTTAAAACATTATATGGTAATATGATAATAAAAACATCACTTCTGTGGAATACAAAACGAGAAACAGTTTCAACTGAAATTTAGTGTGGTTCAAACATCATTGGACCCCATTGACCCTTGATAAAAAAGTACTGCACACCGGCAGTGTTTTATTTGCATTTTTTTAAAGTTGCCAGCCACCACTAGCATTTTTGATCATTTTCACAAAAGTTTCATGGCCCCCAGAAAATGTTGTTGTATAAATATCTGAACATGAAAAATGTCAAAAGAAAGAACAGAGCCTCTGCTTTTAACCAACATATGACCCTGGATCACGAAACCAGTCACATGGGTCAATTTTTTGAAATTGAGATTTATACATCACATGGAAACTGATTAAATAAGCTTTCCATTGATGTATGGTTTGTTAGGATAGGACAATATTTGGTCGAGATACAACTATTTAAAAGTCTGGAATCTGAGTGTGCAAATAAATCGAAGCATTGAGAAAATCGCCTTTAAAGTTGTCCATGTATGTTCGCGATTGTGCTGCATTCACTCACAAAAATACATGTTTTACATATTTACGGTTGGAAATTTACTAAATATCTTCATGGAACATAATCTTTACTTAATATCCTAATGATTTTTGACATAAAATAAAAAACGATCATTTTGACCCATACAATGTATTGTTGGCTATTGCCACAAATACACCCGTGCGACATGTGGCTGGTTTTGTGATCCAGGGTCACATATATATAATATATATATATATTCTAGCTTCATGCATTTATCAACATTTAAATGTGGGTAAGTTTCATAAGAAAGCAACATTTTGAGCAAAAAGTTGAGAAAATCACATTTTTGTCAAAGACTACATCCAGATGGGATTCAGAACGATGATCAAAACACAGATGGAGTATATCGAGTCCATCAACACCCCTAAAGCTTCACAGTCCTAAAGCTCGTCCTGGGTTGACATTTCATTCAGTAACATTAGGCAGTTTTGATTTATATGCTGTTTAATGTTGGTGATTGTGTTATTTTACAAATTGCTTACAAATGCTATGGCTCATTTCTGCTTCTTTTTCGCCTGTGTTTTGACCAGGAGATACTGTACTCTTTCAAAAGAATCGTCATACTTTAAGTAGTCAACAATGCTTATGGACTCCCACTGGCTGAATAAAATCCCACTCTGTGGTTCAGGTTGTGGCACATGACACTTCATTCACTTCCTGTGTGACTCACTGCATTCTGGGCCAAAAGCTTTGCCCCCCATCCCTTTCTCCAGAGAGGTCGCCTGAATCAGCAGTACATTTTAGGCCTCATCTGGCAAATAAAAATCCATTAGTTCCCTTTTGATCCAGGAAATTGAGTGGATCATAATGGTGGAGGAGGATTTCAGAGCGAAAAGCTTGCTTTGTCCCTCAAATGAAAATATATGAAGTCACAGAAAGTCTTTTCCATTAGTGTTGTGACAGTGGCGAGGGAAGAAGACATAAGCAGCACTTAGAGTTCATGGCTAGATGAAAATGGGAATTTGGGGACTAAAAAGTTAATGTAATAACTTTCGACATTAAGGTCTGATGGCTGGAGTTTTTGTAAGAGCAGGGCTTCCTGTAGGAAAGAAAAATCATTAACTAGATCTCTTTAATATCTCAATTAGTTTTCCTGGACAGCTACTATGCGATTATACGAAGATGGATTAATATCCTGAGTAAAAGACCCAAGTAATCTCACATTATTCTCCTCTGGGTTTCAAAAGAGATCTCAATGATGGCTCAAACTCTGCGCTGATTTGCCAAGAGACCATTCACATTTTAAACACACATCAAAGATTTCTTATTGAGATTTCTAATGACCAAATGTTCTGAATTTCTGATCCGAGAATGATATCCACATTCATTTCATACCACTATAAATAATTCATTTTAATTTCATTCAGTTGATACTTAAAATAAACTCTATTCAATATGAGCAACCTTTAGGCAATACCGTTTTCCTTCTGTTTGTTCGTCCACTGAAAACTGAAGTGGGCTAAGATTAGCTTAGCATAGCTGGCTCTGATTTGCCGTTTTCTGTGATCACTCCGTAATACTTCCAGGAAAGATCTTACAGTTGTTTCAGAGAAGCACCATGTAAGAGACACCATGAGCTGTTGAGAACGATATCTTTGTATGTGATTGATAGTTAAGATCTGTGGTTTAGTGCATGTCTGTTTGGATTTTATGGCTTTTTTTCCCTGCGCCTGTCTGCGTGAGTCTTGTAATCTGTCTGTCTGAACGCATAGGTACGTGGAGAGAACATGCACCTGCAGTTCTGTACACACACAGACACACACACCCCTTTAGTTGCTGATCCAGCCACGCAGGCCACTCGGCAGACGTCCATGTTGTCTGTTCGCTGGTGTCACAGCTAACTGAAACTAGCATAGCACTACCTGAAAAAAACAGAACGCTGAAAGCCACCCTTTCCTTTTGTTGCAGGAAAAGAGTTCTTAATTGACAAGACAACTAATTGCATTTACATTTGTAATATGTATTTGTAATTTAATCCAGTTTTGTGTATAAATGTTTAGATTTTCTGACCAAATAATTAGTCAAGAAGAAGCTACACTGTGGGAAACAGTATCTGCAGTATTTTCCGTTTTATGCTGAACATTATGGTAAATACTATATGGTCACCCAGCTGTTTCATGAATATATGGATATATAGACTACTGCATAATGCTGAAATAATAAGCAAAGTATGGTAGTATGTTATCCTAAATATAGCCTATAACCAATATATGTGGTTAATGACATGGAAGCAAAGTCAGCTATGATTTAATACAGGTTTCAACATGGTACTTACAGTGGTGGCCAAAAGTGATGTTGACATCTTCACCCTATATTTAAATATTTAAGAACAAAAATGTTTTTGCAATCATATTACGTAGTTGTGATTGGAGTCAATTATTTTATTTGTGATAATAGTGCAATGAAACATGCCAAATATTGCGGACATGACCAGGCTGTCAAAAACAAGAGAGATGCAATGAAATATTCATAACTGATTATGTCAGTGAATGCCTTTCTTGTGAGCATTTTTTTATTATTATTATTATTTTTTTTTTTGCATAGTAAAATAAAACCTGTAAGCTGTAGTATATATATATATAGCTGCATATATATAGTTTTATTAACTTGTAGGGTCATACAAACAAACATCCCCTTCTGGACATCACTTTCTGTACATATTTCATACTAAAAGTTGGAACAGTTTTAATCAAAAATTGATTTCAGATGCAAAATTTCTTCTTAAACCTGCAGCAGTGAAGTTATGTGATGGCAATGCAGCATACAGGAGACTGATGCTGACCAAAGAAGTGCAAGAGTGAAGGAGTAGGTCACATGATAATAACAACATAGCAAATGTATTATGTCCTGATTGCATTCATACTACACACACTCGTACTATATAGAACATGCTTTTTTAGCAGTCATTAAGTCATTACTTATTCAAAATAATACCTTCTCAAGAGGGTATGTGATTTCGGGTGCAGCCATACAGTCTAGAATGAAGTATAAAGTATAAGCTGCACAGTAAGCAATACTCTAGTTTTGCATTCTGAGGCTGTTAGGTGTAAAATAAATATTTCTACTGTAGTTTGTGTGCTAACTGTGCCTCTGATTCTGCCAGAAGCTCATTGCCAAACAAGCACTAACGTCAACGTTGTTTGTTGTTTCTACTCTTTTCTTCTAGACAAACCAGAGAACAAGAAACACCCCCAGACTTCTTCTACTTCTCTGACTTTGAGCGACACAACGCAGAGATCGCTGCATTTCATCTGGACAGGTAAGACTAAAACACCAGCAGTGAGAAAGAGAGAGAGTGAGTTATTTGCATGTCTCAATGGCCAGTGGGAGAGTTTGGGATGAGGTGTTTACGCATTTGTAGTTAAGTTGTTTTATTTGATAGCTGCATAATTTCAAGCTATTATTGAAAATGAAAAACCTATACCTGCATGCAATTACAGTACATCTACAGTTGATTTCTAAAGTGACTGCTTAATTACACTGTTGACCTTCACTTACACCTTAACCCACCCTTAAACCTACCCGTACTATAACCTGTCTCTAACCTTATGCCTGTATCCCACCTCAATATCAGCACAAGAGTTTTGCAATGTATGAACACAATAAATATAAGCACAATGTTACCACATGTACAGTATGTACACAATAAGTGAATTGTATCAAATGATTAATTGTTAATGTTAGTACATAGTAGTTAAAGATGTAAAGTGGGTCCACATAAATAGCTGATCCAATATTTTTGTTGGCTGTATTCCTTATTTTCTTGTAAATTTGACTGTTTCAGAGACAAACTGGTACCATCTGAATAACAATGAGATCATGTGACCTTAAGCATTGCCAAGAATTTATGCTTAGCATCCCACTGTGTTTACTTTGTGTTTGCTCTGCCTTTATCTTCGTCTGGCAGAAATGTTTGGAGGCTTTTAGATATGATGGGTATGTGATTTTGTTTTAAGGTGTATGACAGTAATGATAAGGTTGGAAGAGACAAGATCAGATTGCCAGTGAATTTGACAATGTAATCAGTATTGTCTGAACTTCAAATTGTATTTCTCATTATTCTAGACAACTTTTTCCTGATTTTTAATGTGGCATAATGACATTTACACAGCAATCAATAATGTCTCTTGCACCTGAATGTTTATATTATAACATAAACTTGTCTCAATAGTTTTAATTATTAGGGGCCAAGCACTGTTAGTTATCTTTATCTGTTGGTTTATGCTAATAACATAAGAAAAAATAAATAAAAAGTTATTAAAAGCTTTTTGATAAACGTTGTCGAATAATGACGCAAACAAATTCGATGAAGAGCACGTAAAAATGGATGCAAAGCTATATCTCCACAACGCATTAGCGTATTGAGACGAGTCTGGGTACATGTCATCACAAGAATGAACTGAGGCTACTTGTGGCTTTTCGGGACAGCGCCACCTACTGGTCTGGAGATATGAAAATAGTAATTTTTGCTTGTAACTTCTGAACGGCTTACCAAAAAATCATAAAACTGGTCTCTTATGATAAAGTGCAGGATACCGAGTCAAATGATGATGGCCATTTTGAATTATGTCGTAAAAAGTTGTATTTTATGAACACATTAGTGTATAGTCACGAAACTTGATATGTGTCATCGGCACCATGCCCTAAAGGTTTTGAGACAGCAGCACCTTGTGGTCAAAAATGATAGTGAAATTTCCATTTTGTCTATTTTAATTAAACTGGTGCTCTCGTACAGAGAATAATGTTACCAATTTTGACATATTCAGTTAAAATTGCTGTCTGCCATTTTGAACTTCTTTGAAAACCTACTTATTTTAACTCCTCCTAGACCGTTGGTCCAATTTTCACATAAATTGCCTCAGATTATTGTGAGACCATGCCTGCAAAACATTTATTAAAAGATTTTTGATTGTCCAAACCCTTCTCGAATAACACATCAACAAAATTGTTGGCATGATGCCAAGCTGTAACTGCAACCCTTTGGCATATTGACACCAAACTTTGTACGTGTCATTGTCACCTTACACTGACCCCACAACATCAATTTGGTTACAGCGCCAACGATTGATCAAAAGTGATAAGCAGTTAAATCATATTATTAGTATTAGTTGCCTAAAATAATCAAAAAAATGATTTAATTACTCATTGTTGAAGTCTAATAACTCATTATGCCTCATTTTTGCTTGGCCCCTTAATCGCTGCTTGCAGCTATATTTATTATTATTATTATTCTCATGCACAACCAACATCAAAAGCGACACATGCTGATAGATTCCAGAAGCAACACCTACATTCTGTTATTTTGTTATATAAATACTAAGCACATCTGAATTCCAGTGAAGCACTGTTTTTTAGTAAATAAATTAAATAGAAATGTTATTAAGAAAACACCATTACTTATTTGAAAGAAATACTTTGATGATATATTGTAAATTCAAAATGTCTGGTTGCGTTACAATCTAGTTGCCTGTGTGACGGCTCATTCAACCAAATAGCCTTTAAGAGTAAATTCCCTTTCACAGAGACCTTCAGTTTGGCGTTCATCCAGTTATTTCACTGAAAACACCTGTAGGACTCTGATACTGCTCTGGAATGGACGTGGGCAGGGGAAAAGAAACCAAAACCACACACACACACACACACACACACACACTCAAACATCTCACATTTACGCACAAGATCGCTCACACTGTTGTGATGTCAGAAAGCCAAACCAACTCTTATTATATTCCCGCCACTCTTCGCATGTCACTCAAGACTTTTGGACAACGGCCTGAAAAGCACTTAGTGCTATAGAGTCGATACACCTTACGGTTACACCGAGAGGAACATGTGTGCTAAGTGGGCTAAGATTAGCTTAGCATAGCTGGCTCTGATTTGCCGTTTTCTGTGATCACTCCGTAATACTTCCAGGAAAGATCTTACAGTTGTTTCAGAGAAGCACCATGTAAGAGACACCATGAGCTGTTGAGAACGATATCTTTGTATGTGATTGATAGTTAAGATCTGTGGTTTAGTGCATGTCTGTTTGGATTTTATGGCTTTTTTTCCCTGCGCCTGTCTGCGTGAGTCTTGTAATCTGTCTGTCTGAACGCATAGGTACGTGGAGAGAACATGCACCTGCAGTTCTGTACACACACAGACACACACACCCCTTTAGTTGCTGATCCAGCCACGCAGGCCACTCGGCAGACGTCCATGTTGTCTGTTCGCTGGTGTCACAGCTAACTGAAACTAGCATAGCACTACCTGAAAAAAACAGACCGCTGAAAGCCGCCCTTTCCTTTTGTTGCAGGAAAAGCGTTCTTGATTGCATTTACATTTGTAATATGTAATACAGTGTGATTAAAATTAAAAGATGAAATGTGTTCAATGTTTCAATGTTTTTGAAATGCTCAAATTTAATCCAGTGTTGTGTATAAATGTTTAGATTTTCTGACTAAATAATTAGTCAAGAAGAAGCTATGGGAAACAGTATCTGCAGTATTTTCTGTTTTATACTGAACATTATGATAAATAGTATATGGTCACCCAGCTGTTTCATGAATACAGAATATACGGATATATATAGACCACTGGACAACGGCCTGAAAAGTACTTAGTGCTATAGAGTCGATACACCTTACGGTTACACCGAGAGTAACAAGGTGCATGTGAGTGCAGGCAGAAGAAAACTCCCTGCTGACTTTAACAAGACGCCCCACAGAGGAAGGCTTTGTGGAATCAGAGAGCTAATTGAGTTTGTGAGACCCACTTGATTTCCTCCAGAACGTTGTTGCTGTCATGTCCATGATATATTTTATTTGGGAGAGAAAAAGCGCAGTACGATATGCCAATTTATTGTCAGCTGAGTGATAACGCTGAGAGGATGCTTGCTATTGAATTATTATATTGATATTCCATTAGCGTGTGAGCATGTGAAAACAATTGAATTTGACAAGCAACGTTGTGCTACTGCAGTATGTTTACAGTACGTAAACCAATTCCAACGGCGGTTCCTCGCTGTTATAGCTTATTTCCACAAATGTCTGTTTCTAGAATGCGGTGTTTCCACACTGGGCTCTTTGTCGCCTGCGTCCAGAGTTGCGACCCCTGAGTGGTTTCATCTCAAAGGCTTGGGTTTCTGTCTCTCAGGGGCCTGGAGCCCGTGCGTCGTTGGAGGTTGAATGTTGAAAGCGCACACACAACACGATGTGAGCTTTTCTCCGAGACGGCCCACTGCACACACAGACAAAGACTGAGAACTGAATAAACCCTCCACCAGGGTTGTGCACCAGTCAGAATTGAATTCTGAAAGACTTTTACATTACAATTCAATTCCTCTATTTTAATTGAAATGCAAACAGGGTGCAAATTCAAACTGTATGTCACACTGTGTGGCTGTAATGAGCTCGCAAAGACAAAATAGGCAGTCTTTTAATAATAATCTTCACAGAATAACACAACCATATAATACTAAGATGACGAGGAACACAACTGAGGAAACTAAGGACTTAAATACAAAAGAAGTGGTAATGAATTGAACAGAAACAGGTGCATAATTAGCAACTATGGAAACTAATAGGGAACATAGACAGGCAAACAGGAAAACCAAAACACCATGATAATGAAACAGAACTAAACAGAACATAACATTTATATATTGTGATTCGAGTTTGAATACAAGAAAGTTAAACTGAATGGAATTAAACTGAAATAACTATTCTGTGTGTAGTTATTAGTAAGTTTAATTTTACCTATGAATTACTTCTAAACAAATTGTCATACACACAACATATGGAGTATATTTCCAGAAACATTATAAAATACTGTATTAATAATCAAACGTCCTGTAGAAATTTATAGTTAGTGTGCTAATTAAATTAATATTATTGTATTGACCATGGTAAGATGTTAAATGCTTTATATTTATTAAGTTAACTTTCATTCATATTTTTATTTTACTTTTGATGCTGTATAGCAAAATTAAAATGTGTTTTTGTATGTTTGGCTGTTGTTTTGACATTATTGACCTTAATTTTGGGAAATATCTCTAATCGGTTGAGGAAAAAAAAACAAGATGCAGATTTGTAATTAAAATCCAATTTAATCTACAATGTAAATACAAATTATAATATTTATTATCCTCTCTAGGGTCAACAAATCTCTATATATATAGTTGCATTTTAAATAATTCAACCCCCTCGGAGACTGTAATAATTTACAAATTTCTAAAGATACAGAGTTTTATAATAAATAAAAATATCTTTAACGGTTCAGTGGTAAATAAAAGTGATAATGTCAATATATAATGTAATTATTTTGAGTTACAGGATTTTTTGTAATACAGCTATGTCATAATTATTCAACCTCTATTCATCGCTGCTGATTTTAAGTCGCATATTTGTATGCTATGGTACAAAGCCTTTGGAAACTCTATAACAAAACTGAATAGCTTGTGTGGTTACACATACATACATTTAGCCCTTGCATGTGCTGAAGTTGAGTAGCAAACATGGCCAAGTTTAAAGAGTTCTCATAAAAGCTATAGAGAATAAACTGTTTTATTACATTAGAAAGTCTAGGGCTACAAGAAGATTTCCAAAACACTAAAAGTTTGTAGAGACACAGCTGGCAGCCTTATTCATAAGTTTAAAATGTGTTTTACCAGAAAACCCTTGAGGGTGTTGAAGGAAAAGCACAATATCATTAAGGGGAATACAATCTTTGATCAGAGAAAAAAACAAACAAATTACTGCCAAAGATCTGCAAGATGACCCGATGAAAGGAGGAAAAAACATTTCAATGCAGAGTATAAGAAGAACACTAGACAAGCTATGCTAAAATTCATTTGGATAGACCTGTGGAGTTCTGGAAGAATGTTTTATGGAGTGATGGGACCAAACTGGAACTTTTTAGGACCCATGGATCAGCAGTATGTCTGATGCAAAAAAAGGTAAAGCTTATGAGCAGAAGAACACCATCTTAATGGTCAAACATGGATGTGCTCCAGTCTTGTTATGGGGTGCTTTGTTGTAGCAAGAAGTGGAAATCTTGACTGTATAAAGGACATCATAAATCCTTTGAAGTATCAAGCCATTTTGGCAAAGATTGTGATGCCTTCGGTGCAGAGACTGAAGCTTGATGATCAATGGACTTTCCTGCAGGACTGCCATCCCAAAGTGTACATCCAAATCTACTGAAGCTTGGTTCAGGGATTAGTCAGAGAACGTTCTTGAGTGGACTGTACAGTCTTCAGATTTACATCTCTTTGAAAGTATTTGGTGGAAAAATGAAGCAAGCAGTGGTATCGTGAAAACCAAAGATTATCAGTGATCTGGAAGCTTTTTCAAGCCAGGAATGAGCCAAGATTGCAGTAGAGAGGTGACAGAAGGTTCTTAGCACTTGCAGCGTTTATTGGACGTTATAAAGAATAAAAGTGTGACTTTTGGGGGTTGAATAATTTGTAACATGAGTGTTTAGAGCCAGTTTAATCAACTTTATGTTCTCAGAATCACTCAAATGTGTATTAATACATTTTCTATAATAGTTTACTGATGCCTTTGTTGAATTGTTTACATAAAATGTTGTTCTTAGCAGCAAAATGTCTTGCAGGTCAAAGGGGTTGAATAATTTTGACTGTGTGTCTACATAGTTCCTACATGGCGTCACAACATACGGGCATTTGCCGACCCGGCGCCATTTCTGTGGGCATGCTGTGGGCAGAACATTAGAAGAAGAAGCTGAAACGAGTTAATTTCGTGATAAAAAGTGAAAATGGTCATCTCCTTCTGGATCAATGGATGTTCAAATCGTGCCGGAGGTTCAGTTAAATTTGGATTTTACAGTATAAGTTACCCGTCATTAGACTTCATGAATGTGAGAAAACTAAGCTTTTGTCAGAACAACGACGGAGGTTATGGCTGGCGAGGATAAACAGGAAAGAAACTCCCTCAAAACACGCAAGAATTTGCTCAGAGCACTTTGTGTCAGGTGCACAATGTTGTGTTTTATTGCGAGTGTACAGAAATATAAGTTAACACTTTGCAGTTTGAATGATGTCCTGAATGAACAAAATGACAAGGTATTAAAAACATACAAAAACAACATTGTTTCCACTGTTCGATCGCGCCCGCGCCTCTCTCTCACTCACTCTCACACACACACACACACACACACACACACAGACAGACAGACAGCGTTAGCGCATACGGATCCACACCATTTATGACTGAAATTTCCACATTGTACCTCTCTCTGTCTTGTTAATAGAGTCTCTTTATAATCTCTTTATAGTCTCTGTCACTTTGTCTCTTCATGATTTTCATAACATTATAAACAGAAAGAAATATTCGAAATTTGCTTGTAAAACTTCGTAAACACAGCAGCTTATGCCATCAAAGATGGCGTCTCCGGGGAGGACATTAATTGGCCTGTGGGAACTATGTATATATATATATATATATGACCATAGTGAGAATAATAAATATCATATATTTGTTTAAATTTGTATTTACATTTAATAAATTAAAGTAAAAAAATGACTTAGAATAAGTTTTTGTCGTTTTGTTTTTCATTTCTTTTTTCAAAATCAGTCTATCAGTTATAGAAAGAAATATTCAGGGATGCAAAAAACATATAATTATAAAAATGAATAATCTAAGGTTGTGTTTTACTACAAATCTTCCTATAATTCCACTTCAACTTCTTGTGGGGCATGTGGCTGATTTAATTCAAAATTCACATTCTGGAATAATTGAAAAGGAGCCAATTCTGACTTTTGCCCAAGACAAGTACACAAGAAAGATGAAATGAGTGAGAAAGTAGAGGGCATTTATATCCTGCGGTCTGTGGCCAGATGCTAAAACGCCAACAAAAGTCTTTAAAGAGCTAATAAAGAACAATCACAGAGGTGTCATAAAGCCAGTGAGTAAAGAGTGGGCTCAGTTGCTTAGCAGTTGCTCCTTGAAGAAGAAAAAAAAATCGTTATCCAGCCACTTTAGAAATTGCTTTATTCTATGGATTTTCTGCACTGTTTATTGTTTGCTTCCTCATTATTGATTGCGGCAGAAGATTGAATATCTGGTGTCACTGTTCTCATAAAGCAGCTTGTGATGTGAACTGTGCAACATCTGGATGAAGAAACACCACAGGTGTTACATCTGATAATGCATTGCAAACGAATAATTGACACGGTTGTTTGTGTGTTGCACAGAATCCTGGATTTCCGGAGAGTTCCCCCTGTGGCCGGCAGGTTGGTGAACATGACACGGGAGATCCGAGACGTGACCCGTGACAAAAAGCTCTGGCGGACATTCTTCGTTTCCCCAGGTATGAGTGGCTTCCGCGTGGCCTTTTCTTCTATCCCATCACGCCATACTCCCCCCCCCCCCCTGATTGTTAGCTTCTCACGCATATAGAGTTCAGCACAGCGACAGAAACTGCATCACTCCATGCTAAACGTATGCAATTCCCTGCCAAATCCTCAAAACAATTCACACTACTGAGCATGAAGTAAGCCAGTTTTATGATGCCTATGTTGTGTAGAAGTGATAGCATTTAGCTACATTTGTTGCACAGCCTACATAGCGTCAACGATGGCATCTTGATTTACATATTTATAACTGCATATTCCTTATTTCAGCAGCTTAAAAAATCCTCAGAGAACCATCACAAACAACTACAGCCAATATTAGCAACCCCCAGCCAAGATGCTAGGCTAATTACAGCCTTTAATTGGGGAGTAACAAGCATGCAATAACACACGTGCAGCAAGTTTGGCAACTAAATTACCGACATTTAGATGATGTAAGTGTTCGGATGAGGCACACAGATTGGCCATATTCTTTCTCTGCAGGGCTATCATTAGCATTCTGCCTCCACTTTTCATGACAAATGTGTTTTTGTGGGAAGGAGTGAAAGGGCTCCTCTTCCCCCGGGGAGCCGTGTCAGGAAACATTTGAAAAAAGGCGTTATACACAATGATTCATCATTGGCTAAACAGCAGCGCTTAATGAGCCCTTGGTGAATCCGAGCGTTTTAGATCACTGACATCCTTCATCACATAAAGGCACATCTGGAGAAGTCACCTATTTCAAAAACATGCTCTACAAACTGTATTAACACTATAAACAAGGTTTCTGCAGAAAAGATTGTCATAGTTGCTTTCAAATGTGTTTACCATCATGATGATGGGGGTAGGGCCGGGCGGTAAAATGCTATATAACTGCTATATAACTGTATGTGTCAACCTTTTTTTTTTTTCCTACCATGGTAGATGCATGTATGTGGCTATTACTGGGGCGGCTGCTTTCCGTTATTTATATATAAGACTGATTAAGAAACATGGAGTGAAGCAAAAATACAGAGCAGGATGTGTCTCAAATAAGTCAACATGAAGAAAAAGTCAATCTAAGCAGTTCAACTGTTGTGTGTTGGTTATTTTATAACAAAATGTTGCTCCTCAAAACAGAATTTATAATATCCTTGTGAAAAAGAAGCACACTTTTAAAAAGAGTACTTATTACAGAAATAATATACTTTGAAGGAACATAGTATAAACTGAATGAAATGTTTTGGGACACTTAATTGCAATTAAATGAAAATGCATTACAGTTTAAATTCATATTACATGGAATTAGCTTAACTTTTTTGACATTTAAATAGGACTTAATAACGTCATAATAACGGCTTTTGTCATTGAAATATGGTTGTAGTGTGAGGCTGAATGTGAGAATTTATGGTAAACTAAAATATACTTCAATGTAATTTCTCTTAAAACTTGTATGTTATGTATTTAAATATATTTGTAATTACACACTTGTAATTATGAAGTTGCAATTTAGTACATTTAAAATGTATCGGCTTTAATTGTACTATCAAATAATACACTACATTTAAAGTTAAAATCAAGTAACATGCTCTTTAGCATCTTAGTCAAGACACAACATAAGTTATTTAAAGTATGACAAAAGAGTATTAAAGCATACAAATTTAAAGATTACATTTTAAACTTTAAATTTGATACAAAGTGCATTTTGGTTACACTTGTTACACGTTACACCCGTACTTAAATATATAATTACACTGTAACATAGACACCTTAAAATAACTTGCACGGTTACACTTTATTTGGTAACACTTTATTTTACAGTGTCCTTGTTACATATGTTACATGTACTTACCATAGTAATAACAGTAAATTATGCATAATTACATGCAACTAACCCTCAACCAAATCCTAATCCTACCCTAACCCTATAGTACGTACATGTAGTTGCTTAATATTACTCAGTACTTAAATATATAATTACACTGTAACAATGACACCTTAAAATAAAGTGTAACCCACTTAGGTTAGGTTTAGGGTTATGCATGATTTACTGTTGTTACTATAGTAAGTACATGTACCGTGTAACAAGGACACTGTAAAATAAAGTGTTACCTTTAAGTGCACTTCTTTTTCACAAGGGTATGGTTTCACTATATTTCAAGGTGTCCTTGTTACAGTGTAATTATAGATTTGAGTACTGAGTAATAATAATGTACTTACTTTAAGGGTTAGGATTAGGGTATGCATAATCTATAGTTATTACTACAATAACTGTGTAACATTGAAAAAGTGTTACCGAGAGTACATGTACTCTTTTGAGTCTGTGTTTAACACTTTGCCACATTACTAATAGGTAGGAAGTAATCATTTATCACAGTAATACAGCATGTATCAAGAGTTATACCATGGTCTGGGTGAATACTCGATTCTGATTGGCTGCATGGTGTCTATTAAAAAGTGTTATTACATGGCTTGGCTGAATTCCAATGTAGAATGCGGTGTGTTATTTCTTGATATCAGACCGCTGCGAAGTATAACAGACCGTTGCCATGAAAAACAGCGCGTTGCTATGGACGCGGAACGGACTATTTTCTTTGGCGGAAGCAATACAATCGTTTTTAAATCAATAAACTCCTTTTTAAATCAATAATTCGTGTCAAATTATTTATTTATTTTGTAGGTAACCATGTAATAAGCGGGATAATGTATAGAGAGTCGGTCGTTACAGCGAATAACAACCCCTTCAGGCTGATTCAAGACCCCTCCGCTTCGCGTCGGGGTCCTGTTCAGCCTGTCGGGGTTGTTATTCGCTATAACGACCGCCTCTCTATACATTATCCCTTACTTATTACATGGCTTGGCTGAATTCCAATGTAGAATGCGGTCTGTTAATTCTTGATAACAGACCGCTGCGAGCTATAACAGACCGTTGCCATGCAAAACAGCGCGTTGCTATGGACGCGGAACGGACTATTTTCTTTGGCGGAAGCAATACAATCGTTTTTAAATCAATAAACTCCTTTTTAAATCAATAATTTGTGTCAAATTATTTATTTATTTTGTAGGTAGCCATGTAATAAGCGGGATAATGTATAGAGAGGCGGTCGTTATAGCGAATAACAAGCCCTTCAGGCTGTCAAGACCCCTCCGCTTCGCGTCGGGGTCTCGTTCAGCCTGTCGGGCTTGTTATTCGCTATAACGACCGCCTCTCTATACATTATCCCTTACATAGAGGACACCTAGTAAATAAACCGTCAGGCGTAACCAGGGAAACCAAGTTATTGTTTGTAAAAACTTTAGATTTCGATTGTAAAACTAATTAAAATATAAACTAATGTTTTAAAAATGTGTTATTTGGCAAGTGACCATGGTATAAGCGGGTTAATGCCCTTCGAGGTGTCCATTGTCAGGTATTAATGGACTTTGTCCACTGCGCGTCGGACGGTTCACACCTCGCCGTCGTCCATTAATACCTGACAATGGACACCTCGTCGGGCATTAACCCTTACATATTTTCCTACAAAATCAATGAATGGTTAATATTAGATGTATAATTCATGATTTGAAACATGAATTAGGCCTACTAGATTATTTTCTTTCTTTATTTTTCGAAACTGGATGCAGTCTAATAGATCAGATTATGTATGCATTACAGATCAATGCATCAGTGAGAAACAGCTGCTTTACATTTTATAAAACTTGAGTTAAATATCTGGGGAGTCTGAAAACTTGTAGGTTCAAACCCCATAATGAACGGTCGATAAGCTATTACCATTGTGTGCCTGAAGACACTTAACCCCATGTTACACCAGAGGGACTTTCCCTCACTAGTGGTCCATTTTGAGACCCCAAGATCAGTTTTACTCTTTCCTAAGACCCTTTCACTTCCTCACCTCTGCAGCCAACAACATCTGCTTCTACGGCGAGTGCTCGTACTACTGCTCTACAGAACATGCCCTCTGTGGGAAGCCCGACCAGATCGAGGGCTCCCTGGCTGCATTTCTTCCTGACTTGGCACTAGCTAAGCGCAAGACCTGGAGGAACCCCTGGCGCCGGTCCTACCACAAACGCAAGAAAGCTGAGTAAGCTCTTTTTCTCTGCTTTATCTCAGGTCTCCACGCACCACCCCATATCTTCATTAAACTACAGTCTGGCTTTATCAGCAAAAAAGACTACTGCGGTTCTCACTTACTCTCAGAGAAATCCTATCTGTGCTGTAAAACAATGGGCCATCCTGTTTGAGATGGAAGTTGTACTCTAGTAGGGTTATTTACGAGAAGGGGCAAAATGCAGATCAAATTCAAAGGTGAAGTGAGTTTCTTAGTGGTTTTCTCTGTTATAAGGTGGGAAGTGGATCCGGATTATTGTGATGAAGTCAAACAGACTCCTCCGTATGACCAAGGCACGCGACTTCTGGACATCATGGACATGACTATCTTTGACTTTCTAATGGGTAAGTGTTTTAAATTGTTGCAGTTTTGAATTGAATATTTGTATAGACTCGTGAAGTCTTGGATAAAATTGAATTGGAAAAATATACAGTTCATTGAACACCTTTTGTGACAACATGCCCCCGATAATAACCTGTACATTTTGTCTCCTAGAAGTTGTGTAATAGCCAGCCAATCAAATTGATTAATATGGTCTATGAACTATATGAAAGCATGTTTCTGACTTAGTGTTAAAAATAAATAAATAGGGAATTGTGCACTGTAGGAAAATTATATGATCCATAAGTTTTTACATTGCTTTAACTCATCAAATAAGTTTTTTTTTTATAAGTTATACAAGATTCAACTCTTTTTTTTTAAGTCAGTTTAATGTAATTTAAGTTGAAATGACTGAAACATCCAAGTTGATTGTACTTAAGGCAGCAATTTTTTTTAGCGAAGTCACAATTGCTATACACAAAGTCAAACTGTATGATAAAAAAGTCCCATTGTGAGATTACAAAAATACATTTGGGAAGTGCAGTCACATTGCTAGCTTTATAAAGTCATGTCTCAAGATAAAAAAAAAAATACATTTGGCAGATATTAAGTTGCATTATGAGATGTGAAGTCACATTGCAAAATAAAAAAATGTACACGGCGAGATACATTTTTATATAAAGTCACATTTTGCGATAAAGTCACACTGCGAAATAAAAAAACAAATCACATTTGGGTGATATACAGTCACTGTGAAATTGAAAAAAGTCACACTGTGAGATATGGTCACCTTACAAGATAAAACAGTATATAAGTGTATATAAAGTCAAATTGTAAGATGTAAAGTCCCAACTATATAAAATAGAATGTCTCAAAAATAACAGAGTAAATAAACAGATACAAAGTCAGGTACAAAGTTACATCTTTGTTACATGTACTTGCTGTTGTAAATTTTGAAAAATAACATGCAACTTACCCTAAACATAACTCTGATATTAAGCAAGTACATTTTCAAGTTCATTAATATTACTCTGTATCTCCCAATTGTAACTTTATATCTTTCCGTGTGACTTTTTTATTGTGTCCTTGTTACAGTGCAATTATACACTTAAGTACAAAGTTAGGAGTATAAAGTCTCAGGTTTCGAGAAATAAAGTCACAAATGCAAGATATGAAGTCAGAATTGTGGGATGTAAAGGCTCCAGTAGTGATCAGACTGTGGGTGGTCTCTGGGTGTGGCGTCTGAGGTTGAGAGTATTATGATCACGTCTTCAGCGAGGCTGTTCTGGTGGGATTTCCCCCGTTCGTCATAAGTCCACGCTGCTTTTCTGTAAAGCATTGTGTGAACAAACTCCTTCAGCCCTGGTTGTGTGTGGATACACACTGGGTGTGTATCAATCAGCTCACTAGTTCAGTAGTCAGGGCACCGATCAGGGTGTCGGCCATTTTAAGGGCTGTCACAATCGCAAAATCTTTCCAGTGCACTGGAACGTTAGCTCCCTGAAAAATCCCACAATGCACTGTGAAAACCAGGGAATGGTTTTATGATCCATCTATGCTCCCTTAACGGAAATTATGTCGCATTTCTGAAGCGCAAAACATAAAACGCATGAGATTTGACATATCAGGCTTTTATGGCTCATATAGTATGATATAGTGAGAATGAGGAGGAGGAAAAACACCTCACTTTTATTCGGAGGCCCAAACTGAGCAAAAATATGCAATTTGGTCCAGATGCTGATATTTACATGACCGAAAAGTAAGATGAAATGATAGCTTGTAATGTAAATCATTGAGATCTAGTAAAGCAGATATAAAATGTATATAACTATCAGTTGTCTCTCTATATATCCCAAAAATACGTCTTATTAGGATGATATTTAAATGCTTAGTTTTATGATCAAAGCTCGGTAGTTTTTACTGTGGAGGCAAAACATATAATGCATTCAATACAGTGATGATTGAGAGTTGGATTGATAAACGTTTCTGATGGATCGTATTTGATACTCGCATTTTAACAAGATTTTTCTACAGCGTGTCGTAAGTTGTTTTAGTCCATGACATATTACTAACAATAAAGTTATTCTTATGTTAAGATTTCACAGCAAAAAGACCTGTGTATCATACATCATGAACTATCAGTCAGACGACAGACGGCATGTAGTAGATTGTGCAACAGGTTTTTCAGCAGTTGTGAATGTGATCATGTTGATTATATGACACAGTAGGGCTAACTTAAAGGTGTGTTGGACTTCCTTTTATCAGTAATGAACATTAAATCATTTTAGGTTCTACATCCTCCCCTATTTCACTCTCTCCATTTGTTTTAATTGAACAGGCAACATGGATCGTCACCATTACGAGACTTTTGAGAAGTTTGGAAATGAGACTTTCATTATTCATTTGGACAACGGCAGAGGGTAAGCCGCCTTTATTAATGTGTAACGTCCTGTCCGTCCTTCACACCTCGCTCCTCATGACTCCACACACAGGCTATTCCTTTTTACACTGAAACCATGGAAACAGTGTGTTTCTATCTTAAGAGGTGTGAATATGTGGAGTGGAAGGTCAGATTTATATGGCGTCGTGTCTCAGGGTGTAATATGTGTGCAGTCGAAGGGCTCATGGTGGGTATGAAGTCACACAGGTGCTCGCACAGATAAAGGATTTTGATTAAACTGACATTTTGCTTTTTCATTCTCTAGATTTGTTGCTGAAGCAGGCCACTGTGTGGAGCCGTAGCTCCCTCAGTGCCAGATTAATCTAAGGCCTGGCTTAAATTTGCGTTTATTTTCCTCCATTTTGTGTGAAATACAAACACCGAACTGAATCTTCGATGGGGTTTTACCGCTACAAATATGTTGCAAATGTCCTGTCATGAGGTTATATGAAGGACTACTCTTTATTTGTCAGTATTTTTGTTGAAGTTACTGTTCTGTCATTACTTGTACTTGGCAGTTTTGAGAACATAACCGTAAATGTAAGGTATGGCCTCTGAAAAACACATTCCAGCTCCACTGAACCATAAAAGCAGTGCATACAATTTGACACACCAATATGAAAGGAAAAGTTTAAAATATTAACATAGGTGATTTTTCATGTTATAGGCTGCGTTTACTTTAAAGAGCTGAAAGTATAATTTGCTGTGTTCTTCATATTCTAACTTTTATGACTTCTGGAAATTTAAACAAGTTTTAGACCCTGCATATCATGCATGTGATTTCCCTGAATCCTTTGAACATCATACTGGACTTACTGGTATTTTGGAAATTGGCTATTGGGGTTTTTAGCATCTTTACCGTTATGAAAAAGAAGTACACTTTAGCATACTTTCACTGTAAACCCTAATGCTCAAAATAATTAATTGCTTTGAGTGGAGCAAACTTAAACAAATTAGTTTTAAAAAGTATTGAGAACTTTCTTTTTTTTTTTCAGTTCACAAACTTAAATTGAACTGAAACTGGGCTGGGATTTCTACTTCCCAGCATGCTTTGCTATGACACTCAAAACGGAGAGTAAATGCTAAAATTAAGTGTTCTATAATGTGTGTTTTTTGTGTGCAAGATTAATGTTAAGTGTGAGATTTAGTAGTGGTTAATGTTTAGCTATGCTAATTTAGAAGAGTTTCTGTTATTTTGGATTTTTGGGAGGGGTTACAGTACCATCATGGTGACGAGTGGAGCATGAGCTTGGTTTGAGAACAGATATATGTCAAATGTTTCAAGAACAGATATATGTCAAATTTTTCATATTGCCGTTCATTCAGCAATAGCTATGCTATTAGCATGTTAGAATTTACTTTATTTAACTAGGTAAAGCTTCCACTACTAAACTAGACAAGTTTCCACTACTAAAAATATTTAAGTTGAGATTACATGATAATTGAATTTAAAGTCCCCCTGTGGTGAAAATCACTACCTTGTAACCAATCAGATCAACGTGTGATCATCAACAAGTGGATCTCTGAGCTGGTGTGAGTGAGTGGAGGCGGGGCTCATTTGCATATTCATAGAACCACGTATACTATATAAGGCAAGGGTGTAGAGTTACGTTCAAGCTTTGGTGATCAAAGATGAGTTTTAAGGGATACAATTATTGACTACAGGGGGACTTTACATGTTTGAATTAGCTTACTCAAATATTTCAAATTAAGTGCAATTCAAATGTACAAACAAAATAAAAATATGAAAGTTCTGCTTAAACTTTGAATTTATTAACTGAATGTAATGTTTTCGTAAACTTAATTGCATGATAATTGCAATAGTTGCACTTTTTGTAACCCACTTAAGTAGGACATAATTACATCTTTATATAACTCATAATTACTTCTACTGTCTTTGAAATATGGTTAAAGTTACTAAAAAGCATTTATGGTGAACTAAAATATACTTTAATGTCATTTTAATTGAAACTTGTATGTCATGTATTTAAATATATTTGTAATTACACATTTTTAATGATGAATGCAATTCAGTACATTTAAAATATATTAACTTTAAACTGTCGATAACACACTACAGTTAAAATTATAATCAAGTACTCTTTAGTATGCGCTTTATATGCTAGTCAACACGTCAAAATAAGTGTACTTCTTTAAAGCATGACAGAAGATTATTAAAATTATTCAAACTTTTAAAGGTGCAGTGTGTAATATTGACAGCTAGTGGTTGAAATAGGCACTGCAGTCCAAATTCAAAATATTGGAGAGGGTTGTTTCTCCCGCCCCCTCCTCCACAGACTCAATGCTCACGCAGGTTGCCAGATAGAGGACATGTAACAGGAATGAGCACTATTGACAATGAATAGTGACTAGCCTTACACTGTAAGTTGATGAGTTGATCTATCCGTGTTTTAATATGCCTCTAGTCATAGAGCTTTTTAGATGGATGCCGAGGCTTTTTAGGTCAGGTAGAATCTGCAATCTATGACCTAGTATTTTTACTGGCTTCCATGCTGCCCTACAAAGGCAAAAGACCTTAAGTCGCTAGAGTGTGGAACTGAGAAAAATGACTTTAAAGATTTTTAGTTGTCCCGCTTAATTAATTATAGGTAGGACACTGGAAATTTGGCAAATAGATGTTTTAGTAATGGAAATTATATACATAAAAAAATCTTGAGCTCAAACTTGACTTTTGACCACTATTTTAAAGTTACTGTACTCTGCCTTTGTATTGTCAGCAAAAAGTGAGAGGTCATACCAAGGCAAAAGGCAGTCACTTCCACATTATCAATATTTAGTTGCTGATCACCATTAACAAAATCATTATAGTACACACCTGTATAAAATCTAGTGATCATGGCATTTATTTTGTATGATTTACAATTATTTATAGCCATCTACTTATTGCTATCCTGTGCTTTGGTCGCATTCTGATGGCATTATTAATACATTTGACATGACAAAATACCTCCTATTAGTCCAGCGTTGACTCGACCGCGTTTAGGGCGGGGCTGAAGGCGAAGTTTTGGCACTCTGCCAGCTAGTTTGCGAACTTTAATTCATGGATGTATTCATCTGATACGGCAATGCAATGTGTAACGTTTTTCTGTCAACTCTGCATAATCCTTCGCGATCGTAATCGCACGTTTGTCGATGGAGCAGACCATACTAAATGTTCTGACCGCTCTGAGGACATCAGAAGTTAGAGCGACTGATGGCAGCTGTACAAAGTACACAGGATACACCGTAATTTTAATTTTAATGGACATTAAAACAAAGGCAGATAACCTTACAATCTGGTAGGTAGCATTATTTGATTAAACACCGGCACCGTAACTTCATATTGACGCGCGGCTAAACAAAGGCAGAGCGTAACTCGTAATTTGAGCGTTCCAAAACAAAGCCAAAGAGCGGTAACTGATGTTACGGTGTTCTGCCTTGGTTTCTCATGGGCTTTTGGAAGTTACTGTTAAGACAAATCATTATTTTCTCGAAAAATAAACGGAATTGATTCAAGATACTTATCCACATGATAAAGAAGGTCTTGAATGTGCCAAAAATATAAATAACTCATTTTCGACCAAAAACGAAGTTACGGTCTTTTGCCTTTGCACGGCAGTATGGCTACAATACACTGTGTTTTCCACCAACTAGCAACCCGGTTGTCAAAATACTATTGGGTAAATTGACAGTGGGCGGATTCACACATAAAAAAAAAACCTCGAAACTCACATTTTAAAGTAGAATAGCTGGCTGTAGCATTGTTTGTCAGAGAAACGAGTATGTGAACTTAGCGTGTTCCCTAAATATCTGCAAACATATTATGTTTTTTTTTTTGTGCTTTAGTACAGTCAAAAAAATACATACAGCACCTTTAATTTGACTTTTAAAAAACAAACATTTTTTAAAAGTAAAACATAGCCATGAAAGAGTGTTGTCTTTAAACTTAAGTGGCCTTTTATTTTACTAACATTATCTGCAAGTACAGTTTTTGTTTTGTTTTGTTTTTTTAAGATTTGAAGTACACTACAAGCGCACATTCAAAAGAATTAAGGGCACTTCACCATTTAAAAATATAAAATATCAGACATTCGACTTCTGTTTCTTTCTAACCCCTCAGATTTGGAAAGCATTCACATGATGAAATGTCCATCCTGGTCCCGTTGACTCAGTGCTGCAGGTAAGATTGTTTTTCTCCTCTTTGAGACATCTCTTGAATTGAGGCAATAGCTTCCCAACCGAGAGAGTGACTGCAGTGCAGTAATTCACTATAGCACTGACACAAACACATCCTGCTGTCTGCTGTGCTCTGTAACTGCGGCTATATCCTTTATTGCACATATACATTTATTTCCTGTGGCTGATGTTTTCTTGCTTGAACAATCTGTATAAATGGTTGCAAAAAAAACACTGGCACACCGATTTGCATACTTCTACTATGTACCATAAGCTGCTATAGACCACTTTGCTGCTAACAATTTGTCACTGTGAGCATGTGGCTAGATTTAATATTCCAAGGGGCCGTTCACACAGAACAAGTTTTTTCATCACACTGCACTACTTTTTCATTGATTTTTTATGTAAACATGTGCTAGATGGATGTCTTTGACCTTTTAAAAAATGCGTCTTTGAACTTTAAAAAAAAAGAATCTTGAGACTGAGACTTTCGTTTTTAAAGTGTTATGAAACTTTTTTCTACACAACAAAGGTTTACTGTTAAAATTAAAAGAAAAATTGTGTGATATTGCGTAAAAATAAAGTTTTATTATTTTTAGTGTAGTAGTAGTCGTAGTAGTAGTAGTAGTAGTAATAGTGTGTATCTGATGATAGTTTTAATGAAATGTAATCCAGGTCTGGGCTTTCAGGAAAACTGCAGATTGGCTTTTGACTATAACATGCCCAGTGCATTATGGGTGTTAAAGTTTTCCTACCTATTTGGCAATATATGTTTTCAGGTAGTACAGATTTAATTTTTTATTAAAATTTTTTTGCCTTTCTGCCACAAAGTTTCAAAAAAAAAGTTTTATTGAAAGCCCATATTGCCAGCTGTGAGTTACTTTTAAGTGTACAGCCCTACTTTTGATATATTAAATCCAAATTTTTCCAAATTCCATGACATTCCGCATTAGACTGTAAACAGACTGGATTCTGCAGTTCCGTCTGTTTAATATGGAAGCTTGTTTCCGCCACAGAGTGAAAAATAAAAAAGGTAATTGCAACTTTTTAATCTCACAATTCTGACTTTTTTTCTCACAATTGCGAGTTTACATCTCACAATTCTGACTTTTTATCTCAGAATTACGTGATATAAAGTCGCAATTGCAGGTTATAAAGTCAGAATTGTGTGATATAAAGTCGCAATTGTGTGTTATTAAAGGTTGTATCAGTGATTTCATTGAAACAATTGGTTTCACCAACCACTCAAAACCAAAACAAATAGTGTTCCAACCAATCACCGACAGGGGGAGGGTGTTGGAACACTATTTGTTTTGGTTTTGAGTGGTTGGTGAAACCAATTGTTTTTGTGTGCAGATCTCAGAGCCTAGGCTGCCTACAGAGACGCGTTTTTTTGACGGCATGCTTATGGGGCAGGCAGCTAGTGAATCGTTAGGAAAGATTGAAATCACTGATACAACCTTTAAGTCAAAATTGCGTGATATAAAGTCGCAATTGCGTGCTATAAAGTCAGAATTATGAGATATAAACTCGCAATTGCAAGAAATATACTTGAAATTCTTACTTTTTTTCTCAGAATTGCATGTTTATATCTCACAATTCTGACTTTGTTATTTTCACACTTGGGAGATATAAAGTCAGAATTGAGTGTTATAAAGTCAGAATTGTGAGATATAAACTATTCTGAGGTAAAAAAAAAAAAAAAGTCTGTCTTTTTTTTTTCCTTAGAATTGGACTTTATATCTCACAATTGTGAGTTTATGTCTCACAATTCTGAGAAAAGATGTCAGAATTGCGAGATATAAACTTGCAATTATGTGTTATAAAGTCAGAAATGCGTGATATAAAGTCGCAAATGCGTGTTATAAAGTCAGAATTGCGAGATATAAAGTCAGAAATGCGTGATATAAAGTCGCAATTGCGAGAAAAAAAGTCAGAATTCTGACTTTATTTCACGCAATTCTGACTTTATATCTCGCAATTCTGACTTTATATCTCGCAATTCTGATGTGAGATGTAAACTCGCAATTGTGAGATAAAAAGTCGCAATTATCTATTAAAATGTTTTATTCTGTGGCAGAAACAAGCTTCCATAGTTTAAAGCTCTACATACTGTACTAAACAAATTAGAATGCTGTAAGTTCACCATAGTTGTACCTATCTTTCTCTCTCTCACAAACACACACACACACCCACACACACACAGAGTGAAGAGGTCGACGTACCTGCGGCTACAGCTGTTGGCTAAAGAGGAGTTCCAGCTGAGTTCACTAATGGAGGAATCGCTACTGCAGGACCAGCTGGCGCCCATCCTCATCCAGCCCCACCTGGAGGCCATGGACCGTCGCCTGCGCCTGGTGCTCAAGGTGCTGGCTGACTGCGTGGAGAAAGAAGGCTTCTCATCAGTGGTGGAGAACGACCTGAATGGACAGCCCTCCTCGCACCACCACCAGGCGCACGGAGGGAGGTAGTGAGGCCTGAACCTCGACCCCTGTCAGTCAGTTCCCCACCATGAGCCCCACCGAGGCTTGTGCTCGAGTCACACTCTGAATTCAGTGAATTCCACGACTAGCCACCAATGCCTCTGAGGAGCCAACCTATTCTGTGTGTAGATGCGTGATACGGATGTACAGAGACACAGCTATCAGAGGAGCGCTGGGATGAAAGAGATATTTGGTTTCTGGATGGCCAAGGCTGTTGCTCGGAGCTGAAGTACATCTTTTTTTCTGCTGCATCCTGATTTGTTTGACAAGTCATGCTTCTATAATTTAATACATTTTGAGTTGCAGAGTGTACAGAAGACTTTACAGAAGGGACCAAAGTTGGAACAGAGATCTATATATTCATGTACACAACTGTTATTTACTTTGCTCATTTAGGTCTTTGACATAAGGGCACGTAAACGAGCTTTAATGACAGTGCTGCAGTGCAGTGCTACTGTGCAAGGACACTTAGACACATCCTCCTCTGTGCGTTCACAATTCCACATCATTTCCTGCCATCTGAACTAAGCCATCGTTTAAATCTCACATCGTGCCATCAAGCCTTCAGTCATTCGGCACATTATTTAGGGAAATTCAGAGGTGAAGTGCACGCTTCATTTAAGGTTATTCAGTGGTGAAGCACGTGTTTAAACATCTCCATGGAGAAAGAGAGAATGACGCTGATTGGTTGTTCAGGTGTCCTATTCCCGCAGTCAGTGTTTCCAATCTCAGGCCCCGTGCTCTCTCTTAATCAGAACCTTAAGGACGAGCTGATGCTATGCTAGCGGAAGTTCATAATGTTGTTAGTCGTACTTCACGCTGCACCTATCTTGTGTCTCATCTGGAAGAGCGATTTCAGCAGTTGATTATAGAGTAGGGCACAGGCTTGAGGGAATGAAACAAACCAATCGAACATGTAGGGGAACTGACACTGTGTCCCAACTACAACCCTGTTTACACCTGGTGTTAAGATGCGTTTTGGTCAGTCGGATCACATGTAGACGAGGGAGACACATTCCTGTTTATACCTGGTGTTTTAATCAGTCTCCTTTGAGGGGAGGATCTATGGGCAAGGCTTTTCCTGATCTTTCGTTCTAATATTGTGCAATTTGCACATGAACGTGAAAGGAGACTAGGGAAAGCGATACAGAGAGCAGCAGCTTTCATTTCTGCTCTGATAGCCTCAAAAATATGCCAAACGCTGTGGGATTGTGTTAGAATCAGGACTGGTAAGACAACATTGTGCTTGTTACATTTTTTCACCTTCAAATAAAGCTTATGATTTCAGACGGCAAAGTTTAAATCCTATCTGGCTCGTGCTCTTCACGAGATTAGACGGTCTTTTGTGGCTGTTCGAACACATTCGACTACATGAGCGTTTACACTACGAAAGCAATCTGGTCCGATGCGTTATGGACTACCCCTGGAAATGGTCGAAAGTGGACAAGCTCGAAAAGTTTTAGACCCTTTGGCCACTTGTGATCGGATCGACGAAAACAAATCTTAATACCAGGTGTAAAAAGTCCATAGTATCAGTTTTTGTCCTAACCAGTTGAGAACACGACAAGTGACAAGACATTTTGGTTGGTTTGTGTTTCTTTGAGTCTGTTTCTTTTAGCGAACTAGCACTGGTCCTAAATCCTGCTCCACATAACCGTGTATTATGCGCTCCATTCACAGTCAAATATAGGTTATTCATATTTCATATCTCTGATCTCTGATTCTCCTGTTAGTTTTGCAGGTGTTGCATTGTCTATAAAGATGTGTCCTAGAAATAAAATTGGGGAGGTTACATGATGGTACGCAGTGCAAGCATTTGCTGTCCTGCGATTGTTGTCAGAGATGATCAATCATAGTGTTTTACATAGTGTTTCCTGAGAACCTGGGAACTTTGACTCGTTAATGCATTTAATAACTTATAATTGAATGTTTAGCATTAACTGTGTGCATCTCCCTGTGTGCCACCATGCTTGTGTGATCATACACCCATATCTATGTGCACGAAGTTAGAAGTTGGAAGAGCCGTTCTATTGCACTTTTCCAAGTAAGACATTGGAATATCCGACTTTGCAGGTTAAAGGGAATTCATAAATGTTCTGGGGCCGGATTCACAAAAATGTTTTTAAGAAAGAAGGAATTTCTTAACCCCTTTCCCGTCAGCATTTACTAAAAAAGTAGCCAGCCAGCACATTTCAAACAAAAAGCTGAGAAAAGTGCATTTTTACGTAGTTTATGTACTGTAGATCTTCTTCTTCACTTGTTTTTGGATCCGGAGATGCTGTGCTATTCGAGAAGATCCGTAACGGCGCACCCTACCTTATAACAGTGAAAACATGGATTGCTGGAAAAACTCATCAATGGCGGGGAAGGAATTCCAAGAAGTTTGTAAGATTGTTTCTAAGTATAATTCTTAAAAAATTCCTAAGTTCTCAATTATTTTCTTGTTTTGTTTTTTTTTTTTCTTAAGAAAACCACAGGCCTTGATCTGATTGTATACCGGTTATTAACGAAGATTTGCTGATCAACTCTATGAAAAACGACTGGCTTGACGGGAGTTTAGCACTCTGCATTACAATTTTTAATGTCCCGTGTATTTTAAAAAGAGACTGTCTCAAGATAGAGCCGTCTGCTTCATTCATTTGTACTCTCTCTTGAGTGAACGCATCCTGTGAATGGCATTGACTGAATTTTCCGGCTTTCCGTGTTTTCACTGTTATATGGTAGGGGGCGCTATTACACATCTTCTGAAAAAGTACTGAATCTCCTGATCAAAACACAGGTGAAGAAGAAGCTGAAACAAGTGATAGCATGTAAGCAGATGCATATGTAAAATGTAAAATGCAATCATCAACATTAAACAGCATATAAATCAAAATTGATGTTTCTGCTGATGTTACCGAATGAATGAAATGTCAACCCAGGACGAACTTTAGGACTGTGAAGCTTTAGGGGTGTTGATGGACTCGATCTACTCCATCTGTGTTTTGATCATCGTTCTGAAACCAATCTGGATGTAGTCTTTGACAAAAATGCAATTTTCTCATCTTTTTGCTCAAAAGGTTACCTTTTTCATGAAACTTGAAACTTTCATGAAAATCATGAAAAAAAAAGAATGCATGAAGCTAGATTTTTTTTTTTTTTAAAGCAGAGGCTCTGTTCTTTCTTTTGATGCATTGCATGTTCAGTTATTTATACAACAAAATATTCTGGGGGGCTATAACATTTTTGTGAAAATTATCAAAGACTGTATGTTGGCGTTGGCTGGCAACTTTTTTCAAAAACACTGGCGGGGAAAGAGTTAACTTTAAGAGGTTATTTACAATGATTTATAAGAAGAGTTTTATATTAAGGAATTAAGATTCTTCAAGTTTTCTCTTTAGAACAATCTTAAGAAATACGAAGAACACTCTTAAACAGGCTCTATGTAGAATTCAGAAACTCTTGTTATGAGCGACACTGGTGGCCATTAAGTGAACTGCAGCAACTTATTGTAATGTACAAGAGACTGAACGTGATTAAAGGCCCCGATATTCTCACAGCAAAGTTATTTTTCAATTTCATGTGTCATTGAACGGTTGAGAGGCTCTCGGGAGCATGTAAACGTCAGATCCTTTGGATTTTCCTGGGAAAACGACCCGAGTCCGAAGGTTTTCATAGACAACGTAGGAAGTCGGGGAAGGTCTCTTTTTTACATTTCGTTACAAGCTGTTCACACGGTGGCAATAAGAAAGATTAAAACATAAAAAATCTTACATATAGCCCCTTTAAGAAGCATTTATGGGAGCACAAAATTGTCTGTTTTGTGAATCTGGCCCCTGAATAGCAAATTACTTGCTGCTGGAAAGTGGTTAGGACATGGTGTAATGGTGATAGATCATTTTATTTTTCAGCATTAGTCACATATTTTCAGCAGAAAAGTTACTATTGCATTGCTCTGTATAAAACAAGTTTTCAGTGCTCACTTATTTTGTATTGTGTAAACTACAGCCAAAAAGGCAATAGAGTGCCTTTAATCTTTCTAGCAGTGGTAATCGCCACTTCCAGTCTCATTCATTCACTCATATTCATGCCATAACATTGTAAAGACATTTTAGTTAGTCTCTTAATGAAACCTTTTTAGTCAGTCATGTGTGTTGTATGTTAAAAGCTCACATTGCTATATTTATTAAGAGAGAGTGCATTTGTGAGGAAATCATGTGGGGTTTTAGGTCATATTTTGCATTTGAGATTATTTTCATGCTTTAAATGAAGTCCCTGTTCCTGACAGACATTATAAAGATGATCTGATAATCTGACTGCTGACAATACGGCTGAATCTTTTAAGAGGGGCCACGTGTGTTTTGTGTTTAACCCCAGTGCCTGTGCAATGCTCAAGAAACTTGAATGTTTTGGGATTATTCACAAACTGACCTTTTAGTGGCCCATGGCCTGGTCTCAGAGGTGTTTTTTCTTTTCTTTTCTAGTGGGCAGTGAGGAATTATGGGATGGTCAAGGCTTCTATTAGCCAAACAGAATCAAAAAAACGTTCCCAATACTCTCAGTGTTTCTGTAAATATCTGTACGATAAATACGATACGTTGATCCAAGAGGCTGTTTTTGGAGCAAAAAAAAAAAAAAATGCATCAGTTTTCTTTTCATCTCGTAAGCATTGTTACTGTGAAGATCTGTTTGCAAAATGATAAAAGTGTGCAATAAATCAAGCTATGTTGTTGAACTCTTTTATGTGTAAAACGCAAAGCAAACACAGATTGTGAAAGATCAAAAACTTAAATAAATGTTCCGGGTTCAATACAGGTTAAGCCACGTCACATGCTGTGACTTCTCAATCTTTTATTGGTCACACATCTTCTCGTGATGCGAATTCACAGGTCAGAGTTCACATAATTAGGACTTTGGAATGCAGAGAAATTTGCATGTACTTTCGTTTCCGGTCATTCGTATGGCTATGAATGGAAGTGCAGTGTGACTGTCCCTTTAAAGGGCAAGACAGCATGAAGGTATTAAAAGCAGTCATGAAGTATGAATATTTTTGTTGAAGTGCATCTATTATTCTGTAATTATTTCTTAAAAGTATATTTTTTAAACTGTATTTGCAGATAATATAATGCTAATAAAAGGCCACTTAAGTGCACTTAAAGAGAGCACACTTTCAAGATTGTTTCTTAACACACTTAAAGGAGAACTCCGGTCAATTTTAACATTGAGCTCATTTTTTTTGTAAATTTGGAGTGCTGTCAGTACAGAGAACAACGACAAAAATCGGTGTTGCCTACACCGAGTTATCCTCTTTTTAAAATTTGCACCCTGTTGACTTCAATGGGGCAAGTATTAAACCTGCTTTTAGCCTCTTAACATCCTTGATGTGTCATTACAAGTGCACAGCTAATGTGAGTGATTCCTTCAGAGTGAACACGTGAATGTGACTGCAGTAGATGTGAAAGATATTAATAAAAATTATGTTTATTCAGCCAGCGCACATACCTGTATTTTCTTCCTGTTTTCGGTCGAAGTCCATAGTAATCGATTGTCGAGTTCACGCGCGTGATCATAGGTAACTAAACCTATACGTGTGAACTCGACAATCGATTACTATGGACTTCGACCGAAAACAGGAAGAAAATACAGGTATGTGCGCTGGCTGAAATAACATCATTTTTATTAATATCTTTCACATCTACTGCAGTCAGATTCACCCATGTTCACTCTGAAGGAATCACTCACATGGCTGTGCACTTGTAATGACACATCAAGGATGTTAAGAGGCTAAAAGCAGGTTTAAAACTTGCCCCATTGAAGTCAACAGGGTGCAAATTTTAAAAAGAGGATAACACGGTGTAGGCAACACCGTTTTTTGTCGTTGTTCTCTGTACTGACAGCACTCCAAATGTACAAAAAAATGAGCTCAATGTTAAAATTGACCGGAGTTCTCCTTTAAGTAGACTTTTGAAAAAAAAAACTTTATAATGTCAAATTAAAGTACATTTTGAATCAGTATGTTTTAATCTTTTGCCATGTTTTAAAGAAGTGCACTTATTTTGATGTGTTGACTTGCATACTTGTAAAGTAATTGATTATAATTTTAACTGTAGTTTGTTACTACATTACAAGTCAATACACTGTACATTTATTAAAGTGCAACTTCATCATTGCAGATTAATTGTGTAATTACAAATGGATTTAAATACGTTTCAGTAGAAATTTCATTAAAATTGAATTTATTATAAATGCTTGTCAGTATACATTCAGCAGTAACTTTAACCACATTTCATTCAAAGACAATAGAAGTGATTAAATTGCATATAAATATGTACTTAAGTCAGTCAAAAAGCACTCAGCTCATTGCATGTAATATACATTTAACCTTAAGTACATTTTCACTTAATTGTAAACGTAAAATTGCAATTACTCTTTTTAAGAGTATGCTAAAGTGTACTTCTTTTTCACAAAGGGTTAAAGACAAAACTGTTATACTTGGACTTTTCTGTGTTTGAACAGTCCCCTTTCTGATGTCCTTGGGCATATCATGCAAGTTCATGCCAGGACTTTTTTTCCCAGACGGCAACATAGTTTCGGCCCAGATCCGGCCCACATCTGGGCCGTGTGGAATCTGAGTGTGCCAGATGTGGGCCGGATCTGGGCCGACACTATGTTGCTGTCTGGGTAGTAGTGTCATTTTATTTGCTCCATAGACTTCCATTGTAAATGCATTATGATAAATACATTTTTGTTTGTTTTTACAAACAGAGGGACTAACTGAGAGTGTAACTTGTATGTGGTACTAGAGATTAACCGGTATCCAGCCTGTATGATTTCATGTACGTATAATACATCTCAAGTGAAGTCTATGAAGAAAATATAATGGCTGCATTTGAATGTCTTAAACTCACAACCACTGGACTATCAGTAAAAGAGCCATGAAAGCAGGCAGATATATCAGCTCTGTGCTTCTTCAGATATGTGCGGCTGCTCTCTTACTCTGACATTCTGCCAGGTCATTTACAGACATACATTTAGAGCCGATACATAATACCCCTCTAATCCGTAAACCCTCTATCTCTCACACCCATATCCTGCGTTTTTCACTTCTATTGCGTTATAATCGTTCACATGCAGAGGCAGATACAGGACACGCAAGAATGTCACTGTGACCTTAAAGTAAAAACCTTCCTGTCGGCACCAGAGATGAAGTTCAAGTCTGCAATTACATCAGTTGGTGTCTGTCACCATTTAATAAAGAACTAAATGGACTTTTTTATAAATGTCAACAACCAAAAAAAGCATGAAATATCTCCAGCACACTACATATAACCCATTTTTTTTACATTCTATGGAGGTCAATGAAGACCATCAACTGTACCATTCTTAAAAATATCTTCTTTTGTGTTCAGCAGAAGACAGAAATTCATACAGGTTTGGAACAACTTGAGGGTGAGTAGATGCCAGAATTTTCATTTTTAGGTGAACTATCCCTTTAATGTTATGTTTACACAACAACAATGCACTTTTTCGCGTACAGGCGACAACCCTATTCCCACGGGCCCGCGAAAACGAGTGAAAACGCTGTTTTATTCATGCCAGGCCAGTAGTTGGCGATGTCAATTTGTAAAGAAACACTACGCGCCTGTTAGTGGAGCGGCTAAGTGATATAATCGTTCAGTTTATGATACAAGTGTGAAAATTGGCATGAGCAGTCTCCGTGGGTCACTTGACAAGAAAATTGTCCGAGCCACTTGAAATTTCAAGATTTTTCATTTTTTAAGATGGCCGACACCTTAGTGGAGCAGTTAAGTGATATAGTGGTTTATTTGGTGATACAAGCATGAAAATTGGCATGAGCAGTCTCTGATGGCCACTAGACAATAAGCCACCCACAGCTACTTGAAATTTCAAAATGGCGGCCATTTTTCAAGATGGCCACCACCTTAGTGGAGTAATTAGGCTCATGGCAATTTTCATGCTTGTATCACCAACTAAATGATTTCTTAAGCCTAATTGCTCCACTAAGGTGGTGGCCATCTTGAAAAATGGCCGCCATCTTGAAATTTCAAGTAGCTGTAGGTGGCTGATTGTCAAGTGACCCACAGAGACTGCTCATGCCAATTTTCATGCTTGTATCACCAAATAAACCACTATATCACTTAACTGCTCCACTAAGGTGTCGGCCATCTTGAAAAATGGCTGCCATCTTGAAATTTCAAGTGGCTCGGACAATTTTCTTGTCAAGTGACCCATGGAGACTGCTCATGCCAATTTTCACGCTTGTATCATAAACTGAACGATTCTGCCAAACATAAGCACTTAGCCGCTCCACTATGTAGACTGAACACGTAATACGCATACGAAAGACACCACTTTTTTCACAAATTCACGTTTTTGGAGTTTACACAGAGATGATAACCGTATCATATTCAAAAACTGAAAAAAACGTTTGCATTTTCAGGTCCCCAAAACACCGTTGTCGTGCAAATGAACAGCCAGAACGCATAAAAAGTTTTCAGTTTTTAGTTGAAAACTGTTGTGTAAACGGCCCCTAAGATATATATTTGAATTTCCATCCATTTAGATGAAGTTTTAACACAAACTAATTGCGTAGTGTATTTGTCAGTAATACATAAACGAATAGTGTTGGGGAAAGTTACTTTTTTAATGCATTGTAATAATGCGTTACTCCCTAAAAAAGTAACTAATTGTGTTACTTAGTTACTTTTTATGGAATAATGTGTTACGTTACTTTTGCGTTACATTTTCTCACCTGGACTGGCTTGTTTGTTTTTTAGTTACAAAAAAAGGTTCTATTTTTGGCAAATGTTAAGGACTTTTCACACCAAAAGTGAAATGAATAAAGGCCTATTTATACTTCTGCGTCGAACTCACGCAGTAGCTACGTCGTAGGCTGTGTGTAGCGCGCGTACCCTTCGGCGTACCCTGACGTGCACCTCTCCAAAAATGTAACAACGTGTCAGCTCTACGCGGACGCAAGCGCTGTGATTGGTCTGCTAGGACCACTCCCTCGGGTTTCACACGCTCCCTCTGCATGCGCGTCAATGCGGACAACGACGCAGAAGTATAAATGAAAACCAACGCGTTGCCTACAGCGTAGAGGCTATGCCATGAGTTCGACGCAGAAGTATAAGGTGTTTGGTGTTTTAAGCCCCCAACGGCGCCTTCCAGGTAGCGAGGGGATGGGTAGGTTTAAGGTTGAGGGTAGGGTTAGCTGCCTCTAAGGAGCCATTGGGGGCTTAAAACACCATCGAGCGAAGTATAATGAGGCCTTAAGCCTCAGGCTGAAGGAAATGCAAATTCACACCTGTACAGTAGAGGGCGCCGCTCATACAAACCTTTCTGCTGTTCTGGATCACAGAAGATTAGGATGCAGGAGAAGAAAATTCAGCACACTTACTTCAACAATATGAAATGCAAATGTGTTTAACTAAAGTCATTTTTGCTTAAGGTTGAATTGGATCATTAAAGATCAGCGGCAAAGACATTGGTTAATAAAAGTGAGATTAAATACATCAAGAATTTTTATGTTATGTAAAGTCCCCCTGTGGTGAAAATCCAGATTTTATTGTTGTTTATATGTCTATGTGTTGTTTTTAATATGCTTTAAGACAAACCATGTGCAAATACATAAGTCAACACCATTGCTGAATATTTTCTCCTTAAAACTGCAGTGAACTCAAAAACACGGTTTGAAATCGCTGGTGTTTCTGACGTCACAAACTACCTTGTAACCAATCACATCAAAGTGTGATCATCAACAATCACAAAACACAGTTTGGAAAACGGATTCATGATCTAGCTACTTGCTTATATCAATTTTGTTCATTTTGAACACAAAAAAAGTTACGGACTGTCACTACAGCTTTAAAATGATTCAGTCATAAAGTATGAACACTGGAGCAAGCCAGATTCATTAGTTTAAATTGTAAGAGATTGAAAAAAATTGGATTGATTGATGGTAATAAACCTGGTTATGGTGTATTTAAAACACCCTCAGTTTATTAGTACAATTACAGAAATCTTGTCTGTTTCATTAATGCATGATTGACAAATATGCAATTCAAATATATAAATCTTATGTAGGCCTCTATCGGCCGGTTTCCCAGACTAAACTGCATGTTTGAGGTGTTTTAAAACTGAAAGTAGGCCTAACTTGCACTGACACATCTTAAAATAAATCAGTGCCATTGTTTTGTCTCAAGATTCACACAAGTAATGTTTGTTTTTTAGGCACGTTTATAAAAGCTACTTAAATGTCCTAATTTAACTAAGACCCTAACTAATCTAAGCCCTGTCTGTGAAACCAGACCTAAGTGTATCAGAAGCAGAAGGACGTGCAATTTATTACTTGACCACTGGATGGCAGCAACTACCAAGTAATGTCCCTGAAATGCTGTGTTACCGTAGCACACAATTACTTGATGCACAATGCCATAGGATGTAGTGTGAAAAATGACAGGCTTTCCACTCACTGATTTACATTAAAGCGCCCGCAGATCTGCTGTTGTTTCGGCTTAGTTATTCCTTCACAAAGCCAACTCATCCTCAGCCTTTCATTTGAGGAGTACAAGTAGGAGGTGTTTCATGTCGCGAAACGGACCCCTGTAAACCCGCGTCCCGCTGAACGGATTAGACGACATGATGACGGAAGAGAAAACTGCGGTCTCCAGGCAACAGCTCGTGGCGCACTGAGGCAATATCTCATGTAAACAAAACTGAGATGTCAATGTCGCATTCATCCCCTATTGCCTAACAGCAGGTTGCATTTCAAAGGGGAAAGGGCCTTTTTCACATTTCCTCTGAAATTAAAAAGCTCTACCTGCAATATCCAAACTCTCAAAGCTGATATTTCGCACAGAAGGGCGTACTGAAAGAGACTTAGCCATTTAGGATTGAAATTGAAATGTCTCTATCGACACGTCATTCATAAAGGTCATTAGCAATATGCGGCCCTGCTCACCCTATAATTGCATTTTCCAATATAAGATCTAAATTACTTTTGCAGGGCAGCGAATTTGAATTTCCCTGTCTAGTAGGCTACAGATTAAATTTCACAAGGAGTGTTATTTTGAAGAGTTTAGTGAATTTAGTACGAATGGGATTTGAAGGGTCTGATTTGGAGCACGCATGCCGTGACTGTGAGAGATTAATATACAAATTATGTAAACAGGTCATGCATATTCATCAGACAGACAGGTGGCTTGATTGTGTAGTGTTTGATTAATATTACTTATGAGCTACATTTACATGTGTCATCAGCCCCAAGGGTGAATTTGCAAGCAATTGAACATTTATAGTTCTATTTATTCAAATCTAAGAACTGCGTTTTTTCTTTCTTTGGTAGAATTCACACTTGGATTTACAGTATAATGCATAAATGAGTAATTCTTAAGTGTATAAAGTCACCATGAACCATTCTTACCATTGACCATTCTTATTTTTTTACAGAATATTACAGTGTTTTTTTATAAATGATTTATTCGTGCATTATTTTTTCATTTTTTTATGTTAATTCATGTGCCCTCGTAATCTTTAATCAAAATAAGTCCCCTCCCTCTTGCAGCTCTTCTCCTCTGATGATGCGTTTACCGGCGCGAGGGCGGGGCAACCTGTCACTCACATGAGATCAACCAATAGCAAACCACAACCATCCAATCAATTCCACATGCACAAAATCAAGCCCCGCCCTACATTTTTCTTGTTTAAGAAGTCGTTTCACTCATATGTCACAATAGGGAAGAAAACACTATCTAGCAGTTACTATTACTTTAAGAACACATGCATTTGTTTGGCCTTATAGTGTTTACACAGTGTTTATACAATACTGGCTAAATTATTATTTTAAAGTCAATTAAAAATGGTCCAAACTACCAATATATTATTATCCCAGATTAAAATAAACTAATTCAGCTATGTCTAATTATTCAAAAACCATTTGTCACTAATAATTGTCATGGTTGAGACTCTCAATACTGAAAGCAAAATGGAAGTTAATTATGACTAATTAGTCAATTAGTTAATGCTTAAATTATTGCTTTTATTAATAGTACTGCTTTACAGTACACTAATTACAAGTTCAGTCCCCTTAGATTAGATCGAGGACACAAAAAAAACTTTTAGGGTTTGAACTTGAAGGTCAGATCTTCAATCAAAAAAGTGTTTAATAGTTAAATTCTCTGTGGAAAACTACAGTACTCATAATCCTAAAGTAATATCCACCATTTAGAGACGTCACAGTTAACTTGGAGACTACTGGATACAGTACGTTATATGTCAGAGAAACAAGCGCACAGCCATCTTTTGAATCTTGTGTTTGGACTTCCAGTTTTTGCTGGTGCTCTGTATATTTCTATGGCATCGCTGTCGAAGAGAAATTTACTTATTTTAGAGGTAACGTCATGAGCATTGTAATGTTTGAAGCGGATTACAAGTGTCAGTAGACTCGGAAGATTTAAAAACGGGCTACAAAAGGTCTATAAAGCATTGTGAATAATGACTTGATCAAGTCAGTCTCCCTCTCAACCTATATAACTGTACGTCCACATATTTTACATTAAACTTAAAACACATTGATTTTATACTTAAATACTGTCCTTTTTTTTTTTTTCCATTTGTGATCCAACAACTTGATTCTCAATGACTCCTGGGTTTGGTTCATTCCCTCATAAAAGACATCAAGTACACAGTCTTTTACCTTTTTTTTCTTGATTTTCACGTTTTTGTTTCAAAACAGTTTAGATCACTGTTACCTATTAATGACGGACCATTATTCTGAAGTGTTACAGAAATGTCACAGATTGAACATTTCGCATGAAGTCAGTTCAGTGACAGCAGGACTGGTCTGAGGTGTGATTTTCAGAGGATGAGTGAGTAAATGTGTTTTCATCTGATCTTCTAGAGAGACGATAGAGAACATGACACTCACTGGGTCAGAGATTACCAGAAGGAATTATATTAAATAACAAGTTATGACAACATATGTTTTTACATTCCTTTAACTCATCAAAATAGGTTAAGCAATGTTCAACTTTTTTGTTAGATTTAGCACAAAAAAACAAAATCCTAAGTCAGTTTATTGTAATTTAAGTAGATATGACTTAAACATCCAGGTTCCCAGACAGCAACATAGTGTCGGCCCAGATCCGGGCCACATCTGGTACATGTGGATTCAACTTGTACCAGATGTGGGCCGGATCTGGGCTGACACTATGTTACTGTCTGGGTTGATTAAGGCAGCAACTTTTTTTAGTATATATCAGTATAACTATTTTCTCACTCCACAGTGCAAACTAAAATGTTCTTTCTTGAGATTTGGAGAAGATAATAAATAATGATTAATAATAAAAAGGCAGACACTTTTATTTTGTTGAAGAGAAAAAGAAACTTTTTTTTTTTCTATCTTGACAACTTTTGTTTCACATCTTTACATAACCTGGAGTCTACAGAGATGGAAATGAAAAATCATATATAGCAGAGGTGTTTGTGTTACTTTTGCTCAAGTTTTTATTTGTCTAAAAGTAATAATGATTTTAAAATACAGTAGGCCTATCCATACTTTAACGTAAGTGTAGTATCTGTGTCACTAAAGCAGCCAATATTTAGCCTTGTGATTTGTAGCACTTGCCCTGTATCTCCGCTAGATGGCGACAGAAATCATTCAAAGACAACCGAAGTCAACAAACTGTCTCGTCTAACCTTAGCAACGCAGAATGCTATTTTCTGTGATTGTGTAGGCACTTCTGGTTCATTCGCCGCTATGGTAAATAATAACAAAATGCAGTAAATGAACAAATAATCTGCGCTCTACCAACTTGTGTTTAATAAATTAATATGATAGCAAATAACAGTTTGCAATATTAAGCAGCACAACTTCTAAAATGTTTGTACAGCTAAAACAATTGGAAGCGGATCAAACCAGAAGCCTCGCGTGAAGTTACGCTCGCTATTACAAGAAGAGTTTTTAAATTGTTGTTCTGTCGACGGATCCAGAGTTTTGCCCTGGTTAGATAGAGGTTTGACTCAGTTGTGTATCATCAGATAGAGTTGTGTATCACTGTGTCACCGCTAGATGGCAGCGCTTCTGTTATTATTGTATAATTCTAGCTGTGTTTACTTGAGCTGGCGTTGTAGTAAACATATTCTCATACATCTGCCGAATGAATGACAATATCATGAACGTATAAACATGTCAGAAATAAATGTTACATTAATTTGACTCTATGAACATGACATTGAGCCTTTTCATGTTATAGCCTACAAAGGCAACAGAAATTCGGATGCTCTACATCAAGAGGTTGAATAGTTTAGATTAGCCTACCTATTGCACTAATAGCTCAGATTTAGCTCTACCTCAGTGCAACCATGTCTTCTGGCTTGTCTGAAGCCCATCTCTTATTTTCATGCACACCAGCGTTTATAACCTTTCCCACCGCTTGTATGAGCATCCCTACCCAATATGTTCAAGACCACTGTCCTCTCGTCTCTATGGTAACAGTGAGACACCCTCTCCCCCAACACACACACACACACACAAACAGATTGATCATGTGCTCATGAGAGCATCTGACCCAAAGATCCCCCTCTCTCTCTCTCTCTCTCTCTCTCATTAACATGATTCCTCTGTGTCAGGCATCCATTCACCATTAAAGTAACGTAAATGGAGGAGAAGAAAGCGACAGACATTCATTAATTGTGGTGTGGGACTTCATTAGTGCGTCCCAAAAAGAGGCATATGACACAATCTCCCCCTCAACAAGCCATTAATGAACCTGTGTCTACCTGCAATTATATCTATCTATCTATCTATCTATCTATCTATCTATCTATCTATCTATCTATCTATCTATCTACGTTTAAGAATGCATATAGAGAATATAGTGTCGTAATGGAATTTATTTCTGCATTTGTTGTAGGAGATGACAGCCCCAGTCACCGGTGAATTTCACTGTATGTAAAAGAGCAGCCAGGAAATTCTGCTATATTTCTGTTTGTGAATTTTCCTTTCTGGTGACCTATTCCTTTAATAATTTCAAATTGCATGAACACGATCAATAACAAATGAGAATGGTTTTGCATTTTAAAATCCGGAATGATTGTCCTCTGTAAATCAGATACATACATAATAATAATAATAATAATAAATGTATATGTGTTCACTCCACTAGAGAATATTTAAGGCTGCATCCTAATCTAGTATTTATCCCAGTGCCTGAATGGATTTAATTTGTTAACAAGAGCAGATTCGAGAGCAAAACAAGAGCTGATTCATTCAAAGAATTGTAAGACTTGATATTCTAGACAGAACATCTGCATGTAAATAGTCTTGCGTGTTCAAGGTCGCACAGTGGCGCATTTCTGGAGAGAAATGAAATCCCAAATCAATCGGAGAGAAATCCCGTCAGGCAGTGTCAGAGCACGGTCAGAAATGCAGCGATCTAGTCCTTTAATATAGACTGGTTGTTTAGTGTGATTTTTGCACTTCCGACTGAGATGAATGAGGTATGAGGGTTGTTGTGCAGTGATATTGATGATGACTGCATTCTGGATTCTGATTTGATGGTTGGTAGAGAGAGTATAAAGAAGTGGACTTGCAATGAAAGGCAGAAAGGTATTAGTATGCTTGGCTTATTTTTATTCATGACACAATCTGTGACACACACACACTCTCTGCACTCTGCCTCATAAAAATCTCCAGCCTCAGTGTTTCTCCCCGGAGGAAAACACCTCAGGAGATCTGAGTTATGTCTTCTAAGTATTTACTTTATCTCAGATGTTTATCCTTAAATAGACCCAAATGAGAAATTAGGCTTTTAACATAACATATTTCTGATAATTTGGTCTTTCATGTTCTTTTTTTTTTTTTTTTTTTTGAGAATTTTAAAATATTGAACTTCCCTTGTGAAAAATAAGAACATCTAAGTACACTTTAACTCTTTTAAAACCAAATGAAATGACACTTAATGATAAGTGTCTGATGATAATAATAATTGACATTAAATGAAAATATGTTACAGTTCATAATTTGTTTTTAAATTAGTTAAGGTGCACTGCCGAATGTACTGACAAGCATTTATGATAAACTAAAATATACTTTGTAATTTCTACTGAAACTTATATATATATATACAGTGCCCTCGACAATTAATGGCACCCCTGGTAAATATGATCAAAACTGGCTGTAAAAAATAAATCTGCATTTTTTTCCTTTTGATCTTTCATTCAAAAAATTTGCAAAATTCTAACCTTTCATTGAAGTAAAAGAATTGAATGTGGGGGGGAAATCACATTATGAAATAAATGTTTTTCTCCAAAACACGTTGGCCACAATTATTGGCACCCTTTTATTAAATACTTTTTGCAATCTCCTTTTGACAAGATACCAGCTCTGAGTTTTCTCCTATAATGCCTGATGAGTTTGGAGAACACCTGACAAGAGATCAGAGACCATTCCTCCATACAGAATCTCTCCAGATCCTTCAGATTCCCAGATCCATGTTTGTGCTTCTTCTCTTCAGTTCACTCCACTCATCAGGTCAGGGGACTGGGACGGGCATGACAGAAGCTTCATTTTGTGCTCAAATTGTGCAACAAATTTTTGTGTTGATTTTGATGTTTGTTTTGGATCGTTGTCCTGATGGAAGATCCAACCACGGCCCATTATAAGATTTCTAGCAGAAGGCATCAGGTTTTGATTTTTTATCTGTTGATATTTGATAGAATCCACGATGCCATGTATCTGAACAAGAAGTCCAGGACCTCCAGCAGAAAAATTTGCCCACAACATTAAAGATCCAACGGTATATTAAATTGTACACATGGGGTACTTTTTATCCTTGTGTTCACCAAACCCATCTAGTGTGTTTGCTGCCAAAAAGCCCTGTTTTAGTCTCATCTGACCACAAAACCCTGTGTTGTTTGAAGTTCCAGTCGTGTTTGACAATTAAATATGCTGGAGTTTATTTTTGGATGATCGAGGAGGATTTTTCTTGAAACCCTCCCAAACAACATGTGGGGATGTAGGGGCTGTTTGATCATTTTTTTTTTAGGCTTTCTGACCCCCAAGACTCAAGTAATCTCTGCAATTCTCCATCTATGATCCTTGAAGAGTCTTTGGCCACTCAAACTTTCCTCCTCACCGTGCATTAAGACAATATAGACACACGTCCTTATCCTGGCAGATTCGTAACATCTTTAGTTGATTATAACTTCTTAATTATTGCCCTGATGGTCAAAATGGGGATTTTCAATTCTTTAGCTATTGTCTTACAGCCACTCTCTATTTTGTGAAGCTCAACAATCTTTTGCTGCACATCAGAACTATATTCTTTGGTTTTACTCATTGTGATGGATGATTAAGGGGATTTGGCCTTTGTGTTTCCTCATATTTAAACTCCTGTGAAACACGAAGTCATAGCTGGACAGTTTCATGTTCCTAGTCACCCTGGTGTGCTAAAAAAGGTAAATATTAATGGGAATATACTTCAGAGATATTTTACTCGTAAAAAATTCTAGGGGTGCCAATAATTGTGGCCAACGTGTTTTGGAGAAAAACATTTATTTCATAATGTGATTTTCCCCCCACTTTCAATTCTTTTACTTCAATGAAAGGTTAGAATTTTGCACATTTTTTGAATGAAAGATCAAAAGGATAAACTATGCAGATTTATTTTTTACAGCCAGTTTTGATCATATTTACCAGGGGTGCCATTAATTGTGGAGGGTACTGTATATATATATATATATATATATACACACACACACACACACACACACACACACACACACACACACACACACACATATACATATGTACATATACATATATATATATGAAGAGTTCAGATGCAAAAGCCTCTAAGTGCCATCTGAAATTTTCTTCTAGAATGATCATTTTTATAAAGCTCATATACTTTAAGTTCAATAATGTCACTTAAATGGCAATGCAAATGACCTATTAATTGTTATTTTCAGTGAAATTACTTAACTTAAATATACAAGCTTTATAAAAATGATCATTCTAGAAGAAAATTTCAGATGGCACTTAGAGGCTTTTGCATCTGAACTCTTCATATATATATATAGTATTTGTAAATGCACATTAATGTGAAGCTACAATTCAGCACATTTAAATATATTAACTTTAAATATAATATCTAATAACACATTACAGTTAAAATGATAATCAAGTACTTTACATGCTTTAGTATGTTGGTCAATGCATCAAAATAAGTGCACTTCTTTAGCACATGACAAAAGATTAGTAAAACAATGATTTAAAATGTACTTGAAAGTAACATTTTGGCATTATTACAAAGTACAATATTAAAAGACTGTCAAGAAAGTTTTATTTAATTAAGGTGTGAAGTATACACTACAAGTTCACATTCAATACAACTGAATGTTCACAAGTGATGGAAAATCTGAGTACAGTTTGAGAGTTTTATTAAACTCTATCTTGAAACTTCACACATGTGAGAGATTAAAGATAACATGAAATGTCTTGAAAGGGGCTGCTTTCTTACTTGTGTTGATATATTTTCTTTTTTGAAACAGGAAGTTTATCAAGGGGTCATCCTTTTTTTTTTTAAAAAACATTACATTAAAAGATTTTTGTTCACATTCCAGCCTTGAAACAAGTTTTGCTACTCGCTTTTGCTAATCATTTGCAGTGACAAAGGGGGACGTGCATTCTCCCTCTAGAGATCACCTGATTGGGCAAACATTTGCATACGCCTGTGAGTGCAGTATGAGTCATCGGCCGAGTACGCTAGCATAAATGACCTCAAAACGCCCATTTAGATTTTACAGGGTCTCCATTTGTCCTCTGTTCAATTCTCAGTGCTGTCAGGGAAGAAATAATTGAAATATTCAAGAGATCTCGTTTGTGATTTTCTCATCTACGGCTCTCTCTCCTCATCTAAGTGAACTCTTTCAACTCCCGACTCATCCACACCACACTCTCTTTCTCTTTACGCGCACACACACGCGCACGGTGCATTTCGCCGCTCCGATGAGAGATCGCCAACCTGTGAGACAGCCTTTGAAGCTGACATCTTTCCCCTCCATATCTGTCCTCTCTTTCCCAGCTAGAGCAGGTGGTCTCCCCCCTTCACAAATCAGCATTCACACACACATTCGCTGGCTTGCGAGCCCCCCTGAGCTAATTCCATTATACATTCCGTCTGGAAGTAAGAGAGGACTGCCCTCTAATTGCTTTCTTATCCCCCTGAGCCCGCTTTCTCTCCTTTACGCTCGTCTCTTCTCCTCCAAACAGCACCCCCAACCCCGTTCGGTCCACCCCCCAGCCCCCGCCCCGCTCCGCTCCGCTCCGAACATGGCAGCAAAGGGAAGGAGGAAAGTGAAATAGAGCGAGAGAGACTAGGAGAGAGAGAGAGAGAGACAGGGAGAGAGACGAATCTGCCACTGACAGGGAATATCTGCCATTTTCCGCGTTGCAGGAGGACCTGATCCAGAGGACCGGGATCCAGGCACAGGCACCACCGCAGGTAGAGACGCATGTTTCTCCACATTTAAGGCGCTTAATGTCACTGCGAGCGGATGGGTGGATGGATGAGTGGCTGAGACTGAGCGCTGCTGTGCGTCTCCAGAGCCGCATGCATGGGGACAGGGGGGCGTGTTGGATAACAGGCTGCACATGTGTTTGCCGTTGCGCTCAGAGTCTGATCTGAGTTCAGTTTAGTCCTGCACTAATCGCGTTCCGAATTATTGCAAGGTAAACTACGGCACTGATCTCAAATCAGGCAACTCTTACTATAGCAACAGATGCTGTACGAGAGGGATAGTAGCTATGTTTGTATGTTGTGTTGGCGTCAAAACTGTATTTGGTATGTGGTACAAGCTCATACACTCTTAAAAATCTTCTCTTCCAAAAGAAACGTTCAGTGAATATTCATAAAGAACCTTTTTACACTATAAAGTGCAATGGAATGATTCCATTAAAGGTTCTTCATGGAACCGTCGATGCCAATAAGAAACCTTTATTTTCAAGAGTGTAGCTATGTGAGTATTTAAATATTAAAACGCGATTTTTTAATATTCTATCTAAACGTGAAACACGTGCAATTTGTCCATGGATCCGCTGAAATGTGAGCTATATTTGGAGGCGAAATCAAAAGCAACTCAAGACTATGACGTGCTCCTGTGTTTATATCGAAGACGCATTATGCAAATGAAGAGTGTGTTGCGCTTTATATGGAAATGTGTTTGTGTGATTCCGTGAGAAAGATTTAGTGATGAAAGCATCGTATCACTCGTATGCATGGATCCGCAGACGAAATGTGTGAGGCAAAAATCAAAAACAACACAAAACTTCATCGTTTATTTCAGACTGCAGTTTAGACTGCAGTGTCACAGCTGACTGATATTGATGCTCTGGACGGCCCCTCTCCGCAAGAATCCATTTAGAGACGTGTGTGTGTGTGCGTGCGCGCGCGCGCGCGTGTGACTGACAGGCGGACAGCGCTGTGTGTGTGTGTGTTGGTATGTGTGAGATGGACAGATACGGAGTGGAGAGAGGTGAGATGAATATGAAGGCGGGGAGAAAAATGGAGGGATAGCATGAATATGTGAGTGAATTACAAAAGAGAAAAAACTGATACCAACATCTGCAATAACATACTAGACGCATCTACTGGAGAGAAAGAAAAAAAAAGGTCGCAACTGTATTCCCAAGGTTAAGAGCGTCACTCTGCATGTAAAATAACCCAAGACATCAGCAGACTAGATCATGTGCCAAACGCTTGCTGGGGGAGGCGGTATAATCACAATCTCCTATCACAGGATGAGTCATATTATATTATAAATAAATTCCAGTAAAAATATGAGATAGAATACCATATAAATGATGTAACATTTAATATTATTATTTAATGTTATATTAATATTTAACATTATTACATACCACCATATCATATTATATCACTGACTTTGTTTGTTTTTGATGATCCAGTAAATTAAATATTTCACATTTCACAAAATATTACTGTAAGCTGCCAGTAAAAAAGCATATTTTGATCTATACTTATATTTAACTTAATCTATTTTTATTTTCCAGTAAAATATTTAAACATCATACTTATACATTTGATATCTAAACAAGAAGCAAAATATTCTGACATTTCAGAGATTAAAGTATACCTTTCCTACTCCACTGACATAAATGTTCTTATTTTAAACACAAACCTTACTATTTTTGTTAGACGTGTGCTTAAAATGAAATTAAATATAGTTGAAATAATAATAATAAAATGTTTTCTTACTCCAATGACATTCTTATTTTAAACACAAACCTTACTCTATTTTTACTTTATGATATATGCTTTAAAAATAAATGAAAAAATACTGGAAAACAAGGAAAAAATAACGATTAAGAAATTGATTTTGCACTGCAATGCCTATTTTTTTTTTTAAATCAAATGAAAAATATCAAGCAAATTAAAACTTGATGATGCAAATCAAAAGATCAGATTATCATAAATGAATAATACTTGTGGCTTCAGAGCAAACCCAGCTTCACAAATAAACACGACACTATAATGACTCTGAATTCTGATTGGATGAGCCACATCAAAGCAGTTCCAAAATAGCTGATATAAACACTTCCAGTGAATTCTATATTAATGCGGCAAGTTGTGACGTTGCCCTGCAACCATAAACCGCTAAACCCTCCTTCACTTTTCTGCCCTCAAAAACAAGTTCTTGGCCATCTTGACTGACTCTGTACTTGTGCAGTTTTCCATATTTTCTCATTGCTCTCATGTGTAAACAACATAACGCAGTCCTGCCTGTGTAAATACAGCTATACCGCGCATATATCATGCAAAATCTGTAAAAGCTGATAAATTTCTACCGCCGCACAGTCTATACCATCACATCGCCCAGCCCTACATGGTGCTATATCGTATTTTGTCAGTGACTATAGCGTGGAGGCTGATGCAATCCACTGAAACTGTCACACACCTGAGGGTCAGTCAGAGAACAACCATGAAAAACAGAGCGAGAGAGAGAGGGGGGTATCGGAAACCGTCGGCTCTTTCAAGAATAGAAGGTGATGGGAAAGAAATTAGATAGAGGCGGTGGGAAAGAGTAGACAGAGAGAGAGAGAGACAGACGGATATGAGGTGAAGAGAGGAAAGACAGCACCCCTCCCCCCTCCGCTGTTTTCTAGGTGCGAGAGTCCTGAGCAACAATCTGGCACGGCTCAAAACAGATCCATAAGGTCAGGACGGGGCAGAGCGAGCGAGGGAGGAAGAGAGGAGAGGAGCGATGGAGGAATTATTTATCTCCAGATGCCGCTGTCTATGCAGCACTGGGCTCAGCAGTCTTTTTACAGGAAATGAATGGATGAAGAGAAGAAATAAACAACAAACTCGACGGTCAGGGGGTCAGATGTGTGACACCGTAATGAATCGACGCCACGGGAACGTTTCACGAATGAGTGATCTGTTTGAAGTTGAAGTGTGTGATTTCTGCTCTAGTAGTGGCAGTGTAAAAAATAAGAATTGTTTCCTAACACGTTTCCTGGACACTCCCCGCCATCTGCCATTGGCCAATCAAACAGACAGTCCCGCCCCTAAACTCAAAGCATTGGTTGGGTCAATGTGCACCACTTACATGATTTTATGTAATATAATGTTATAATATACATTTTTCAATTGTGGTCTTTTAAAAAGTCATCTGAAATAATAAACTATGTTGTCAGAAATATAGGTTTTTCGATACATGTGTTCGATGCATCGATACTGAAATATCTGAAATGTGAAATCCGCAGAATAGATACACGATACCAGCTGCGCTTTCTCTATCTCTCATCTCTCCGACTCACAAACCCATCTCTCCTCACTCACTCACTCCATTTGCTCCGGATGAATATTGTTGCTGTTAAAGGGCTTGAATTTCGGCATGAGATTGCGTGTATTGTCCATAATCTTACTCGTTCCCATAGATCTTGTGCTCACACCCAAAGTGCGCTCACATAAAGCCGCCTCTCAGGACTAAAATGAGTTCTTTTATTGCGCTTAAACAGTCAAAAACACACAAAATAATGTCAAAATGCCGGTCTTGGCGAGCATTCATGTAAACACAGTCAGTTATGTTTTAAGTGAACGTAAACAGTTGAGAAAGAAAACGCATGTGTAACAGTATAATGGATCTGTGCATCGGCTCTTAAAGTGACAGCAGCCTAATATACCTGCTGCCAAATTATGAGATAATATTAAAAATATCTATATGGCAGCTTTTCCCCGTGGTATCAATGTCAAACTGGCCAGTGAAAATGCTGAGTGGCTTGTAACTTTGGAAAACCATTAACGACAGTGGTGACCAATAAAGTTAGTCGAGCCCTGTTTTGTACGGTTAATTAAGTAAAAATGATTCTTTCTCTGCACATATTGTTGGATAAAACCCGTTCACACCAAGGACGATAACTATGATGATGATAAAGATATAGTTCTAAAAAATCATTCTCAATATTAAAGAACAGCAGAGTTCATGCCACAACTGTAACAATAACGGCACAGAGAAACAATGTTGGTGGTCTCACTTTCAGAAGAACGCTTTTTTCCAGTGGATTAACGATAAAAATATTGACAGCCAATCAGAATCCATGCTGCTTCAAAGACCTCAAGCATTTAATGCGACAGACGATAAAACTGCAGCACGAGCTTATGATAAACAGAACGATGCTGTTGACGCTAATATAGTTATCTTTATAGTTATCGTCCTGAGTGTGAACGGGCCTTAATGTGTGATCTGGCTTGATCTCTCGTTTTCTGGGCCATTAACTGTGGATGTGCATGTTTGTGTAACTGTCTGTGTGTGGCTGCGCGTTATGGACTCATGCCCTGTTGTTTCTGATTGTGTGCGTGTTTACGCCCCTCATTTCCACGTGTGTCTGATCATACACATCTGTGTGCGATTGGGAGCGTGTGACGCATGGCGTTGGTGGTGGGCCTATGCTGCACGGTGAAATCGCTTGGATGTCATCCAGCTCAGTGGAAGGTCATCTAGCGTTTCTCCAAATAGATCCAGCCTTCATTTCCACTCCACAGCCGCTGTATTTACCAGTCCACTGGCCCAGAACTCTAGTGCACACACACACATGCGCACACAAACACTCCTGTTTCCTGCCACGCCTCACTACTGACAAACTGAATGCTGAGAAACGAGTACTTAATAAAAAAAAAAACGAGGCATTTATTTTGAGCTTCGCTTAATTTGTTATGAAGGAAGTAACGTTTCCAGTGCTTTCCATGGCTTAGTGTTTAGCACAATTGTGCTGAAACTGCATCACTCACGTGGCAATACGTGTTTGAGTCCAGTGGTTTCTAGGGTGTTCTAGGAAGTGTTATTATCACTGATGAATTGAAAATATTTAATAATTTTTGCTTGTATAACAATAATAATAAAAAAAAATATTACTTTGAAAATTGAAACAGACAAAAATAAATTATGACTTCAGAGCTAAGTAAAATAATTTTTTAAAAGTTTATAGTTTCATTTTTAGAAAATATTAATGTATATTGTAAAACTTTCCATTAAACATGATAATGCCACTATATAGCAATAACAAAAGACTTTGACAATCAACTTAATGCAGTTAAACATTTTTAAATGATAACAGTTAACTTTGGCAGCCCTAAATTAATAAAACAATAGTCAAATAATATCAACAAATAAACATGACTAAACAAACATTAAATGATCATTTGTTTTTTAAATTAAAAAAAAAAACTGGGGGGAAAACTGAAAAAAAAAAACATCTTAAAACGAAAACTAAACAAAACTGAAAATTAAACAAAATCAAGCATAGTATTAGTTGTGGCAGCTCACATCAGCTGACTCTCAGCTATTGCATATCACTGTCTCCATATATAAGATATTATATTATAATTATATTATAATCAGTATTATCAGCAGCTATCGCGTTTCTCAGGAGCGAATTACCCTCCTCCATTCCCAGCTCCTCCTCTCATCCAGTCAGGATTGGCATTCTGATTCCCCTTTGAATCAGACTAAATTCTCGAATTATGTTGTACATTAAAATATTGAATTAATGATATCTGCAATACATTCATGTTGGTTCTGTTCTGTTTACCCCAAGGGGGGTTATTGCTGCTCTTATCCATCATGCTAGGCTGCATGGATGCATGGAGTTCTTGCCCAGAACAGAACCATACCGCCAAAACCAACTATGCTAATTGTCAATCGTATTTGACGATAGTGGTCCTGACAGGACTTGCTGGTTCAATCTGGTTAGGTGTTCTGGGTGGTAGCTACCCAGCAAGCAATAGCTGTCATTTCACTGTCTAGGCTAACTATAGGCTCGATATAGTTCAGCTATGAGTAACCCACTTTTAGCCAAAATAACCTTGAATTTGGTTACATGTCATTTTTTTGCCAAAATAACTTGCGAGATGCATGATATTCCATCATGTAAGCAAAGTAAACAGTGATTACAAGGTGTTTGGTTTCATTTCTTCACTCAATAATTGATGACTAGTCTATTCTTGGGCTATGGTTTAGACGTCTATTAAATTTTCACTTACAGCCCAAATTTGGCCTTGTTTTAGCCTAGACGCCAGGGCTGTGTTTGGACGGCTATTAGAATTGCTTGCTGGGTGTAACCCCTCCACCCCTCCGGTTCTACTCGCACCGCTCCGAGCGGGATTCGAACCGCCTAACAAGGACGCTAATGACCGCAGCCTCCTGAGGCCAGGAGAGTGAGGTTTACACACACAGTCTGAGTTACACTAGGGTTACTCAAACATCTCTCTGATATATTCCAACACATGATTAAAGTCCTTCCTTCAATGCAAGTCTTAGAGTGTTCAAATAACAGCGCAACTTCCTCAACAAGCCACACGATGTGAGGTTCATTCATGTCCATGGCACAAACAAAAAGCCGCTAGGGTTTAATATTTAGGGTTAATGGTTTAGAACAAACCCCTAACCCTGAGTATGAGCAACAATTATAGCCATGCATTACCAAGGACAGTAAGAAGTGGAAAAGGGCGTAGAAATCTTTGGCAAATATATGGCAAAGCTCAAATATACTGGTTCAGGTGGAACGCACAGGTTCAAGTCTCCGCAGAGACCGAGTGAAAGCATTTGCATGTGATTTATTTGTGTCCCAATTCTGACTGTATGTGATCCATACCACATCCCCTCGGGAGAGACCAGCTGCACAGACCAATTTACCACCTAGCATCAGCACATCCCGGGCCACGAGTGTGCGACACTATCAAGGGCACCCACAGGTGGTGTGAGATCTCCAGTGGCGTTGTTCGATCTCTTCCGGAGTCCGCAGAGCAACGAGGGGGATTTGCGTGGGATTTTTTAACGACTCTCAGGGGCCGGTGGGAACAGATGAAAGGGGGAGGGGGGATTTTAAACCGTACTGTTGCAGATGATTTTTTTTCTCCGTGATCACAGCAGCACAGGAGCATTTGAAAAGTTCTGCGGCCTCAAACAGTCGTTTGAATTATATAACCGTTAGAAGGAGGGCGACGGCGCATAGTCTAACGTTAGCGTCAACAAGGACCGCACAACAAGGTAGCCTACTATAGTCAAAAAGGGGTTTGCTTTTGAAAAGGAACCAAAAACTAATCCTTTCATAGCACTACAAAAGCTGACAACTGCGTTGGTTTGATTTGAGAAGATCTCATGGCTTGTCTTCACTGGCAGACACGATTAGTTCACTGTCTATGAGGATTGCTGCGTCAAACAATATGTGTGTGTTGAGTTGCATGCGTCTTTGTGTGTTTGAGTGTGTGTGTGTGTCGGGGTTGGGGAAGGAAAGAGACGATCTCTTGGGGGAAGACGTGTATCGGAACAGTAAAGTGGGCCATGAATTCACATCTCTGTCTTAGATTTGGAAAATGCTGTTAAGCCTCTTTAATAGCACAAAATATATACAGTAATTTCTCTGTCCTCTCCTCATTGTACATGGCAATAATCCTTTTCTAAATTTAATTTGAAAAAATCACAACATTACATTTACTTGAGAAGCAAAATTGTACAATATATTAAGACCTGTTTTCTAAAATATAGCTTGAATTAAGAATACATCTAACACAGTGAGGTTTGTGCTTAAAACACACAAAAAACAAAACGACGCCGGCGCCGACAGGTTACTTTTGATATGAAACAAAGTCTCGGCTTTCAAATTCTTTCAATTTTATTACAAAAGTCCGTTTTGATGCTCTTAAATGTGGCGTGACAGATCGCTGTAGCGATCAGAAGGTATGTTGAAAGATACAGTACAGCTTACTGTATTGTGTCTCGTTCGATGATTGTTTCAAACGTGGAACAATATGTCACGTAAAGCCATTCAATGAATAGCTAGAATAACTTTGTGGAGCATTTTGCGAAATAAATGCCATTATTACATATTTATTATATTTGTTACTCTTGTATCATTAAAAATGAATTGTTAATTATAACCTTTAATAATAATACCAGCAACTTAGGGTACATTTACACGACAACGATATGCTTAAAACTGAGAAGTTTTTCCTTTGAGTTTTCCACGTACAGACGACACCATTGTCAAAATCTCTTTTCAAACGGATCTGCGCAAGCATCTAAAAACCCTGTATTCTGCTGCCGGGCCATTAGATGGCGATGAAACACGTAATACGCATGTGCATGACGTCATCGTTTTCAGAGATTCGCGTTTTTGTTGTTTACACGGAGGCAGCTTTCAAAAACTTGCACTTTGAAACCCGTTTTCAAAACTTTGCGTTTTCAGGCACCCAAAACGCCTTTGTCGTGTAAACGGGCGGCCAAAAGCATAAAAAGTTTTACGTTTTTAGTTTTAAAAAACGGTGTCGCGTAAACAGCCCCTCAGTTGAGAGAGATTTGTTTCCCAGACAGCAACATAGTTTCGGCCCAGATCCGGTACGCATTGAATCCACACGCAATAATTTTCAGCCCAGGTATTTGGCTTTCAAAATCCACTTGGCTAAAAAAAAATCTGAGAGAGCACGTCTGAACTGTTCGTGGATACAGACCACCACCAGCAGCGGAAAACAATGCCCTCGGCACTTCACCGTCGGCAAAGACAATGGGTGCCCTGCGCCGCCGGCGCTGATAATGGTGCAGGCACGCTGCTGGCACACACACGCCACGTCAAAACAGAGTGAAAGAGAGAGCGAATGGGAGAACACTGCAGATGAAGGGACGCAGACAGCAGAGATGCCCAACCCACTGCCTGTCTGTCTGATGTGTGCGTTTGCGGCCGTGTGTGTAATCATGAGTGCGTGTGTAGGCTGTAGTGCTTCCATCGCCTGGGAGGGCCCGTCAAAGAGGACACCACGAAAGCTGGGGTGACAGAAACACACCCCTCCTCCACAAAAACACACGCATGCACAGGCACGCTAGCCGGCCAGAGAGACCGCAGACTGCTCTCGGCCGTGTGACGCTAACTAGCCGCACTTCCATTATTAATGTCAGTCATACTCCGGACACACTCGCGGTGCAGTTAGCCTGTCTGTACTCATCCACGCACACACAAGGACGTGCAGACATTCTCCTCTGCGTCTCGGCTCGCCTCTAGACTGCTAACACCCGCGTCCTGCTACAGGCGATCAGGGTGTAGAGCGCTGCACACTGCTGTCTGTCTCTGGGCTTTTGTGCGGAGAAGTAGGCTATGCTCCAAAATAGCATCTTACCATACTACTCATACTATTTGCAGCATTACAGAGCTTGGGATTTGGAATACCTAAATAACCTACTACATTTGCCAAAATGTGCAGTACTATATAATAGTAGGGTACAACGGGGCTAAAGGCACACCGGGGTAAAAGGCTCCTTTGATTTTGTTTTCCTCTAAATCAGTAGATGGCACAAAAACTTGCTTTTTTAAGGTGCACGTGGAAATTTGTCTGATCCTTGACGTGATCGCGGGCAGCAGCAAGTTGATTCTGTGCTAATTTGATCTTATATTTTATGTTTTTAAAATGTTGTAGATTTAAGTAGCAAACGAGAGTCGCTTGTTAATGATTGCTTGTTGAATCTTGTTGATGATTTTCAGTTTTGCTCAAGGTAATTAAAGCAGAAGAATAACGGAAGAATATGTAAAAGTATGGTATTTGGAGTAAAAAGCGCCCCTGCTTTTTGGGCGAAAGGCACAATTATAAACATTATATTAATCTGGCTAACTTTTCCATTTGTTGACATGATATTGTTAGATTCAGATGGTAAATATCATATTTTAAGTTGGGTGTCCACCTTAGATATAATACCCATATTTATAATGACACCATCATATTTAAAAATATGATATTAACCATGTCATATAATAAACTATGATTTAATGTTACTACTGTAAATCTATATTAAATTATTATAGGATCTCATTCAATGCTTTCAGAATCTTTACTTTTTAAAATAATTATTTTTAAAATATATTTTTTAAAATATATTTTAAAATATATTTTAAAATATATATATTGGACAACATTTAAATATTTTATTTATCAAAATAAACAGAAAATAGAGCACACTTTGCTAAAGTGGTTGTTTTGAACATTATTAAAAATATATTATTTTAGCTAAAGTATTTGTATAAATACAATGTGCCCACCTCGCCACCTCATACATTTATACGATTTTTAAACAAAATAAACCACTTTCTTTTTTTTTCTGCAGTCATACACTTTGGGAGTGAAAAGCACGTTTCACTTAAGGTGTGCCTTTAGCCCCGTTGTACCCTATAGTGTATAATATACAACAAAGCACATTGTACATTTGTTCATAATTTCATACTAACATACTACTTTATTATTTTTGTAGTATGTATATTGTGCATGAAGGGAGCTTGTATACATGGAATACCAAATAACCTTCAACATTTGCCAAAATGTGCAGTATACCGGTTATTTTAAAAGCACCATACTAACATACTACTCACACTATTTCTGCAGTATGCAGTATGTACTGTATATTGCGCACTAAGAGAGTTTGTATGCATGGAATATCACAATGACCTATTTGCCAAGTATTTGTAGAGCCCTAATATACAACAAAGCACACTGTAAATATGTTTGGAATTGCATACTAATATACTACTCTTATTATTTTTGCAGTATGTAGCATGTATGTTGTGCACGAAGGGTGGTTGAATGCATGGATTACCAAATAACCTACTACATTCGCCAGAATGTGTAAAATATAGGGGAGCACAGCTATGGTTAGAATTGCATACAATTCTATATGGTTAGAATTGCATAGAATTGCATACTAACATATACTCCTCATGCTTCTGCAGTATGTATATTGAGAACAATTTTCTTTATGCAAGAAGTTTCTAGATGACCTGGCTGCTACATTTGCCATATGCAGCGACTATGTTTAAAATAGCATACTGTACTACACACTACTCACATGCATGTGCATGAAGGGAGTACCAGTTTGTATGCATGGAATACCAGGATGACCTACTGCATGCACTAAAATGTGTAGTATACAGCAGAGCACATTGAGGCCGTGTTTGGTATTGCATACTTACATTTACTATTTTTTTCTGCAGTATGCAAAGACTCATTTATTTCCAAGATGCGACACCTTTCATTAAATTAAGCATGCAACATGTGAAAGCATACTGCTGTTTGAACTCTTTAGTTTATTGATGCATAATGCATACTAGTGTTCTGTTGAAAACAGCCATAGACAAGCAGGAGCAGCAGCAGACATGTATGTTGTAGGTAGTGAGTGTGATTAATCTCACAGCGTCTCTCGCTCTCTCTCTCTCTCTCTCTCACACACACACACACCTACCTTTGTAAAGGACCGATGAGAATATGCTATAGTGCGTGTATTTTCATATACCTATTTTCATATGGCAATTTGTACACATGCACAGACACACACTTGGAATGACTGTATACTGTATATCATGCACACACACACACACATAAATGCATCTTCAGAGTTAAAACGCATGCTGCCATGCACACGCATACACACACAGAGCAATTTAAAAAGACACGCATTCATATTCAAACACAGACACACACACACTCACACTAATCATTTAGACCCCCCATCTGTCTGCCTCCCTCTCCAATAGATATCTACACACACACACACACACACACACACACACTTCATTTAGCCCGACTCACCTCTCTCCCATTACACCTCTCCAACAGACACACACACACACACACGCGCACACACAAACATAGGGGGATCTATCAACAGAGCACATCCTCTTCGCATAATCACACACAGACACACACTCATCCATTTGTCCGCTTTCTCTACCTCCCCCGCCCATACAGCTGTCTGTAGTGCTGGTGTGTGTGTGTGTGTGTGTGTGTGTGTGTGTGTGTGTGTGTGTGTGTGTGTGTGTGTGTGTGTGTGTTTGTGTGTGGAGAGAGGCAGACACAGCATTACCATGGCTGCTGTGAGTCACACTGAAGCCACACAAATCAATACTATAATAATCAACACAAACATCATATTCTTCACACTCATGTGCGCCCACATAAACACACTCCGTTAAAATAAAGGTTCTTAGGTTCCACAAAGAACTTCAGTGCTTCAGATCAGTGTATTCGTTTGTAAGTTCTTTAAAACACTTGAGAATAAAAAGCTCTTTTTAATATTCTTTTTAGTTCTAAGAGGACCCATAAAGCATATACATACTAACAACCACACGCAACCACCTAATACAACTGCATAGCGCTTACTTATGTAATATACCGGTATCACTTTACAATTAGGTATCATTTGTAAACATTAGTTAATATATTGACTAACATGAACTAACAATGAGCAATAATTTGTTACAGCATTTATTAATCTTTGTTAACATTAGTCAATAAACATACAGCTGTGCATTGTTTGTTCATGTTTGTGGTCAAAGGTTTACATACCCCTTGCAGAATCTGCAAAATGTTAATTATTTTCACAAAATAAGAGGGATCATACAAACTGTGTGTTATTTTTTAGTACTGTCCTGAATAAGATATTTTACATAAAAGATTTTTACATATAGTCAACAAGACAAAATAAAAGGAAACACGATGCATTAAGAGCCACGGGGGTGAAAACTTTTGAACAGGATGAAGATGTGTACATTTTTCATGTTTTTTTTTTTGTTTTGTTTTTATTTAGAACTGCTAAAGAAGATACAATTAATAATAAGTACAATTTACCTCTCAGACAGCAACAGTGCCGTCCACATGGCCCCTTGATCTTCAAATTCAAAAAGTTTTCATTGAAAGCATCAGTGAATGTTTGAACCTTTTTTAATAGTTGTGTTTGAGTCCCAACGTGTGAAAAGATGGATCTCAAAATCATACAGTCACTGCTGGAAAGGGTTCAAATATGAAAAAGATGCTGGAAAACTGAAGAATTTGCAGGACCTGAAGGATTTTTTCTGGGGAACATTGGGCAGTTTAACCTCTCAGGACAAACAAGGGACTCACAAAACAAAAAAACAACATTTGTGGATCATCCAGGTAACGACACACAGTATTAAGAATCAAGGGTGAGTAAACTTTTGAGCGGGGTCATTTTTTTCAAATCAGCAAAAAAAAATTATAAACATTTTTGTCTTGTGGACTACATGTAAACATCTTTTAAGTAAAATATCTAATTCAGGATAGTACTAAATAAAAAATAACATGCATTTTGTATGATGATCCCTCTTATTATGCAGATTCTGAAAGGTAGCCTATATGTATATACAGTCACGGTCAAAATTTACATAGGCCGATATATAAAGCCTGCAAAAAGTTTTTTTTTTGTTTTTTTTTAACAAAATTAATACTTTTAATGCAGCAAGGAAATCATTACATTGATCAAAAGTGACAGTAAAGTCATTTATAATGTTACTATTTCAAATAAATGCTGTTCTTTCCCAGACAGCTACATAGTGTCGGCCCACATCTGGGCCACATCTGGTACATGTGGAATCAACGCGTACCAGAACCAGATGTGGGCCGGATATGGGCCGACACTATGTCGCTGTCTGGGTTTGAACTTTCTATTCATTGAAGTATCCTGAAGAAAAAAAAAATGTATCACAGTTTCCACAAAAATATTAACTGTTTTCAATAACCATAAATGTTTCTTGAGCAGCAGATCATCATATTAGACTGATTTCTGAAGGATCATGTGACAATGAAGACTGGAGTAATGATGCTGAAAATTCAGCTTTGATCACAGGAATAAATTACATTTTAACATAGAAAACAGTTATTTTAAATAGTAATATTTCACAATATTACACTGTTTTCCGATATTTATTGATTAAGTAAATGCAGCCGTTGTGAGCATAAGAGACTTCAATGCTCGAAAAGCATGAAAGCACCATTGCATGTTGTGTGTTGATTTTGTTAGACGTCTTCGCACACACACACACAAGCTCAGTCTGATTTCTACAGCGCGGTCAACGTGAGCTCGGCAGCCTCCCAGCAATTTACAGAGAAAGAAGAGAATCTTTGAGAAAGTGAATATGTCAGATGCGAGTGTGTGTGTGTGTAATAAAAAGGGACACACACACACTAATACAGCAGAAAACAGCACCACTGCCTTCCCTCCACGTCTGTCTATTTTAAAACCACACATCTTCCCTTTCACCCTCTCTGTTTGACCCTTTTGTTTCCATCTCCCCCTTTCTCTCTCTTCATCTCATTTCCCCAATTTCTATCTATTTTTGCGATAACAATTTCTCTCACGTTCCCCGTCTCTCTCTCTCTCTCTCTTGTGCTCTCTCTATGACCCTGTCTCACTCTCTCCCGCTCTCGTTCTCTCGTCTAGCTGCCAATTTTAACACTAAGCATCTCTCATGTGCATGCGCCCCACCATCCCTCTCTCTGATTCATTCCTCTCTTCCTCTTGCACTTGTCACTATCTCTCCGTTCTAAATGTGGCTCTGAAACCCTATCACCCCAATACGGCACAATAATTTATTCGGTGTTATGCTGAGAAGTGCGCGCTGGTCTCGGAGCAGAGGTGGCTGATGGGAATAGAGGTTCGACACAAAGCAGCTGATCTCAGCGCAGCTCCAAACAACAAAAGACTGACACTTTCTCTACGAAAACATGGAAACGGTGCCTTAGTATCAGCAGCTGATCTCAGGGCAGCTGTTAAAAATAGTAAAAAAATGTCAATTCTGTCATCATTTACTCGATATCTTGACTTTATTTCTAACATTAAAGATATTTAGAAAAAGGTCGGGGTCCAAAAAGCATTAGACCCATATTTAATGTTTTGTTCCACAGATAAAGAAAGGGCAGGGATAAATCAATTAGTGTATATCATAGTATAGCCTAGTAGAAATACAGCAGAGGTTATCAGTTGGCTTCATTATGTTAACAAAAAACCTTCAAAATACTGTGTGTGTGTGTGTGTGTGGGGGGGGGGGTAACGTGCAATAAACCAATCAGAGTCTCATCTCCCATTCCCTTTAAAAGCCAGTTGCGCTCGCGCCATGGCGGATTTGCTATTTAGCTATACATGGCGTAATTTGCAAGCAGAAAAACTTAATGTTACACGTTATACTCTTACTTTGTCTTTAATTATGTCACTTTAGAGCAGCAGCGTTGAAGCCTTTCTTCCCCTGCGATCTGACATTAACATGCGCCTCCACACACTCCACTCTCACAAGCAAATCAGCAGCGCAAAACAAAAGGATAATGTCATTTTCTAGGTCTCTCTCTGTCCTTTACGTCCATAGCCAGCTGCGTCTCGCGGCCATTAGCGCTCTGTCCTCCCCCCATTTTCCAAGCCACCAATTCCCAGAGCCGAACCCCACCTCCACTCATTCACGCGCTGTTTTTATCTATCCATCCTCCTCCCACCTTCATCAATCCAGTCTCCGTGCCGCTGCGAGACCAATGTCACAGGAACGATCATGCCACACACACACACACACACACTGTTATTTTGCTCGTGAGATGTCTGAATGGTGGGGTATTATGGTAAATTGTTGTAGGCTACATGCGACGTGTGTGTGTTTGATGAATTTGTTGTACCTTCCGTTTATGTTTTAGGGGAGCAGAGATGTAGTGTTGTACATGTAAGTGAGCGCAAACACTGTAAGTGTGTGATGTTTGTGAAATGTCTTGCTCTATGTAGGCTAAGTCGCTTCAGTTAAAGTATCTACGCTAGTATCTTGATGACATTTGTGTGAAGCAGTGGGTAGGTCTGTGAGAGTTGTTGCACACAGATTCACACTCAAGCAGCCTCAGGTGGAGCTGTGTGTGTGTGTGAGAGAGAGAGAGAGAGAGAGAGAGAGAGAGAGAGAGATTGCATATATGAAATGGGTTGCCAAGACCGTTTACAAACAGCCATAAAGGTACGTTTTGTTGAGTGAGATTAAGAGATTTCTTGTGAGATTGTGAAACAACACCACTTTGTGCAAGAGTGCAGCTTCATGTAAAGTGTTTTGGCTTTTAATGTGAATATGTTAGCCTTACTGTTATCCATAAGCTAGTCTGCTCCAAAATGACAAAATTTGCATTTAGAAAATACAAGCATTCAAAACTTAGTCTCTCACTTCCGCCAATATGGATCATTGATTTTGATGACATCACTCTGCACTTCAGCTTCTCATCAGATTTTCTGTCCAATCAAATGTTCTCTAGAATCTGAAGCCCCGCCCCCTACACTACAAATGAAAATCAGCTGAAATCGGTCAGTTGTTCACACATTTACTGTTTCCTACATGGTGAATAGCACATAGTGCACTATATAGGGGGTTGGGAACTATATAGACAGATAGAGATTAGGAAACTGCAGCTTTACCGAGCTCAACGGCTCTGGCCGAGCTGTGATATAAACGAAACGCTATTGGGAGGGGCTGTTCGATATGTCTGGTCCTGTTTTCCTGTTTTCCACGTTGAATAATCCTGCACGTTTCAAGGCACTTCAGAGGGCCTTTAAGATGATCCTGTTTTTTATTTGACTCCCACCTCCCTCTCTTCCAGAGACAGTCTAAAGGTGTTTTCACCTGGACTTCCAGCGGCTGATTACATTCCAAGTGTGAAACACATGGTTTGCAGCTTCATGCTCATCTTCGCTTTTCTCTTGACCTGTTCGCTTGCTTTCCCTGAATAGAGGGGTGTAGAGAAAAGGGACGAGTGGCGCATATACTATTGTGCGCGGGGTGCATTACATCACTTACATCTGAATCTCGGTCCGTTTCTGCCTCTCTCACTCCCATCCCATTGATTAAATCACTCGATTTTCCTGGCAATACACAATGACACTGGCACTTTTAAATATGGAGATGAGGTAAAGAGGTGGACCACTGTGAGAACGAGCCAAGACTGAGAGAGTGAGTGAGATGGGAAAAGGTGGGGGGGGTTGTTGTTGTGCATGCATGCATTAGACGTTAGGAAACATAGGAAAATACGCTTCCCTGCCTCTGTGGAACAAGAGCCGCGATGACATCACTTTCCTCACAGTCGAGAGGTAGAGCGAGACGGATAGAGAGAGGTACGGGAGGGAACAAAACCACTTTAAGTGTGTCTCCTCTCTCCACACCCTCTGCTCCTCACATCAGTAATGGAGGTGATATTCGTGACAGGATTCTGGCTTACAGACTCTCAGTTCAGCCTCTGAATCTTTACGCAGTCCTTCCTCAATATCCATCGCTGACAGACCCAAGGTCACGGTCGAAATGTGTCTCTCTCACACACACACACTTTTCTTGTAGAGTTTCTGAGCTAAGTCCATCCTAGTCTTAGCCTCACACGGCAGCCAAGGATTTTTAGATGATAAATAGCGAGAGCTTTCTCAAAACCGATCAATTACTCGCACAGGTTTAGTAAGACTTGTTTACAAGGTACCACTCTGCTAAATGGAACAACTTAAGTTTGATGACAATTTGCGACGTTGATGTCAAATCTTTGACATTTTTGTAATTGCAAGTATAGATGTTTTTTGAGCACACCTATTCAGCTTTTTTGCCCTCATGCCGGACAGGTATACGTAAAAACCAAACTAACTGTGGTCCCGACCTCTTCCTGTCTAACTGTGTGACTCTTGGCCAAAATAAATTGCAAAGAGGACCAGACTTTATTCCCATATTCAAATGATTATGCTATGCATTTTTGAAAGGTCTCTTGTGAAAAAAGAAGTGCACTTAATTGTAATGAATGTGTAGTGTTTCATATCTTTAAAAAGTATTTTTAAAAACCTGTACTTGGAAATAATATAGTATTAATGAAATAAAAGGCCACTTAAGTTTACTTCACGAGAGTACTATGGAAGCTTGTTTCCACCACTGAATAAAAAATAAAAAAAGGTCATTTTTTCTTTTTATCTCACAATTGCGTGATATAAACTCACAATTATGTGTAATAAAGTCAGAATTGCAAGATAAACAGTTGCAATTATCTTTTAAAATGGCGGAAACTAGCTTCCATAGAGTACGCTTTCATGTTTCTTAACACACTTAAGTTGACTTTTAAAAAGTGTACTTTGTAATAATGTCAAATGGAAAGTTTTACTTTAAATTTTAAATCATTTTGTTTTAAAACTCATGTCATGTTTTAAAGAAGTAGGCTACATATGCTATATTTTTATTTGTTGGCTAAGATACTACAGCATGTGTATAGAGCTTGATAGAGATCGCACTATCAATCTATCGCGATCGTTAAAAGATCACGATCTCGATTCAAACACCCATGCAATCTTATTCCTAAATGACAACGATTTTTCTGTCTATTAAACCTTTGACAAAATCACAGCGAACATTCAAATCTGTGTTTGTGCTGCTGCTGATCCAGAGATAGCAGTTGACATGAACAGTACAGATATGAAACAGCGTCACAAACAGTCTTTTCAACCACACAGTATCATTATGTCTGTGTTACAAATATTCATTTTATCACAGAAATACCGGGATAAATATTTATAGTTTTGGTTTAACGCTGATGTCTGTTGTAGCGATCAAAATACAGCAAACCACCTTTTGAAAGTAACTCAGATTGTATCGATTACATCGTTACACCAGTAGGTGGCGACAAGTAACTGATATGTCATTGAATCATTCATTCGAGATTTGTTCAAAAATGCTGATTTATCCAGTAATAAAACAAGTGTATTTATTAATGAGTCATTGAATGATTCATTCAAAACAATTAAAAAAAAAAAAAATTCATTCAAATTAATACATTTAAATTGACTGCAGCAATTCATATTTTGTCAAAACCTCTAGTAAATCACGTTATTTTGTTTAGTTGTCTATTTAGACTCGTGGGAGAATCGTGATCTTTATTTGAAACCAAAAAATTGTGATTAATTTATCCAGAATCGTGCAACTCTAGTACTTGATTATAATTTTAACTGTATGTCTGATTCAATATTACATTTAAAGTTGATTTATTTTAAATGTACTAATTGCAACTTCATAACAAATGTGTGATTACAACTGTGCATTTCAATAGAAAATAAATCATAAATGCTTGTTGTCAGTACATTCAGCTATATTTCAAAGACAATAGAAGTAATTATGAAATTACATATACAAATCTACTTAACTATAATATATTTTATTTTTTATTGCTAATAACATGTAAAAACATTACATTTGTACTTAAGAAAGGCCTATATTCTTTATAAGTCAACTCTTTTTAAAACTATGCTAAAGTGTATGTTTTTACAAGCTAGTGGATGAACATCTCCTTTGAGTTGGTCTTATTTTTGCATTTATATCAGAGTTCTTATATAGCATCTACGTTTATTTAACCTAACCTTTTACTCAGAACACAGGTCACCCATTATATTTAGTATTCAGGAGGTGTCAATGGGAGACGACAGTGACAGCGGTAATATGAGACTTATTAGTGGGAGTGTTTGTGTTTAAACTTCCTCCTCCTTTGCTGGAGCAAAAAGTAATTACTGCAACCCTACTGCACTGCGCTCCCAAACACCTCTCTCTCTCTCTCTCTCTCTCTCTCTCTCTCTCTCTCTCTCACACACACACACACACACACACACACACACACACACACACACACACACACACACACATTACCAGTGCATGTCTATATCTGATTCAGTTTTAGACACACTGTCAACATGACACCAGCCAGCCTGCTTACCCAACATCAATAAACACACCCAATCTGGATCGATTGTCAAAACTGAAAACAGGAAAAAAAGAGAGTGTCCTGAGAGTGTCCTGTTGAAGAAAAGAAAAAATGAATAAGTAAAAGGTGCTTTGCTAGTCTGGTTCAAGCAGGTCAAGATGGTCTCTCAGCCTGTTTTAGTTGGTAGACCAGCTGACAAGTGCCTAAAAGCAGTCTAAAGCCTCAAAACACACCATGCAAATGAGCTTAACCTTTTGAAAAAGAAGAGTGCATAATTGCATTTAATGTGCACTTGTAGTGTACTTCAAATCTTTTTTTTAAAACTGTTCTTTCAGTTAATAATATTAATGTGTACTCAAAGAATGCACGCTTTCATGACTGTTTCGTAACACACTTACACTTTGTAATCATATCAAATCAAAAGATGCATACATTTTAAATCATTATGTTTTAATCTTCTGTCATGCTTTAAATAAGTACATTTATTTTGATGTGTCGACACTAACATACTAAAGCACATGAAAAGTACTTGATTATAATTTTAACTAGTGTTATTATTCAATATTACATTTAAAGTTAATATATTTTAAATGTACTAAATTACAACTTCATCATTACAAATTTGTAATTACATCGATATTTAAATACATGACAAACAAGTTTCAGTAGAAATTACATTTAAGTAAACTTTAGTTTATCCTAAATGCCTGTCATTACTTTCAAAGTAACTTTAAGAGGCTCAAATAAACACTCTTAAGTTCAACTATTTGCATTTATTATAAATTTTAACTATAATTTATTTTCATTTAATTGTAAATAACATGCAATTATGCCTGAAAATATTCAGTTTGCACTTAAGTATATTTTTAAGTATTTTAAGTATTAAGTATTTTATTTCAGTAAAACCTAAAAAAAAATATTAGTACTATATTTAGTATTCTAGAGTGTACTAGAGTGTATGTTTTCACAAGGTTTTATTTTAAGTTGTTTTTAATGCAGTGTTGTTGTTGCGCACAAAGCAAATTAGCATGCAAACCCTACTAAAAAAAAAGTATACCAACATGTATTTAAAATACATTTATTTCATACTAAGTATACTACAAATCCATTGACATACTTACTGACATATCGCTTGAGACTTACTGATATAAAAATTATAATTAAACTTTACTTGGAGTACTTCTTTATTGCACAATGCACATTTTCTTAATATTAAGCCTAAAATCAATATTAGTAAGGATGATATCTGTATAATATCAGTCTTTAAATGCTAGATATTGAAGTGTACTTGAAGTATACTAGCAATAGTTCCACTTAATCAAATATACTTAAGTATATCTTTAGTATATCTGGATAACTAAAGTGGATTAAATACAAAATTAGTTGTTCCAATTTAGAAGACTTTAGTACATCAATTTAGTATACCAAAAATAAAATTGCAGGTTATTTAGATTAAGTATATAAATATGTAAATGTATTTGTAGTACACATAGCATAAAATACATGTATTTCAAATACATTTTGCTATATTTATTTTTCATCAAATGCACAAAGTTGCACATGCGCTGTGACCTCCATATCGACCTTTTGAGACTCGCAACACTCTCCCGTGGAAATCTGATTGGTGGAAGAATCGCTGGGCAATAATTAAAAATATTAATAATATTAACGAGGCAAGCCTTGCCACCGGGCTCGCAGAGGAGGTTGAAAATATATCCTAAGTCATAAGAGCAATGTGCCAGCTTATTGACTTATGCCTGATCCAGCCTGCCTCAGAGCTGCGGCTGCTGTCTGCTTTATTGCTGTTCACCCCTCCTTCCCCTCTTTCAGATATTACACGGAGAGAGAGAGAGAGAGAGAGAGAGAGATCACAGGGGAGATGAGGCTGTGCGGCTTGGATGGATGGACAGATGCATTGATAAGGATTGCAAGCTCTACGGCACCAGCGCTGAATGTCCAATCGCTTCTCCCTCCCTCTGTCGAGTTTCCTCTCATCTCAGTGGTCTCACTCCCCTCTCACCTCCTTTGTCCTTGCGCACAGCATACAAATCATTTTCCTACGCTGTATTTTTTAACAGTTTTAACATCTAATGTTGTCTGTTGAATAGGTTTAGGAAAGCAAGATCAAAATCTTTCCAGACAGCCCCTATACTGGGAGAGTCGGTGAACTAAACCAGCTAGCAAACCACCCTAGGCTATAGTTTTATTCAGCAGGGTTTTTTACTTTGATTGTGGTCAGGTTGATCCAGATAGGAAAAATAAACTTGATTCAAAATATGTTAAATGAGAACAAGTCTTGTTTCAAAAATTTTACTGCACACCTGCAAACTGGTCGCTTTTCAGCGCTTTGAATAAAAAAAATTCAAATATGCACCCTGCTAAAACTAGCCTAAGCTGGTTGGCTGGTTTGAGATAGTCTTCCAGGCTGGTTTTAGGGTGGTTTTGGGACACTTTTTGTAGTTGACCAGGCTGGTCTTAGCTGGGAGACCAGCTAAAACCAGCTACTTCTAGCAGCTAAGACCAGCCAACCAGCCTAGATTGGTTTTAAAGTCACCCTGTGGTGAAAACCAAGCTTTTAATGTTGTTTATATGTCTATGTGGTGTTTTTAATATGATTTAAGACAAACCATGTGCAAATTCATAAGTCGACAGCATTGCTGAGTATTTTCTCCTTAAAACTGCAGTGAACCAAAGACAGTCTCAAAAACACGGTTTGAAATCGCTGGTGTTTCTGACGTCACAAACTACCTTGTAACCAATCAGATCAACGTGTGATCGTCAACGAGTGGATCTCTGAGCTGGTGTGAGTGAGTGGAGGCGGGGCTCATTTGCATATTCATAGGACCGTGTATAGCCTACTAAATGAGGCAAGGGTTTAGAGTTACATTCAAGCTATTTTAAGGCATGAAAAACATTTAAATATGTCATTTTGGTGATCAAAGATGAGTTTTAAGGGATAAAATAATTGACTACAGGGCAACTTTAAAAAAAAATTCAGCAGGGCCCAAACCCCCCTACAACTAATTATTTTGTAAACATGTCACCTTTTTCACCTCTTTTCTCTTTGTGAGTTTGCAGTTCTGTACATGGAAACCGAGCCAGAACTACTGATTAAAACAATGATTTTTGTAGTGTTAGCTCTTTCCCGTCTCTGTTCTCCCCTCTCACAGTAGTCTTGAGTGCTCTCTAATGTCTTCATGTCCATTAGAAGGTAGGTCGAGGCGTCATACTGACAGCTCTTTCGCTTTTGTGCACCCGATCAAAACTACCTCCATTTTCGAGGCGAGAGCGTGGCAGGAGAGAATTAGAGGCAGTTTGGGATGTGGTAGTGATGTTCAGGTCTGGACATATTAAGCCATAAAGCACTCAGTAGGTGTGTAGGATTGGGCAGTCATGGCTAGCAGCCACCGTTGAGACTAAAATGTTTACCGTTTTGTTTAGTAAGTTTTGTCCGTGACATCAATTTTATCAATTGGCGACAATTTGTTTGGTTTGCAATATGCTTTCCCTTTGAAAAAAATAAAAATAAATTTAGTGACATTGGCCTTGAAACCTGTTATTGTATTGCCTCTAGGACAGGCAGCTCAAAATGAGCTCGCCGGTTGCCATGGTTACCTCCCCAGAGATGCGAGCGCGCTTGTTTATCTCTGGCCAGTGTGCGCGCTCAAGCCGCTCGGCGCGGGGGCAGGCGATCTCGAGCAGATGTGAGCGCTCAGCTAGAGGGAGCGATTAAAGCACACAAAATCAGCGAAACACGTCAATATGCGGCGCTTTCACCTGCATTCAAGCGCCGCGTTTCCGCGGAAGATCAAAATAGCTCGAATTAAAAGATAACGAGGGCGACGAGCTCCTGTGTGCCAAGACGTGCTCTGTCAACACCGTGTGGTATTCAGCTTCAGCCACCGAGCGTGCGCGCCCGCGAGCGCTGACGCACGCAGCCCAAAATAAGCGGCGTATAAAAAGAGGATGTGAAGTGACCGCAGTCTCTGAGCGCGGGGCCGCGCATCTGTCTGGAGGCGATAGATGTCAGATGTCGGAGTGTGTATGGAGTCACAGGGTTGACCAAGCACAAACACACACTTTTCTGCACGTCTAGTTCCTCTGGTGCTTTCAAAAGACGCATCGCAGAGAGATAATCATGATGAGATGAAAGAATTCCATTTTGCCACGGATGGGAAGGAGAATGCCTTTGATATAAATGTTTTATGTATGAGCTCTCCCGCTGTTTATACTGGATTTCAGTAAGTAGTGTGGTACTATGTGCTGCAAAATAAGAAGGTATTTTTATATAATGGCAGGAAAGTAGCCTACCGGTTCACTGCCGTGCTGTTCGTAGGCCTACAACAGCCGAAAGAAATGCCCTTCTGTTTCCTTCTGTCCCCCCAGTTTTTTTTTTTTTTTTTTAGACAAGTACCTGTGAGGTTAGCGTCAGAGTCACCCTCCTAAAAATAACCAGCTTGCTGCACGGCAGGTCCTCCCTCAGGAACAACAGAGCTGTCCTGCTGTGGCCCAGCTATTCACCGCTGCCCTAATTCTCACACACACACACAGACACATCATTCCATACTGTACCCACACACACACACACACACACACACACACACACACACACACACACACACACACATCCCTCCGTATTGTACCCTCTCTCACACACACTCACACATGTGTACTGTGCCTTCTCTCACACAGACCTACACACACACACACATCATTCCATACTGTACCCCCTTACACATACACACACACACATACATCATTCCATACTGTACCCCCTTACACCATTCCGTACTGTACCCCCTCACTCACACACACACACTTACACACATCATTCCGTACTATACCCCCTCTCACACACGCACACACTAAAATTGGCATCAACCAGAGATGGGGGACTCGAGTCACATGACTTGACTCGAGTCGCAAATTTAAGGACTTGAGACTTGCTTGACTATATTAAGAAAATGACTCGACTTGACTTTGACTTGAGATCCAATGACTCGAGACTTGACTTGACTTGAACTGTATGACTCGAGAATGACTTATATACATTTTTATATAAATCATCGCAACATCAATTGATGAACAAAATGAAAGCAACGGAACCATTGACGCCAGTCATCAGATTCTGTGCGATTGCGTGACGCTGCACAAGCACAGGAAAAACATACATCGCAGTGAGCGCGCTAAATACAAAAACATCTCCCAGCATCGTTTCTTTTTGGATATAAACACTAGAAATTGACCATATTCATACAAGAAGATTTGCTGTAAGCATAATAACAGGCAAGGGATATCGGACGACCATCACAACCTCGAACAGTCGAACTTCACCACGTCTAAAAGTAAGCTATGGCTTGTTTAACCTGTTTGTTATAGTTAATTTGACTATCTTTAAATCTAGAGAGAATATTGGTCAAAACAGCATGCCTCTTTATACACAATTATGTTTTCAAATGTAGCTTAATGTTGTCAATATTCTAATGATAATTAATGATGGCATATGTTTTGTATAACATTTGCCTCATTTCTTTCCAATCATGCTTTAAAGCCAAATATGTCGCTCTTTCCAATGACAAAAAAACAACATAGAAAACTGTTAATGTTTTGTCGTGTTTTATGTTTCTCTTAAAGCAGGGTTAGATGTTATCAGGGGGTTGGAAATTCCAGCAGAATTAATATGCACCCAAAATTCAAAATGTGGTGGAAAAATTGCCCTAGTAGGCTATGAGTTATTTTTATAATTAGCCTATAACATATTATATATAAAAAAAAATATTTCCAGAATATTGGCGCGATTGCAAATGTGATAATGATTTTATAAAACAGTTAAGTAAACAAAGAGTGAATATTGTGATGTGACATTTTAGACATAATATTCCAAATATTCTCTGTTTTTGCTCTATTTCTCCAATGACAATAGTTCCAAACAAGCCACAGAAAGAGTTATGCGTATTTGTGATTCAGTGACCTAGTTGCTTAGTTCCAGAACGAATCTGCCGTTTTGAACAAATCAGTTGAATGAATGCTTCTATGACTCTTAACGTACATTAAGACGTTGATTTGGAGCCACCTATTGGCGGTTTTAACTTCATAATTAAAAATATACAACTTGTATAAAGGGGATGCCAGTTTGAAGAATGCCATTTGGTGGCATAGGAACCATTATACTTGAATTGTGAATTGTTTAATATCTTTTAATGGTCTTCTGCAATGTTTGAGGCATATTTATTTTTTCATGCTTTAATGTTGGCCTAATTTCAGTTAGATTTACAATTTAGGCTTTGTAGTTTGAAATTTTACTTATTTTTTATTTTTTAGATTTTTATTGTAGTAACCACTCAGCTGTATGTGGAAATGCATATTTTTAAAAAAATGTTGCAAATAAAACCATAGTCCACAACTTCTGTAGTTTTAACTTATTTTAATATATAAATTCAGTGAAATCATCAAACGTTTGTATGACTTGCCAGTGACTTGAGACCCAAGCTACGACTTGACTTGCTTGACATAAAGCAGTGACTTGACTTGACTTGACTTGCTTTTCACAAAATTGACTTGGACTTGCTTGATTAATAATAATAATAATAATAATAATAATAATAATTAATAATGATAATAATAATAATAATAATAATTTGTTACATTTATATAGCGCTTTTTCTGAGACCTCAACGCGCTTTACATAGATGGGGGAATCTCCTCAACCACCACCAATGTGCAGCATCCACTTGGATTATGCGACGGCAGCCATATTGCGCCAGAACGCCCACCACACACCAGCTTACTGGTGGAGAGGAGACAGTGATGAAGCCAATCAGTATATGGGGATGATTAGGAGGCCATGATGGACAGGGGCCAAGGGGCAAATTTGGCCAGGATGCCGGGGTTACACCCCTACTCTTTTTCGAAGGACATCCTGGGATTTTTAATGACCACAGAGAGTCAGGACCTCGGTTTAACGTCTCATCCGAAGGACGGAAAGCTTGAGACTTGAGGGTTAAGACTTGAGACTTGCTTGTGACTTGCACATGTGTGACTTACTCCCACCTCTGGCATCAACACAGCATTTCTGTAGTTCATACAACTTTTAAAGTCTTCAGAGTTCCGAAGAGGGTAAAATGTTCAGTGATCACCTTTACTTTCAATCTTTTCTTAAAAACACTTGAAATGCAGTCACATAGCCTTATAAACACTTCTATGATACTGTTTTTTGGAGCTTGACAGACGGCCTCAATCAACTTTCATTTTATGGAAAACGGCGCCAAGATATTAGAGAATTCACTGGTAACACTTTAGTTTAGGGTCCAATTCTCACTATTAAAGGGGTTCTATTCTGCTTTTTCACTTTTTCAACTTTAGTTAGTGTGTAATGTTGCTGTTTGAGCATAATAAAAGATCTGCAAGGTTTCAAAGCTCAAAGTCCACTCCAAAGGGAGATATTTTATTTAACAGAATCCACTTTCCAGAACTACAACGAACGGCTCGTTTGGACTACAACGCAATTTTTCCGGATCTTATGAAGTCATAATGTTCCTCATTTAAATAATCCCCGCCCATAGCCTGGGAAAACCCTGACAATTTCCGGCAAATTTAGATTTGCTCTGCAAGTAGTCTGGCAAAGAGCTCATTCAAGCCCATTTCTAATCCGTCGAAATCGCGGCACCAATCAGAAACATTGGGGCGGGCTTTACACAATGACGATCGCTCTGATTGGTTTTAGGTCTATCCAATTGCGCTAAGAGGCATTTGAGCGACGTCCGTTCAACTTTTAAATGCATTATTATATTCGAATTGCAAACACATGAGGACAGTCTCCATGAAAGACCCACTGGCAGATGAACGCGCGCTACTACATTTCTCTCCGAAATGGTAGGAAATTAAATTAGATTTAATAAAGGATTTTAACTGTGACACGATGATTGACAGGGCAGTTTAAGTGACAGGATGCACGCGACAGATCCGTCTGATAAAGATGACGAAGTAGTATGTCCCAAAGCTTGCCTACTTTTTTGCTACACATTCAAAAGTAAATACCTTTTCTTCACAAAAAGAGTACATACTTTTATGGCGTGGTGTAACTTAGGCGAATTGGGCATATGGCTTTACACGATGACGATCGCTCCGATTGGTTTTAGGTCTATCCAATTGCGTCCAGAGGCATTTGAGCGACGTCCGTTGGTGACGCCCCTTTGGAAATGAGTTATTAAAGAAGCTTTGCCAGACCATAACTCAGTTACTACTGAGAATGGTCTGGTTTTAACCAGGCTACCCCGCCCCATGGAATACGCAAAAAAAATGGGACGAGGCCTGGCTGAGCTGCATTAGAGAAGAAAGTGTTGTCGCTATGTCAAAGAGACACTGTTTTTTTCCACAACATTTACAAAACTCATTTGTTTGAAGGCTGATGAACTTAGAGTGGTTAAAATAGATTTTAAACACTGTTCCTGAACATTATAACATGCATATTTTATGGAAAACAGCTTGTTTTCTGTTGCTTTTGTAAGCTCTTGCTTTTGTAAGACGGTTCACCGCCCCTTAGGAAAATTAACCATAGTTTTGTAATTAACTACTGTTTGTATCACCTTAGTTTTCCAACACATATCATGATTTAATGGTGGATAACATCGTATAATGTATAATAAAATTACAAAAAAAGTACCTCTCTGAAACTTCCTGTGAAGTCCGTGCTTGCAAAATCTGTGCATGAAATCCGTTCTGCACGATCCTCTTGTTCGATAACATTGTCAGGGTCTGAATCAGGCTCGAATTGGTTTGAAATTGAAGCCATCATTAATATTTACACTAGAGAAGAACTCACAGTTATGGAGGGGCGGGACATTTCCTGAACACGTGCTAAGAGCTGCCAATCACAACACACTGGGCCAGCTAACCAATCACAGCACATTTTGTATTTCGGAAGGAGGGGCTTCATTGAAATCGGCGTGTTCGAGCCAGACTGGGGAGAGAGGAGCTGTAATAATGTAAAATAATGTTTTTTGAACAATCAAGCATGAGAACATGTTCTAGTACACCCCAAAAATAAAATCATGACTTTGTAAAAGGGCATAATAGGAACCATTTAACTAGTTGCTTATTAGCATGCATGTTACTAGGATATTGGCTGTTTATAAGTACTTATAAAGCACTTATAAAGTGTTTATAAGTACTTATAAAGCACATATTAATGACTATATAATGACTAAATGACTAATCCCTTAATCCTGTCCAATACCTAAACCTAACTATCTACCTTACTAACTATTAATAAGCAGTAATTAAGAGTTTATTGAGGCAAAAGTCATAGTTTATAGTTAGTTAATAGTGAGAGTTGTACCCTAATCTAAAGTGTGGCCGAATTTACATATTTTGGTGAATTGCTTCTTTAACAATTGTATCATTTTCTATACTCTTTCTCCTTACCCTCTGATCTTGGCATCACATACTCTGTTTTATAACCTCTCCAAAACTCTCAAACAAACGTCCATCAGCCTCTCCGAGGTGTTAGGGTAGTTGTCAGCCGAGTTACCACCTCACCTCACAGACTGTTTAAAAGCGTCCGGCACAACGGTCAGCTTATGGCGTCTTCATGCCAGGTGGGCGATTCACTGCAGATGCCACATGATGTAGTAGCCGAGCTAAAGTGGGCAAGCTTGGCACCAGCTCCAGCCTCTGCGCCCGGGCGGTGACGTTGTGGAGCCAGAGAGGCATCAGTATTACACGCTTCCTTGGTTCATCCCCACGATGACGGGCGACTAATTGCACAAACTGTGCCAGCGCAGATGAGGAGTGATTTGGCGCTGATGGGATGGGCTAATACAGGCAGGCTGGAGGTAAGGAAGAAAATCAATGAGCTTGAGGGCTGAGAGAGAGAGAGAGACCGAGAAAAAAGACAGACAGCCACTCGCAGACAAAGTGTGAGCCCCTTTTTGCCTGATGGAGTGAACACACACATATGAAACTCTCAGAGCTACTGACCTCACAGGCACAAGTTCATGTGTCACACATATCTACATTTCCATATTATTTATGATTTTACATTTCATTCAGTGTATATAGTTTATTATTATGTGCGCTCCTGGAAATCAAACTCACAGACTTTGCTGTTTCGAGAACCTGCAGCATTGAGTTTTTTATACTTTTTTATCTTCTGCCCATTACACATTTTACTATTTTGGGCTGTCCCAGACGAAAGATGACCAATCATGGCTATTTCTGTGGCCGTGGCTCCTAAACGGTGGTCCTACATCGTACAGTGAGAGCGGTTTAAAGACGGACGTTGTCACGGTCTTGCGACCAAAGATTGCCTGACAGTGTCAGAAATTTTGCATGGTCGTCTCACAGTGTGTTTGCTGCTACGACCTACGTCTACTGACTAGCCAATAAAAATGCAACATGAAACTAAAAACTCAAGCACCATTTGCAAAATTGCCATGGCAAGTTGTCCTCTTTTCCCTAGCCATGACTGCGTCATATTCTCCTCTTTCGCCTTCTCCTTTTTCAGTGCACATCAAAGCCACAATGGCCAAAGTGCGATTCATCTTGCTCTATTTGTTCACCACTAGAACATGCCAGTGACGGTTTATTCTTCTATACTAATATATATGGTATCCATAAAACCTTTTCATTTTTTAAGAACATGAAAACAGCTTATCAGAAGAAAAACCGGTAAGAAACACAAAAATGTGCGTCCGAAATACTGTCTGATTAGGTACGACATTTGACGAGTAATGAACTGCATGATAGTTTTATATAGTATGAATGTGTGTAGTATGAATGAAATCAGGACATGCATGTACTATATCCACCATGTTTTGATTGTCGTGTGACCTACGGCGTCAGTTCCATTGTGTTGCTTCGCCGCCATTCACAACTCCAATCCCGTGGCCTCATGGGATAGTAAAGTGGCCATCAGATGATGTGCACTTCAGAATCTCTGTGTAAGTAGTAGGTCATCCAGTTACATTTCACCTACCGTTTTATGAATACTGTGAATTCGGACATGCTACTCCTTTCACGTTCTGATTATCACCAGGTATAAAGTGGGCATATTTGGATGCAGGGTAACATCTGAACGAACTGTAGCTTCTTATGTTAGCAACCTTCAGCTTCACGTGCGGCGGAGGTCATGATAACCCTGTTGGGGATTATTATTTGATAATTACCAGTACATGATTTTACATTATCACTAATTTATAAAATGGACATTTCCAGTCATGGCTTCTGATTGGTCATTTTAGACATGCTAAAATATATGATATAGTAACAGTTAATAATGCAAAAGAACCTTTCACTGTTATAATTTACTAAGCTATATGTCTTTATTATATAGCACTTTACTATATGGAACTTTATTAAATGAGGCAGTAAGGCACTCAAGACTGTACTGTATTGTGCATTCAGTGCTCAATTTGTAAATACTGGAACCAGAACAAGGACTGGCTAACAGATCAAGCAGTTTTGAGTAGGTGATAAATCCGGCAGGTGGGGTTGGGAGATGAGAGAGTGCGTTTATTTCTAATCAACACTACAAGCAAGCATCCTAATATACCCACCTATCCCACTGTAATCAACAGAGCTGATAGAACTGGAGCTGAACTGGCAGTGCGGTGTACACAGCTTTGTCAAGTTTTCCTGCATTGCAACGCCCGCTTGTTGGTTAGATTGAGTATAGCAGGTGCATTGATTGCATTGCCACAGTAGTAGTGAGTGTCCTAATAACTTGCATTAGCGTAAATGAATATGCAAATAAGATTGTTCTGCAAGCAAGGATCATTATTTTCTCCTCTGATGATTTATATACACAATACTCTGAAGACATACTCAACAAACAGCGTTCCTATGCATAAATGCCAAGATGTGAAACAGACAACACATATGATGGCACATTTTACACAAGTCGCGATGTAACGGAAGTTGCGACAGATCTTTTCTTCGTACTGTGACGTACATACGATATGCAGTGGATTATCGAAAGGAAACAAAAAAAAGTATGGGAAGGTCTTGGTTCAGTCAAGTCCGACATCCATTCCGACAGAGAAGTCTGCCGTTTTACTGATGATTGCCGTTTTTTTAAATGAAATTACAAAATGGAAAAAACAAACTAAAAAACATTCATGGATGAATCAGCCACAATGTGATCAATATAATGCATAAATACTGAAGATGGGTGAATTTCCATTTCACGCCGACTGCATCGTTGCCTTTTGATTTACATGTTTAAGGAGATGTTATATTAACACAGAACAGGTCTTAGCATCAATTTATGAGGTCATATGAGGGTGGGGATCCACTAAAACATGTATCTGACTTGTTCTGGCACAAATTAAAGCCTTGGTTGTGCCTAACAACACTCTTTAGTTGTGACTATTCACAATATCGCACTCCCTCTCATGCCTTATGGCGTCATTTTCATCGGAATCAAATCAAAATTGTGCACAATATATCAAAGCACATTTACGTGTGATTGTAAGGGTGCTGTGTTTATATCCACGGCTTTTCGTGTAGACCATGTCTATGTCTGAGCTGGGGGAGGGGACACATCCATGCTGTAGGTATTGTGGCCGCGGCCCGTGTCTGTAGGGGGGACTTGAGGCTTCAGAGCGAATCAATGCGTTTGAACTGAGGGATTGCAGCGGATAGGCAGCTGGAGCACGCACACCCACGCACACATGCATGCTGTCAGCCCGCCGCTCCCTCTCTCCCTTCACTGTCACCACCTTTCTTTCATGCAGACAGGACCGAGAAAGAGAGAATTTTAATGGAGGTCTCATCTGAGCTCTCTGAGGTGTTAGCTATGGTCAGTGAGATAGACAGAGAGAGGAGGCACCTATGACAATCGATGAAAAGGCTTCTCTCTTTTCCGATCTATTCTCAATGGAGGAATGCATATCTCTCGCACACAAGTCCTTTCTTTCACCTCATATGTATGCAAATCAAGCATCCTATGCAAATGGGACAGGCAGGCGAGGAAAGGGGGCTTTCAAACCTGCTGTGCCTCCAGCTTCCAATCAGTTATTCATGACGCACACGGCGGAGTGCACCTGAATCCACGGGTGAATGGAAAACCTGCTGCAGTTCCGCAGTCGGCGCCACGCCGCTCACCTCGTCGCACCGGCGATGATCGGCGTAGCTTCTGCCAGTCTTTGCATTAGTTGCTGGCATCTGCATCTGCTCCACGCCCTACAGCGGCACCATTGTCGCACCGTGGCCCTGAACTTCCTGCGTGTGATGTTAAGCTGCTTTCTCAGGCACGGCTGTTTGCGCCTTCTGGTGAGAGACTTAGCTGGCCGACGGCATCATTTGCTTTCACGCTTCAGAGCCACAACTCCCCCCACCCACCACCTCTACCTCTCTCTCTCTCTCTCTCTCTCTCTCTCTCTCTCTCTCTCTCTCTCTCTCTCTCTCTCTCGCTCGCATATGTGAGGATGGGGATCTTGTGAGGGAGAGAGTGTGTTCTCCTGCCTCAAAGCTCTAAGCTGTCAGAGAATGTGTGTGTAGACATGACTCTTGCGTGGCGCCGTGTCAAAGCGCCCAACACAGGCGAATGCCAATGCCGTTAAGAGACCTTCATCTGAGCTGTATTCACAAGACCAGATTTGCATGGATCTGAATACACATGTTTTTGTTGTGAATTAAAAGCCTAGTTCACCACCCCAAAAAATGGAAATTCTGTCATCATTTACGCACCTTCATGTCATTTCAAACCTGTATGACTTGAGATCATTTGAAGAATGTTCACGCTGCTCTTTTCCAATGAAAGCGTACAATAACGGAACGTGCCATGTTTGAATGTGCAGGAAAGCGAATGGTTATCAGTTAACAAATGCATTTTTGGTCTTTCCCACATGTTAAGGTGTTAAATGGCTTCGGAAGAGTTTCACGGTCCCTAGTCATGCAATGCCTTTGTTGTATGGAGAAGAGCAACGTGAACATTTTCACCCTCCTTTTGGGCTTTCTTTTCTAACCTGTCTCGTTTTTGTTCCATGGGCAAAAGAATGTCGCACTTGGTTTTGAATGAACTGAGAGTAAATTATGTCAAAAATGATCATTCCTGTAACCATTCAAGGCACCAAGATGTGCATCATGAAAGTCACGCATAAATAATAATGTGAAGACAGTTACTGATTGTTGCTTGGGGTAAAAATACCTTCAGATTGATGGTACTTCTCCAAGGAGACTCAGCTGTGATGATCGACTGGTTAAAACACCCAAACAGTAGTGAGTCAGGAGCCAGTAAGCCTACACTGAGCCGCTGAGTTAATATCCTAAAACAACCTGTCATGCACCACACACACATTTATCACCTAGAATACATGTATGTGCAGAGATAGCCCTAGAACAAACTACTACACACAAGCACACAATCCTCCCCTGAACACAAACAAGCATACAAACACACTTCATCTCAGCCACAAACCCTCATAGTATTGGTATTTGGTAGAGTTGATAAAAATTACAGTGGAATCTCCAAAGCAGCTAGACTATGGCCGGAAACAAACTTCACACAAATACGCAAATTCGATTTCACACTTTATGGAATTGCAGAATGTGCCAGAGTACAATTTCTAAAACGCAAGTAGCCATTGCATTCTCAGCATTGCCACAAGGGGCACTGTTGTAAGTCTTTGTAAAATATCTCAAACAACAAAGCAAGTTATGCTCACAAACTCTTGATGTGTCTTTTTTCATGTTATATTAATCTGTTGTTCTTTCAAAGCTCAAATCTGAGAAAACACTTTTTTTTGTGATGATGTAAGGGTGAAACAAACAAGCAAGGCTCACTCTTTGAATGGGTCTTGAAATGCTTGAGGGAGGTTTTACACACCAGGGTAGGGTTGTACCTTAAGTTCTTTCTTAAGATGGAACGTAAAGTCCACACTAGAGGCTAAACTACCAGCCAGTTTGTAACTAACTCTGTACTTTATTCCGTTGAACCATTTGTTCTAAGGCAGAATGTAGCTAGTGGGTCGTAAGCTCTCCGTAAAGTAATGTACAGTCACATAATATGATGTTTACCCTCAATTATCCAATAGCAGCCTTCAAATACGTGAGCAGAAGTTGTGTTGAAATGCTGTGAATTTCAGTTTATCCTTCATTCTAACTGCTTTTGCCTCCCGTTACTAACGGTAAAAATAAGTTTCCTTTAAATACGATTCTTAATCATGAATAACATAAGTGTTTTTATATGTAAATAACATTCCGAAACTGTATTTGAAACGAAATGAATAAGGATAAATAAATAAGTACTGATACAAAAAACATAAGAAATTACATTTATTGATTATGACTGATTTTATTTGGCATGCACAACACGGACCGATGGGACAGATGCACACAGCGGTGCGCTGTTTAGGACGGGTTCATGTTGAGGAGCCGCTAACAAAGTAATCTTTTCACACAATGTTCTGCAAGTGTAAATGTCAGCATTATCATATACAGTGTGTCTAAAGAATTCTGTCAGGTAAAAGAAGAGATTATTGATGCAGTTCAGTCTGTCTGCTATTTTATTCCAACCGTTACTCCTGATCGAGGCTTCCATAAATATTCAGTTCATACAAAGAGTTACGCTTCAACTAAGTTTAATGGTGTTTAGTAGTGCGTAAGTTTTTTTCCAAAAAGAATTCGTCAAAACTAGGCTAAGTTGTAACTTACACACAGCTGGTGCAACCGGCCCCTGCTGTCCTAATGTCAAATCAATGACATCATTTATATTTCTTAATACAGAAATTTGAAGATGTTTATGAGATCTGTTGGAGAAAGAGAGAGAACACTAGCACAAGGACTGCGTTAAAAGGGTATAGGGGGCGACAGAATGAGACAGGCAGATGAGAGACAGAGAACTGGAGTGCTATTGTGTAGACTTCACCCAGGTGCAGGGCACATTGAGTCAGACAGGAGCCACAGCTGACTGCTCCATTTTCCAAGCAGCACGGACACCACTGTCCTCTATCCACTCAAAAAAGGAGAGAGAGAAAGAGACATTTTCCCAGCAGGAGGACATGACCTTCAGTCTATCCCTGCATCCAGGCCCTTTATCTCGCAGTCGAAAAACACAGCCCTCTTTAAACCGTGGCGATTCGCTCAATTACGTTGCAGGTAATTTGTGTGGTATTGGGAATTAAAGTTTAATTAGGGCGACTGGAGTAATTTGGGCCTGGGTTTAATATAATCATGGTGAACTGGCTGCTTGTGAAGTGCCCTGATGTCAGGCTGAGGTAGATGAGATCCAATGCCGCTTTTCATCAACAAAGAACAAAGAATCCCGTCTCCCCCAGCCCTCTGCTGGCTTGGCTGAGATCCACCGGCACATTTTCACTCACCCATCCCTGTCCACACTCCCCCACCACACACCCCTAGCAGACAGCGGCGCAGAAGGTTTGGGCAGACAGAGACGGCAAGAGAAAAGGAAAACAAGAGAATTAAAAAGAGTGTGAAATAAATATGCCAAAGCCAGCACGTCCCTTTGTCTTAGACCTCATTCGCAAAGCCATGGACTCTCTGAGCATCAGAGAAAGCATTTCTGACAGAGCAATCGAATCTGTGGACACTTTTCAAAGAGCAAATCCTCTCCTCCACCACCCACCCCAGGCTCGGCAGGATAGAACGGCTTGTGCGCTCTGTCAAAGAGCATGTTGTTGCGTGGATGTGTGCATTTGCGTTCGGAAGGAAGTAAACACAGAGGCGTGTGGAGGCGGTCAGCATTAGGGTCTAAAAGAAGCCAAACAATAGATCCCAAACAGGATTCTATAAGACATTGTGAGCCTCGTCCCAGAGTCAATTTGATTCCACTAGATGAGGATGCCAAAAAGAAAAGAGGGGGAGGGAAATCAATGACAAAACTGGCTGGCAATAATGATCTCCATTCCATATTCAACCATCCATCCCTTCCTCCCTTCCTCGTCTTCTATCTCATTCCCACTTTGCCTGCAGTCTATCCCTTCACCCTGCTCTGATTTCATCCATACTGTCAGTGGATTGCTGAATGAGAGGCTTTTAGTGTCAGCCCATCTGGACTTTCAGAGCTAGAAAATTCCCCTGCTCATTCCTCAGGTAACAGGATGGTGGTTGATAAGGCAGAGAGTTGAGATGACATACATGGAGAATGAATAGACCGGGAACATCAAGGGCACCTTCCAAGAATTGCCCGAGGTTCAGTCACAAAATAAAAAGGACCCCAGCATGCACACCTCTGCTACCCCCCAAACTTTGTCACGTATACTTCAATTTGTTTTCACCTATTTCTTCTTTTCTCCTTTTATTGTATTATAATGTCCTTTATTTCACAATCCTCGACGTGGCAACCTTGAATTCCAGCCAGTTCTATCACTCATCCTGCATTTACACCAACCTTAGAGCCAGAGCCGAGTGAGAGTCCATGTCAGCTGTCATTGCTGGAGCAGAGCGGCTCTCTTTCTGACGGTTCTCTCTCCGAGGGGTGTGAGCCGAAATGAAGATATGCTATGCAAAATAGTTAAAATTGGCTAAATCTTGTGGCCTAGCTTCAGAGAAGTTCTGATTTTTTGGCTCAGACAGAGTACCATGACTGATATGTCCTTCCACTAAAACCACCTGTCTGACGATTATGGCAGGGATGTAAACAGTGTGCTGATAGAAATTAAAGAGTAGAAAGCAAACACATAATGGGCTGAGGTGTGTGGAGAAACATGGACTCTGTTTCAAAGTCTTTTTGCCAGTATGAACAGCATATTTGGGGACCAAATGTAAATTCTGCATTTGGGGACATCATAGACATGGTCACTGTGATTTTGCCAAGTAAGGCATGTTCCTGGATCAACCGATTTCTTTTATCCGGGAACAACATTCCTGTCTGAAAATTTTGTCCTAACCTTATCCTAACCCCTAAACCTAACCCTACCCATAACATTTCCCTAAAACCAGAGGGAAATGATAGGTGAATAACACTGATGTAGAAGCACCTAACCCAGGTTGCAAGCCTAAACTTGACAAACGGTAAAATGTGATTGGTTGATTGGAATGTTGTTCCAGGATCAACAAAGATGTTGATATAGGTACATGTTGTACTTGGTGAAATCATGTTCATCTCATAGTTCCAGAGAAAGCTCTATACCTAAACGGCATTTTTCACCATAACATTTGCATATCTGGTCAGCAGAGGTAGTGAGTTGTCAATGCAAACAACGTGTTTGGGCATCATAGCCTCATGCCGAATATTTTGGAATCAAAATGTCCACGCACTGAGCTGAGCTAAGTAGCAGCCTTCGAGACAGCATTTTTGGGAATCATAGAAACACTGAGCCCCAATATGTGTCTAGGTAGGCAGCTTACTTGGTTTTGAACCATGGCCTTTGTCTGTCACCACTGCAGCTCCTGAATGCAACAACACACAGCGTCGTCTCAAGGTCACAGCCAGCGTGTCCTCCGCTTCAGGGTAGAGAGGTTAATCTGTAGTTAAGGTGGAGCCAAAATTGGACTGAGCAGGGGTGTGGTGCAGAGATATGAAACAGAAAGAAAAGATGTGTGAAAGAGATATCGGTAGCGTGAGTGACACTGCGACCGCTTCGCATCATAAATTAGCCGAGCTGAAGAGGCACAGAACAGGAACAAGCGCAAAGTGGCGTGCCTCACAGGGAGAAATAAATGACTGTGCCCTTATTGAGCGCAGCGAGGCATATAGCATTTCAGGCCAGTAATGTCATTGTGCCTTTGTACCAGCATTATTGATGAAGTCTGTTTCAAAGAAAATAATCCCTCGGCACGCCAGCATTTGAGACTTCTCATTCCGTCTGAAAGATCAATGTAAGTGATCTTCGGGACGGAAAATGCACAGGGAGAACGAAACGCAGCGAGCGTGAGTGTGGGCTGGGGTGTCGAGAGCGTGGCCACAGCGGAGCGCTGCAGCAGAGAGAGGCTGAGATCAAAGCTGAGCGCTGCTTCACTGGAGCGCAGCACTGGGAGACTAGAGTCTCACCTGCCGCAAAACCTCCCTCTCTCTACATCTGCTGCATCTCACCCCTCTGCTCTGCTAATGCCCTCTCATGCACACGCAGACCTGCCGAAGAATATCAATCAGCCCCGCAACCCAATTTAAAGCAGCTCTTTCTTTTAAAATGTAGAGTCGCAATTCCCAAGATACAATGTGCCTGGTTATATGCGCACACACCGGCAGTAGCCGTATCGGTCGTTCTCTGCATCTGAGAATTGAGAGATGTTGTGCGTCATCAGCAGTCGGCATTTGTGTTCCTTTAGTCTGCCACAAAGCAGCTTAAAGCCTATCGTGCTGGTGCAAACATGCACTTCAATCTTATTTAGGTTTTATTCGGGCATTAGGGCTCTCGGAGAGGAGCTTTAGACTTGATTTACCTGCGCACACAAACACACACACACACACACACCACACGTCTTTCGCTTAGTATCACACACCCTAATGCACGGACTAAAAATCGATCACAGGGAGAGGGCTCTCACTATGCCTTACCCAGCACCGTCTCTGAACAGCTCTCATTTCAGACCCCTGAGGTGTGATGCCTTGGGCACGGCTGGCACAGATGAAATGGGCACCAGGCACCTCACTGCAGGGAGGGCAGGTTTGCTTTTGCACTCCTCTTAGCGTCGCCATGCCAACGGTGGCAGGTTTTAGCATTTAAAGGGCACTCTCTGCAGCCTCGTAATAGAAGAAGCAGCAAAGAGTATTCTGGGGGAAAAAGGTGTTGAGCGCAATTCTAAGCTAATTGGGGGATTTGTGTCCTCTGCGCAAGTCATTCAAAAGCATCGCCTGCTTCTGCAGCCAGACGCATCACCACATTGTGGATATTATGACTCATGATTTTCGAATGATGAGGCTGTCAGTAAAAAGGCATTTGAATTATGTTGGACAATGCCACATATGAGATGATTTTACGTAATCCTAAAAAAGATTTATAAGCAGTCATATCTTTTTTTCACTGTCTACTGACACAAATGGAGTATAGAGTAAACTCTTTAAAAATGTGTAACTACAGTTTAAAACTGATTTGTGAGTTTATGTTATAATAAACATATAAAAGAAAGAAAAAACTAAAATGTATAAAAACTACGCCAATGGTTACTAATAATATAGATGTATATATGTATGTATGTATGGAGTTTTATATTTTTTTTAGGCCATAAATCACCATTTTAAGGGGATTCTGACTTTCGATTCCTTTAAAATTGGCTATTTTTATCCTGTGTTAATGTTATGATGCTGTCATAGTTTTCAAAATAAACAAAAAAGTAATAGAACACCAAAGTGTACCATATGGTTTACATGGAAATGCTTACAGCAAAGGAATTTTATCGAAAATGATACATTATACATGGGACATTTTAACTAAATTGGAAAATACATTTGTAATTAATGTAATAATATGCTTAATGTCATAGATATGCTTATTTACTCTGTGTTGTGGAGGTAAATTGGTGAGTAAACCAACAACTTTTGAAATACTGTGAAGAAAAACTGGACTGTTCTGGACATGGACATTCTGGACATTCCAGGTGTCCATTGCGGATAATGCCTTTAACCCTTTATTTTCCGGAGACTACTGTTTCTCGGTATGGTTCTGTTCTTTCAAAGGTCAGTAAAAAGCCGCAGTGATGTCAATCAAAATGACATCTCAGAGAGATAGACTTCACGTCTGGCCAAGACAGACAGTCCAGTTGAAAGCATCCGATCTGATTAGCATCTTTCAGGCCAGTGTGAACCATTCAAAGCAATATGAGCCATCTCTGGAAAACCGACACTCTTGTATAAGAATTGTTTCACCCTAAATTATCCCTAGAACATAATATTTGCATGTGATGCACGTTTTAACTAAACAAACGCATCTAACTTGCATATCTGTGAGCGGGTCTTGCAGGAAACAGATTAAATTTGGTCCTCAAGATCAGTTCATGTCCTTAATGGACTGCGCTGAAATTGAATCGACCCCCTACCCTGACCTTCACTCCAACCTCCTTTCCTTCTTCCTTGGGATCTTCTTTCCTGACTTAATATTTGCTTTGGTTGAAAGCTCCTTATGTGCAAATTGTCTTTCTTGTGCATTGTGCCCCTCAATCTTATAACTAAGCTGTTTTATGAAGGATTCAGAAAATGCCAGAGAGCTTGTTTATTGGTTTATTATTTCTCAAATCCAATAGTGTGAGAGTATTTCTTCACCTTTTTCTAAAACAAGGAATTTGTATTAATATAGCTTTTGACTATGCTCCAACTATACTGCCTCACAGTCTACAGCCTTCATAGAGCCTTCAACATAATAAGTGACTGTAGTCGTGACTGTAGTTAACATAGTTTGGACAAAGTTGCCTTAGATTTAATGCTAAAATGAGCCATTCAATACATCTCACCCAGACATTTGTGTATTTTAGATATTTCCCAGAGACCTTTCCACATTCCCTATACAATCCATAGTAAATGCATAATTGAGTCAGATGACTGTCCAATGCTCGATCTGAAAGCGAGAGTTAAACAGGCCTCTAGAGAAAGAAAGTTTATTGACTGCATTTGAGGTAAACACACATGCAGATAGAACAGAGAACACTCTATTTATACATGCAGTCACTCACTACTGTTAATGAATGATTTTGTAGTGAATTTTGTAGTAAAAGTCTCTTGGGGAATTCTGCCTTAAAGTATGTAGAAGCTCATTGAGCTCACAGCTGGCTTAAACATACCCCTCCACAGTCTCTTTTTCTGCTTCAACAAGCTTCAAAAATACAACATGGAGGAGAATGACGACAAACAACACCTACAAATCAAGTAACAGGAATATAATGTTTACCTACGAATCTTTTTAAAGTTGTCATCAATTCACACCTACTTTGTAGCACTGTGGAAGTAAGTTTGAGACACATTGCCGTAGATTTTGACTCATTCTGGATATGGGCCAGTCCATGCTGGTACACTCATGGTAAGTTCTACGGTAAGGGTGTCTTTGTCATTATTTGGTACCCCAGGAGACAAATTCTGCCCTCTCAGCAGACCTAGAAAACTTACTGTACCTTTTAGACCACGCTCTCAACAGATCTCTGGCTGTGTCAGCAACATAGCCCCACACAAGTCTTTAATCAGCTGCACACAGTGGATCTGTCATGCAATATGTTCAAGCAGAATGATCTGAATGCCAATGATTCTACAAAAAAGTCTTTGTATTGCAACAAATTTAATGTGGGATAACTTAAACATATTAATGCCCCTGTGCAGTTGCAATAATATGCGAAAGGGGAAACAAGATCCATCATGTCACTTCCTCACTCTGGCCAGCTTGTACAATTCAACACATACTGTTTGCATTTTTAAAGGCTTAAAACATAGATCCCAAGTGGTCTTATTTGGGTCACTGTGTAAACAAGCAGAGCAGCAAACAAGCAAAACTGAAGCAGTAGTGGATGGTGGGGCCTCTTTGGAGGGTGCTAAGAGGGGGGCACGTTGCTCTTGGGCCTGATGACTTCAGACAGTGCGCTAGTGAGATGAATAATGTGTGTGTCTGATGGGACTAGGCGGCCATCCCTCGACAGGCCTACAGCACTGGAGTGGAGAAATAGAACAGCCTCCATCTATGCCTACAAAACACACGCTTGCTACTTTGAAGTCATTGCTGAGAAGAGAATATTACCTGAATATCACATTGCCAACTGTATCAAATTACTGAGCAAGATATACGGAAATAGCACATATCGAAAACAAATTCTGAGTAACACCAATAATAGAATCCTCTTATTGCACATGCACAATATTAAATATCATTTATTTGAATAAAACACGTAGGCCCGGTTTCACAGACAGGGCTTAGACTAAGCCAGGATTAGACCATAGATCAATTAGGACATTTAAGTAATTTTTATAAACATGCTTAGAAAAAAACATTACCGATGTGCATCTTAAAACTAAAAAGGCACTGATATATTTTTAAGATCAGTCAGTGCAAGTTTATTTCAGTGGAAACAGCTCAGACTTACATTTTAGTCTAGGACTAGTCTTAAGCCCTGTCTGTGAAACCAGGGGTTAATGAGCCAATGATAAAATGCTTTGTTTGTTTGTATGCATGGTCCTTGTGAATACATGTTTTAAAACCATCACGTGTATTTGAGAAAATTTATAATAATAATAATTTAGCTGCACATATTATCACAGAAGATGAAACCACCAAAATGTGGAATAGATAGGCTTAGATTCCTAGATTCAATATAATACAATAATGATTGATTGCCGCTGCAGTAAGGGAGAGTAAAATTTTATAGTGCTCATTGAGAGATATATGATTTGATTTTATGAATGATGTGTACATTATAATGTGATTTGTTTTAGGACAAATGCAGCAATAAATTCAAATTAATTGAATGAGAGAATGATCACTGATAAGAAAACAAAGCCACTAAGCACAGCCTCTGTCTTTCTATCTTTTCTCTCTCTTTCCAAAGAGCCCCCTAGCCGGAGTCATGCAGTCCTTCAGAGAGCGGAGTGGTTTCCATGGCAACCAGCACTGCTACCAGCAGGAACCCCAAGAATTATCGCGCCTTGAGAGTTATAGACATCATCACAGCCAGTCCAGACAGGGCTATGAGCCACACTCTCTAGCTGCTGCAGGGTTGTCAACAGCGGGAGCAGGTTCTAAGGACTGTTATGGACAGCAGACCTATCCCGTCTACACCAGCAGCAGTGCTACTCAGACTAAAAAACCATTTAGAGGAGCCAAAACTCCAAACCAGCACATGCAGGCTGGCTACAGCAATCACATGGGCCCTGGATACACAGCACAGTATATTAGTGAAGGTCACTTGCAGCAAAAATGGGATGAGTCAGCTCAGATGACCCAATTTGAACAGGACATGGTGGGACGGCTGGAGTCTGGGGTCAGTGGGTCATCCCAGTACCTAGAGCAGAACATGCTAGCTATCTCTCAAAGTCAGTGCCATCTCCCCTCCCAGTCCTCTGCCACAACCTATACAAGTTCCCATCAACAGGGCCTCCCACCCAATCCAGCACCATCTCCTTTAATGTATCCACAGGGCCACCTCCATTTCCCTCAGCATTCGCAGCCCCCTTCTTCATCTTCATCATCTTACATGGAGAAATGTAATACAATGCCACATGGCTACAAAGGCTATGGTATACCAACTAATGCACAGTACGGAAGACAACTCAGCAATCACAGCAGTCTAAAGCAGAGTGGATACAGGCCTCAGAATAATTATGGTTATCAACAAACTCCCTCAAGATCTGGATTTGAACAAGGCTCCCTGCAGGGAATGTCTGGGACACAGGAGAACCTTCAGAAATTCCAGCACTACAATCAGCCTCAGCAAAACTACTGCATTACAGACATTTCTGTAAGGTCACCAGAACAATACTACCAGACCTGCAGTCCAAGTTCCAGTCATTCACCTGCAAGGTCTGTGGGAAGATCTCCCTCATATAACTCTACACCATCCCCCTTAATGCCAAATCCTGACTCATTCCAATATGGCCAACCTCCCATTAATCCTGGAGCTTCCTCGTCCACAAGTTTGCAAGACCAAAATATGTTGATGCCTCCTAATACCCATTCATCACCCAGTGTGAACCACCAGTCCCAGAGCTACTCTGGCTCCATGAAAGAACGATTCTCGGAAAAGCTCCTGTCCAACCCCAGTTTGTGGAGCCTCAATGCCCTGACATCTCAGGTTGAAAACATCTCTAACAATGTTCAGCAGCTGCTGCTGTCAGAGGCCCTTATGGCTAACAAAAAGTCCAGCAAGCGAAACCATCCAAAAAAGGGAGAAGACTATAGAGGTCAGTTAAAGGGTATGGAAGAGTCATCTTGTCCTGATAACCAACATGGTCCTCCTCCATCTGATGCATATAGCATTCCCAGGTCCATGACATCAGAACTACAGGAGGGAGGATACTCTAGCAGCACTGAGGACCAGATGGACAGGAGCTATTACTATTTTGGTCAGGATAAAGGTCAAGCACACACCCAGACACACCCGCGTCTCAGCCTTGACACAGTGTCCACTTGTTCCTTAAACTCAGCTGATGATGTATCCGTTAGGTCAGGTGACTCAGTTCGAAGTCTCCAGAGTGTAGCCTCTGAAGATAATCTCAACTGTGACCCCAGAGTACAGAGAGTATTGACTGGAGAGGAGCCCAACAGCTCTCTCCGTTGCATTAGAGATGAGAGGTCTCCCATCAGTGTAACAGCTCCAAGTCCTATGAAACAAGAGAGTAATTCACCACCAGACATAAAGCGTTCAGAGAGTACTCTAAAGGAGAACTTTGAGGAGACAGCATGGACTGAGAGGATGGTTGATGAAGAGGAAATTGGACAAAGAAAGATGTCTGCAGACCATGAGTGCAAAGGAGAGGTCACTGAAAAGCAAGAGAAGTGGTTGGAGGATGAGAAAAGTCCTTCTATATTTCATAAAATAAATAAAGCAGTATTAGAGGAAGGTTACTCATATGAAACAGAAACAAATATTTACCAAGGCCTGCAAAACAAATACAGTTTAGATAAAGGAAACTCAGAAGAGATGGACTGTTTTTCTGAACTTAATCACAAATGTAATGAAGACACAGAAATAAAATCAGAACATTTCAAATCAGAGCCACAGACCACTGTTGAAATGCTTGTGAAAACATCACCCAGCAATTCAGGCACTAATCTGTATTTGCCAGATAAAGAAGAAAATTCAAAGAGTGAGAATTCAGTAGATAGCCTCACATGCACTGAGGGACCAGTGGACACCCTTGAGGAGCAGTCGTCTGTCCTCTCCCAAAATTCCACTGAGGTGAGAGATGAAAAGGAGAATCTGACAACCTCAGAGGAGGTCATTAATAATAGAGCAAGTACATCTGAGGAGATGGGAAACATGCCACAAGTCAACACAGAATCTGCAGAAAGCTTTAACCAGGATGTACCACACAGAGGCAGTGAAAGGAGGTCAACCATATGTGACATTGCACCTCAGCCTCACACTGCCAAGAGTGGCTTCTCAGCTCTCAATGAGAAAACAACACCTTTGGCTCAGGCAAGGGATCATCACATTGATCGTAGTGATGCAAAGGTACTGGAGCCTGACTCTCCTCAGTTGCCAGGCAAGTCAATACTGCACTCTGCACCATCTTGGGCTGACACCCCACCCTCTCCCAAGAAAGGGGATGAGGATATGGAACCAGGGATAAGCTGTCCCAGTGCAGTGACTCCCTCAGCCAAACCAGAGCCTTTGGCCCCATCTGCACATACAAGAATGTTCGGTAAGAAACATGCACGGGGCAGGAGGAGACCAATGCATTCAAGTGTAGGAATCAGAAGGCAGCTAAGTGTAGAAGGAGACAGTGCTCCACCTTCTGCCCAAAATCCAAGTATGCCCTCCAGCAAAAGCGCTCTTATTCCTGATCAGATGGAAACTGCCCACCAGAATATTAGTAGTCAATCACAGAAACTTGTGACAGAGAGTTTACCATCGCGGATGTGCACTCGGTCCTATGGTTCACAGAGTAGCCCAAAGGTCTGCCCTCAAGAGAGAAGGAAACCAGGTCCAAAGCCTGGTCCAAAACCAGGTTCAAAACTAGGTGTAAAGCCAGGTCCAAAACCAGGTCCAAAGGCTGGTCCAAAATCAAATATAAAACCTGGTCCAAAGCCTAGTCCAATATCAATTTCAAAACCTGGTCCAAAACCAGGTCCTAAACCTGAAGTTATGCAGAGTGTAAAACCTGGTCCCAAACTAAGTTTAAAATGCACAGGGTCCACAGAAAATGCAAAGCCTGGTCCAAAACCTGGAGTAAAGCCAGGTCCTAAACCTGGTCCAAAATCTGGTTCTAAACAAGTCTCAAAGCCTGGGGCTTTACCAGGAGAAATGCTTGTTCCAAAGCCAAGTCAAACCACCACAGAGTCAAAGCCAATTGAGGGGTCAGTAACTAAAGGTCCAGGTAGACCAAGAGGCATCACCTCCAAGATAAAATCAATAAAACGAGATGAAAATATTCAGATTACAAAAGACCATACCAAGGAAACACATGAACTTATTTTGCAAGATGTGAGCACAGCATTAACTATGGACACACTTGTTGGTGTGGTGGACACCACTAAGGATGAAACTGTGGGTTCCACTTTGGAGTCCACTCTAGAAAGCAGTTGTGTAAAGTCTTTAGCAAGAGATCAAAAGTCCATGGTGCTGAGATCACGAAAACAAACAAAAGAAAAGTTGACTGAAGATAAGGAGCAAGAGAGTGATAAATCAAATGAGACACCTTCAGCAATGCTCTTACACTCACAAATACAGAATGTTACTGTGGATCAGTCATGTAAGACCGAATCTTCAAATCTTGAATTACCTAAGCAGAAGGATGTCTCTACAGATTCACTTCAACAACCAAATGAAGAGATTGTTTCCATCAAAAGAAAATACAGTTTACCATCATCAGACACCAAAAAGAGGAAGAAAGGTGTGCAAGAGAGTCAAGTGAAGACACAGCAGCCCCCATTAGATACAGTCACAGGAGTCTGTATTGCAAAGGGAAAGCGAAAGAGAGGACAACATTTGCAAGCAGAATCTGTTAGCACCACTGTAACTGCTGATAACCCTCCCACCGATGACATAAGTGACATGCCTTCTGTACTTCCTCAGTGTCCCACTAAAACCAAATATTTGCCTCCTCGGAAAGGCAGGGGACTTAAATATGAGGCAATGGTTCAGAAAATCACATCCCCAGGGTCCAAAAAGCAACCTTTAAATATACAACCAGATATTGTACCAGATGAGTCAACATCAAAATCAGTGCCACAGGTACCAGAGCTGAAGGAGACAATGAACGCCCCTGAGTTGACTCACATGGAGGGCGAAAGCACAATAAGTACACAAGAGACCCAAAACACAGGAATTCAAACTCCAAGGAAAAAGAGGAGAACATGGGCCACCGTAGAGAGCAGCGATACACCAGATGTAGCCCTGGAGGCCGGGAGCCTAGTTATCAACACACCAAGACTAGCCAAACAGAGAGCCATTAAAAACAACCACGAGATGCATCTGAAGCAACGAAAGAGGAGAAGAAAAGGCACTGAACCACAAGAAAGCATCCCCATTGTTGAGAAACAGGAGCCTAATCAGACTGATATATTACCCCCACCTCCACCCTCCTTCTCTTTACCAGAAACAGGTGAACAGACACAGTATGAGGAGCCACCTACAGAATTTTGCTTACCACAAATAAAACCCAAACGAGGCAGGCGGCCATCACTCAAAAAGAAACAGGATGAACTCTCAAGTCAAACAGAAGATGACAAAGTAAAGGAGAAAAAAAAGGCTGGCCCGAAAAAAAAGGTTCTGAATGTCCTCAAAGTTGTAGTGAGGAGACCTAAGATCAAGACAAAATGCAGCAATGATCTCCCCCCAACAGTGAAGGGGACATTATCAGACTTGCATCCAGCACTAGGAGATGGCAAATGTTCTTTCAGACCATATGTACACATTGACAGCCCTTTGGAGCTAGCATCTCTTTGTACCATCATCAACAGGCCTGAGGAAGAACAGATGCTCAGCCAGGCAAGAAAAAAGTGTGCAGCTAAAATGAAAAATCTAGTCACTGTTACCAAGGCAGTATCAAACTCCTCAGTAATGCTCCAGGGGCCCTTAGTTAACAAAAGTCTAATTGAAAGGTGTCTAACGTGCTGCCTATGTGGAAAGCCAGCAAATTACAGAGAGCTTGGGGACTTGTGCGGCCCCTATTATCCTGAGGACTGCATACCACGAAAAATGCTGTCTTCAACACACAGGAATGATTTCAGGCAAAATAGCAACTGTGCAAATGAGACAGAGGTCAGATGCATCACAGAGCAGATCAACTCACAGAGTGCATGTGCGAAGGACGCCTATCAAGATAGTGCAAATGAAGGACACAGCTGGCATCCCAGGAGGGGGAAAAGGGCAATTAGGGAACCGTTAAGAACCCGCCCCACCTTGCGGATGAGATTCAAAAGACTGCTGCAGTTGCAGAGCAGACTTAGTGGAGCTTCTCCCCCTGCTGGTGAGGAGGGCAATGGAATGGCTCTGCATAGATTGCAGATGGAGGCTGAGGCGAAAGAGCACTGGGCTCATGAAGCTTGTGCTGTCTGGACCACAGGCATAATCCTGGTAGCAGGCAAACTCTTTGGGCTGAAGGAGGCTGTTCAGAAATCTGCAAATGCAGTAAGTGTTTCATTTATATTAAACACCCAACATTAATAACTTCCTGTACTGTTAAAAAAAAAAAAAACAAGAGCACATCTCAGAACATGTCTGGAATAGCATACTCAGAAATAGCTATATACACCACATTGTATCCCACCACAATTCAACTGGAAACAAACTCAACTGTGATATCATCGTGACTTCTTTCTACCAACAAAATACTTTTTTTATTCAAAATCATAACATAATTATGTAAAAAATTCAACACAAATGTATTTCTGAGATGTAGCTCACTACTGTATGAAACTGTATACTATTTTCATAAATTATTACACATTAAACAGTAAGCAATATATTAAGGTTCCATTCCAAACAGTGTAATATTACATTGCTATGATTAATACTCAAAAATAACCAAATAATAATAACGATAATAATACTAATAATATACTTTGAGTCTAGTGGGCATAGCATTATATTAGTTATACTATATTATCTGCAACTTGTGGTGGCTCAGGGGGCTGTGAAGGAAAGAGTCGATAATTTAGAGAGAAGCTCCTCAGGCCTTCTGTCTCATCACAGAAATGCTCCAGGTGCCAAGGGGAAGGAGCTTCCATCTGCTGCAGCTGGAAGAGCTGTACACAGAGGTACCATTATGTCTGCGCCAAAGAGATGGGTAAGAGTTCTGACATATTGAAATGTGCTGTTTGTTTGTCTACAATATTTACTGTCCATCCAATGACTCCACCCTCCACTCCACATGAAGCTCTGTAGAAACAAAACAGGGTATGCAAGCAGGTTGCTCCGTGTACCTTCTGGTCATTTGATTTTCTACTTGATTTTCGTGGGTAAAAAATGAGATTATACTTTAATATTTATTTCACATGTGTGGGCGGCCCTGAAATGCCCCCTTTCAACTCATTTTGTCTTTTGTATACTGCCTTTCCTATCACGCAGAATAAGAGTTCATCTGATATACTGCTCTGCAAATTAGTTACAATAACGTTTCTTCATACTGTTTGGCTGTTGCATATATTTGTTGCCAATAGCCTACATCTTGTTTAGAGCACAACAACACACTTCTCGGGTAGGCGGAGGCGCCGGCATGATCTCTTGCATTGTTTCCTGGTAACAGCGGGGAAAAAAAAACATCAAATACTCCGTCATTTTTGGTCATACAGATAAGAGTAAGACATAAGTCTACTTTTATTAATGTACACTCACAATAATGATTTTGTTAAAAAAAAAGAAAACAAAGTGCACTTTCTGCCATCTCTGTCTCCGTACAGAACAACTTTCTGAAATGCGACACAAAAATTAACCGAAACTAAGCGAATACTTGCCTCACAGACACGAGATATGTCTATTGAAAGTTTGATTCAATATTTTGATTCAAATTTTCTGATCATGTAATCTGTATAAAACCCAAAGAAAGGTACAGTTGTTCCCGTCTGAGCTGATTATAATATATGCAGCAAGCTATTCATATGGTACATGTGAACATGTAAGCGTCCCCATCACCAAGCTTACTTTTCATCGTTTTTGGAATAATTCGCACTGTGAAGAATAGCCTAAGCTTTAAATTTACCTCAGAGGAAGAACGAGATGCGATGCGCGGCTTGATTCAGCGGATATCATTTATGATGAGGTACTTACATTAGTTAGTGTTTTTTTTTTTTTTTTTATAAACTTGTACACATTTTACTAGTTGGGCTTGTCCCTAACTATATCCTATGTAGAAGACTTTAAATGATCTGGAAGAGATGATTATGCTTCAGTTCATAATTCCAAAGTTCAACCTATAATCCACTAATCAGTGGCGGCGCCCGGGGAAGCTTCAATGTTTTCCGAAACATTGGCCCCCTGAATTTCCTCCATGTTGTTTTAGATCACATAAAAGCAAAATGCTGTTTTATTGGGTATAAATAAAGCCATCTCTGATTTGTCAATAACATTCATCAGCCGTGAAAATATATAGATTTTTTTCTTAAAAGTTCTTGTAAGTGGCGCTAGTACATGACAACGCTGCAGGATTCTCGTGAACTAGCTTGGCTTGTCTGCCACGTCTCTCCTATTGAAAATTAATTGAGTTAGCAGTTGCCACGTACACCATATAGTACAGAAGACTGGGGAGGGTTGACTAAAGGGGTGTTTCAGGGCCGCCTACACATGCAAAACAATTATTAAAAGCATAAACTAATGTTTCTACCCATGAACCAAAAAATACGAAAAATCTCTTAATTCTCTTAAAAATAAAAACATTTCTCTTTAAGGAGAAAATCAAATTACCACTAATATACTAGTAATTATATATACTTGGCTATCTATAATTACTAGTCCTTTGAGGGTGTGTTTACACTTGGGACTAAAAACATTTTTACACCGAGCCTAACGATACCAAACCTAAAGACATAGGGATATGTTCACAATCAGATCGGCTTTTATTACGTATATTTCGTGACTTACTGAAAATCCAAAACAATGCTGTGTGCTGGGCTAAATGTGCTCGCTGTGTGTACATATGATGGTACTTTGACCAGCTGAGAACTCATGAAGAGTTTATAAAATGTGTAACTGAGACAAAACAGCGGCAGGAATCCCTCCGTCACACACACACATACCAAGATCTGCTGCAAAGAGACGCGGTTCTGATACCTGTGTACCGAACTGAGATGGGCAACATCACGACTATGACGAGAAAAAACGGGTGTGCTTGAGCATTCTGTCCTTTTTAGGGTCGCATATTGTGCCATCATGTCCCGTTTTTGTTTAGTTGTTTTCTTTGGTCCTTATTGCATTCATTTTTCAGTCCATCCGCACCAAAGTTCGTTTGAAAGCAGACCGAGACTCATCTTTTCAGCGATCTCGGCCCGCTTGTTTGGAGCGCACCAGGGTTCAGACGGCAGCGTTCACACTTATTCAAATGAACCGCACTAACAGAGCAATCGCACCAGGGTTCATTTTAATCAAACCAAACATGCCAAGTGTGAACACACCCTTTGTCTCCCAAACCATACTTTCATAATATCAACTTAAAGCATGACAGGAAGTTTCTGACCAACAAATAAAAACAACCAATTATACTTGTTATGATTTTCTGCGCCGTTTAGATGAAGGTAAATCTGACAACGGCGCTGACAGAATACATTTTCTATGAAGTACTTCACCTAATTAACCTCTTACGCTGTAGGCAAACATGATATCTACTTTACCTACTACAATTGTATTAGTAGTAGACTATTTATTCCATTCAAGCACTCAACTGGAAGTGGCAGATATTGTCAGCTCTAGACAAAATGCACCAGATAGTCCAGCGATAGATAGCGTGTCATTCGAGGCTGAGACTAGATTCCCTCCATCATGCATTGCTCTTTTCCATCAGAAATTGCCATCATAGAAAGTGGTGGTTACACCACTGGAGGGAGATGGGTCTAGTCAGAAACAAAAGGGCAAGCTGATCTTGTATTGCGTTTTCAATGGCATTTTCTAATTTATGCCTTTGGTTCTTCCCTTTCTTTTCTTTTTCCAGGCTGCACGTTTCAAGAAGAGACCTTCTCCATTAGGTGTCCGGATCACAAGGTAAGCAGGTGAATTGGTTTTTGCACACAGCAAAGGACATCTCTGATCTAAAAGACATTGTATCATGAACTTCAGTGTCCTTGTTACATTCTACCACCTCCATAACAACAGCAAGGAGTGAAACTAGACAGCAGAGCACAGTTCCTCATCAACACCATCTCTCAGGGCAGCAGAAGAGCCCTGAGCATATCTCACCCTTATCTGTCTGCTATTGACTGTGCAGCTCACCACTGACAGCAGAAATTAGTGAAGGGATGTTAATTAGACATTCTAGGCTCTCTCAGTCTCCTTGTTCCCCTTTAGGAGCCACAAACATTAAAGAGAAGAAAAAAGAGAAGACATTTAGAAGTGCTGCCTGATGATTATTACTGGATCGGGACCAGACACATTTTTCACTCAAGGTCTTGGCTCTTGCTAGAAGCAGAAAGCCATCCCCAAATTTTCACCATCGGGCCGAGCGGTTCTTAGAATGTTAAGGAACGGTTCCAGTTGTGTTTCCACTTGAGCCTGGTACGGCACGGCATGATTACAAACCGTTCTCGGCCCGGAATTCTCGTGCTGGTAGAATCCGTAAAGTGGTGTCACAACTCAGAATTGGTCACTTGTCTGTTGCCTGGCTACCAGTGCTAAGCGCTTTATTTGAGCGACGTAAACCACAAATTAATCATAAAATTTTAGAGAAATATCTGATCATCCTCCATAATATCTCATATTCTCTGTAAACTCTTGCGTTACCAAGGCAATTACTGACGCTTTTGTGTTACATTCCAAAGAACGTCCGTTAACAGCCCCACAGTGGAAAATGAAACTGTAACCGTACCAGCTGGCCCGGATCGGCACGGAATGGAACGCAATGAGAACCGTTCAGCCTGACGGTGGAAAAGTGACATATGTCATTGTCCATCAGGCAAAAGTATGAACTGATTGGAAAGTAATAACATTCCCCTCCTCAACAATCCACACTACTTGAGGTATCACTATCATTCATATTCGTAAAACAAAAACATTACGGCAAGTTACATGCCAAGTCTCCAAAGTTTAATACTTTGGGTTTGTATTAAGAAATGTAGGCCTGGTTTCACAAACAGGACTTAGATTAAGCCAGGATTAGGCCTTAGTTCAATTAGGACATTCAAATAGCTTTTAGAAATGTGCTGTAGGAAAATAATAAAACATTACTGGTGTGCATCTTGAGACAAAACAATGGCAGTGACAATTTTTAAAGATATGTCAGTGCAAGTAGCTTTCAGTTAAAACAGCTCAAACATGCCTAGGACTAGTCTTAAACATTGTCTGTGAAACCAGGCAAATATTTGTAATGCTCACCTTAGCTTAGTTTCACATGCCTCTTCGTTTTTATACTGTTGCATTTGCTTGTGTATTCGCCACCTACAGGCAATCTGTGAACTACAACTGAGGTAGGTCAGGGAGAGAGAAAGGAAAAGCGATAGACTGAACTAGAAAGACTGAGAAAATGGGCATGGTAGAAAGCGAGAAAGAAAAATGATATTCAGCAGCTTCCTGTCTGAGACCGTGAGGCAAAACCTGGATGGAGATCAAAACACCCCACCCTCCTCTCTCCAGCTCTAACCCCTCCCTTCCTTTTTCGCCCTCCCACGACAAAGGGAGAGGAGAACAGAATGAGAGAGAAACAGACAGACAAACAGAGCAGAGGAGAAAGTTCAGAACAAGCAGAGCACACATCAGCAGGGGGATCTAAGGGCTTTGGGTCTCTGGGATGCCAATTTGCCGCTTTAATGAAAGCGAGCGGTAGAGATACCACCCCCGTCCAGGTCTCCAAGGAAATCTCCTCCACCTCCTCTTCATCTTCCTCTTCTCCTCTGTGCTCACACGCACTCAGCGGCGAGCTCTCTTTTAGGTTCACGTGGCTTGAGAACATGACAACAGCAAAGCAGCACAGGCAGAGCTTTAAGTCAGGCCGAAGAGGGCAGCACAGCAGGCAGGGCAAGAGAAGGATACCGTTCTTTCCCCTGTTCTTGCATGAGAAAAACTCCATTTGCGTTTCCTCAAGGAAATACCAGTTCTAGTCAGGCAACAAAAGAATATTGTTAAAGTTTTGAGTAAATTTAGGTTCTGCATCAGAGCCGTTTTGCCATTGTTACTGACACTCGGCACTCATCTCATATTAAGTCGGCCAATCACAATTCAGTATGCAACTAGTTGTAAGAAAAAGAACACAAAAGCGAATGTTGCAATGAAGTCATGGCAGACGTTCCATCAATGTAAGTCAAGAGATTCTCTTAAATAAAATAAACAATGTTCAAAGTTCACATTTTAAACCTGGAAAAGCCACCGGTACATATGAGGCAGATCATATGAAGCACATCCAAAGTTAACCGAGAATGGTGTTAATACCAGATGTGAACAGATTCTAAGTTAAAGGGAAACTCTGTCATTAATTACTCACCCTCCTGTCCTGACTTTTGTTTATCTTCAGAACACAAATTAAGATCTTTTTTAATGAAATTTTAGAGATTTCTTTCCCTCCATTGACAACTACGCAACTACGTTTTAAAGCTTTAAAAAGTTCATAAAGAGATGGTAAAACTCATCCATATGAATTGAGCAGTCTAGTCCAAATTTTCTGAAGAGACTTGATCACTTTATAGGATGAAAAGATTTAATTTAGGCTTTTATTCACATATAAATATTGATCAGCGAACATACACAAACGTGCTGCGTAACACGAGAATGAGCCTCATTGGCTCTTGGAGAAGCTCAAACGTGCTGCGTAACACGAGAATGAACCTCATTGGCTCTTGGAGAAGCTCAAACGTGCTGCGTAACATGAGAATGAGCCTCATTGGCTCTTGGAGAAGCTCAAACGTGCTGCGTAACATGAGAATGAACCTCATTGGCTCTTGCGGAAGCTCAAACGTGCTGCGTAACACGAGAATGAACCTCATTGGCTCTTGGAGAAGCTCAAACGTGCTGTGTAACACAAGAATGAACCTCATTGGCTCTTGGAGAAGCTCAAACGTGCTGCGTTACACGAGAATGAACCTCATTGGCTCTTGGAGAAGCTCAAACGTGCTGCGTTACACGAGAATGAACCTCATTGGCTCTTGGAGAAGCTCAAACGTGCTGCGTTACACGAGAATGAGCCTCATTGGCTCTTGGAGAAGCTCAAACGTGCTGCGTTACACGAGAATGAACCTCATTGGCTCTTGGAGAAGCTCAAACGTGCTGCGTAACATGAGAATGAACCTCATTGGCTCTTGCGGAAGCTCAAACGTGCTGCGTAACACGAGAATGAACCTCATTGGCTCTTGGAGAAGCTCAAACGTGCTGCGTTACACGAGAATGAGCCTCATTGGCTCTTGGAGAAGCTCAAACGTGCTGCGTAACACGAGAATGAACCTCATTGGCTCTTGGAGAAGCTCAAATGTGCTGCGTTACACGAGAATGAGCCTCATTGGCTCTTGGAGAAGCTCAAACGTGCTGCGTAACACGAGAATGAGCCTCATTGGTTCTCGCATGTCAAGTGAACTTGCTTGAGCTTCAGTTTACCACAACTGATGTGTGAGTTGATCAATGTTTATATGTGAATAAAAGCCTAAATTCATTTTGTTCATCATGTAAAGTGATTGAGTCTCTTCAGAAAATTTGGACTTAATCGCTAAATTAATATGGATTGGTTTCACGATCTCTTTATGAACTTTTTTAAGCATCAAAATGGTAGTTGTGTAGAGTGTCAATGGAGGGACAGAAAGTTCTAAGATTTCATCAAAAAAATCTTCATTTGTGTTCTGAATATGATCGAAAGACTTACGGGTTTGGAACGACAAGAGGGTGAGCAATTAATGACATAATTTTAATTTAATGACATTTTTGTGTGAACTGTCCCTTTAAGCTTGAACGAAGACGTTTGTTTTTGGAACACGAGAACGTGATGAATATCAATGCAGTCCTGCAAACACTGTAACCAGGGCTGCGGTTAAATCGCGCTGTGAGAGAGATACTGATTACCAGCGTTGAAAAGCAGAAGGATTAGTTCAGAGATCAGAGAGAAAGCGAGAGATTGGACCCAGAGCAGAGGAGGGAAAGAGAACGAGTGCAACAGCATGAAAAGCTGCGGAGGAGGAGAGACATAAAACAACTATAACATCCATGTCAGCGCAATTAGGAAACGGTCCTGCAGTGTTATTTTCGATTCCGATCCCAACTCAATGCAGCTTATAGTATATTAAACATTTTTGTGAAATATTATTACTAGTTATCATTGTGTAAACTTAGTTCATTTAATTTCAGCAAATTTGTGTACATCACATTTTTCGTCATTATATCAACAACCATGGTCTTTACGTCGGTCATCCGATAAGTTTGAATAAATCAATCAATAATGACGTGCTTAGCATAACATTTATATGCCAAGACAATGTACAGAACAGAAATAACAAGCTAGTTAGCCATTGCTCTGTGGTAAGTAATCAACTTTTCATGAAGGAGGCTCATTTGGACATTTTAAAACATCTTTTCAAATGTATATATCAGACTGATGTTGAAATGATCAAACAGATGGAATGTTTTCAAGTGAAACGAATGAATATCAAATCATCAAAGAATTCATTAAATCCATTCCTTATACTTACTGTTATTTGTGCTGTTGTTTTCCCTCCAAAATTATGTCACTTCCTGGATGATGATGTCATGTTTGTTAAAGGTATATTACATAAGACTCAAAGTATGGAAAGTAATATTGGGGATGCAGTAAAACATAAAATTACTTTTGCATAAAGTAAACATGTTTTGTTAGTAGCATTTCCATTGGAGTAAGGTAAAATGAACACCTGGAAAGCTAAATAGTGAAATAACTGTGATATTGTTAAAATGACTTCCGTCTTTAAAAATGGAGAAATCCATACATTAAGATATATGAGGTGGCTTAATAATGTATATGAATGAGGAATATTTCAGCAAGCCTTTCTCCACTCTTACGCATTTCAAACGGATCTGTTTTTCAGGCGTTGTAATATATACCGGCGCATGAAGACTGGTGAATGTCAGCTATGCAGTAGAACAAGGACATGCGTTTGCCTGTGTGCTGCAAGTTGCTGTGGACACAGAGAAAATCTGGGGCTTCAGTCGAAGCACAAAAATACTGTAGCAATACTCACCCAAGATCAGATCATCTCCGAATCCATCCGGCCCGGCTCAAGCGGAAGAACCTTCGTGACCAAAAGCTGAAAAAGGGAAAGACACTTTTGTTATGAATCTGAATGTGCCATTCTTCCATTTTATTCCGTATTCTGGAGCGGATGTTATCAGTCGGGGACACCTGGTGGTGGATTTGGCCTGCTGCCCCAAGCGCTGGTTGGCACACGCGTGCTTCCGCTGTGGAAGGGGGATTGAAATTTGAAGATGTCATGCAACACTGGATGTATTTCAATGGACACTTACATGTTACAAAGAAAAAAAGAAAAAAAAATTGTACATGCTGTGCTTTACAGGTCTAAATATTCTGATATCATGCGGGAAAAAAATGCATTATTTTAATATACTGCTACTCCAAGTGTAGGCTTATTTTTATGTGCATTTGAAGACAAAACAGCATCACTGAGATGTCCATCAGTGCATCCGGATGGAAAAATATCCTGCGTTCGTACAGTGTTTGGGGGTCGCGCATTGTAATCAGAGTTATGTAATCGGATTACTTTTTCAAGTAACTAGTAACACATTACTTTTAAATTTGCAACAACATATCTGAGCTACTTTTTCAAATAAGTAATGCAAGTTACTTTGTTTTCCTATTTATTGACTGAATTTGCATTTCCTTCAGCCTGAAGCTTATCCGTTTTATTTTTTTGGTGCGAAAGGACCTTTAGATTAGCCAAAAATAGAACTTTTTTTTTGTAATCGAAAAACAAACAAGCAAGCAAGCCCAGCCCAGGTAAGAAAAAGTAACACAAAAGTAATGTAATGCATTACTTTCCATAAAAAGTAGATGCAATTAGTTACTTTTTTAAAGGTGTAACGCATTACTTTTAAAAGTAACTTTCCCCAACACTGCGTTCGTATTATGTGTATCAGCTTCTCAGAATTAGGAGAGTTGAACCAAAAAAAAAAATTTCTGTCATCATTTTCTCAAAACCCCTATGGCTTTCTTTCTTCTGTGAAACAAACAAAAATGCCATATTGTAGAGCAACAGCACATTTAAATAAAATTTTTCTTGGAATATAGCACTCTTCGAACAGGTTTTTATTGATACTTATTTTGGAGCTTGACTAAACCGAGTCCCCGTTCACTTTCTCTGAGTGGAAAAGAGCAGCTTGGACATTCTTCTAAATCACTCAAATGAAGAAAGAAAGTCATATGAGTAAAAAAAAAAAAAAAAAAAAAACATCTAGATGAGGAAATAATGGCAACATTTTCATTTTGGATTAACTTTGAGCTTACGAAAGCCTCAACACAGCGAAGAGATCCATATATCACAAACAGATTTTACATTTCTGTTCATGTTATTGGTGAAACGATGCAGAAGACAACGTGAAAAACTGAACATGAGAATCCATAGTCATTTAATCAGATGTATATGTGACTAACATACAGTATTATATGCTTCACTTCACTGCAGTATTACAGGTAAGACCGCGCATAGAGATGACAGAACCATCACGTAATTATTTGATTCCTAATTCTAAGTAATTGTGTATATAAATATTTGATGCTGTTTAAATGTAAGATGTGATGTACTATTATAATTGTGTATAGTATTTCTTAGAGATGTTTATTTTCTATAAAACAAATATGTTATTGCTTACAAAAGTTATTAAAACAATGAATTAAAAGGACTGTTTTTGGAATTGTGTTTGTCCACAGCTCATATTGCAGAGTTTCTGTGTGTTTGGTATTTTCCTTTCATGTAACGCTGCAGTGAAATATAATAGATGTGTGAACATGAACAGATGTCTTTGGAATTGAGATCAAAATCACGTTTTGTTTTGTTTTCGTGCGTCTTTGTTGGCGCCCAACGCAAAGTAATTCAGTGCTATTATCCTTAAAGATGTCTCTGTCTCACAGCCAGTGGTCTGAAATTACATCTGGAGGCATACAGAAACAGATCCATGCCTTCTTGCTTTCTTAACACCTTTATTTACTCTGCTGGGGCTTCTGTTGGTTTAGCGAGGTAGAAACAAACCCATTCTATTTGAAGTTAAAGAGTTTGTCACATCTCATCACCCACCCACCAGCAGTACACATGACTTTCTGAATTTATTTTAGAAATTATATATTTTCCTGCATGACTTGAATATTCTACCAGGTGTATGTAACTTTTTGCCCTCTAGTGGTTAAGAACATAACTGCGTGTATGTTGCGGAAGGACCTTGTTTTGGTTGTGCTTCGGCTCTGCGTGACTGTGCGTGCGGATTAACATGATTATCATACTGTTCATAAAGCATTCAGTATATAACCAGGTTATATCGAAAGGATCTTTTCCCATAATAGACACGGTACTTCCTTGAAAATAAAAGCAGAGCTACAACAACCAATAAAACGACCCTTCACAATTGATAACATTTACCATGGCAAATGATCTGTTCAATAAAATAACTCACCTGTTGAGCTGGAAAAACGCCATATCGCATCGCACGTTTCAAATCCCTTCTCTCCATCTCCGAAAAGCCGAGCCAATGTTGATTCCGTGTTTTCTTTGTTGCAATATTTTTTTTCTATTTTTATTTTTATTTTTTTAAATTTACCATGCAAAACCTCAAGCTATAGGTCCAAAACACTTATAATAGGCTTACCATAGTGAATCAGGGTAAAACACCTTTTGGATGAAGGACTGATGATGTATTTACTCATTATTTTTAATAGTTAATTTTGACAGTTAAAAACAAAACAAAAACAAGTTACATAGTGTACCTTTAATTTTTACATCATATCGGTCATATACTAATTTTCGGTTAATATCTTGTTTAAAAAAAGTTAATTAAGTTATTAAAGAAATAAAGCATATCTTTTCTAGTAAGTTAGACTATCAAAGGAATGTTAAAAAGTTGCCATGCATATAAAAACAACACTTTTTACTCTAAATATTTCTCTTTTTATTTATTTTTCAAAATAAATTTCTGCATACACGCATAGCATGAAACATTTTCACAGTTATTTATATAAAACACCCGTCTTGAGAACACAGTTTATAAGCCTTGGTTAAAATTCACCTTTATTAGGAAACTGACTCGTCTAAATGTTTGTCATTGTCGTAATTGTGTTATTTAACAGTTATAGCAAAAATATGATACTGGAACTTTAGCTCAGAGGTTTGAATTCACAAAATGGTCATAATTTTAGAACTATATTTATGTAGAACTATGGAATTACACCACCGTTCAAAAGCTTGGGGTCGGCAAGACTTTTTAATGTCTTTAAAAAAAAAAAAAAAGTCTCAATGCTGCATTTATTTGATCAAAAATACAGTAATATTGTGAAATATAATTAGAGTTTAAAATAACTTGTTTTCTATTTGGATATACTGTAAAATGTGATGTATTCCTGTGACTTTCCAGTCTTCAGTGTCACATGATCCTTCAGAAATCACTCTAATATGATGATTTGATGCTCAGGAAATTTCAGATTATTATCAATGTTGAAAACCACAGGATTTCTGTGTAAACCATGCCTCCCCCCCCAAAAAAAAATTCTTTGATTAATAGAAAGTTCAAAAGAACTGCATTTA